>NC_054832.1:25163932-25817265 GCF_018345385.1 Vulpes lagopus | reverse complement strand
TTTTATTTGTTTTATATAAATTCCTTCTGATAAATAGATTATAGGTAAGACCCATTATTTATAACTGAGAATATTCTGTATTTTTTAAATGAGGGTTTTTTGCTGCTTAATACACCTCTACATGCTGGCAAGAATAAATACAATATAAATTTAATTTAATATGGACAAAATAATGTGATATGCTAAATATTAAAAAATTTTTACAGTCCAATAACATTAGACTTCCTTGTTAACTTATGTTGCTCTTCTCTTTATGACTATGCCAAGCTAAGAGATTAAACTACTTTTTAAAAACAAAATCTAGTTCAAAGATCTAAAATATGCCATTTGTTGAATAAGAAGCTTGTCATTCTATTTACTGTAACAGGATACAAGGCTCAGAAAGTGCTTCAGCTGTTAACAAAACACAAATGAAAAGGAAAGACATATCTCTGTTAAGTTAGCTAAACAGGGAAGAAAAATGTAACATGGTGCCTGGCTACATTCTCCTCTTTTAAATTTGTTGCTCTGAGAACACATTTTTGCATGCTCAGAAGGAGAAGTCTTCAGTGACCCTGCCCATTAATCCTCTCTTTCTCTTTGCAGACTCCACACTAATGCAATCTCCAGCTCTGGATCAATTATTTTCTGACAACAAAATAATGGGAATGGTAGATGTGTGAGTTAAGGGTGTACAGGTGGGGGTGCCTGGGTGGCTCAGTCAGTTAGGTGTCAGACTCTTGCTTGTGGCTCAGGTCATGATTTTAGGGTTGTAATATTGAGCCCTACATGGGGCTCTGTGGTGGGCATAAACACCCCTTAAGATTCTCTCTCTCCCTCTGCTCCTCCCCACCCCACTTGCTCATGTATGATCTCTCTCTTTCTCTCAAAAATAATTAATAATAATAAATTTTAAAGTATGTACAGGTGTATGAGTGGTTAGAGTCAAGGCATTAATCACAACAAATGAAGAATAATAAAACAACATGTCTCACTATTCTCAAATTTATCATTCTGCATTTTTAAGTCTTATTTTCAAAAGGGGCATCTATGGTATGCTTCTGAGTATTCATATTTTTAGAAGTTTCAATGACCAAAATGAAAAAGTTAAACGGGGTTTATCTTTTATTAATGTGTCTATCCATTTGGGGGATAATATACTTCACCTTGACAAGCAGGGACCGGCGCATCCCATGCATGATACCCGTAGGGAGACTTTCTGCACACGGCACTGCTTTTCCCCACAAGTCGGAACCCTCGGTCACAGGCCCAGCGGACCACACTGTTAAGCTGTCCACCTGTCTGACTGATAATGTATCCATGAGGCGGAGATTCTGGTGTGCTACAGTAGAAAGCTTTTCAAAAGACAGAAGAATCACTGTATAATTAATGAATCAGAAATTCTTTATAATCCAGCGTTGTAAAAAACTACAAGTGAATACTAGTATTTAGAATAGGCTAATTGTGGGGACATGTGGGTGGCTCAGTGGTTGAGCTCTGCCTTTGGCTCAGGTCATCATTCCAGGGTCCTGGAATCGAGTCTCACATCAGGGTTTCCACAGGGAACTTCCTTCTCCCTCTGCCTATGTTTTTGCACCTCTCTGTTTATCATAAATAAATAAATAAATAAATAAATAAATAAATAAATAAATAAAAATAAAACAAAAGTAAAATAGGCCAATTGCCACTCAGGTGAATTTTATGTCCTATGAACATCATACAATTTTCTATTCTCTTGGCAATCTGTTGACAAACTTTTGGGAGACAAAACTAACTCTGAGGGCAGCCCCGGTGGCACAGCGGTTTGGTGCTCCCTGCAGCCCGGGGTGTGATCCTGGAGACCGGGGTTCAAGTCCCAGGTCGGGCTCCCTGAATGGAGCCTGTTTCTCCCTCTGCCTATGTCTGTGTCTCTCGCTCTCTCTGTGTCTCTCATGAATAAATAAATAGAATCTTTAAAAAAAACAAACAAACAAAACAAAACTAACTGAGCTTTTTATCACCACAGAAGTCTTCTGTATTAAAATATACATATTTTTTCCTTAACATCTCGGTGGTTCAAAAGCTCTACAAATACTTCAGTGAATTTTGGAGGCTGTACTTCTCATCATCAGGAGGACCCAAATGCCACAATCTTGGTAGTAATATTTTAGAACATGTTGTTTACATGTAACTTTGAAGTGATTTCCAGACACCTAGATCATGTTAGGTCACACATTTTATTTTGGTTAATGTCTAAATAGATAGACTGCCACACACACATTCCATAATCCTCTTTCCCAGTTTATTAAAGAGTTTCCATGCTGTCAAGAGTGCTTACATATGGTGATAAAAATGTCAATAAAATAAAACTTTCTTCATCTTCTGAAGTCTGAAATGTCAAAAGATAATGTCAAATGGCTTTTTCATATATATGTACTTTTAAGACTATTCAGCCTGGCAGGATCCATTTGCCCTTTGAAACTTCAATGTATTCATCTGAGAAAAATAAGACTTTAGGGGTAACTAGTAAGAAAAAGATTGGGCTTGGAATGTATATGTCATAACCTGTTATTTCTAAAGGGAAAATATACAATCTGTCAAGTTATTCTTGGGGTTAAAGTGGTGTTTTCAAAATTTATCATGAATATCAACATAAATAAAGACTATGTCTATAATGTAGACAATTTATTCTTATAATTGGTTTAAATAATTTCCCTTTAAGTTATTATAATCATTAAAACTACAATTTAATGTGCTGACTTTTAAATTCCCTCTTTGGGCACAAATTTAATAAAAAGACATTTATACAGCTCATATGACAGAAACATAGATCCAAATATGAAAAAAAAATTAATGACTGGGGCATATATTTGAATTTTTAAAAACATTTCTTCTTCGCATGACTAATAAAAGTTTTTTAAAATTTTCATACAAATCTATTGTAGGATAAAACTTGTATACATATTAGTAACATGATGTCAGTGACAAGTCAATTCTATGTAAAAGAGGAATTCTTAATAAATTAAAATCAAGCTATCATTTTGCAGTTTTAAAATCAAAGTAATTAGACAACAGGTGTTTTATTTGCATATGATATAAATGCAAATTTATATAAATTAGTAAATATGGAAGTTTATTTTAGGAACTAAAATTCAAAATGTATTGAAGCCTATGCCTAGAATTGTTTGGCTAGAATTGTTTATAAAATATTTATACAAGTAATTTTCAGCTGAACTGATTAGCAATGACCCATGGCTGGGGGAAACTTGGTCTGAGCACTGTATAGAAAAAGACACCTGATTAGTTCTGAAATATTCTTTTACAAGCACATACCCATGCCTCTGACATGATTTAGGAAAAGTAAAATTTAAAAAAAAAAAAAGGAATATAATCTTTGAACCTTGAAGAACTATTTATATTCATTTATATATATATTCACTTAGTGAAAAGAAGTAATGACAAAACAATTCTTTTTTCAAAACTAAAGGTTTTTAATGATGTCCGGTCATTTCCCTTTGAATATTAGACTTATTTATCAAGTATCATGAATAGATGGACACTAATAAAACAATGATTTTTACCATTGTATGTTTATCTTTTGTTTGACCTTATAAGCAACTTATTAAGTAGGTCAGATACACACAATTGAGTGACAATGTTATTATGTGTTGGAATTCAAGGGAAACAAATCTTTTTTTTTTTTTTAAGGGAAACAAATCTATTGAAGAAAAAAACATTGAAGATACCAGTTTAACTAATAACCAACATATAGAAGTCATCAATACCTAAGTGATTTTAATCATTTCCAAAATCCCAAGAGAGATGTACAATTATCATGACAGTGGAGACATTGAGACCGAGTTTATATAAATTACTCAAGAAACTTCAGTGGAGGAACTGATTTAGATTCATGTCTAATTGAACAGTATCTGTGTTTATGCTCTGTAGCCACAACCACACTGAGGATGTAGGTAGGATGTGTACTGAAGTTCGAAGTATCACATACCTATATATCTTATCCGGAAGCCTTTTTTGTTATTACCATGATCTGCTGACCACTGGAGAAATACTTCATGACCATTGCTTGTTATATTAAAAGCAGATGAATAATCGCCGCTGAGGGAAATAAGCACTGGACTTTGAATATTTGGTCCTTTGAAAAGAAAATTAGACAGGTTAGGCATAACTGAATAATTATGTTCCAATTTATCTTTAATATTTTATAAATTTAGAATAGTATTATACATAGTGACATTGCCCCAAAACCAATTTATTTCATCAACAGTAACTTAAAACACAGTATCTTTGTTTTAAACAATTAATTTCACAGCTGAGGTATCTACAATTTGTAAAATAATGTGCAAACCACAGTTTTCACATGGTATGTAGAGAAACAGGATGTGGATACTTCTAAAAATAACTTGAGAGAAAATAAAATCATATAAGCAGTTGTTTACACTGAAGGTCTGCATGTATAACTAGAGTATCTGAACTGAATTTATGAATATGCATAAAAATAAACCATGGTTACCATCATACACCTGAAGAACATCAAATTCCTTTTCTGTCTGGAAGAATTCTACAAACATGCTGATATTATATCCTTTTTCTACTGAAATGCTCCAGGCACACATTTGAAGATTTGGGTAACTGTCAGGATATCCAGGGCTTAATATGACTCCTGTAGAATCTAGTCGTAATTCATTGGCAGGGCAGAGCACTATCAAAGAAAGATATCATTAAATAATGCCAGTGTTTTAGACCTAAGTGAAAACTGCATTTTAAACACCTGGTACTCTGCTTTCAGGTTTAATAAGTATAAGGGAGACAATACCTTGAATTATGTGTTAGGAGAGATAATTTGTATTAAGCTTGCAGTTCAGAAAATGGAGGAATGACCCAAAAATTATGGTACTGATTTCCTTTTTTTAAATTATATCGTAGATGCATTACTTTTCTGTATAATAAATACATAGCTAATTAAAAGCTAAGACATTTATCTCCTTCAATTTCTTTATACTCTTTCCCTACTTTTCCTCTCTAGTGATGTCCCCTCTCCCTGCCTCTCCTGTGTATGTCTTCTTCAGTCCTTTTCCTTCCTTATTTATTTATTATTTATTTATTTATTTATTTATTTATTTATTTATTTATTTTTTACTCTTTTCTCTCCTCAAACTTTAACTCACTCAGGTATGTAGGGCCAGACAAGAAACTGTACTTCTCAAGAGTATTCATTCCAGGCAAGGCTACTCCTCATCTCAGAAATGTGGGCAAGCCATTGAAGATTTAACACAATTTTAGGTTACCGATTATCATTCAGTTCTTTGTGCAAATGAGCTAGGCTTGGAAACACCAAATATAGTCGCTGGAATGTAGGTTACTAGATGAAAGATTTATATATTCATCATTTCCTAGATAGAAGACCATGAAATATTTTGAGTTATAAAGTCTCCATGTAGTATAAGGATGGAAAAGAATAAGCAAACTAGTAGATTATGGCAACATATAATTGCTCTTTGATGAAGTTAACAATTTGAAAATAAATAATTCAAAAATTATAGCCACCATAACCAATATTGATATTTGGATATTGACTATAGAATATAGCATAGTTAAATATAGTAAAAATGCAGCACAAAATATAGAATGTAGTAAAGCTAAAATATATAAGAGTTGTTTTCTTTTTAAATTTTTGGGCTTTTACTTCTGTTTCTTGAACTTCAGTATGAAATTTTTGCTTCTTGGATATGATTTGATGATTTTTCAAAAATAATTAAGTAAATGGTAGCAGGTCATTCTTAGTCTAAAAAGAGAAACTTAACCATTGTTTTTCACAAAATGACAAACTAATAAAAAAATTACCTTGACAGCTGGAAATAGAATGGAAAATTTGAGTCACATAAGAAGAACAATCATGATATATAGCTATATATAGTGAAATGTTAGTGAAATGATAGACATCTATAACCATATGAGAAATTGAAGTTAAGTTTTAAGGAAGAGTTTACTTAGTGTGTGCCCAGCTATTTAATACTTCTGGAATGCTTAGCTAAGTATCTTTTTTGGTGACTAAGCTCATTACTTTATCACTAAAACCATTTAGCAACTCCATAATTTGACACAGCCTTCCAAGTTCAGTCCTTGCCTCCTCCCCAACTTTGTTTCCTGCTGCCCGTCCACTGAAATGAAATGCTCTGAACATATTGAGGAACTACTTACAGCTTTATGAACTCTGTACATTCCTTTGTGCTTCTGTTTCAAATGTCCTTCTTTCATCTGCTGAATTTGAAATGTTAGTGCATTTTAATGCCTAGATGAAGTGTCTTGTCTTTTGTGAAATATTTCCTGACCTCTCCTTCATCAACCTGAGCAGAATTGTTGATTTCTTTCTTGGTGTCTCCGTAATGGATGCTTCTATTATTGCAGTTAGCAATTTTGTGGATATTTCCTTATATTTTTTTTGGTCTCCCTTTCTAGGCTTTGGTTATTGAAAAGCAAATGCCATGTCTTATTTAATGTGTTGGACCCAATATTCTTTTCTTTTTTTTTTTTTGGGACCCGATATTCCAAACTGAGCAAAATATTCTGTATTACTTTTGAAAAATTGATATGATTCAATATGATATACTATAAATAAACAAGCTATTTTCCTACTATCCAATACATATCAAGAAGTCCAATAACTATGAAGAATAAGAGAAATATTTATTGTTAAGACACTGTGAAGCGCCTGTGGTGCATTATGTCGCTTGTCACAACAACTTTAGAAAGTGTGTACAATTTTTACCCCCATTATACATCTGAGGGAATTGATGCTCAGAAAGTATAAAATGGACAAAGTATCACAGGTTCAGCTGGATGAGCCCCACAATTTTAACCATCAAATATACCACCCATTTTACTCCATTTATATCAAACTCTTTAAAGAGCAACACATTTAGAATTGCTTCTCATATTTTAGGCATGATACAGGAAACTAAAAGGATAAAGAGAAGAATAACAAAATTGATGCAGCCCCTTTTAGGAAAAGTGAAATAATAGAAAATAATTTAAAATGGACTAATTAATTCTGACAGATCCAAAAAGAATGACTATTTTATCAAGCTTATGAATTAAAGAAAAAAATGTCAAGTCAGAGTTTTGGCTTAGAGTGCCTAGTCAATTAATTTATATAGAAACACTGTAAGCTAATTCTAGGGATGATTTATTACTTTTTAGCTTGTATACAAGTGTCATTACGAGATAAAATTAGTTTTTTTTTTGTATTCTCCATACTACATAAATAGGAAGAGATGCTATTATTTATCTATAGGAAAATCTGACTTTAGAAACAAAATATTGAAAATCTGAGAGATGAGAGATTATTTAATGGTTTAGTTATCTGGATTGTTTTAAATTAGAAATTTATTAAATTGGGATCCAGATACCAAAAAAATTAAGTGTTGCTCTCCAAGAGCTCACAATGTATTTATATTTTGGAATCAAAGAAGTCCTAACATGTAACAGGTTGTTCACACATCCCTGTGTCTGCCTAAGTTATTTTTCCATGTAAAATTTCCCAAAAGGCTAAAATTCTATCCTCCACTTTCACATCTCTAGATGTCTGAATATGTATCCTACATAATCCTAAGTGGCTAAAAGGTAAAGAGGAAATTGAATGAATGACATTTAAATATCAGGATTACAGATGATAGACTTCAGAAAATCCAAACAACCTCAAGATGTTCTAAAGTTATTGACTTTAGAGCAAAGAAAATTTTCATATTGGTATTGTTTTTTTTTAATTCCAAACATGTCTTTCTGTAAAGCCCCTTGTGAAAATCCTTCCATTTTATTGTAAGGATTCCAATGAGGTAGAATATTAAATGTTAATTCCTACTTATATCATGTTTGGAATAATAAACAATATTTTTATTTTATGTTTATTTTAACAGCTAAGGTACAGCACAGGAAACAGATTCCCATTTCTCATGAATAAATTCCAATGAAGGACATTACCCAAGAATATTTGGGGAGGGACTATCAACTTCAATTTTATTCAAACTAATCAGTATTTATAATTAGTAAAGATGTGGTAGTCACTGTTCTGGGCCCAAGTGAATAATACAAATTAACAATACATGATCTGAACATCAAAACTAGTTTTGGTCCATGAGGGTCTTGCTTTGTAATCCCATGGTGAATTCCTTGAAGTCTATACTTTTCTTTTTAACTTCTTTGTCTTTGTATATTCATCTGTCATTTGTACCACCATTTGTCTATCTTTGTTCTATCAAAGTCTCACTTACCATATGGAACCAAGACTCAGGGAGCAATGCTTCCGTCAAGCTTTGCCTGCCCCACAAATAGCTAAACATGACATGATTTGATAGCCCCCTGGACTGTTTCCTAAACACTCTATTGCTACCACCTGTATGGCTGTCATATTCCGTAAGTCATGTTACCTTCATAGTAGTGTCATTTATAGCTTGTTTTTTGTTTGTTTGTTTTTTACTCAAACCTTCATACTTAACAGGTGCTCCATTAAAGTTTAATGAATTTATGGATTAGAACAAAAATTATTTCAAGTAAAGGCAATCAACAGTGGAGCTTTTATTTAAAGGTGATTTCTCTTATTTTCCATCTCCATTTCTACCCCTCACAGCAAAATTAATTTAAATAAATTGAACTAAAAAATAAAAATAAATAAAAATAAAAAAATAAAAAATAAATTGAACTGACTTTGGGGTAAACTAAAAAAAAAAAAGTAAACATTGGAAGAAAAAATAATTTTTAAAGTTGAATCCTAGAAATAATGTAATAAAAGATATCACATATGAGTTGTATGACCTTTAACATTATGGCCAGTTAAATATTTAATATTTGTGTAAAACACTTTTCTCAATTTTGCCAGTATAAATCAAACATAAAACAAATACTTGAAGATAAATAATCATAAGAATTGGTACCTTAAAAAAAAAAAAAAAAAGAATTGGTACCTTGACAAACTGGAGGTGCTCCATCCATCTGGAGTCGTTCTCCTAATCTGCATGTCAGAATTGCATTGCCGACCAAAGTAAATCCTGGAAGACACTGATATCTAATAATGTCACCTATTAAAAAAAAGAAAAGAAAAAGACAGAAGGGAGCTTCAGATAGCCAACAAGGTAATGGTAAAAATGAACAGATGTTTCAATTGTAAAATCTGTAAATATTGTAGAACATTTTTTTTCTTTCAGTGATTTTTAATCAGTATAAAATTCTATTAGTTGTCAGCAGGAATAATATTCAAAATACTGAAATACAGCCACCTCATAGACACTGACCAATCAGAACTGAAGCCAAAAGTAAGTTAGATCTAGTGTGCACTAGTTATATATAAACAATAGTAATAAGGAAACAATCTAGTTGGTATAATAAAGGTATTCATTAAAAATATATCAAGCAGTTAAAAGGATTCAAAATTATTGATTTTATATTAAAATTAAATTTACAGTAGGCATTAATATTTTCTAAGTTTCTCAGCCAAAATTAATATCATAATGATAAGAGTTTATGATGGCAACATTCTTTTGTTACACCACTTTTCAAAATGTGAGACATTATTGAATTTCTACCCTAGTTTCAAAAGGACTTTATTATCAAATTGAGCATAATCCACCATTTGTTTTCAAGGATGTGCAAATAAAGCATATCTTCTAGTACACTGTATATATTCTACATTGTATGTTGTAGGCTGAAGCATGAATTCAAATAACATTAGTGTGTCAGAAGGCAACAAAATAAGAATTTGGAAGAAACTGCCATATTATATGGTGCAAATTCCCATACTGGTTTTCCAGTTGGAATCATCTTAGAGATACAGCATTCTTGCTTTTGCCTATACTTCTTTTTGATCTTTTCACTGCTATCCATTAAGAAATCCAAACAACTCCCAACAATCCAGAGAAAGAGAGTCTAAGGTAGGTTGCTACTATCTTTTTATTCCCTTTTAAGCAAATATCTCTATTGAGTTTACTTTAAAAAAAAAAAAGAATATATTAGACTTTACCTATTTCAAATTCATCATCTTCTGTCAAAATTTCAGCATTGGGCACAGGTGGTGGAGGTTGGCATACTCTTAGTTGATAAGCTATAAAAATAGACAATGTTTATTCCATTTCTGAGAAGCTGTGTATGTACATTCACATATGTGAAAAAAAATAAAAATTATTCAAGGGTTATTTGTGAGAATAAAAATAAGTGGTATAATTTATTGTTTCAATTATTTATTTTTAAAATATATTATAATATTGAGGAAAAATAAGTTATTCCTTAGATGCCAAAATATTTTCCCATGGTAAGAATGCTTGCCTGTATCCTTATTTCTTCCCTCATTCTATTCCTTCTTGTTATATTGCTTCATAACACCTGTTATTATTCTTTTGGCATGATCACAATTTGGAATTATATATTCTATTTGTTATGTGCTCAATGCCTATCTCCCCAAGGATCATCACAGAATCCCCTGCACCTAGCAAAGTGCCTGGCATATAGTTATAATTGCAAATAGGTACTCAATGCTTACTCTATTCCAGGAAATACTATAAATACTTATAACTCTCTTAGTCCTTAAAAATGTTATTTGTTTTATTAATTTATGATTAGGTCTATAATTATGCCCATTTATTAAAAGAGAAAACTGTTAAAGAGAAATAAAGAATTTGTCTAAATCACACAGCTATAATGTGACAGAACTGAGATTTGAACCCAGGAGTCTGACTTCAGAGCTTTCTCACACCATACTATATTAATATACTCATAAAATACTTATTTGTTAAATTTCATGTTTCTAATAATCCATATCACTTGAATAGGTCATCCCCATTAGATGAGAAATATTCCTATTTGGCAAAATTTAAAGGCCATCAAAAATTAAAAAAAAATCCTTTATGAATGTGAGCATCATGACTACTAGACTTATCTGATATGTATATCACAATCATTTGTTCGATTCAAGTCTTATATTTACTAAGACTTTTTAAGAACATAATATAGTCCTGTTCAGTCAAGAAACACACTTGAATTCTATTATAACATTTGAAGAAAAATATGTTTTATATGCCTAATTTTATTACTTAAATTTAGGAGTTCAATTATGTATCTCAATGAGCAGATAAAGCAGTTGAGGCTTAAAAGACATAGTAAC
This sequence comes from Vulpes lagopus, assembly GCF_018345385.1. Lineage (NCBI taxonomy): Eukaryota > Metazoa > Chordata > Mammalia > Carnivora > Canidae > Vulpes > Vulpes lagopus. The sequence continues at coordinate 25,806,140 of NC_054832.1, read as the reverse complement.
TTGTCTGAGCTCACACAAACTAGTTCAGAGTTGAGCCAGGATTCCGGCCTCTGAACTCTAACCCCAAAACCTATACCTTCAGTATCGTCCCTATCATGAAAAAAATATGAGAGTACTGAGCAACATCAACTAGACCACTTAGAGAAGACTCCTATAAAAGGAGATGGATAAAATATATTTTAAAGAGCGAGTAAAATTTGTCCAGTTCTGAAGGGTAATCATGGACATAAGAGCATTTCAGATGGAGGAGAAAATATGACCAAAAAGTTAGGCCCTGGTTCATCATCATGTAACAAAAAGCCATTTATAAGAGGTTGATTGGCTAATACACCTTCAGGGAACTCAAAACAGATAAAACACAAAAAAAGTTTTTCAAAATATATCTGAAAAGAGATGAAGCAAGGAAAATTTTTGTTTCAATTTCCTGCTATAAATTGTTGCCTGCCTCTTCAAACATCTTCCTTCCAGTACTTCAACCTGTTTATAAAAGCACTTGATGATAATTTGCAAGTAAAACACTGCTCTACACAGAAAGGTTACCACTAAAGAAAAGACTCACTAGAAAAGAAGCCTAGGACGGAAAAGTGTAACTCAAATTTTTGAGAAAAAGTTTAGCTAGTTTAGAGTAACAATAGGAATTTTGAAAAGCATTTTCCTGAACTTAGACCTTGAAGGGGGTACTATTACCAACGTAAAAAGTAATTGTAATAAATATTGAAGAGGTATGAGAAAGGTAATAGGAAGATACAGAGAACCTGCCATTGGGAAATCCTTAGGAGACTTATGCTTCAGAGGATAATATCTTAATTAATCTTGATGTAGAACAGAGATCAAAAGTTAGTGAAATGTAGAGCTGCCACATATGTATCATTTCACTTTTTTGTTTGCTTGTAAATTTATTTTTGATCATCATGGTAATAACAGACTAATTTATTATTTTATTTTATTTATTTTTTTTTAATTTATTATTTTAAAGAAAAAGAACATATTTATATCAACAAGGAACCCATGACTATCACCATCTGTAGAACATGCTTAGAATGACCTACATAAGTCAGTTGCAGAGTTTAAAAGACTAGGGGTTGCAAATTATTATTAATGAGGAATATGATATTCAGAAATATTATGCTATTTTCCTAAGACCACATCGGTGCTGTGAGCTAAATTCTGTCCTATCCTCTGCTCTTTACCTTCACCTACAGTTTTGTAAACTGTGTCCTTGGAACTGTGGAACTGGGAGGATCACCTCGGGGTCATGGAAGGTCTGAGGAGGTATAATGTCCCTGTCTCTCACCTCTACCTCATAAGAGCAATTCTCTGTTCATCAATTTTATAGATTTGGATTCCTTTTTTTTTTTTAAGATTTTTTTTATTTATTTACGGTAGACACAGAGAGAGAGAGGCAAAGACACAGGCAGAGGGAGAAGCAGACTCCTTGCAGGGAGCCCGATGTGGGACTTGATCCTGGGTCTCCAGGATCACGTCCTGGGCCAAAGGCAGGCACTAAACCGCTGAGCCTCCCAGGGATACCCATAGATTTGGATTCTGAATAAATTTATCTTTGAATAAACTTTCTGCAATCTCCACCTAAGTAATTTCCTTGATTCTTTTGACTTCAAGTCTAATTTGTGTCATAATTCCCAACTTTATATGCCCTGGATAAACACCTCTTCTGTATAAAAAAAAATATTTACTAAATAACATATAAAACACTGGTTTCCTCTCGGAGGGAATGAGTCTCCAAACAGTCTTCCCTAGGGTAACTCTCCACTGTAAAATTGCAAATAGGCATTAAAATAGAAGCAATCATGGGTCAGAGTGCTAGAAAATAAGATCTAAACAGGCTCCAAGATGCTTTCCACAGTTGAACTATGTAATTCTGACTATAATATGAAGGAAAAAAAAATACTGAAAGAAACTGCTTTGCATCTGTTTTTCTTTCGACTCTCAAAGACAAAGTACTACAGAAAATTAAATCATAAACAGCTTTCAACAATTGTTTTCTTTAAAAATATATATTTTATTTATTTATTCATAAGATATACAGAGAGAGAAGCAGAAGCATAGGCAGAGGGAGAGGCAGGCTCCCTGTGGGAAGCCAGATGTGGGACTCGATCCCAGGACCCTCGGATCATGACCTGAGACAAAGACAGACACTCAACCACTGAGCCACCCAGGTGCCCCATCAACAATTCTGTTTTCAATCTTCATCCATTTCTACTGATTTGTTAGCTAAAATAAACCTAAAATTTTCCCAGTATCTTTCCATTCTTTCTGCCAACATCTCAGTGGAGAGCCCTGTCATTTAATACTCATTGTATGAGTTGAAATTTATGTCTTTTTTAGAACCTTAAAATTTTATTTGGAAATAAGATTGTTGCAGATGTAACAAGTTAATCTGAGATCATATTGAATTAAGGTAGGCCCTTAAACGCTATGTCTGCTGTCCTTATAAAAACAGAAAAGACAGGGATCCCTGGGTGGTGCAGCGGTTTGGCGCCTGCCTTTGGCCCAGGGCGCGATCCTGGAGACCTGGGATCGAATCCCACATCAGGCTCCCGGTGCATGGAGCCTGCTTCTCCCTCCGCCTGTGTCTCTGCCTCTCTCTCTCTCTCTGTGACTATCATAAATAAATAAAAAATTAAAAAAAAAAAAAAACAGAAAAGACAGATATAGACACACAGCAAAGACATGTGACAAAGACAGAGACTGGAATGCCAAAGATTTCTGGCTACCACCATTAGCTAGGATGAGGCAAGAGAGGATCCTCCTCTACAGCCTTCAGGGACAGATGGCCCTATCAATACACTGATTTCATCCTTCTTTTTTTTAATATTTTATTTATTTATTCATGAGAGACACAGAGAGAGAGAGAGAGAGAGAGAGAGAGAGAGAGAGAGGCAGAGACACAGGCAGAGGGAGAAACAGGCTCCATGCAGAGAGCCTGACATAGGACTCGATCCCAGGACTCCAGGATCATGCCCTGGGCTGAAGGCAGTGCTAAACTGCTGAGCCACCCGGCCTGCCCTGATTTCATCCTTCTACTCTCTAGAACTATAAGAGAAAAAAATTCCATTTACTTAAGACATCCAGTTTGTGGTACCTTGTTCTAGCAGCCCTAGGAAACAAATACACTGGTATTGTTAAATCTGCTTACAGGATGTTTCTTGTCTTCTGTGTATTTCTAGTGCAATCCTTCCTACACACAAAGGAGGTGATGGAATGGAGGTAACACAATATTTTTTTGGAATCCACTCTGTGCAAAGAACTCTGCAAGTTACTTTACATAAGTTACTTCATTTAACCCCTAAATTACTACATCAAATATGTGTAAATACCATGTTGCTAAAAGGGATCTAAATTTCAGAATGGGTGAATTATTTGCCCAGTTCATGAGCCGGAATTTGAATCATATGCTTGAAAATTAAGCCGTATTTTCTCCCACATTTACAGACAAATCAACCTGGACTGGAGAATTATTTTGGTGCTTCCATTTCCCTAGTATCAATATATAACTTATCATGATTTTACAGACCAAATTTATAATCTTAGCTGAACTTTGTCAAGTCCCTTATATTTACTCTTTACTCCCTTATTATGCACTGTCATTTTTGACAACCTTCCCAGACTAGAAATTGGCACCATAATACTTAGCACTGAGTGTTCTACTGTCTCAAATTATTCCACCTTTATTCATTAATATAGACGGGTTCCATGTTTAGCTTTGTGGGACCATTTGGTATTTACATTTCCAAAAGAACTGTTAGATATTTCATTTTGTTGTTTATTTAACTCATATTATTAAGGACCTAGCGTGTATCAGAAACCATATAATATGTGCTGGGAATGTGATCGTGAACAAAGCAGACACAATCCTGCCCTTATAGACACTGTCAGTGAGAAAGATATTAAACATGCTACCTTATTGAGTAGAAATTAACTAGTTGAAATAAGGCATGTGGGTGTGTGCATGCATATACACAAACGTACGTGTGTTGGGGAGAGGGATGACACATAGAAAAATAATCCAGGCAGAGGAATCAGCAAATGTGAACCAGCAAAAAGGAAGAAGCCTGGGTTTAGGGGGTTGGGGGATGTGGGAGGAGGGAGGGTTTGGTGAGAGAGCCCTGGGCAAAGTGAGAAGGGATAAGAAAGACTGGTAAATTTTGACTAAATCCCCCAAGAGGCAATGGTCATGCTCAGAGTTTGTTTCTTGTAACCTGAGGAAAATGAAAAGCCTATGAAGAGTTTTACATCTGGGAGGAATGTGATCAAATTTTTCCTTTAAAAAAATAACTGTGACTAAGTAGGAAAAATAAACGCAATTGGAAGGGGACAAAGGTGGATATCCAGAGACTCCTAAAGAGTCTATATTACAGTGGGTGTTAAATAAACAATTGTTGATTGGATCTAAAAAAACTCACTAGTGTCCTCAAATGACTTGACATTAAATTAAAAGTCTTGATTATGTTCTCCAAGGGCCTCTAACTTTGTTTAATTAACTTCAGCCCCATCTATTAACCAGTTTACAATTTTAGCTGCAAATGTAGAGACTTCCTCCCCTTCATCTAAAACTCAAGTATCCATGATTTGTTATATCACCTATGATGTCATTCTAACCTCATAAAAAAAAATTAAACCACATCTCTACACTTTCTCATAATAAACTTTGAAAAATCAAACCTGTCTACAACCTAACCTTTACTGTAGTCTCATCTATTCCCTGATCAACATAGTTCTCAAATGGCTGACAGTGTAATATTTGATGACATGTCTAAAATGGTGTTCTATAGAATTTTATTTTTATCTATCTTGCTTTCTTGAAACCTATCTTCCTGTCTCTTATAACTTTGTCCTCAGATGACTAAAATAGAGACATCATCACTGGTCATGTTAGCTAGATTTAACCTCTTGCAGTTACTCTGCTTCACATCTGTTTGCCCTCTGGCAATTTTCACAAGGTATAAGAACTGTTTATTGCCCACTGTCTTACACTAGAATATAAACTGTGTGAGAACAGGAACTCTTGATTACCTTATTAATAGCTACCTCCTCAGGTCATAATGCAATATCTGACATTGCAGTATTCAATAAATACTTACTAAGTGATTGAATGATACAACAATGAAAGAATGAATAATGAATGAGCAAAAATGTATATATTAAATCCTTACTGTACCGAGTATGGACTCAATCCAGACTCTTTGAATTTAAATCCTGCTTCTAATGCTGAAATCTTGAGCAAGTTACTGAACCTTGACCTCACATTTCCTCATTTGTAAATAGTAATGATAATAGGAATAACTTTATGCTAACTTAAAGGGTGGTTGCCAGGATCAAATATTTATACATGCAAAGAACTTGAAGCAAGTGCCTAGCACATAGTAAGTATTCTTTTTTTTTAAAACACTTTTTTTAAAATTTTTATTTATTTATATGTGATAGTCACAGAGAGAGAGAGAGAGGCAGAGACACAGGCAGAGGGAGAAGCAGGCTCCATGCACCGGGAGCCCGATGTGGGATTCGATCCCGGGTCTCCAGGATTGCGCCCCGGGCCAAATGCAGGTGCCAAACCGCTGCGCCACCCAGGGATCCCCCATAGTAAGTATTCTATAAGGGTAAGCTCTTGTATTAAATTGGGAGTTCAATTCCTTCCACCTATTTGGTGTTCACAGATGAATAAGAACATTTGGTAAAATATATTTTGTTTTTTCCAAGTTTCACTTTTAGTTTCTGAAAAAAAATTTGATTTGGCAATTACTGAAATAATTATGAGCAGTTTAGGCATATTATCTTGGTCTCTAGGAGCAGAGGATAATAAGGTAATAAATAGTTTGAGATGTGATGCATCAGGTGCGATGTAACTGGGTAATTCAACAGTGCAGCTCTGATTTTTCTGAAGATGTTTCTATCAAACCAACCAACACCCCTGGAAAAAAATAATTCTCAATTTGTGTTGGTGAGTAAATACATGTGTCCACAAGGCAGCCTGATCTAGTTTTTGTTCTGGAAGCAGACTGCCTGTGTTCTAACCTTGGCCCTGCTGCTTGTTAGCTCTATGACCTTAGATAAACTGCTCAAACTCTGTGCTTCAGTTTTCTCTACTGCAAAATAAACATAAAGCTAAGATTGAGTTAATATATCATAAAGTGCTTAGAATTGTGCCAGACATGTTTTATCATTTCAAAGGGAGAGTGCATTCTCTATTTGGCAAAGGTTAACATGAGCATGGCTGCTTTGAATATGGTTGTGACCTAAACACATATAATCTCAATCTAACATGACTTTATTCATAACCCTGATGTCATTCAAAGAGCTGGTACCCACATGATTTCCCAGGACACATCAAATTATTCACTTTATGTCTAATGTGATTTACTGGATATTTGAAAATGCTAAGATTTCTTATTTGTTTCACACTGATGTACATTACACTGTAATAGAAAGTTCTAAGCTTTAGCAACTCAGTCTATAATCATGTATATTGTTGTACATGTTTTGGTCTTCAAACTGCTAGTATAGTGCTCTGGAAATCATATTCAATAAATATTAACTAATAACTAATTGAATAAAAGTGATACACATCCTCTATAATGTTTAGTCCCATTCTTTTTAGAAGAATATATTGCATGGTTTGGTCCCATTCTTTTTAGAAGAATCATTTTAATCGACGTGCCATTCAGTGTATAACCACCATTTACTATTTGAGAGTTATAAGAGGGCATCATATTCTATGTCAGTATTCAGTATCTTTTTTTTTTTTTCATGTAGGCTCCACACCCAGCATGGATCCCAAAGCAGAGCTTCAACTTATAACTCTGAGATCAAGAGTCAGATGGTTAACCAACTGAGCCACCCAGGCACTCCTGTATGTCAGTATCTTTTGGGGATGACTACTGCTTAAATAGTGCCATGTTTTAGTTCAAATGTGTACAGATGTCTGGTTCCTGGTCCAATAAATTTTCTTCTTGAAATTGCTTTAGAGTTTAATTCTGGCAATATTTTCCAGTTATTTTTAATTTCTTCTTTTCTTTGCAATGAAACATCCAATCCAATTCCAGAAAAGAATGCTGCATTTATCTACTTCAGTTCAACTGGGTTATTAAAGGCTTCTTCAAAAAAGACAGCACAGAACACTGGCAAATTGCCATTCCTTCTCTAAACCAAAAAAAAACTCAAGTGCACAACCTTTCTGCCAAGTACCAACGCAGTTTCTCTGACACAGGAAAAAAATAATTTTTTATGTTCCTCTATAAATTCTAAGTTCTCTACAACCACTGGTGGTGACTCAGATTAAGTCAAGCATTGTAATTTCATGATTTGGGAAAGATTTGGAAGAGAAAGAGCATTGATGATTACCTGTCTAGTATGTAATTTTGTCAATGTTATTTCAAAAGTTATGTAAAGTAAGTTTAAGGAGCTCCACTTGAAAGAAAAGTTAAGAGTGTTTAAAATAAAAGCTCCCTGAGTTCCAATTAAGAGAGAAAAATAATACACACTTTTTTTTGCCCATTTTGGAGAAAATCTGCTGGCGAGTTGATATGAACCATATAGGTAAATTTCAGCAGTGCTGAAATTACTTACAAATGTCACTTTTGCTCCATTAATATTTTACAGTTTCTTTCTCTGCCTATGTAAAGGAGAATTTTAGAAATTAAGAGCAAATGACTCATCCCTGGATTTAGAGTTGAGACTGAGGTAGTCCCTATGATGAGAAAAGGATCAACAAGAAGTCACTCTTGGTATTTCCTTAGAGTTATAATATCAGAAATACAGTAAACAAAATGATGAGAAAAACTCCTGAGTTATCCATTAAAAAGTTTCAATATCTGCCGCATGAATTCACTTCCTGATATTCAGATAGCTTTTTGAAAGCATGTTGCTTTAGTACCGAGCTCAGGGCACCTGGGTGGCTCAGTGGTTGAGTGTCTGCCTTTAGCTTGGGTTGTGATCCTGGGGTCCTGGGATGGAGTCCCACATCGGGCTGCCTGCTTGGAGCCTGCTTCTCCCTCTGCTTGTGTCTCTGCCTCTCTCTCTCTCTCTGTCTCTGTCTCTCATGAAAAAATAAATAAAATCCAAAAAAAATAAATTTTTAAAAAAAGTACTGAGCTCATCGGAATTTGAAAAGTGATATGCCAAGGTTGGATAATCTGACACATCAATAGATAACAGAACACATCACTGTTATCATTTGACTTTGTCAGTTTCTGTTTTCCTCTCCCTCTTCACCACCATTGTTTGACTTGCTTTTGGCTGTAAATGAACGTGCTATAGCTAGCTCTATCATAAACTACTCTATATATTGAAAAGAAAAGAAAACAAGACAAAACAAACATGTAACTCAGGTGTGCTCTCAGCTTAGAACATGGCTCTGATAGACCACGATTTTCTATTTTTTTAAAGATTTATGTATGTATGTACGTATGTATTTATTTATTTATTTACTCATGATAGAGAGAGAGAAAGAGAGAGGCAGAGACACAGGAGGAAGGAGAAGCAGGCTCCATGCCAGGAGCCCGATGCAGGCCTTGATCCCGGGACTCCAGGATCGTGCCCTGGGTCAAAGGCAGGTGCCAAACCACTGAGCCACCCAGGGATCCCAGATTTTCTATTATTGACCATAAACAATTTCATTAACAACTAGCATCTGATCTGATAATCCTTTGACCTCATTGGAACAACTACTCTAATTTTCTAAAAACACCTAGTCTAGAAATAAAGCATACTGCCTTGAACCTTTCCAGAACCATCTTGCACAGGCAAAATCCTATAACAAGCCTTACCCAATGCTCTGGTACTGGGATGCCACAGGGTCCCTCATGGTGTGCTGTCTCACTCATTACAGGGAGCAAACAAACCCAATTTTGTTTAACTGAAAGGTGTGTTCCTGACAGACTTTGATTCAGGGGACTGACAATAATACATTGTCCAAAATAGTTACATTGTCCAAAATAGATAAGATAACTTACAAATGGATATACACATGGAGCCAAATGTGAAAATAGAGTAAGCGATTTTGGCATGATTTTAGTCATCACCAAATAGTCACTTAAGTTAGGACACCTGGGTTGAGTGTCTGCCTTTGGCTCAGGGCATGATCCCGGAGTCCTGGGATAGAGTTCTGCATCGGGGTCCCTGCATGGAGCCTGCTTCGCCCTCTGCCTGTGTCTCTGCCTCTCTCTTACATAAATAAAATCTTTAAAAAAAATAGTCGCTTAAGTAATAGTAAGTGGCATTTATCTTTTCCACATAACAGTTTCACCAGTTTGTTTTTTTTTTAGTGTCTTTATCACATTTCATATATATATAATTGTAAGACGTCCCTATTCCCATGCTTTCTAGGTATCAAACAATGAAACACAGATAGAGTTCAATTCTCTATCTACTGATATATGAAAGGAGGTCAGGTCTTTAGGTTGTGTGAGGCAAAGGGGTCACACAGTTCAAAGCAATGGTGATTTATGTTTTATATAAAATGAGTCCTTGTATCTGCAGCAGTCTCTTTTAGGATGAGACTTTGTGGAGTTAAATATACTTTCCCTAAATACAGCATTTATTGTAAAGGTAACCTTAAACTTAAAAGATGACCTAAAAGACATTATCAGACTTTTAAACACATTTCTTAAAAATAATCTGAAAGTCAATATATAATCAACTCATTTCTTCACAGAAGATGTGCCATTGGGTAACCATTGGAAAACAAAGGGTAATATAAATTAAATCATATTATACTCACTAAGAAAATCTTCTGTATATAAATTGAGGTTCTCTAATATTCTATTAGAAAAAGTGCTGCCCTGGATTTCAACGTGAGAATGAGACCTTTTGTCTTAAATGAGTAAATATATATTCTGGCTATCCTATAGTCTCCTACTTGTTTTTAGTTGCCATAAGTGAGACCCCCAATAAAAATTATCTTCTTTTCACACAGTGACCTTAGCACATTTTAGAAACCAGAAGGAACATACTAAGTTGCATTATACCTATGTATTGTGAGCTTGTAGGTCACAAAGAAGAGAACCCCTACAAAGTTTAAGGTTCTAAGTTTTAATTACAAGGGGTATGTTCTAGAAAATGAGGTAACTTATCATCTCACTAAAAATTAAAATCACTTTTGTTAAGTTTTTAAGGAAAAATTAGATTTACAGGGCATTAAATATAATCTGTATGTTAGACGATACCAGCTTAGGACATTGCCTGGCATTCAGTAACAACTCTCTATATTTTAGCTATGATTATTGCCTTGTTGTTGTCATTATTTAAAAAGAGTTCATTCTATGGAGTCAGATAGACCTATTTTGAATTCCAGACAACTCTTCTATTTATTAGTTCTCTAGTTTTATGTAGGTTAATTTTTTTTCTTTCAGTTCTTTCATCATTAAAATGGGGATAATAGTACTCATTTTGCAGAGCTATTACAAAAAATAGCAATAATACATGAAAAGTAGCTAGCAGAGTACCCAGCATATTAAGTTTTCAATCACTGTTCTAGTGACTAATATGGAAAGTCAGTGTCTGCAAAAACAGTGCAGTTAAAACAGGTTTTGTGTAATCTACTTTTAGGAAGTCATTGATTAGGACTGAATATTGGTATTATTTATTACAAGCCAAATCCAACCAGACTCTATGGCAGATATCAAGAAAATTTAGTTCTTACTTCACGAAATTACAATTCCAGCAATACAGAGAGAGACAAAACATTTCCTCAGATAAAAAAGAAGTATAATATCTGAGAAAAAGTGCCTCAACATTTACACCTGTCCTATTTTTTCATTGCACAGAACTTTCATTTTTCAAAGCTTTTTATGAATGTTATTTTTGATCATGAAAGGCTTTATGAAGGTGATGTTTTATAAAAGACAGATGGCTGGCTGGATCTCATAAAGGAAGTTAGGTTAGGAGAAAAGAAACACATTTTTTTCTCTTTTCAAATATATTAAAAATACATTAATAAATAAAGCCTAAATGATCAGTGTGACCTTTAAGAAAGTTTGTGAAAAGACTGATCTGTCAAATTTATGAAGTAAATGCACAAGTCCTAAGAAAACCACTTCTGACTTACAGTAGAGCATAACACAAGGACCTAGTAAATCAGTAACAGAATTTAAAGAAAACTGAGCTGGAGAGTAAACCATTCTAAGCTTAGATATACTTAATCAGCTTAACATAAGTGTTAAATAGTGCATTACCTCCCTGGTTTACTTACTGAAAATACCAAACAACTTGATCAATATTTTTACCATTATGAGAGCTCATTTTGACACTAAGCCATAGCTACTGAATATGGATTCAGGTGGTAAATATTAATTATATTTAATTAGTTAAATATAATGTGTAAATTTTAAATATTAATTATATTAATACTAATTTGAATGCAGTCATCTTTTTTTGTCTGTTTCTGTGAAGGGAAATAAGCATGCATCCACATGATCATAAAATAATCTCCTTTAAAGTTGTAAATAATACAGCTCAAATAAACTCAATTAAACACATTTTTAAAAAATGATTTTGAACTCACACCTCCCACTGTAAGACTAAAATATAAGTAACCAATCAGACAGTAAGAAGAATATAAAACAGTTAAGAAGCATAAATGTGATCTATATCCTCAAAAAGTACTCCCTATTATTAAACCCACAAGACTTATAATAAAACAATACACCATACTGTGATAAGTTCTCAAAAGTTTGGTAAGAGAAAGTACAATCATAGAGAAGATGGTTGTGATCTCTATGACTCTGAATTGTCAAGAAATGGAGGAAATGGGACTTAAGGGGAGAAAAAAGAACTGAAGATGTGTAAAACATCATTTAAGAACAGAGGTTCTGGAAGCAGAGAACCATTCTGACTAGAGTCAGAGTAAGGGCTGGGAAGTAAGATTCACTGAACTGGATTATAGGGTAGCTTTATATTTGATTTAATGTAGACATCCCGATCTTAAAAAGGAGAATCAGAATGAAAGCAGTACTTTAGGAAAATTATCCTACTAAGGCTGGCAGAATGTAAGGCACCTGTCAATTTTTAACTTGAGCTCTATCTACATCTTCAAATTTCAAGGTTATTTTAAGGTTTAGGTAAAATTCCCCGGGATATCGATTCAAATGTTAGGCTTTTCTAGGCTCTGGCAATTGCGTCTTTTAATGAAATGTAAAATATAAACATAAATAAAGAAAAGTCCTAAAAACCTAAAATGAGAGATGAGACATGGTAAGGAAAGGAACATTTACTAAACATCTACACTATGGTAACTGTATAATATCCACTGCCTACAGTTCTCTGCAATGTAATATGGATAATAATAATAACAACAGCACTTACTTGGGTTGAGCTCTACAAAACTGCCAATATTCAGCATTTTTTGACCAATTATTTAATATGGTTCAACTTAATATATTACTGTAATTGGAGTAATTTCTCTATAGTCTCATCAAGCCTATCAGCAATTCCACCATGCTGTTTTATGACTGAAGAAAGCGGAAGCAAAAGAGTAACTTGTCGAAGGTCAATGGGAAAACAAAATACGAAATAAGTATTTTATCTTCTTTCCTTAATTCTATTGTATTACACATGACTCAAAAATTATTACAAAAATCAAGTGAGACATTTTGGAATGAAAATATATGTATACACATTCACATAATGTCTATGTAAATCCACTATTTTGTGGGTGACATGCTGTTATCCTTATATTTTCTATATGAAGACACACACACACACACACACACACACACATCTTTTTCTTTGGCAATATTTCTCCTTTAAAATGTCTCCAAAGTTTTATAAGAACTTTATACTCTCTGTAAGGTTATTTTATGGATATTTAGAGTTCATCAATGAATGGTCCTTTCTTTATTACTTGTTCAGGTAGTACACAAAATAATAACAATTTATGCAGGGATCATGAAGAGAAAAAATGTACAATAGAGTTCAGCAACAAATTCATCTTTTGTTCTTCACTATTATTTAATGTATTGGTTCCTGGGTTATGATTATCTAAGATAATTATAAGAAAGTTATAGTGTAGATTTAGATTGTATCTACATCCTGTCAGCATAAACAACCAAGTCAGTAAAAAAAAAAAAAAAAAAAAAAAAAGGACAAATGAATTAAGATAAACAACCTGAATAAAAATTATCTCAATGAATGCCTCCCTTTCTAATTGGCTCTGCCACAGTGTATATGCAGCTCTGAGAGCTGTGGGAAACTAAAGAAACACAAATTGATAAGTGCTGAGATTAAGCAAACAAATATTTTCTATCTATTCTCTATTTCTAGACCCAGTGTGCTTTAAATTTCTAAATGTCTTTAAGTATAACCATACTTGGCTTAATATATTTTTCATAGAATATAAGCTTTGAGTATTAAAGTTTTCCTTACTTTGTATTAAAAAAGATAAAACTATTTTTATTTAAAAAGCATCTTTCTGGGACACCTGGGTGGCTCAGCAGTTGAGTGTCTGCCTTTAGCTCAGGGCATGGTCCCAGAGTTCTGGGATCGAGTCTGCATCGGGCTCCCTGCATGGAGCCTGCTTCTCTCTCTGCCTATGTCTCTGCCTCTCTCTCTCTCTCTGTGTCTCTCATGAATAAATAAATAAAATATTTAAAAATAAAAATCTCTCTTTTTTTAATTCAATTACCCAACATACTACTGTAGTACCTCATTAGTTTCAGATGTAGAGTTCAGTTATTCATCAGTTGCATCGAACACCCAGTACTCATCACATCACATGCCCTCCTTAACATCCATCACCCTGTTACCCCATTTCTCCACTTACTTCCCCTCCAGCAACCCTCAGTTTGTTTCCTATAGTTAAGAGTCTTTCATGGTTTGTCTCTCTCTGATTTCTTTCCATTCATTTTTCCCTCCCTTCCCCTATGATCCTCTGCACTATTTTTTGTATTCCACATATGAGTGAAAACATGATAACTGTCTTTCTTGGCTAAGTTGTATATTAATGTAATGAGACAAAGCACATGTTCATCTTGCAAATTTTCATATAACTTCATATAACTTTCATATAACTTCATAAATATAGCAGCTTACTGATTCTGTGAAATATACATGGAATTGGTCTCACAAGGTCATATAAAGCAGGATGTGTTTTATGGAACTATGGTTATAACAGAGAAAGGATCTATCATTAGGAATAAACATTTTCTTATTTATAATGGAATACAATCAGTTTGAGATAAAGGGAGATTTTTTTAAAAAGCTCTGTGAGCCATCTAAATGTTCTTTCAAAAGGTTAATGTTATGAAGAGAGGACCCAGAATAATTCTATAAAAAGAATTAAAATCGAAACTCCTCATAAATTATTTCACAGGTGTAAAAGCTATGAACCTAATGATCTGGAATAGTCACTTAAAAGTGTAAGATTCTAGAATAGATACAGTTTTGAAATAGTATAAAAGAATGAGTAATATAATCCAAAGTATAAAGATATTGGATGCTATTTTTAGAAAGACTCACAGCAGGTTGAATAGATTAAACATTTTGTATTGAAAAATCTATTGATGTCTCAAAATTACATGCAATAAAATATGAACAGCTGGTTCTCTTTTATTGGTTTCCACACAAAAATGATTATTTTCTACTGAATAATTACTGACTGATTTATTTCCTATTTCTACTTGCTCACATTTTAATGTCCCTAAACACTTCAAAGAGGTCATTCTTTGCAAGTAAATGTGTTTGAAATGATTTTTAAAAAGTGTCAAATTTTAATACCTTTTCAATCATTGGTTAAATATATATTACACTCAATTATTCCAGGACAATTTTAAATTGAAATAGTGCCAAATAAAATAGAAACTCTTAGATAATACCAACCGTGGTAACTGAGCACAAAAAAGCCACTTGTTGTGAAATCACTGTGAAATTTGATTAGAATCTGATTTGAAGTGCTATAGACCGATTCCAAAGCTGTATTGCCACTGAACTGCCCAATCTGAGGTGAGTTTTGGTCTGGTCCATCCCTATTAGAGAGAGACAGAGCAGGGAGGGGAGAAAGAAAGATTGAGATTGCTTTGTTTGTTTGTTTTTGTTTTTAGAGAGTTTTGCACAAGTTTTGAAGAAAGTATTATAGATGCAATGATAAAGAGGCAATAGATGAAATAACCAATGATTAGAGCCAAATTATACTAGTACATTTTATGTCTCTTTAGGTAATAATATATCTAAAAATGTAAAGTATAATAATACATCACATATTTACCTAAATGAAAGGCACCTATATTAGTTGTAATCAATTCATCGTCCCTGGTGTTTTGACCACAACTCATATTGTCCCAAATACCTGAGTTTTGGCTTCCTTTTATTTTCTTCAAAACAATCTTGAGAATCATAGACTGTTACACTTAGAAGGAATCTTAGAACTCATCCAGTGGTTCAGGTAACCAAGTGTCAATAATTAACCTAGAGATTTTCTTTATAATATGTTTTTAAGTAAAGATGTTTCATTAACAGGATAATTATAATGCAAATATAGTATTTTACAACAAATCATGATGACAGAAATTCAATCATATTAAATAATTATGATTTAAACACAGGCTTTTAAATTTCACTGGCTTTATAAATAGAGAACTTGCTTATCTTAAACCTACTCTGGCACTAATTTCTGATTTTGCACATTAATTTAATAATACATTTAAAATCTCTTTTTCACCCACAAAAGCTTTTGTTCTGTTTAGCTACTTCATGGGCAAATAAGTCAAAACCTATTTCTCTTGTTTGTCTCATTCTACAAAATACAAACTGTCACCCTCAGTTATTCAGTATATTTATTATTTCAGATATCAGATGGTAATTTGTACAGAGGATTGTGATATATTTTCATTCCTACCTTGTTTCACTGTTATACACAGTTGAATCAATCAATAACAATGGTCCTGGCTTACCATACAGTAATGAAATCATAGATTGGCTCTGTTTGAAGGACAGTAAAATTGATGTAGATTCCATTCCCAGGGGGTACTCTCACAAGCCAAAAACAGTCTTGGAAATTAGGATATTCATCGGGATACCCAGGAGAATAAATGGTGCCATTCATTGCAGTTATATTTCCTCCACAAAGAGCTACAGAAATGATATAGAAAAATGTTAAAATGACCATAAACTCATCACAGAGAAAAAGGCAAACATTTCATATCTCTTAAGCAGGCTAAATTACATCTGTGTTATGCTCTTATATTAGTTAAGGTATATAAAATTAGGTTGGCAATCATGAACAATAGTCTGCTTTAATTTGTTTTTCAATATGAGGCATGCTACAGTTATTATTTACTACTCCTAAATTAATAAATTAAATTTTCTGTTTTTTCAAGTATTTATCAATACATACACTTGTTTAACTTTCACCTTATATCATGTATACATATAAAACCCTACAAAAGGTTCAAGTGCTTTTTATTTATTTATTTATTTTTTTAATTTTATTTATTTATGATAGTCATACAGAGAGAAAGAGAGAGGCAGAGACACAGGCAGAGGGAGAAGCAGGCTCCATGCGCCGGGAGCCTGATGTGGGATTCGATCCCGGGTCTCCAGGATCGCGCCCTGGGCCAAAGGCAGGCGCCAAACCGCTGCGCCACCCAGGGATCCCTGCTTTTTAATTAAAAGGATTTTTAGAGAAAGTAAGTCCAAATTCAGTAGCAATAACTTCATAAGTGACTTATATAAGAATGACTATTAAACACAAGCCCCATGCACCCACCCAGACACACACAAAGGAGAAGCTGTAAAATGTTAATCAACTGCAGTCTCACTTCCAATGGAGGTTAGAACTCCTGCCAATAATGCTAAAATCAGTTATTAATTTTGGAGCCTTAAGGATTTTGATCTGAGAACTAACTATAATTTTCAACTGAAAGAAAGACTGTATATTTAGCATGCTATTTGAAGAGGAAGACAAAAAAGAGTGCCAAGACAAGAATTATTAAACACAGAAGATTATCAGCTAAAACATAGCTTCGAGTTAAGAGCATACCTTCACACCTTGGAAGTGGATGATTCCAATTACGACTCACACCATGAAGGCAAGTGAGAGCTGAATTTCCAATTAGTGTGTATCCAGGGAAACATTCAAATGAAATGGTTTGACCCACAGTAAAATCATTGCCAATTACAAAACCATTTCGAAACGGGCGTGGATCAGGACAGCTTTGCAACTGATAGGCTGGAAAGGGAAAAAGAAAGACATTTTTTCTTTCTGAATATCAGAAGACCACAGATGGGTACTATTTGCAACTTGCCAAATAGAAGAAGTGCTGCTTGTCATTGATTATAAATAGTAATGCAGGTTTATAATAAGTGATGTCAAAGGCAATATGATATGAATTTCTTCTCATGTCTATAATTTTCATATATAAAATGTTAGTACAATTC
Organism: Vulpes lagopus; assembly: GCF_018345385.1. Lineage (NCBI taxonomy): Eukaryota > Metazoa > Chordata > Mammalia > Carnivora > Canidae > Vulpes > Vulpes lagopus. The sequence goes on along the minus strand of NC_054832.1, from coordinate 25,788,755 downwards.
ATAAAAATACATTGTTTCTTATTCAATCTATCTAAATTATACATTTTAATGAAACTGTAAACTACTCTTACGGCCACAATTTTAATCCAACATATTCTGATTCCTTTACATAGAATACAGTTGCTTCCAAGTTACATTGCATGTATGCAGAATAAAATAAGCATATGTGAAAGCCTAATTCTGAGCCTTTTAAATTTTTTTTTACTATTTTTTCTCTAAAAGAAACTATAATATCCCCCTGTTATCTTTCTTCAAATAAGTTATTTAACAAATATAAAATATTGGGAAACAAATTTCCTTCTAATATAAATTTTGTACTTCAGTTATCATGATATTTTTGGCACAGTAGTATAACTGCGTGTTTAGTTTCTCATATTCCTCTTGTTCTACATTTTATGTGAAATCAAAGCTCCTGATTTCTCACTGTGTACTAAAGCCTTTATCCATTGCCTTTCATATAGTAGGTGCTTAATGAACATTGCTGAATAAATTTTGAAGCTATAAACAGTATATATACACATTCATATACACATACCAATATTATTAATATTTGGGACTTTGTTTTCAAGAATTACAAAATTGCATTATCATTAATAAAATTTTAATTACCAGCAATAAGAGGCTATTTTGCTACTGACCATTATATTCCAAATTCCCCAAATCAAAAAATTGCATTTGCAGTTGAATCAGAAACCCTAAATTTTTTATTAAAATATAACTAATTTTTAAGCGAGATATTTCAGTATTAATCAACAATCCTTTTAAGATATTAAGGGCTTTTTTCTTAGTCTGTGTTTTTCATTTGAGTAAGTATTCCACACATATAGAAATGTCAAAACCAAAGGTGTTATTCCAATTTAATACAAATGTATATCATTTGATAATCAGGAGTTAGAATGTTATTCTATTAAACCCTTTCAAATTTTCATTCGCATTTAAAAGATATTTTTCAGTTTTATTGAGATATAATTGACATACGGTCTGCATGAGTTTAAAGTCTACAAAACAATGATATGAGTTCTATATATTGTAGTTAGATAATATTGAATAGAATAGACTCACACAAATGTATGATCCTGCAATAACTTTGATAACATTTTAACATTTTTATAACATTATAACATATAACCCTCCTATGCTTTAGTTTATTTTTATTTTTTTAAAGATTTTATTATTTATTTATTTACTTACTTATTTATTCATGAAAGACACACACAGAGAGAGAGAAAGGCAGAGATACAGACAGAGGGAGTAGCAGGCTCCATGAAGGGAGCCCAATGTGGGACTCAATCCCGGGACCCCAGGATCACGACCCAGGCCAAAGGCAGGCGCTAAACCACTGAGCCACCCAGGGATCCCCTGTTTTTTAGTTTAATCAGGAAATACAGGAATTTTAAATTTTCAGGAAATTAGATTTTAAATTTTCAGGAGAGAGGTACCTGGGTGGCTCAGTGGTTGAGCATCTACTTTTGTTTCAGGGCGTGATCCCAGGGTCCTAGGATTGAGTCTCACATCAGGTTCCCTGCAGGGAGCCTGCTTTTCCCTCTGCCTGTGTCTCTGCCTTTCTCTCTCTCTTTCTGTGTCTCTCATGAATAAATAAGTAAATAAATAAGTAAATAAATAATAAAATCTTTAAAAAATAAAAATAAACTAAAGCATGGGAGGGTAAAATGTTATAAAAGTCATTGCAGGATCATACATTTGTCTGAGTCTATTCTATTCAATATTATCTAACCACAATATATAGAACTCAAATCATTGTGTTGTAGACTTTAAACTCATGCAGACTGTATGTCAATTATATCTCAATAAAACTGAAAAATATCTTTTAAGTGTGAATGAAAATTTGAAAGGGTTTATTTAATAGAATAACATTCTAACTCCTGATTATCAAATCAAGTCTAAATAAAGGTGCTATTTTTTGAGAAAAAAAAAATAAAAGGGCAGCCCTGGTGGCGCAGCGGTTTAGCGCCGTCTGCAGCCTTTGGTGTGATCCTGGGGACCCTGGATCGAGTCCCACATCAGGCTCCCTGCATGGAGCCTGCTTCTCCCTCTGCCTGTTCCTCTGCCCCCCTCTCTCTGTGTGTCTCTCATGAATAAATAAATACAATCTTTTAAAAAAAATAAAATAAAAAGAGTCTGTTTCTTATTTTAAAAAAATCTTCAGGAAAAAGTCATCACCCTATATCAAATACAATACAGGACTTAACTGATTACTAGTAAAAATATTAATTTTGGAAGCAAGTTTTCCAGTAGAAGAACACACTAATTGTATAATATGCATTTTTTCCAAATTCAGAAAGTTCTTAAAATCTAATCGCAAAATCATCCAAAAGTAACACTGCTTCTTCGAATCTGTATGAATTAACCTATTTTCAAAAATGCCATTAGCTCAATGATATAAATGCATAAAAAAGAGATATCATATCAATAACAGTAAAATTCTGTAGCATTTATGCTTTTATTATATAAATAATGCATCTTTTTTAAGGGCACGTTGACTGAACAATGTAGTTAGCAAAGTTTAAATTCTAGTTATACATCATTCAAATAAGAGCATTATTTTAGGAGGCAGAAGGAAAAAAAAAGGAAGAAGAAGAAAAAAAAGATGAAGCCTGGTTTAAGGTAAATAGCAAGGTGCTTGGCAGAGGCCCTGAACACCTGCTAGAGAAGGACTACAAATATAGCTCCAAGTCTTCTAGCAGCAAATAAGAAACTTAATCAGTTGCCCAATTGTTTTGAAATAATTAAATTCCTTGAGGATGTGGTTAATTCTGTACTGAGAGGTGGCAGAAATTATTTCCATTTTATGCAAAGGATGATATGTGATATTGTGCTCCTAAGTTATGTATGCAAGCATAATGCAAATTATAATTATTTTAGACATATGTGGTTGGAAGTTATGATGTCTATTTTAACTACTCTCAAATTTCTTTTTGGGTATATGCTTTTATTCAGCAAACATTTACTGTGCTCTTACTGTTCTAGCACTTGAGATATATCGACAAACAAGACAAAGATGCCTGCTCTTGTGGACCTCACATCAAAAGTATCACATTCTCATAAAATCCTTTAATGATTATGGCTGAAATGAAAGTAAGTGTTGTTATTTCAATTAAAAATTGCAGTCATTGGACCTACATTGTATACAGTTTATACATTGTATGAAATATCATAACTTTAAATGTTTGATTTTAAGTCAGACTTTTTTTTTTAAATTTATTTATGATAGTTACACACAGAGAGAGAGAAAGGCAGAGGCACAGGCAGAGGGAGAAGCAGGCTCCATGCACCGGGAGCCCGATGTGGGATTCGATCCTGGGTCTCCAGGACTGTGCCCTGGGCCAAAGGCAGGCACTAAACTGCTGCACCACCCAGGGATCCCAAGTCAGACTTTTAAAATCTGAAATAATATAATCATAAAAATACTTACAATGCACTAAATATTTACTAATGATATACATCATGGCATATATTTTACATTAATTGCATCCTATAAAGTTCAAAACAATTAATCTGGGAGGTGCTATTACTACTTCATCATGCAAATATAGAAATGGAGTGGAGCTCTAGTCTATTTTAGATTGAATGTGGAGGGTCAACATTGAGGCTGAGTCCAAACTCTATTCAAAAAGGATAAAAATTGGGGATCCCTGGGTGGTTCAGCAGTTTAGTGCCTGCCTTGGGCCCAGGGCATGATCCTGGAGTCCCGGGATCAAGTCCCACATCAAGCTCCCTGCGTGGAGCTTGCTTCTCCCTCTGCCTCTGTCTCTGCTTCTCTCTCTCTCTCTCTCTCTCTCTGTGTGTGTGTGTGTGTGTGTGTGTGTGTATCTCTTATGAATAGATAAATAAAAATCTTTTTTAAAAAAGGATAAAAATCTTGCTTAGTGCTATGCAGTAGTTTTATACTGAAATACAACTAATATAATATGATTGTCAAAGTATTTATATTATATTCTCATGAGAATAGAATGGAATGAAGAAATGGCATATTACGCTATCATTGTACAGTGAAAGAAAATAGTTTTACACAGAATACATGAGTACTGTCAAATATCTTTCAATATACTTATTTTAATATAAGAGCAAAGATAAATCTTTGATATCCAGTTTGCTCTGCATACCTGCCTTGCCTTGTCTTTCTTAATTTAATTGTGTATTAATACTAATTCAATTCATCTTTCATGGTTAGAATTTTCCAAGGCGTCCGAAAGACATCATTTCCCCAATATAGCTGCCTAAAATTGCATTATTAAAAAAATAAAATCTTCCCCACTGAGGCTTGCCATGGTTTGGGCTCCTTTCTCTTTCTCAAACACAATGCAAAAAATACTTAGAGTTAGTTAGATTGCTAAGAGCTGATTTGGAGCTAAATGAGCTTCCACTTCTTGTTATTCCTCTCACCTTGGTACACAATGTGGAACCCTTGTTTGTTTTGTGAATAGTCACTGTGAAAATACAAACTGGTTTCATGGGTTGTACTAAATAGAGAAGATGGTATTTGAGGACCACTAAGTCGGCCAATAACAGTACTAGTTTCTGAGGATCCACTTCTTACTTCCAAATAATCATGTATCGTTTCTGTAGAAAAATTGACAAACTGGAGATGTACACCTAAGGAAGAAAAGCAAACAACACTACTTTATTGTTTTATCTGATTAAATATGCACACACACACACATACACACATATACACATTCACATTAAGGTAATTATACATGTTTCCTTTTAGGTGAAGAGGCATACCTGGGCCTTGGGCTTGCTGTTGGCCAGGGCAATTAGCTTTGCCATAGTTTAAAGCAACAGAATACGGTTCTCAAATGCCCACTATTTGTAATAGGAGAATCTCTTTCATTTTACTATAATGTCACCATAGCAAAACTAATTCAAAAAGTGGCTTTCTTGCTCTTTGATACCATTTAAATTGAATTCAGCAATTTTTAGAGGTAAAAAAGTAATTTGGTAATTTTGTGTTTTGCAAAAGTCCAATTTGAGGCCAAAATATGATCACTAAGGTTTTACTTATTAACATAATCAGGTTCCACAATTGAATTAGAATTATTCATCTTTGGGGGATATGTTAATTTCCCCAACATAGCATTTAGAGACATGCAATTTATAAATGTGCTTTTACTACTTTGTTCACCAGAAAATAATGCTAATTTTTATATAATCATCTCCATAAAGTCTACTAATCTTTTTTACATGATGTCATATTGCAACATGGCTCCAAAATTTTTATAAACATAACTAAAATATGAGATAGTGAAATGTTTCAGTGATGGAAAAAATAAAATGAAAGCCTCATTGAGGTCTGCTTGCCTAATTTGATAAATTCTCAATTTTAGTGAATTAGAGGGGTTTTTTACAACTATCATTCTCCAAATCATTATTGCAAAATCTGGCATTTATGGTTTGCTAGACACTCTCTTAAGTGTTTATGTATGCTATTTATTTAATGTTAACTGTTACTCATGAGAATGAAGAAATGGGAGCCCCAAAAAGCTATTCAATATGCTAAATTACATGATGACCTAAAAGAGCTGAAATTCAAACTCAGATACTCTCTTGGATTCTCACTCTTAATAACTACACTGGAATTCTCAACTAAAGGCATATTTTGTTACTGGAAAAAGAGTTCCACAAAAAGTTTTTGTTACATGGGAAAAGATTTCTATGGGCAAATACATTTGGGAAATACTAAAAAGTGGCCTTAAAATATTAATCATGTTTCTGTACAAGTATACAAATTTCTCAGAAATTTTAACATGCTACCTCAAAATGTGAAACTCCAAGAATTGCATATTTCTTTCTAAACATTTCCCCTGAGCCTCCTTTTCACAAATTATCTTGTCAATAAGTGTTTTATGAACATAAAAATACTTCTTTAATTTTTTGTATATATTCAATCTTTTTTTAAAAAATATAAATTACTTTTCTTGAAATACATTAGAACTAATTTTTGATTCAACTAAACTAAAAAAAAACTGAAACTAAAAAAAACAGTATTTAAATGTAATCAAATAGAAACAGTATCTCTTTAGTCTCTCTTATTTTCATTTCTAAAATAGAGATCTGTGTTATTTCTAATTTTGATGAACTTTTTTTTAAAAAACCAAGCAAGTATTAACAAGAGGTACCTTGAAAATGATCTGATGACACTCTTGAAAATATGTTTAATAAATTATTTTAAATAATTCAGTCAGCTCCAATAGCAACGTGGAATGACCCATCTTAACTGGCTAGTAAAACACACATAAGAATAACCATACAGGTTCAAATCTCTTATTCATTTATATCAGTATCGTTGTTCAGTGAATGGACATAGAATTTGACTATAACTGCAAATTAAGCATATTTCTAAGTAGTAACAGAATAATCCTCATTGGGAAGTCCTCCAACATCTTTCTGTAGCTTCCTGTTTTCCCAAAATCACAGGCTAGTCAAACTGTATTCAGGCTTGTTGAATTCCTTTAGCTTTTTCATCTGCATCTTTCCATGTGTCATTGTGTTTATCTAGAATTTCTTTCCAGTTTCCCACAGACTGACCCTCTTTGTTCGGCTGGCTCTTACTTATCTATGAACTCCTAATTTAGGAATCACTTTCTCTAGCAAGACTTTTCTACATTTCCTGGATTAGGCTGGGTCACTGTACTAATACAATTCTGTAATCTTTATTATAGTTTATTGTAATAGCATATTTGACTGTCCCCTCATCATGACTGTAACTTATCTGGGGAAAGGTACAAAGTCTGTTTCAGTATGCTTTTTATTCCCAGCTTAACATAATACTTCAAGTATAACATGTATTCAGTAAGGAATTGTCAAAACTAGTTTTCTGTGAATTTATATAAAGTAGTTAACCATGCAAAATTACATAAAATATTTAAATATGGATTTTTATTCTGAGGCCATAGATGTTTTGGGGTAGTAAGGCATGAAATTCAGTCCTTAGTAAGTGGGATAGTACATAATTTCTTAATTGCTCTAAATCCACCAGGTTTGTGTGCACTTCAGGGAGTCTACTCATCCTTATCTTCTGTGATTTTTTTTTTTTGTTTAATTTTTTTATTTATTTATGATAGTCACAGAAAGAGAGAGAGAGGCAGAGACACAGGCGGAGGGAGAAGCAGGCTCCATGCACCGGGAGCCCGACATGGGATTCGATCCCGGGTCTCCAGGATCGCGCCCTGGGCCAAAGGGAGGCGCCAAACCGCTGCGCCACCCAGGGATCCCTATCTTCTGTGATTTAATAAATAAGTTTATCTTCCATCTAGCATTTCTACTTATGGATATACAGATCCATAGAACATGAAGTTGCAGGAAAATATATGAGTGATAGAAGAGTGAGAAAGAATTTATGAAATGCTATATATATATATTATGCAATATATCCAAAACACTGGGAATTGTATTATTAAAATTAGAGAAGTATTATAACTACATGGGTATTTAAACCCAACATTAGAAATTTTGTACTACTTTTCAAATGTAAAATCTTATTTATTTGCAATAAATGTTAGATAAATTTAATAAATTACCAGAAAATAATTTATATTTGTACTACTTGGTTACAGAAACAAGAAGAGAGTTATAAAAAATATGATACATGAAAATTACATTGAATTTACTACTGCCATATACATCTAAATCAGTATAAGTCCATACAAATCAACTGAAAAATATAAATTTATCGACCTGTCTACCTATCCTCTAACTATGAAATTAGGAAATGCCCATATCTTTTCAATTATCCTAGTATTTCAAGTGAAAGGTGTTTGGTTTAAGCAACCTAATTTGGCTCAAGCAATCCAAATTTCACTCCTCAATGTATAAAATTGTAGGCAATCCCAAAGTAAACTATAATTTGTGAGTTTTTACTAGATCATGATATTTCTTTATAAGGATGCATTAATGATACTGAAAACTCTTTCACATGCTTTTACTATACATACCAAAACCTACGGGCAGCTTTATTGTCCACGTGCAATCTAAACTGCTAGGGTAGTTTCCAGGAAACCCAGGGCTGAGGATCACACCGCTGAAATCTGACATAGCACCACCACACTGAGCTATAAAATGAGAGGTCCCATGTAAGCAGGAGTAGTGGAATAATTTACTTGAAATCATTTCATGTCTTAATCAAATCTGAATTAAAACTGTTTGATATAAATTTTAATATTATCAACTCTCATTCACACCACACACTAGGAATCAAATATAATCAATTGACAATGCATTTTCTAAAATAGCTTAAAAAGACAACATACTTCCTTCCTCAGCAATAAATGCAAGTTAAATCAATTATTGCACAGTAAGAATCAGCTCATGTGCAGTGAATACAATCAAACAAGGAACATATGTCCTTTTCCACAGAGAGTAGTTTATTTCTTATCTGTAAGTATTTCTAGGGATGTTTTCATTCATTACAAAGATGATACAATTTAGAAAAAAATCAAGCCAACAACATCCATTTTAAATACTGTATTCAAGAGGGAACCATTTCCCCAGCCTTCCCTCCTCCTTCTTTGTGTGAGAAAGTTAAAGAATTTTAAGAAAAAGATTAGTTTCTATTGGAAATTAGTTTCTATTGGTAATATGTGATGGATTCACATATTAGACATGGGATATGGCGGTCCTTCTTCCTAAAATAATTTAGACAAAGACCAGGGAAATGAGTGAAAAAGAAATAAAAATGTTCTCTAATTTTACTACCCATTTACCTTTATATTTATATTTTTTTCTTCTGCAGAAAAATACATCTGTGTGTGTGTGTTTATACAGGTATGTATGTATATAACGAAAATAGGCTTATTCTGTGAATCATTGTAAGCCTTTTTATACTTAACTATGTATTGTAAACTTTGGTTATATCACTGAATATCCCTTGTAATGTTCACTTCTTTTTTTTTTTTTTAAAGTCTATCCCCCATTACTGGACCCTTTAGTTATTGGCTATTTTTCACTATAATACCTACTACCACTCTGAATGCCTTGTGTGTTCCAGATTCAGTGTTAAATACTTTAAATACAATCTCTCATTTACTTCTCACATTAGGCACATGAATTCAACATTATTATCCCCATTTAAAAGGTGAGCACACAGAAGCTCAAAGAATAATACACTTGCCCCACATAGATATTGTACCTTAATTGAAATTTGTATATAAATATACTGGATGTCAAAATCTAGTAAGTATTCCACATAGTTTTACATCATGTTTTTTCTGTATAGTGAAATCTAATATTTCTAGTTAAATTTTATTATATTATCACTTCCATCTAATGCTTTCCTTGAAAATGATGTGCAATGGAAATGCAGATTTAATTTAAAAAATGTAACACTTCACCTAAAAAATTAGTAATTTTGTAAGAGTAATAATTGGTGCTACTAACAATACAGTAAGATAAAAAGTGTCCTATAATACTGGGATGATATTTAAATTGATGCAACCTTCCAGAAGGCATTATTTATCAAAGTTTTAAACAGTTATATGCAATGACATAATTAATCTATTTAGGTAAAATCCTAAGTAAACAATTAGAGAACTATTGAAAAAATGCAAAAAACTAAACTCTAATGAAAAGAAAATAATTACACAACGTAGATCATGTCATGTGCCATGAAGCCATTTTAAATATATTTGATAAAGCTTATAAATGATTTACATTTCTTCAACTTACCCAAACAAATTGGAATTGGATAATTCCATCTTCTTACAGGTCCAGGCATACATGTAATGTGAGAATGACCCTATATAAAAAAGATGATGCAGTTCAGTACACATTTGAAAAAGATTAAATTAAATAAAGCATAGTGAATGGTCATTATAAAAACAGCTTAAATATATATTGTTATTTTTCATATTTTTTAAACTTTTGCTGGAATTCTCAGTATGACTTAACATAAGAAAAGTAATTATACACACATGATAAAATGTACAAAGTGACATGATCCTGGTAAAAATATTAAGACTCCAAATCACATTAGAATTGTAGTTTTTAAACTTAAATTTTCTATCGAAACCTGTACTACTGAAATATTGTAATTATGCAAATGAAATGACTACATGCATATCTGTTTATAATAAATTGCTATAATAATCAAAGTGAGATAAATTAAAGCATAACTAAAAATACTTCATAAAAATATTAAAATGAGTCAATTAAGATATATTAAATTCTAAATTGAAATTTAAGGGACACCTAGGTGGCCAAGTGGTTGAGTGTCTGCCTTTGGCTCAGGTCATGATCCTGAAGTCCTGGGATTGAGTCCTGCATCAGGCTCCCCCAGAGGGAGCCTGCTTCTCCCTTTGCCTATGTCTCTATCTCTCCCTGGGTCTCTCATGAATAAATAAATAAAATATTTAAAAAAATAAATTGAAATATAAAGTCCAGAAATATCTGATTGTACTTCTGAGACTAATAATTTATAAATCTAATGTTAAAGACTATAAATCATTAATTTTTAATTTTGCTTTCCCTAAGGAATTTATTTACTTAACATATGAAATAGTGTCTGCCTGATTTTATTTTTCCGTAGGTACTTAATAGATCTACTCTTTAGGGGGACTTGTAAGCAGCCATAAATTTGAGACCCTCTAAAATATATTTGTAGTTGATATTCACTAATTTTGAAAATTTATTATCAAGGAAATTTCACTTAATGCTTTAAGTGGCACCTCGTTCTTATTTTCAAATTCTAAAGATCCAGGATTTGAATTATTACATCCTATGTGAATAGAAAGAAACATGTGAAGATTAATTTTAATTCAAATATAATTCTTGGTTACTTGTGAACAAACCATATTTAGTCCATTCCAGTAATTTATCTCATGGATATGTTTTATGGACAAAAAGAATAGCCTTTTGACTTAAGGCTACACTATGAAGTCTGAAATCAATATTGTTTTAAAACTCTTGGGATTATCAAATATTACTCTGTTAAAATACTCTGAAAAAGCATTGCATGTCAAAAAATAATTTAAAAATAGCCTTACCTGTAGAGAATATCCTTGATCACACTGAAAAGATACCACATCACCAACCATATACCTGTCTCCAATTTTCATTCCACTGCTAGGAGTTTGTGGTTCAGGACAGGAGTCCAAACCAATTGCTGAGAATATTTAAAGATAATAGCATAAGTAACTTTCAAATAATGAATGTTTAAATTATGCATATTAAATTACTAGAATCAAATACTGGTATCATTAAAACTAGGTTTTACATTGGGCCATTAAGAATGTTCTATGAATACTATTTAAGTGTGGACAAGATTAAACCATAGTTGGTAAACACTGTAACATAAAATTATTTCTTGGAATTTTCATGGCACCAACCATTTAATAATGATGTGATTACACTTAAAGTCTCTTCCAACTCAGAGTCTATATGTATCCTACTATAAAACAAAAACTAAAAATTCCTAAAAGGAAAATCCCTAAATAAAAACAAAACAGTAACTTATTGTGAGAGTAAAATGAAATCATATTTGTAAGATATTCTTAATAAAATGACAAAAAATTATTTGCTATTTTGTCTGTGTCACCTAGTTCCTTCTTCTTTCACACAAAATGGACTTTTCAATTTGTGAGACATATTCTGAGAGATACTTACTACATATAAAACACTTTAAAATGTATTTTTAAGTAAGATTTATTCTCCAAATATACTATAATTAAAAAGGAGAAACACATGTAGTTCATTGAGACCTGAAAAGTTTAGGTGACACTTGAAATCAGTTATTTCTGAAAGAGGAGATAAATCCAAACACTTGCTGTTATTTTTACACTAACCATATATTTTCAAAATAGGTGAATTAAAGCACATTAAATATGTTGTTTTCCTAAAATGAGTTACTTGAAGTCTGAAAAAATTGTGGTTTTTTGCCAAATTTTTTTTTTCAAATCTGTGAATGTACTATTAAGAACTTTGTTTACCTTTAATAAAAACCAATGTTTACTATCCAATTCCTTGTAATTCACATTTGAAGCTAATTTAATGCATGTTTAAATTTACAGGAAAAGGCAGTTACCACTCCAAAGTCACTATATATGATCATTTCATGAAAAAAGTATTAAAAATAAATCCTGGGCAGCCCTGGTGGCTCAGCGATTTAGCGCCGCCTTCAGCCCAGGGTGATCCTGGAGACCCCAGATCGAGTCCCACGTCAGGCTCCTTCATGGAGCCTGCATCTCCCTCTGCCTATGTCTCTTCCTCTCTCTCTCTCTCTCTCTCTCTCTCTCTCTCTCTCTCTGTGTCTCTCATGAATAAATAAATAAATAAAATCTTTAAAAAATAAAAATAAAAAATAAAAAAATAAATCCTAAAGAAGTACAATACTTCAGACATTCCTTTACTTCTTGATATTTTCCTTTAATGGATGTTCTCATGGTACCACTTTCTACATTCCTTTGTGGTGTTTAACATAAACTAATAATGAATAAATAATTATGAAATTAGTTTTTCAATATTTATTTCCCCCTCAGTGAAGAGAAACTCCTTAAGAGCAGCTTAGAGCACAGCTTCTTAAGGAAGCATTAAATAAACTGGTTGATTGGATGAGTGAATAGTATGAAAAAGAATGTGAACCCCTATTTTGATAACTTCTTAATAAATACTAATGTTTAGCTCTGTAAAGGGAAGATACTTTAATAACACAGTGGTCAGAGAAGACAAAAAGCATTCCAAATTAGGTCACATTTAGGGATAGAAAATGTGTTAAAGGAATAACTTGATAGAATTTATGATTAGATCAGAAAGGAAGGCAATGAAGAATAAATTGGTCATTTGGGAATGCATTTGAGGAAGTCCTAGGGGTAGTTAAGTAAGTCTATGGATTAGAGTTCCAATGCTTATGTTTCGATTAAGCTAGGTCTTAAACATACATCATACTCCATACTTCTTGATATTTTGTAATGTTAAATTTAGGAACCTAGGCAAGATAAGTCACCATTACATTATGACCTACTTTTAACATGTTAAGGGTTAATGTCTCATTTCCCCAAACAAATTTTGAGATCCGAGATGTGAGACTGTCTTATATTTGTTTTAATCTCTTTTAATAACCACTAATTGACCTTATAATTTAAATTTATCTTATTTCATAGAGCTCTTTTCAGGAATTAATGAGTATCCCAAAAAGGGGAGTTATGATATAAACATATATGCCTTGTAAATAAGATTTCTCCTTCCTTTGGTACAATCTTAGTTTTTTGGAGTCCTGAACAGTACATTTATTACTCTTTACCACTAAGGTCACTCTTGCAGTCATTCTTACTGAGAAGGCCAAATTCTGTACACATTCATTTTTCTTTTCTATCAAGTACTTCAGGGTCATATATACAGAAAACTATTGATATTCAAAAGTGGTGATTTCCTTTTCCTGGTAAGGGAACAAATAAAACTATGGTTCAATATTGAGGGCCACATTTTTAAGTGAGGTTTACACATAATATATACTGACATAGTAAAATATTTTTTAAAGTTTTAACTTTGAAGTGTGATATAAAACTCTTGGAGTGCCTGGGTGGCACAGTCAGTTGAGATCAGACTCTTGGTTTTGGCTCACATCATGACCACAGGGTCCTGAGATAGAGCCCCACTTCTGGCTCCATACTCAGCACTGAGTCTGCTTGGAGTTTCTCTCTCCCTCTCCTTCTACCTCCTGCCCCCCGCCCTGCTCTGTCTCTCTCTCAGGTAAATAAATGTTAAAATAAAATAAAAGTATGATATAAAACTCTATAAACTATGTAATAGCAATTTTGTAAGTCAAACATTTATATATATATATATACTATCACAGAGAAAAATGAGGAAAAAGAAATATGCCAAATATTAGCATAGGTTATAGTTCTTGATTATGAGATTATTGGTGAATTTGTATGCCTTTCTTTGTATTTTCTGAATTTCCAAAGTTTTTGTAATAAACCTGAATTATTTTTATAAATAATAACATCACTCATTTATTAGGTGAACTAGTACCAAGAAAGAATTTGGGTTTTAAGAACATACTCCCTTCTATTGTCGAAGAACACAATGAGTTGGATCAGCTAAGCAAGAAAGGTCACTGATGGCCTCTCATTTTTTTGCAATTATCTTTTGTACACTAGGGAAAATAAAACACAAATACCTAAAAACCTTGCAGTTCACATTTCACAATTTTTATTTAAACACATAAACTCTGGAGTGCTCTGGTGGATCAGTCAGTTAAGCATCCGACTCTTGATTTTGGCTCAGCTCATGATCTCAGAGTTGTGAGATAGGGCCTGTGTTGGAGTGGGCATTTAAACTTGCTTAAAATTCTCTCTCTCCCTCTGCCCCTTCCCCTCATCCTCTTTCTTTCTCAAAATAAAATAAACAATTAAAATAAATAAACAACTTTGGGTGAATAAAGGGTAATTTTAAAGTAGCTAACGTTATTGTGGTCATTATTCATAATGCATAAAAATATTGAATCATTATGCTGTAGACCTGAAACTAATATAATCTTGTATCTCAACAATACTTCAAATTAAAAATTTATTTAAAAAAAAAATTTATTTAAAAGTCTTTTTAAAGAATTATTTTCACTTCTTCATAAGTAACAAAATCAATAGGTTATTTGTAAGAATCAACAAACAAAAAGAATTTTTGTAAAAATGTTGCAACAGATTCTCTCCTGATTAACCAAGGCAATCAAAATATTGAGTCATTTTCAGCTTTATGAGTGTCAATGTTAGTGTTGGCAATCAAAGATATGCTCTGAGTGAATTTTTTAATAGGAATTGGATCAATTAATCTGCTGTTGTAGCCAAAAACAAACAGAAATGAACCCAGAGACAAATCTATATCAAAAATTGCATAGAGTTATGTCTGCTGTCAAATTACTGCAGGCAGTTACCCTGAATGAAAATACTGAAACCTCATTTCTTCACATTTCCAACATTCCTTTATAACCAAAAACTGTTCCTTCCAATTCCATTCACAAGGCAATCAATCTGCAGTAGAAAATGTTCTTAATCATTTCATTTATATTTGATCATTCTGGTTATATATATATACATATATTACTTTCCAGTATTCTATAATGATTTTAATGAATCTTTGATGCTTTGAGAGAGGCAGACAGGGAGAAAAAAGCTTAATTCCCACTAAGACTCCTGGTAACATTGTTTTGTAAAAGGAAAACCCCCTTCACAAATTCAACATAACAATCTACATATAAATTTATTGAAAATAAAGACCAAAATATTAGATCTGTATACATGTATTATCTTTTTTTAAAAAGCTGTATTTATTTATTTTAGAGAGAGCGTGCATGCAAGAGAGCTGGGGGAGGGGCAGAGGGAAAGGAGAATCCTGAAGCCGACTTACTGCTGAGCACAGAGCTGTTATGGGGCTCAATCGTGCCATGAGACCATGAGATCATGACCTAAGCCAAAACCAAGAGCCAGCCACTTAAACCAACTGCATCACTCAGATGCCCCAAGATAAGTATTATTTCTATCTTTATGTTACATGAGGGTTTTTTGTTTTAAGATTTACTTACTATTTATTCTTAGAGAGAAAGAGAGTAAGGAGGGGAGGGACAGGCAGAGAGAGAGAGAGAGAGAGAGAGAGAGAGAGAGAAAATCCTGGAGCAGACTCCCCACTGAGCACAGAGCCTGAGGCAGGCCCATCCCAGGACCCAGATATCACAACCTGAGTGGAAATCAAGGGCCAGCTGCTTAACTGACTGAGCCACTCAGGCACCCTCATAGGAGGGTTTTTAAAATATGCTAGAATTACCATTTGGCATTCCACATTTTATCATTATAAAAGAACAGTTTGAAAAAAAGGACAGTGAAGTTGGTTGATTATCAAAGGGTGAATTTAATGAGCTGGTCTACTACTTTAAAGAGAACTCCAATGCAAACACACAGACTTTTTGCTGGTATACTGTACCTTGGAATTAATTAATCTAATAACCAAATATTTGTCAAATACCTATTACATAACATGTAACTTGAATATTTGTAGGCAAGTTTTCTCAGAAGGAACAGTTCTGACTTAATAGTCACTGATGGGCAACAGTGGTTTAGGAACATGAGGTACAGACTTAACTCACATTCACCTTGATCCTTAAATTTTTACTTCCTTTACTGTTCTTACCTCAATTAACATTAAACTTAGCATTACTTTGAGTAATTAATTGAATATTTAGTAATGGAAAATACTTCTCAAAATTTAGTCTACAGTTTAATGCTAAGTTAAATGATAAAATGTTAAAAATAATCTCATATCATAAGCAATTACTGAGCACCTACTGTGTGCTCTGGATCATGTTACATACCAGAAATGCAAAGATTGAAGAGGACATAAGCCACTATGCTCTAAAGAAACTCTTTGTGAAACAAGAAAGCAGATTGGCTTAGAAGACTACAGGTAGTGAAATAATCATAGTAAATGAAGGTCATCCTTTGTTAAAATAATCATTTCATGAAGAATAGCCCTACTTAAAAAAAAGAAAAAGAGAAGCAAACCAGAAAACAGACTCTTTTTTAAAAAAGATTTTATTTATTTCTTTATTTGAGATAGAGAGAGCTCAAGCAGGGGAAGGAGCAGAGGGAGAGGGACAATCAGGCATTGCGCTGAGTGCAAAGCCTAACTCAGGGCTCAATCTCAGGACCCTGAGATGTTGATGACCTGAGCTGAGATGATCATGACCCAAGCGACATGGGTCGCCAAGCGACACCAAGAGACTGATATTCAACTAAGCCATCCAGGCACCCTAGAAAGTAGACTCTTAACCATAGAAAACAAACAGAGAGTTACTGGAGTGGAGAGGAGTAGGCAGATGGGTAAATGGGTGATGGCTCTTAAGGAGGAGGCTTGTGAGGAGCACTGGGTGAATTTTTCCTTCTTTTATGGTAAAGAGGAGGAGTAGTTTTCCCCAAAACACACTGTAGTGTTTAAGGAAAGGCATCAAGAAATGAAATTGGAAGAGAAATAGGGTACACATTGTGAACTGTTTTATAATCTTTTTTTTTTTAAGTTTTATTTATTTATCCATGAGAGACACACAGAGAGAGAGGCAGAGACATAGACAGAGGAAGACACAGGCTGCCTGCAGGGAGCCTGATGTGGGACTCCATCCCAGGACACTGGGATCATGCCCAGAACCAAAGGCAGATGCTCAACCTGTGAGCCAACCAGCCACCCCACATTAGTAATTTTAAACACGGAAGTGAGGTTGTCATTTAGCATTCCAGATAAAAGATATTTTTTTCTGTTTCATGACAGTATATTTCAATATGTTTAAGATCAATGGGTTTATATACATACTCTGGAAATATAAAGAAAATATATTTAAAAAATCATATTATTGCCAAGAACTTAAGTACCTTGAAGTTTGTGATTGACCCCAAATCAAAAGCTTCTATATAAGCTAAAATGTTTTTGGTTTAACTGGGAGAGAAACCATAAGACCAGGAACAATGATATTTGCTCAAGATACAGTTTGAGAACATTTAGGAATACAAAATTACAAAGTTTCCAGAATTCAGAAATTTAGGCAGAAACCATCTCCAAGTCAACAACACAAAGAGGTAAAGAGTCAATGAGATGATCATGAAATAAATTTTGATTAAAAGAAAAGAGGAAAACTAATGGCCTAATAGGATTAAGGAGTGAGAAGTGTTGGCAAAATCAATTACACTTACTTGCATTTAATATATTCTGTTAATGGCAATTGAAATTAGAAATGACAAATATTAATAATTTAATTTGAGCAGGAGATGTTTCTACAATTAACATTTTATGAGATGATGTGCATAAACTAGTTAGAACATGAAAATTAGTTTAAGTAAAAACATAATTAATCTTAAAATCACTATTTTTCCCAAATAATCAATTATTTAATTAACCCAAGGGAGGAAACCATTTTTAGTGATTATAAAAATAAACTCATTAGGACCTAATGCATTATCTCTTAAGCATACTGCTCAAAGATGGAAAGCAGTTAAATAAGTATTGTGCTGAATTGAATCCTTTGTTACTTATAAGCTAGAGTTAAATGAATACACGTCTATGCATTTACCACTTTATGACTACTTTTATGCTTTGGGGTATTCAGACCAGCCCTTCCACTATTACACAGGATGGAAAGATATTTTTGGACTACCTATATTTTTGCAGGATTTATAGCAAAATTATTAGTGGCATATATCATGAGTGTTCTCAAGTTTAGGAGGATAGAAAAATATACTCAGTATGGTAACATGGACCTTTCCCTTCCTCCAAGTGCTATGTCCCAAGATTTTTGAGACCCCTTTCATTTGCAAACACTATAACTACATGCAGTTTGCCCTTTTAAAACATGTGCATTATACAACTTTAAAATCAAAAGCTGCTCCTTGATTTATAGATGCTCCAATGTCCCTCTAGAATTTTCCATTAGTGAAATACAAGCGTGTATGGCAATAAATTTAAGGAAATGTGAAGGAAATTATATATGCATGTTACAACCAATTTGTCATTCCAAAACTATTAATGATGAAGCTCTAACAGTATCCAAATGGCAGAGCAACTAGAAATTATAAATTCTCTTTGGGAAGCTTACTAACAATTGATATGCTTAATGGCATTCCATGTACTAGGAACATTTTTTTCCTAGCAAAAAAATATATTTATGTAAAACATACAGTTACACCCAGGGTCACATTTTTCAAAACCAAATAAACAACAAAAAATAAAAATTGTCAATTTAAAAATTAATTCCCACTTCCCAGTGCTCTTGGGGATCAGAAAACAGATAAACTTGATACTTTATATGTTAGAGAAAAGCAATTATATCTATCCACATGACTACCAAACCAGCACACATTCCCAACACAAAAAAATGATGTAGCTTTATGTGAACTTATGATAACTCATGTCAGAAAACAGCAAAATACTAATCAGAATTAGTTAATGTTTCAGCTTTTCTTTATTGAGAACGAAAAATGTATCCTCTTCACTCTGGAATTCTAATATATTTGCCTTAGTTTTCTTCATGTCTTTCAAGGTTGCTGGGGAAATTTGTCTTCCTTCTGCCTCCCTCTTTTCTCTTCAACATGCAGTCCCTTTTGTTATTAACAGAAAGCAAATTGAGGGTTTTTTCTTACTTTTTCCATTAACATTGGCTACCTGTTTTTATATCAAGTAATTTGTTAGAATCTATAGCATAAAATCAGTATAAGACATCAAAGTTTCAGAAAAAAATGTAATTGGAATAAATTTCCAAATTTATATTTACTACTTTGCTTTTTGTATCTGTAATTTAGAAAAAACGCCCTAATTCAATTTATTTATGGACCAACTATAACCTCCAAGACAGCATAATCTTTTCTTACTTTGCAAGTAGCACCATATGTAGTTTCTGTACCAATTTCACTCTTGAAATCATATATTTATACTGGCATTACCACTAGTTCAGTTAGGAAATACTTTTGATTCCTAGATCCCACTACAAGATGTGAGGTCTAATTATTACAGATAAATGAAAGTGTTTCTGTTGATCTTGGTTTATTTAATTCATAGCTAAGATCTAAAATTGAAGAAAAAGCCTAAGGAATTGAAAGTTCAGCCTCCAATGGAATAAAGCAAGGTTGTTATTATATAAAAAGTGATATGATTGAAAGTGTAAACCAAAACAAAAGGTCCAAAACCTAAGAACTAGCCTGTACTCCTTCCTCTCTCTTATCTCCAAAATCTAACTGGCCACAAATCTTTCACAACCATAACCTCCTTCAGAGTTTCTCATGGGAACTACAGTAATCCCCCCCCCTTTTTTTTTGGCATTTTTTTTATTGGTATTTGGTTGTTGTTGTTGTTTTTTTATCGATTTGCCAACGTATAACACCCGGTGCTCATCGTCGATTGCCCCCCCTCAGGGCTGTAATCCCTTTCTTGACACCTATTCTCTTTCTGCAAAACATCTTCCATTTTCCAAAATAAAAGTCCCTTCAAAAATTCAAAACGAATCATGTTACTACTCAAATTGAAACTCTTGAGTGAGTCTCTAAGAAAATGTCTGCCACCTCCTTAATGTAATCTTTCAGCACTTAAAATAATATTTGACAATTTTAGCCACATTGGGTTCATCTCATCAGCAACAGAGAATGACATTTATTGAGAGCTTACTATGGACCTGGCATTATGATAAACACTTTTACACGGATGATCTCATTTAATTCTAAAAAATATTTCAGGTTGGGTGTTATTTTTATCCCATATTACATATGAGGAAACTGTCATGTGACATGAGCCCCATGTCACATGGCTATCAAATGGCATTATCAAGACAGAAACTGAAGTCTGATTCCAGAACAAATGCTCCTATACCTACCTACATTTCGAGAGGTCCCTTCAAAGTACCAAACTAATTCCAAACCTACACTTTAATCTTCCCTGCCAATAGGACTTCTATTCATCCTTCACTGAAGTTGTCCTTGAAGCCACCATCAGTAACACCTATGTAGTGATGTGATCACTACCTTCTTTGCATCATCAGCTAAATTATACAAGATGTCCTCATACTTTGGTCATTGTGAGAGTAATCTTGGGAGGCTGGTGAAAGTGCAAATGGTTGGCTGAGTCTCAGAAAAACTGACTTGATCCTCTGGGGTAGGGTCTTATCTAGATTTTAACAAGACTTCAATAAAAAATGCAAAATTATCTGAGAAATACCAACTTATATAACAATACTTACAGTGTTTATATTGTGATTTTGCAATTACTTGTTTACATGTTCTTATAATTAGTCTGTAGGTTTTTAGGGCTAGATATTATGCAAATTTGTCTCATACACCTAGAAATTATATCTAGTAATTAGTAGGTACTCAGCAAACATTTGATGAATATACAAGTGGCTCTTCTTATATATTGAGCACACCTTATGAAAGAGTTTAACCCAGCTACACAGAAAATTCCTTTAAAAATACAGAAGAGCAGCCCGGGTGGCTCAGTGGTTTAGTGCTGCCTTCAGCCCAGGGCCTGATCCTGGAGACCCGGGATCGAGTCCAACATCAGGCTCCCTACATGGAGTCTGGTTCTCCCTCTGCCTGTGTCTCTGCCTCTCTCTCTCTCTCTCTGTCTCTCATGAATAAATAAATAAAATCTTAAAAAAAATACAGAAGAAAACAAAGTGGTACAAAAACAAATTGTTTTTTAACTTTTAAAACATAAGGATATTTTTATACCAGTACTCTTTGTTTAATAAGTAACTGACAAAGAACCTATTAGAAATTGACATAGTTGGTAAAAGTAGCTTGTTGGCTATCAGAACTTTCGGTACCTGGGTGATAACAGCCAAGTCATAATATACAATTATACAAAAGTAGTATAATTACACACATTTATAGTTATCTTCCTTGGATAAATGTAGTTTTTTTTCAATTTTCTACCAAATATTCACTAGGGATGTAAAAACAATAATACAATATTGCACAATATCAGAAATAAATGATATACAGTACACTGCCCTCAAGTAGCTTAACATTCATTGAGAAATAATTCAAGAATGCTAATTAAAATAAATTACCTAAGCATTCATAGTTGCAAAATATCATAGTACCTTTAAGTCAGAGCATACCATTTCTCTGCTCAAAATTTTCTAATGAGTCCCATTTCAATTAGAGGGAAATATGATATCCTTTCAGTAGCCTACAAGACCACATCTTCCTTCTCTCTCTCACTTCATTTCCTCCTGCTCTCACCTTACTGTTCTTCATACTTATGTTTTATGGTGTTTGCTCTGGCTATCCCCTAAAACATCCTATCCTCACATATCAGCAAGACTTATTCCTGCACTAGCTTCCATCCTGTGCTCAAATGTCACCTTCTCTTGAAGGTCTATTCTGACCATCAAAACATCCTCTCTGCAGCCCTAGCATTCCAAATCCCTCAACCCTTCATCTATTTTCTTCTTTTTTTAAGACTGTATTTATTTATTTTTAGAGAGAGAGATAAAGAGGGGGGCAAGGGCAGGGGGAAAGAATCTCAAGCAGACTCCCCACTGATGCAGAGCCAGTCCATGGGGTGCAATCCCATGACCTTGATATCATGAGACCTCAGCCAAAGACAAGAGTTGTTGGCTCAACCAACTGAGCCACCCGAGTGCCCCCTTCTCCCCATCTATCTTTTTCTATGACTTTTTACTTTCTAAAGTGCTCTACAGCTTAATAATTTATTATATATTTGTCTTTTTTGTCCTTACCTTCTGTACTATAAGCTAGCTCCAAGAAGACGAGAAGATTTACTGACACACCAGTGTTCAGTAAATATCTGTTGAATTAACAAATATATAAGCATTGAAGGAGTGAAATGGAGTGAAATCATAATCCAGGAAAAGAAGAAAAACACTCATAGAATGAGCTGATTGGATCAGGTAAGATTTAGGATAATATATGTTAAGAGTGTTACAGCTAGAAAAGGAAGAAATGTGGGGCATTCAGCTGGAGGAAATGAATGGAGAGAGAAGGAAAGAGGAAAGGCATGATATATCTAGGAAACAAACAATTGTTTCATTTGATTAAGTGGGGAGATATTGCAAAATATATGTGGCAAAAAAATGACATAAGAAATTACTGTTGGAGTAGAAGGCTAAAGAATGTTGCCTTTCTTTAATAGATAATAGGAAAACAGTGACATGAAATGATCAAAATGAACTTCTAGAAATAATGAGACCAAGGCATGGGAGGGATAGAATGGGTTCAAGGAACATCAGATAACTCTGATGTTAATCATAATCATAATCATAATCATAATCATAATTGGTCAGGCATTCCTAATTTAAAATGTCATGATCTCCAATTTAAAGAGGAAAAGAGCACTGTATGATAAAAATCAGCTTATTTGTTAGCATTTACCTTTCAAGTACATAAAAAACAAGGTATATCTGTCTAGTAATTGTACCACTGGATAATCTAGAATTTG
Source organism: Vulpes lagopus (assembly GCF_018345385.1). Lineage (NCBI taxonomy): Eukaryota > Metazoa > Chordata > Mammalia > Carnivora > Canidae > Vulpes > Vulpes lagopus. The sequence goes on along the minus strand of NC_054832.1, from coordinate 25,765,817 downwards.
TTTCCTGAAAGCCTCATGAGTGAGCAGGAAAATCAAACAATATACTCACTCGCTGGAAGGAATCTCAGCCAAATTTCCATTTTCCAAGACAGAGGAACACCTGCCATGTGTCCTGAAACCTTTACTATTTAAAATCTTCCTTTAGGAATATAGGAAGAGTCTACTTCCTTGGTTAAAAACAAAACAAACAAACGTGAAATCTGTCCTTTTTATAGCAAACGCTAATGTCTTCTGCATCTGTTGTGGTATTCGTAGAGTGATTATGAAACCGTTATTTCCCCATTGTGATTCCCTCCTTATGTTACCCTGTGGGCAGAATTTGTATCTAAGAGGCTGCCAGAAATGAAATACCAAAGATTTGCAGTGAAATAGGTGTCTTCTCAACGGAGAAAAGTTAATATAACTATCTTGTTTATAACAGACAGACAAACACACACATTATTTTCCTAGTATTCAACTGCTTAAGCATTTTGCTTTTTTAAGTATCAAAACTTAGATTTATTTTTTTCATAGAGTCTCTATATTCATTAAAAAACAAAAAACAAAAAACAAAAACAAAAACAACAAAAAAACAAGTTTCCTCCTGAAGAAGCCATTGTGTTCTTACATCTCAGTCACTAATTGTGGCGGGGGGGGGGGGGGAGAGGGGGACAGGGGGGAGTGGGGCTTTTGAAAACATAAAAAAAGTTCTTTAAAATTTTTATGTCTAGTTAGTATAACCTACCTCCACAAGTGGTAAGATTCTTGGATTACTACAAAATAAATGTTGCTTCACTAAGGGAAGATTTAAAAACTTGACAAAAATTAAAATACCCTTTTCATAAATAAGACAGATTATTTGCAAAAATAATAGTAACAAAGAAAAGGCCACTGTGCTTGGATGTATTCTCTGCACTCGTGGAAGGGATGTATTCGAGTGTGCACTTAGAGATCAGACAGTTTGGAGATTACCCTGCTGGATGCTGCACCAGGCAGCATTTGATCCACCAAATGTATTGTAACTGCTTTTCAATCTGTTAGTAATAAAGCAGCCAAAAATACTGCCATAGCTTGTTTTATTTTATTTTTTTTTTATTTTTTTATTTTTTTGCCATAGCTTGTTTTATAAATTTGTCATCGAAGACTAGAGCGTACATTATTAGTCATTCTAATCCTGTAAAACTGGACTTAAATTTCCTAGTTTGACCTCCCCTCCCCATTCTCTTATACTTAGTATTTTGCAAATGTCCTTACTGATCAGACAAGAAACTTGAAAAACATAGAATATATTCCAAAAAACCTTCTCAATTAACTAAAAGACCATCAGGCATTCTCTAGCACTGATTTCATTACTGTCCACTAAATCTATCATTTTCTCTTTTCTCTCCTCTCTTTATCTGTCCCCCTATCCTACGTGTCCTGCTTTTCCCATCTTCTGTAACTTTCTCTCATCTATTCTTTACACTTCTTCAACTTTCTCTTTATAGTTCCTATTTAAATTTAGATTCATTGACTTGTTTAAAAACAACGCATGAAACAAGCATTTTGATGTGATATTACCAAGTCTATTTAGTGAAGTATTTAATTTCTCCAAAAAGAAAGGTCTTTTTCTAACTGAAGAATAGTTAACTTCTTCTATTAAGTTATAATTTGATAAAAATTAATATAACTTTGCATGCTTTTTGTGGTATGGGTATTTTTTTATTATATCTATTTTAATCCAGGAAGGTTTTTTTTTTAGAATTTTGTTCCAGTTAAAGGAGACACCCAACAAATGGTTTTATGCATTAAGGACCTTCAACACAATGCTTACAAATTTTGGTTGTCATCCTATCATCTTTTAATAGGATTCCACTTTGTGACTTTTGAAAAGTACAGTTAATAGTGTCCATAGATTGCCTATATATAATGCCAAGCTTTTTTCTTTATTTTTCTCCCAAGTGGAAAATCAAAATATCTACTAATTGTTAAGAAGTATCTGGGGATCAGTTTGAAGTCAAAGCTTCATTTTGTGAATATTTACTTCAGATTATGTGTACTCAAAGCTAATAACTAAATGCCATTCCCTGTGAGTAGTCTTATTTTTTAAAGCAACTGAACATTTAATATATACATGAATACATCATTTGTTCTTATGTTCATTCATTACCAATGGTGAATTCTTTGCCACATTCTTGAACTTGATCCAGATAACTAACTTAGAAAATCCTAGCATTCCTTGATGGATCATTTTATGGAAATAACTCATAACATAGTAGGGTAAATCACAAATATAGGGAAAAAAAAAATGTCATGTAATAAAGTTTACACTTGACTAGGCCAGAGATTGATCTCCTTACCTTCTAATTCTACTGCTCTCATCAGACTATCCTTGACATAGTTAGGTATTCAATTCTACTTTTTAAATTAGAGATCATGATTAAAGATGTTTAGATTATATCTCTAGTATGTCTTTTCTGTCAAAGATATTAGTTTTTAAGATCTAAATTTGTGAAATTTAATTCCACTGAGATCAGTGAGATAAAACTCTCAATTACTTGTTCTAAAAAGCAAGCTGATATATATTATTAACACCTATTATTTATTGATTTGGTTATGGTTCAATTTCCTTCATTTATTGAACATAATTAAAGAGTTTCTGGCCAAGGGGTGCCCAGGTGGTTCAGTCCATTAAGCAGCTGCCTTCAGCTCAGGTCATTATCTTGGGGTCCTGGGATTGAGGGTCCTGGGATTGAGTTTGGAGACAGAGATGGGCTCCCTGCTTAGTGGGGAGCCTGCTGTTCCCTCTCCCTCAGTCCCTCCCCCTATCCCTCCCCGCCACACACACCACTTGTGCTCACTTACTCTCTCAAATAAATAAAATATTTTTTAAAAAAGTTTCTAACCAAAATAATCATCTGAAAAACTAGACATAATTAGGTAAACTATTCCATTAATTTTTAATGATCTTATATATCTTGTACAAATAAAGGACTTTTTGGGATCCAATAAATCATTTTATAAATGCAAAAGTTCTATACAAGGAATTAAAAAAAAACTTCCTTTAATTTATTTGTATGATAATTTTGTAATCTATATTATGAATGCCTATCAAAACATACAGCTTTTTAACTGTATTATCTATACTGAAGTCAAATTTCTGATTATGACATCCTACACTTTTCAGGAGTAGCCCTGCCAATAGAAGCTGCCTTCTTCCTAGTGCTGCCTCAGAACTTACACCCTAGTCCTACTGAACTGCATGTACTTCTGAATGTGCCATATGTCATAGCTCTGTCTCAACATGAAGTTTTCATGCTAAAAAATCCAACCCTTCTTGTCTAACTGTAAAATCCCTACTTATTTGTTAAGATATGTCATAGCTCTGTCTCAACATGAAGTTTTCATGCTAAAAAATCCAACCCTTCTTGTCTAACTGTAAAATCCCTACTTATTTGTTAAGACTCCACCAAAGTGTCATGTCCTGTTTGAAGTACTTCCTGAACTTCCCAAAAGGAGCTCATTAGTTTCCACTTTTGTGCACTCTTCCATAAATATCTCTGTTCCTATATGGCACCGTGTTATTACTTTACCTTTCTGTAACTTCTACTATACTGTGATCTACCCAAAGAAAGCAGACATATTTATCTTTGCATTTTCCATGTTGAACATAGTGTCTAATATATAGTAGCTGTTTCATATATTTATGGTTGAATAAAGAATGCATGAATGAATCTTCTTTTACTGATTTGTCATCTATTTACATTACAATGATATACTTTTTGTATCTGAGGTGAGCAATAGCTGGAAAGTGAACTTCAAAATAAAACCGAAAACATTTTTCCAAAATCAATTAGCCAGTATGTATTTAGTATACGACTTTCATTATAACCTCTGTTCCCTTCCATGGGGAGTTTCTATTTTATCAAAATGTCCAGTGTAGGTAATGATGTTATGGTGATAGATTTAGTGGTCTGGAAAAATGATGTTGAGGAAATAATACCTAGTGGTGATACCTTCAGGCAGCAGAACCCAACAGAATTACAAAAGTATACTAAGTACTAAATGCCTAATGAACACTAGCATCAGTATAAGTTTAGTGATATTGATAATATATGCCAACATTATATATTTATCTTCTACTTCTAGGTGTTATATCACAGCAAACAAATGTATTTTGAATGCTTAATAAGATTCAAGTACTGTACTTAGTGCAACAGACAAATAGATATCCTAAATGTCCATGGTCCTGTGCTAATGGCAGACTCTGTCTTCCAGAAGCTTACATTGTAGGGAGACAGTACATAAACCCAAAATTTGCAAAACAACCATCCATTATACTTGATACGTGATAATTTTATGTAGCAAAAAAAAATCATATGTACATATATATATATATATATATATATATATATATATAACAAGGGTGCATGTGCCATTTTTTTCACAAGCCATTTTTGTCTCTAAAAGTTTTGTAAAGAGTAGGGCAATTAGTATATATTTTTCTTTGCCACCAGAAAAGTCACTTAGTCCAATTACAGGCTTAAAATATCTACAGAATCATGGGCAGCCTGGGTGGCTCAGCAGTTTAGCGCCACCTTCATCCCAGGGTGTCCAACCCTGGGATTGAGTCCCACATCAGGCTCCTTGCATGGAGCCTGCTTCTCCCTCTGCCTGTGTTTGTGCTTCTCAATTTCTCTCTGTGTTTCTCATGAATAATTAAATATTTTTTAAAATAAAAATTAAAATAAAATAAAATATCTACAGAATACAGTTCTTCTCACAATTAGACAATACTTACAATGAAAGAGAAGAGAGTATTATGAAAGAGTACTCTTTCTCTTACAATTCTCTTACATTGTACTATACCATAGGAATAGGAATACCATAGGAAAAAAAAATAACATAGGAATAAAAAGATATTAATATCCTTTAGATCTTAAGGAATAAACCTTAAGGATCTTAAATAAGATCCTTTAGATCTTAAGGAATAAACAATTACACACCAAAAAATTGAATAACATAAAAAATGGAAAAAAATCCTAGAAATATACAATCTACCCAGTGAATAATGAAGACACAGAAAATCTCAATAGATCAATAATTAGCATATAGATTAAAAAAGTAACCAAAACCCTCCCAGCAAAGAAAGGCTCAGGAACAGGTGACTGTATGGGTAAATTTTACCAAATATTTAAGGAATTAACATTGATCCCTCTCAAATTTTCAACTGAAGAAGAGGAAACCATTCCAAATTCATTTTTCTTAAGACCAGCATTTCCTTGATTGCCATAGCCAAAGATATTATAAGAAAACTATAGGGTAACATACCTGATGAAATAGATGCAAAAATCCATATCAAAACACTAGCAAACCAAATTAAACAGCACATCAAAAGGATTATACACTTTGACCAAATGGAATTTATCCCTGGGATGCAAGGATGGTTCAACTGACAGATTAAATATGATACACTACAATAATAGATTAAAGGATAAAGATCATATGATTATCTTAATAGATGCAGAAAAAGCATTTGACAAAATTCAAATATCCTTTTATGATAAAATTTCCCAACAAATTAGATGTAATGGATGTACCTTGAATTAATAAAGGTCATACATTAAAAACCCACAGCTATCATACTCAACAGTAAAAACAAAACAAAACAAACCAACAAACAAAAAACTCAAAGCTTTTTATCGGAGAGCAGGAGCAAGGCAAGGATGCCCAACTATCAGCACTTCTATTCAACAAAGTACTGGAAGCCTAGCCAGAGAAATTGAGCTAGGAAAAAAAAGGCCTTCAAATTAAGGAAGAAGTATGTATGCATGTATCTCTTTTTGCAAGTGACAGCATCTTATATGTAGAAAACCCTAACTCCACAAGACATTGTTAGAACTAATAAATAAATTCTGTAAGGTTGTTATACAAAATAACAGAAATCACTTGAAATTCAATACATTAACACCAAAGTCTGAAAAGGAAATTTAGAAAACAATCCTATTTACAGTAGCATCAAAAAGAATAAAATACTAAGAAATAAAGTTAACCAAGGAAATGAAAACTTGGATATGGAAAACTACAAGACATTTATAGAGGAAATTGAAAAAGATACAAATAATTGAAAGATATTCCATGTTTATGGATTGGAAGACATTATTGTTAAAATGTCCATAACCCTAAACTATCTACATATTCAATGCAATAACTACCAAAACCCCAATGGCATTTTTTTACTGAAGGAGATACATAAATAATCCTAAAATTTATATGGAACCACAATAGACCCAAAGTAACCAAAGCAATCTTGAGAATGAAGATCAAAACTGGATACCTCACACTGCCTAACATCAAAACATATTACAAAACTACAAAAATTAAAACAGTATGATACTAGCATAAAGATAGACATATGGATGAATGAAACAGAATAGAGAATCCAGTTGATAAACCCACATCAAATTATCTTTGTCAAAGGTGAAAAAATATACAATGGGGAGCGAATAATCTCTTCAACAAGATATGTTGGGAAAACGGGATGTCTACAAGCAAAAGAATAAAAATAGACCGTTATCTGTAATTTACCTGAAAAACGATCTAAGATATCTGTTTTAAGGAAGCCCAATAAGCTACAAAGAAACCCACAGAAAAATAATTCTTTAAAATCAAGAAAACAATACATGATCAAAATAAAAGTTTAACAAAGAGATCTGTTCACAATATGAATTATTAGAGAGAATAAAGAAGAAAGGAAGTGTAAAGTTTATTACAGTGAGGTGCTGTGTGGCTCAGTTAAGTAGCTGACTCTTGATTTCAGCTCAGGTAATGACTTCAGGGTCCTGGAATCGACCCCATATCAGGCTCCACACTCATTAAGGACTTTGCTTCAGGATTCTCTCTCTCCCTCTGCCCTTCTTCCCATTCTCTCTCTTTTTCTCTCTCTCAAATAACTAAATAAATCTTTTTTAAAAAAGAACGTTTATTACAGAAATGATGGCACAGAATTTGTAAAATCTGGGAAGAGATTTGAACATCCAAGTTCATAAAAGTCAGGGGCCCCCAAACAAACTCAACATCAAAATATATTCTCCAAGATGAATTATAATAAAACTGGCAAAAAATGAAAGACAAAGAGAGAATCTTAGAAATAACAAGAGAAAAGAAGCTCATAATTTATAAGGGGACCTGTACAAGGCAATCAGTGACTTTGTCAGGACAAACTTACAGACAAGAACAGAGAGCAATGTTATACTCAAAGTGCTGAAAGAATAAAACTCTCAGGCAAGAATACTCTATACAATAAAGTAGTCCATTAGAAGAGTTCAGAGAAAGATGAGATTAGGATGGTCCTACATAAACAAAAGTTGATAGCTTATCACCACTAGACCCATCTTACAAGAAATGCAGAAAGCAGTATCTCAAGCTGAAATGAAAGGACACTAATTAGTAACATGAAAATATACAACACATTGGTAAAGATAAATATATATTTAATTTCAAAGTACTAATTCTTTAATATGATGGTATATTAACTACTTAACTCTAGAATAAAAGTTAAGGACAAAAGTTTTAAAAATAATTACAGTTATAATAATTTGTCAATGAATAAAAAATAAGATAAATTGGAACATCAAAAACATGAAGTGGGGAGTAAAAGAACAGAGATTTATTATGTGAATCAAGTTGTTAGTATAAAATAGACAGTTATATCTAGACAACATTTTATGTAAGTCTCGTGGTAACCACAAAGCAAAAGCTCACAGTAGATATTCAAAGCATAAAGAGAAGGGAGTCAAAGCATACTACTATGGAAAATCATCTATTAACAAAGGAAAAGAGCAAGAGAGAAAGAAAAGAACATGAGAACTATAACAAAGACAGAAAATAATTGATAAGATGGTATTAGCTAGTCCTTACCTATAAATAATTACTGTAAATGTAAATGGATGGTATTCTCCAAGCAAAAAATATAGAGTAGCTGAATAGATTTAAAACAAAACAAAACTATGTGCTGCCTCCTGGAGACACTTTAACTTCAAGGACACCCATATGCTCACAGCGAAGGGATAATAAAAGATTTTTGGAAACCACAAGAGGTAGTGGTAGCTCTACTTACATCTGACAATATAAACTGTAACAAAAGATAAAGCCACTATATGATAATTAGATTTTTTGATCAAAGAGATATAATAATCCTAAATGTATATGCAGATTGGGGCTCCTGGGTGGCCCAGTCAGTTCAGCATTAACTGATCTGAAGGGGAAAATAGACAACGATAATAGTGGGGGACTTCAGTACTTCGCTTTCAACAATACATAGATCATTTAGATAGAAAAGCATTAAAGAAATATTGGACTTGAACTATACTTTAGACCAAATAAACCTAATGGACCTATACAGAACATTCCTTACAAAGCAGCAAAATACATTTTTTTTTCTTAAGTACACACAGAACACTCTCCAGGATACATCATATCACCAAAGAAGTCTTAACAAAGTTAAAAATGAAATCATAACAAAAATCTTTTCCAACCACAGTGGTGTGAAACTAGAAATCAATAACAGGAGGAAAACCAGAGAATTCACAAATATATGGAAATCAAATCCTACACTCACAAACAGCCAATCTTTGAAAGAACAAATCAAAAGGGAAATCAAAAAATATCTCTAAATGAACAAACAAAAAGAAGAGAAACACAATATGCTGAAATTTGTGAGATACACCAAAGTAGTTCTGAGAGAAGTTTATAGTAATAGATGTCTACATTTAAAAAAAAAGGAAGATCTCAGGCAGCCTGGGTGGCTCAGCAGTTTAGCCCCACCTTCAGCCCAGAGCCTAATCCTAGAGACCCGGGATGGAGTCCCACATCTGGCTCCATGCAAGGAGCCTGCTTCTCCCTCTGCCTGTGTCTCTGCCTCTCTCTCTCTCTCTCTCTCTCTCTCTCTCTCTCTCTCTCTGTCTGTCTCTTATGAATAAATAAATAAAATCTTAAAAAAAAAAAGATCTCAAATAAATGAGTTAACTTTATATCTATCTCAAGGAAGTAGGAAAATAATATACTAAGCCAAAAGTTAGCAGAATAAAGGAAGTAACAAATATTAGAGCAGAAATAAATGAAATAGAGAACAGAAGAACATTAAAAAAGACCAAAGAAATGAAGATCTGGTTTTTGAAAAGATACACGAATTTGACATAGGTTTCGATGGACTAACTAAAAAAGAGAGGGACAGAGACAGAGATAACTCAAACAAACAAAACCAGAAAGGAGAGACATTACATTGATATCACAGAAATAAAAAGGTTCATAAGAGATTGTTATGAACAATAATCTACTGAAAAATTGGATAATCTATAAGAAATGGACAAATTCCTAGAAACATATGACCTACCAACTAAAACATGAAGAAATAGTAAATCTGAACAGATCAATGACAAGAGATTAAATTATTAAGCAAAAGCCTTCCAATTAAGAAAAGCCCAGGGCTAGAAGGCTTCAAGGGTGAACTTTATCAAACATTTAAAAAGGAATTAATGCTAGTCTTTCCCAAACTCTTCTGAAAAACTGAAGCCAGGAATGAACCTCAACTTAATGAAGGCCATATATGAAAAGCCCACAGCTAACATCATATTCAATGATGAAAGGTTGAAGGCTTTTCCTCTAAGATAGGGAACAAGACTAAAGTTGCTCAGTCTCATGACTCTCATTCAACACAGTACTGGAAGTTCTATCCAGAGTAATTATGAAAGAAATCCAATCCAAAGTAATTACGAAAGAAATCCAAACCAGAGAGGAAAGTAAAATTGTCTCTGTTGGCAAATGATGCAATCTTATATCTATAAAATCTTGGAGACTCCACCAAAAGCTACTAGAACTAATTAACAAATTTAATAAAGTTGCAGGATAAAAAAATCAACATTCAGAAATTAGTTGTGTTATTATAAACCAAAAACAGAATATCTGAAAAAGAAAGAAAACAATATCATTTACAATAGCATAACCAGTAACAATAAAATTTGGGAACAAATGTAACCACATTTAAGCCATCTATAGACTCAATGCAATTCCTGTCAAAATTCCAATGGCATGATTTCACAGAGACAGAAATTCATGGAATCACAAAAGACCCTGAATACCTATAGCAATCCACAGAAAAAAGAACAAAGCTAGTGGCATCATTCTTTGTGATTTCAAACTATTATGAAGCTATAGTAGTCAGAGTATGGTATCATACTGGCACAAAATTGGTCAGTATTTTTATACCATACTGTATAGTATAGCATTTTTATACCAAACTGGAATAAAAATGGACACATATACCAATGTAATAGAATTGAGAGCCCAGAAATAAACCCTCACATTTACAGCCAACTAAAATTTGACAAAGGAACCAAGAATACTCAAGGGGTAAACCATAGTCTTTCCCCATAAATGGTATTGGGGAAACTGTTTAATCATATGCAGAAAAATGAAATTGCACCCTATTTTACACTACTCACAAAAATTAGAATTGGAATAAAACCGAATTTTGTAAAAATCCTGGGAGAAAACATAGAAAAAAGTTTCCTTGACATTGGTCTTGGCATTAATTTTTTGGATACGACACCAAAAGTATAAGCAACAAATGCAAAATAAATAAGTAATACTAAATCAAATTAAAAATCAATCTTCTGGGGCAACTGAGTGGCACAGTCAGTTAAGTTTCTGACTCTTGGTTTCAGCTCAGGTTGTGATCTCAGGGTCATGAGGTTGAGCCCTGTGTTGGGCTCTGCACTCAGTGCAGAATCTGCTGGAGATTCTCTCTTCCTCTCCCTCTGCCCCTCACTACCCTTGCTCATGCTCTCTCTCTAAAATAAAATAAATAAATCTTTAAAAAGAAAACCTCTACACAGTAAAAGAAACAACAAAATGAAAAGGCAGCCTACAGAATGGGGGAAATATTTGCAAACAATATATCTAATAAGGCATTAGTATTCAGAGTATATTAGAAACTCATATAACTCAATAGCAAAACAAAACAACAAAATAAATTTTTAAAAAGCCCACAAAAATCAATCTGCTTTAAAAATAGGCATAGAATCCAAATAACTATTTTTCCAAAGAAGAAATACAAATGGCTAAAAGGTACATGAAATAATGTTTAACATCACTAACCACCAGGGAAACACAAATCAAAAGCACAATGAGATGTCACCTTATACCTGTTAGAATGACTGTCATAAAAAAGATGATAGTTCACAAGTATTGCTGAGGATGTGGTAAAAGGGAATCCCTGCTCACTGTTGGTGGGAATATAAATTGGTATAGTCAGAATGAATAAGAATATGGAGGTTCCTCAAGAAATGAATGATACAAATTTCATACGATGCAGCAATTCTATTTTTGGGTATATAACCAAAAGAAATAAAATGAGGATCTCAAAGAGATATCTGCATTCCCATGTTCATTATAGCATTATTCACAATAGCCAAGATATGGAAATAACCTAAGTATCCATATATGGATGAATAGATAAAGAAGTGTAGTGTATATAATTTTAAATATTATTCTGTCATGAAAAAGTGGGAAATCCTGCCTTTGTAACATCATGGATGGACCTTAAAAGTATTATGCTAAGTGACATAAGTTAGACAGAGAAAACAAATATGATCTCATTTGTATGTGGAACTTAAAAACGATTCATTCATCTTGCATCTTAGAAACAAAGAGAAGAATGATGGTTGCTAGAGGATAAGAGGTGCAAAAAATGGGGAGATGTGAGTCAAAGGATATAAACGTCTAGTAATAAAATGAATAAATTCTGGGGATCCAGTACACTACATGGTGACAATGGTTTATAATATTGTGTCATATACTTGCAAGTTGATAAAAGAGTAGATTTTAAGTATTCTCTCTTACATACACAGAAAGAGCAAAGAAAAAAAAGAAGGTAATTATGTGAGCTATAGAGGTATTAATTATCCATATTGTGTAACATTTGCAATAGATACATATATCAAATCAATACATTATGTAAGTTCAAGAACAACCCAATTTTATGTCAATTAAATTTCAATGAACTGAAACAATAAAATTTTTTCATCATATTCATATAAGAGTTTGATTTGTAGTTTTCTATTGTGAATATTATGGGAATCTATGATACACCCCAGGAGACAGAATAATTAAAACAGGGTTGGGTTTACCTGGTCCTTAAAGTTTGGCAATATTTCTATGTGAAGCCATTTGGACCTGGTATTTTGTGTATGTGCGTGTGTTGGGGGGGGATACTTTTAAACAATTATTTTCTATATTACTCTTACGATTATTGCTCTATGTAGACTTTCTATACGGGAATCAATGTTGGTCAATTTCATAACGTATTTTTGTTTATGTCTCATATTTATTGACTATCTGCTTTAAGAATGTTGATGCTATGCTATGTGGTGAATAAATACTCAAAACTGGAGTTTTTGTTAGGATATGTCTCCTTTTGATAACTTTTATATTCTTTGTTTAAAAAAAAAAAAGTACATGTTGGAGCACCTGGGCAACTCAGTTGGTCAAACGACCAACTCTTGATTTTGGCTGGTCATGATCTTAGGGTTGTGAGATCAAGCCCCATGTTGGGCTGCATGCTCAGCATGGAGTCAACCTGAGATTCTCTCCCTCCCTTTCTATCTCCACCTGATTGCATACATTCTCTCTCCCTCTCTGAAATACATAAATAAACCTTAAAAAAAAAAAGTACCTGTTGATGAGGAGGTGGAAAAACTAGAACCCTTATACAATGTTGGTGGGAATGTAAATTGGTGCAACCAATTACATTGATGGAACCAACTACACTATGGAAAACTGTGGAAGTTTCTCAAAAATATTAAAAGTAGATCTATTATAAGATCTAGCAATCGCAACTGAGTATATTTATAAAACATTCAAAATTAGGATCTCAAAGAGACATCTGAGCTCCTGTTTTCATTGCAGCATCACTCACAATAGCCAAGACAAGGAAACAATTGAAATGCCCATCAAAAGATAAAGGAATAGGGACATCTGGGTGGCTGAGCCATTGAGCGCCTGCCTTCAGCCCAGGGCGTGATCCTGGAGTCCCGGGATTGAGTCCGGTATCAGGCTTGTCGCAGGGAGCCTGCTTCTCCCTTTGCCTGTGTCTCTGCCTCTCTCTCTGCCTCTCATGAATAAATAAATAAAAATCTTTAAAAAAAAAAAAAAAGATGAATAAAGAAACGATGGCATCTACATACAATGTAATTTCACTCACTTTTTTTTTTTTTTTACAGATTTTATTTATTTATTCATGAGAGAAACAGAGAGAGAGAGAGAGAGAGAGAGAGAGGCAGCAGAGACACAGGCAGAGGGAGAAGCAGGCTCCATGCAGAGAGCCTGACATGGGACTCGATCCTCGGTCTCCACGATCGCGCCCCAGCCGAAGGCAGTGCTAAACTGCTGAGCCACCAGGGCTGCCCCACGCTTAAAAAAAAAAAAAAAAAAAAAAAAAAAAATCCTGCCAAATGTAATAACATGGATAAACCTAGTAAACATTATGCTAAGTGAAATAAGCCAGATAATGAGGGGCATATACTATATGATAGCACTTATATAAAGTATCTAAAATAGTCAAATTTTTAAAAATAATAATATAAATAAATAAAGTCAAGTTTATAGAAATAGAAAGTAGAAGGGTGGTTGCCAAGGCTTAGGGAGATGGGAGGTTTCTGATATAGGTAAAATTTTCAGTTATGCAAGATGAATAAGGTCTAGAGATCTACTGTACAACATTGTGCCTACAGTTAACACTACTGTATTGTGGATTAAAAGTTGGAGGGTAGATCTCATTTTATGTGTTCTTACAATAAAAGAAAAAAGAAAACACCTGTAAATTCTGATGAAAATAATTAAAGCTTTATATTTTTGTTTTTTTCTTTTTAATTTTTATTTATTTATGATAGTCACAGAGAGAGAGAGAGGCAGAGACACAGGCAGAGGGAGAAGCAGGCTCCAAGCACCGGGAGTCTGATGTGGGATTCGATCCCGGGTCTCCAGGATCGCGCCTTGGGCCAAAGGCAGGCGCCAAACCGCTGCGCCACCCAGGGATCCCAAAGCTTTATATTTTTGCAAATGAACTGAAGCAGCACATCAAAATCTTAAAAAAATAATAATAATATTCTCCTTCGACCAAGTATATTTAATTTCTATTTTCAAAAAAGTAATATTTAAAAATTAATATAAACTTGTTCTTAAATTTCTTGAATAGTACATATTATATTTACCTGTGTATTCAAGGTGAAATCCTGCAGCAGAAACGCTGATGTCTGATTGAAAATTTAGATATAGATTATTAGACGTACTATTCAACAGATGGGGTATTGTTGTTCCTGAAATGATAATTGGGAAGACAGGTCAATGATCACATAATAAATATTATAGTAAAACTAAGTAAGCTAACTACTAATCAGCCAACAGATTATCACTGAAACTATGTATTGGTCAAGTATTTTTTCAGGAATTTTTTGATAAATATATATTTCCCACATTTCTATTTCATTTTATTGTTTGTGACTATCTCCTAGGAGATAGGCCTTTGGGATCACTCTAGATTGTTCCCTAAAAATAGGCAGAAACAAAGAGTGGGTCAAAGCAGTAAATTTTGCAGATCACCTAAAATAATCATTTTTAATTTCATGTGTATTTCAATACTCTAAAACATGAGCAAATAAGAAACTTAATTTTAAAGTGTACATGTGATTTTTATAGTATAGTAAAGATTAAGTATGAGTTCAGAAGATATATTTATTACCCTTTGTATTATATATGTTATATATAAATATATATGCATTGTATTTAAGTATGTATTTATGTATGTTCTTCTATACCAGGTAAAGTACCTTGATATATCTTAGACTCTGACAGCAAAGCTGGTAAGTAGTGTTTGAAAAATCCAAATTATAAACTACTATTTGCCTTGTCTCCCAGCCAGTACATTATAATGATGTACTTCTGAAGTTCTAAAGGAAATCAACTTGACTTAATTCAATTCTGGAGTTGAAAACATAAAATAGCTGCTTGAACCAATTACTTCCTGACTATTTGACATTGAGTAATAGATCAAGACCCTTAAGATTACAACTCAAGCAGTTTCAAATGATAAGCATACAAATAAATGTCAAATCTATGTTTTAAGATAACCTTCAACAAGCATATTAGTTGATAGCATTGCAAAATTTTCTGTAACTAGTTTTTTATACTTTCTTTGTATAACTCTGTGGACCTTTAACCACTCACTGATCTTTCTATAAAAGAAATCAGGACTAATTCATTATAAAACATAAAATTGCATTGTTTTTTTCTTTTTTGCTTGCTTTCAACCTGTTATCCATCCATAATATCCTCACAGCATCACTGAAGACAGAGATAAACAGAAAGTCAAAGTTCACTCGAATTGCCCTTAGTCTCTTAGAGAATCTTAGTGATGAAGAGCTCTGGCTCAAGAGTCCCACTAGCTAGACCCCAGCCTCATTCTAACTCTAGCTGTACTACCCCAGGCAAATTAATCCCTCTAAACTTCAGTCACATACCAGAACTGCTAGAAAGAGCAAACGAGGAAATGTATGACTAGCCTCATATAGACCTAGCACTTGGTAAATCAATAGCTGTTGTTACTTTTATTATTTTCATTGTTGTAGTTATTATTAAGTATTACATCCAATCTATTCTAAGTAAATGTATACCTAAAATGTTATGGAATTTCTTCCAAGAAAGACTTCTACCTTCTTTTCTGTATAAAATACTTTTTATGACTAAACCAAGCCACTCCTACTCCAGATATTTCTTCTTTCCTTTACTCAATGGTGATGCTGAAATACTGGTTATCATACTCTATTTTAAAATCTACTAAAAACTTAAAACCATTCACCCTGATTTAAGTATATCTGAAATGTAGAAATTGATGGCTTAGCTATGTTCCTATGTCTGTAGTCAAAAAGTATAATAAAGTAAAAAGTGTAGTTAAAATTAATATAAAATTTGATCTCACTTTTCATATGCTGGAAAAAGCTGTTAGATTATTGCATAAATTACCTTTAAAAACCTTAAGAAATTTAAAAACCTTGTGGTCTTGGTACCTGGATATATATTAATTTTATGTAATTTTATTCATTTCTTGGAAATAATTTTATAGTCTCTTTATTCTCACTCAACAGTACTTTGTAACATTTACCATGTCGTTAGACAGTCTCTAAAATTATTTTAATGGCTGGGTAACACACTTTGAGTAGGCATATCATAATTACCAAGTACTGTCTAATTTTTAACTATTTAAGGGAAAAGGGCATACATATTATTCCTGAACTACAGCTTAGCTTAAAGTATTACTATAAAAGCATCAATAAATAATTACACAAATACAGTAAGAATATAGTAAGGTTTTAAACAGCAATTTCAATGTCATTACCTTTGATGTCTTTCAAACTTCTAACCTTATAATTTTGTTCCCTGTGTATGGTTTATAAAAAGAAATCTAAACTGCCAAGTCAGAGTTCTGGGAGCTCTTTTAAAAAGAGTGAGAGATTTTTATATTCCTAATTATTTCAATATTTTAATTAAGCTCAACTTTTCTATTTACCTGAATAACTTCCAAGTCGTGGAGCATTGTTGTCTCCTCCATCATAGAAGTCCAGAGAATCCCAATTATGTTCTGTAGCAAAGCTGACAACTTGCACCTGTGAAATAATAATTACTCATGAGAACACATATTTCTAACAATATAATAATATTATAGTCTTCATCACCACATTAGAAGGGGGAATTCCAAGCTGGGGCCATGCCATTGTGGCCTTTCATAAAAGGATTTTAACAGAACTGATTTTTGCCATTATGGAACTGGCCTTGCTGAGAAACATTCATGGGGCACCTAGCAGTGTTCACTATGGGTATAACATTGACAATGTCTGTCACCATCTCAGAGTGTTCTCTTTATTAAAGGCTTTGGGTGGGATCCCTGGGTGGCGCAGCGGTTTGGCGCCTGCCTTTGGCCCAGGGCGCGATCCTGGAGACCCGGGATCGAATCCCACATCAGGCTCCCGGTGCATGGAGCCTGCTTCTCCCTCCGCCTGTGTCTCTGCCTCTCTCTCTCTCTCTCTGTGACTATCATAAATAAATAAAAAATTAAAAAAAAAAAAATAAATAAAGGCTTTGGGTAACGGGTGCCTGGGTGGCTCAGTTGGTTAAGCATCCAACTCTTCATTTTGGCTCAGGTCATGATCTCAGGGTCATGAAATGGAGCCTCACATGAATCCCAGTGTCCACTCAGCAGGAAATCTGTTTGTGCCTCTCTGCTCCCAACCCCTGTTTTCTTCTATATATCTAAAATAAAGAAAGAAATAAAATCTAAAAAAAAAAAAAAAAAGAAGAAGATAAAGGCTTTGGGTTAATTCATGTCTTAGTGCCAAGAATTTCCATGCATGTTCTAAATAATTTGTTGACTTTTATGTTCTGGAGTGTTAGATTCTTGCCAGTTTAACTAGATTTATGCTGAATACATTTTTATTTTCCTTTATTTGCCTAAGCTTTGCTCAATTCCCTTTCATTACAAAAAATATTAACATTATTATCCCCTATGCACATTTTTAATATGTCTCAATATGGATGATCAAAATTATACTTTATAACTGGTCTGGAATCATCTTCTAAAGATTATTTTTATGAATGGAGTCATAATAACTAAATTACTATGAAGGTCCCTAAGGTTGATGAGGGAAATGCTGGATTCTCTCATGGACAATTCTCTCATGTCTATTAAATTTTATTTAAAGAAAGAGGCATGTGTTACTTTGTTGCACTTCACTTGGCACAGCTTGAGCTTTTGCAAGAACCTACAGGACCCCCACAACTGTGGATGTTATTTTTCTCAACAATATATTTTATTATTTTGGAGGAAGGAAAGGACTAACTTTATTAAAATGAATTTATGTTATTTAGATAAGTCTGTTATAAATGTAAGCACTGCACTCATTAACTAAATAATTATAACAATTACAGTCATTAAAAATTTCTTCTCCACAAAATAGACCATCATCATTCTTCCCTTCAAGTGAACGATGGTGCCACTTTTCCAGGGGTGAGTGCCACATGGCAACAGATACCCTGCCTGTGTGACAGGCATTAGGCCCAATGGCAATGTTCCAGGACAGGAAGAAGAATGGAATTAAAGCTGTATGATTGGAATTTTACCACCAGCTCCTTAAACAATGATCAATTCTGTCTTATATCTGAGTTTTCCTTTCCTACAATTCAGGGAAAGAAAAGATCACATTCAGCTGAGAAAAAAAAAAAAAGAAGAAGAAGAAGAAAGAAAAAGAAAAAAATTGTAAGGATTCATGCAGGAATTGACATTTGAGATACGCTAAAAGTATTGAGAGGTTTTCCACTGAAAAATTATTGAGTTATAAAAATGTAGAGGGGACAAGCTAGGAGGTGGATTTAGTGAACCATCGATAATCCAATTTAGCCACAGTAAAAGATATTTACATAGTAAGAGGAAACATGCATGCAAAGTTAGGAAAAGTTAGAAAGAGTGAGTTTTGTGGATACATACGAGAGACTACAGAGTTAGGATGCCTGAATTTATAGGTTCCTGGCTCCCTCCACTCACTGGCATATAATCCTATAAGAGTTGTTAATCTTTCTATGCCTCCCATTACTCATATAAATCATTGTAATAAAGGTATCTAATTCATAGAATTGTAAAAATTAAATTAATTTTAGTTTAGAGTAGTACCCAGTGTGTATAAAGGATGTAATATATCTTATTTGAGACAAATTGGCCAAGAGGTTATAAAGATGGAACACCACCACAATAAAATTATGTAATTGAGTAGTCCACTAAAGGTTTTGGAAGGAGTATAATCAGAAATACTTTAAGGACAGAACTGTGTTGGATGAAGAAAATGCAAGTAAAAAAACAAACAAACAAACAAACCCCCAACAATTTCAGTGTCCACTGCAGTAGTCTGTGTGAGAAGCAATAAAAGATTGAAGCAGGGTGGTGGCAGGAATAAGTGATAGAAAAAGGGACCACGATGTCTCATCTGTTACTACAGGGGAAGTTACTGGATTTTATGTTATCTGAATAAGGGAAGGAAGTAAGAGGAATGACTCAAGAGTAATTTATCTTTTTTTTTCCTGAGTTATGGAGATCAGAGGGGTGATAAGAACAAAAATGAAGACATCTGTTGGAAAACCTATTATCTTAATGAGAAGAAGAAATTTTGTTTAATTCTGGATATATACGTATAGCAGACTGAGTACCGACTTCCAAAAATATCAGATCTTCATCCCTGGAGCCTATACATATTGCCTTATATGGGGGGAAAAAGAAGGTATTTCATGTGCAATTAAACTGAGCATCCTGTGATAGGGAGATTATCCTGGATTATTCAAATGGGCCCTAAATACAATCATAAGAAAGATGTCAAAGGAGATTTGACACAGAAGACAAGAAGGCAATGTGACCACGCGGGCAAAAAATGGAGTTCTAGTCAGACACCAAGGAGTGCTGGCAGCCACCAGAAGTCAGAAGAAGCAAGGAAGGATCCTCCCCTAGTGCCTGGGCAGAAGGGAGAGTAGAGGGTCAACCCGGTCAGCAGCTCAGTTACATCTCAGTAAAACTGCTCTGTGACTTCTGGCCTCCAGGATTGTGAGAGAATAAATTTCTGCTATTTTAAGCTATCAAATGCATGGTGATTTGCAGCAGCCACAGAAAACTAACAGTGTTTGCCACTCAGAGACTGGGCAAATTGTGAATGTAGTTTGGTACAATAACCATGGAGGGTGTAGGAGACTCAAGTAAAAGACCAAAGATCCACTATGACAAAAAGCCAAATGAGAGTAAAAAATGTAAAAAGAAGCAGCTATTGATTCAGCGTTAGAATTTTGCATTAGATGCGGCTGTCCATCATGGAACAGGATAGCTTTATGAGGTAATGAATCTCTAGTCACTAAAACCAGATATTCCTCATATAGACATTCACATCTCATTTTAATTTGCTTGTTAGATTACATTCACTCGTGATGATCATTCTACAAATTGACACAATTAAGTAATGAACATTGTTTTCCCATAGTTATTCACATAAAGATTGCTCTTTTGCTTGATAACTGTTACTATGGTCCTGTTAGAATTCTCCATCAATATACTTTGCTAAAATAGGCAAACAAATGAATACACCAGTCCCCACAAACTTCTCATGTAAAATTAATATAACAAATTATTCTATTTGTTGAAGCTATTTCTAACAATTGCTCAGTAATTCTATATTATTTGTAATTTTTTCAGCATTCTAAATGTTTTTTCTTTCCACCACTGGTTATTCCATTTCATCTCATATAGTATTTATTAGATATTTATATAATTCTTTAGTCACACATATATTCATCCTAACTGAATAAAATGAAATAAGCATTACGTTAGACCTGATGTATTAGCCAGGTAGCTTTTAGGTAAAGCTAGTGAAATTTCATACTCCCTAATGAAATATAAATCACATATTATGTTTTTGTGTATGTCATATAATATTTTGTGATTTAGTGATATGTTTAAAATTACCATACATATAAGAGGTTAATTAGAAAAAAGAGAAAAAAATAGTGTTTGGCAGTCCTTTAGAGTATTTAAAATGAAAAATCCAGTATTTTTCACATTCCATAAGTCTGCATAAATGCCCTGTGAAGCTCCAGTTTTGTTTTCTAAGGGCTGATCATTAAATAAAAGGCTTCCTCAGTGAAAGATTTGATAGTGTCATTGTTACTAAGTGTCCAGTTTTGAATAGTGTTTGGCTAGAACAAGTGATATACAATGTACTTTGTCTGCAGATGTCTTCTTAGTTCATCATGCTGTCTTAACTCCTTAAAATAGTCCAAATTCCACTGCTTAGGGAGGTATTCATTGGCTCATTCTAAAAATATTTACTGAGCGTATACTGGCAGCACTGTGTTAGCTGCCAGAGCAGACTTACTTAGTGCCCTCATGAGCCTACAGATAATTAAGTAAGTAGTAACAGTAAAATGTGATGGGTGTTATAATAAGGAAATTACAGGGACCTATGAGAACATACAGCATGGGACTTAACCTTTTCTCGAGTTCACGCAAAGTCTTCCACAGGAACTGTTTTAAGTTGAGACAGAAATTATGACTAAGAATGAGCCAAATAAAGGAGATCAAGGAGAGTGTCGCTTACAAAGGGAACAACATGCACAAAGGCCCAAAGGCAAAAGAGAGTTTTTATGTAGGACTAAAATAGTGTAAACAGAAGAGGTAAGAACTGAGGACAAAGCACAAAGGCGAAATCAACCTGTCAAGGAGTTAAGAATATAGGGGACAGTTGAAGAACTGTAAGCAGGAAAGTGATAGTATTAGGCTTTTAATTTTAGGTTACTCTCTTTGCCCTCTGACAAATAGATTGGAGGAGAACAAGAACCTGAGACAGGGAGGATGACCACCCAATCTTAAGTGGCAAAAATTTGGGTGGAGAGAAATAGACATCTTTGCAAGATTTATGAAAGACAGACCTGATATATTTCATTGTATAGAGTAAGAGAGGGGAAAAAAAATCATCAAGATTTCTGTCTTGTGCAACCAAATGGATGAAGGGTTCATTCTGAAACAAAGAACACTGGAGAAGATCCGTAATAATGAGAAAAAAAAATCATGAAGTCAATTTGGAACAGCCTGAATTGAATTTCCAGCAAGAAGCTTAGCTGAAAATGCCCAGTGGGCAGTTGGATATATGGCATGCAGCTTAAGTGAAAGGTCTGGGTTAGATATTTAGGTTTAAGAACAATAATTTTATTCTGTTCTTCCTTTGGAAAAAAAAAATGTTTTCTGATGATCTGTTATGATGCAGGTCCTGGGCATCATCAGCACAAAATGGTAGCCAAAGATGGCAGAGAGAATGGTATAAGGTAAAATGAACAAAAAACACAGAATCTCTCAATCACTGTATCTAATGTATTGAATAGGAAGAGGAGACCATGTTCCTAGATGTAGAAGCAAGATGTAAAAAAGAAACAAAACAAAATCTAAGAGAGTAATGGTATTGTGAAAACTAAGGAGGAAAAATACGTTTTAAGAATGACAGGAGAATGGGCAGAATTAGAATGTTGTCCGTAGGATAAGCAGTATGAGCAACACAATGCAGTTAATGACCTAGAGGTCCTCAGTGATTGCTACAGGTGGCTCATTTAAAGCACTGGATGCAAAAATCATATTGCAGGGCTCAAAAACAAAGAATGAGAATTAAAGGAGAAATGCTAGGGGTTTTGTGTTGTTGTTTTCTGTTTTTTACTATAAACTAAGACAGAAATGGAAAAGCTAATATTCATATAGAGCCTCTAGGATAACCTTCATAAACTCAGAACTATATGATTCAGCAAATGTTTAATGAAGTTCCTAAAGTTATCCTCTGGTTGCAGATTTTCTATGCAAACTGGAACGTGGACAATTCTAAAATCCTTGTCTACCAGTGTTAAGATAGGATTGATTGGTTTTCTCTGAATTTTACAAGTTAGTCATAAAATGATATTCTAGCCAGAATAAAAGCATAGAACTATAGTCTTTTCATTTTTAATGTCCTTAAAACATTGTAAACATACATTTCATATTTTCTCATTGGTTTACTGACCTATGTTATTCCTAATACCTGTCAAGTGATTTTTTTTAATTTTCTGAAAAATTACACAGATAAATTCAAAAAGTTGATTTTTTTTTTTTTTTTACTAAAAATTATACTCTCTAAATTCAGGGTTTTCTTTCTTTTCTTTTCTTTTTAGATTTATTTATTTATTTATTTATTTATTTATTTATTTATCAGAGAGAATGTGTGTGAAAGAGCACAAGCAGGGGAGAATAGAAGGAGAGGGAGAAGCGGGGTCCTCACGCAGGGGAGCCCAATGTGGGGCTTGACATGAGCACAGCTGACACTAACTGGCTGAGCCACCCAAGCCCCCCTCTAATTTCAGTTTTAATGAGTGGTTTCTTGGCTACTTTTTCCAGAGCTGATAGATATATCTCAATTCCAAAGGAAAACCTTATGACTCAATTGAAGAAGTAACAAGCGATTTTTATGAAATATAAATTATATAATATTTTGTGAAGAATAATTACCTTCCAGAGAGTATATTCTGACTCAGTAGTAAAATGCCATCAATTTATCCAGAAAAAAAAAACAAAAATCTCCTTGTAAAACGGAGTAACTCATCAAATTTCTCCTCCCCCAAAGTGGTCACAGCTGCAATAATACGTCTGTAGACTAGCATCCCTGTTGCTTGCTATGAGATAACTGGTTTTGTTAATTAAATGAGGACAGTGGACATAAGAGGAAGCTGAGCCCTTGCTTAATCCAAGTACTTAATGTTAATTTGTTTGAGCCAAATCATAATAAATATTTTGCTACTGGCCAGTATATGGCTGAGGAATGGATATTCTTGCAATTTTGGTCAATAGTATGAGAGGGAAAATCTACGGGAAGGATTTCTCAAGTTTTTTTTTTTAACCATTGTAAAGGTCCATAAGATAGAAACATTCCAGCTTGGCTTTTGACCATTGCTGTGTAAAGCTATTATGACTAGAGCTCTTGTAGCCATGAGAAAAGACTCAAGGACTAAGTCAATGTGGTAAAATGGCAGAGCGGAGAAATAGAGAATAACCTGGATCTGGAATCACACAACTAAATCTCTGAAATAAACAACCCTTATCCAAGTAGTGCAGAGCAACACACGTTTCTCATTGCTTACGCTTTCTTGAATTGGTTGTCCGCTTTTTGCAGATAGAAAAATTAGTAAGTATCTTTCTATTGCATGCAATCATGTCAGTGAAGTGTACTGGCTAAACCTTTAGAAGTAACCTGCATCCAGTCATTTCTGAAAGGATTAACTTCAAACATACAATGAAAAGGAGAGAAATTTAAATTCCCTTACTTGAATGCCAGCTCCCTCTGGCACTGTGATCTTCCATACACAATTCAGATTGTTGTCATAAGGCTCAGGGTATCCAGGAGACAAAATAGTCCCTTTGCGCTTAGTTAAAATTCCACCACAGGGCACTAAAAGTAAAACAATTCAAGAGAGGAAGTCAATTCTAATGCAAAGGATTAAAATAAGAGAAAAGGTCAGAGATAACATCTTAGACAGATACTAGAATTGCAAACACCACCAAATCTTACGATTTTTTAAAACTGCTAAGAACAATGAAAATTACATCTTCCTTCCTAAAAACTTTTAAAAATAATTAGACAACACGAATGGATAACCTTACGATGGCATATCTAAAATCATACTACAATTAACTCAATGACAGCCTATCATCTCTAGTATACTACTTAAAAAAGTGCATTGGCACATTTGCATTAAAATCGCTCTTATCTAGAAATAGAAAATTTTGAAGAATCATCTTACTTTTTTCTTTATGCATCCTTTATGCATCTTTTCAGGAGCAAGGAAGATGATAATAACACTTACACTGAGCCTATTATTTGCCTGGGACTCTTCTAAGTGATTTACAGATTTCTAATTCATTAAAGCCTCTCAATAATCCAATGAGATAAAAATAAATATTCTCATTTTTATAGGAAAGAAAGTCACTGAGCAATTAACTAACTTGCCCAAGATCACAGAGCTAGTAAGAGATGAAAATGAAATTTAAATACTGATAGTTTGGCTCCAGAGTCCATGTCCTCCCGTGGAAGAAAAAGACTTGATATGGTGCTGGTCTGGTCATTGCAAGTTACAGTATGACAAGAAACAGTAAGTGTGTGTAGACCTGCTCTGAAGTCAATGAAGGCCTCTATCACTTTTTAAAGGTACTAATTTTAAAGTAAAATTCTCATACCACTGGTCCCATCAGCTTGGTTCTGGACATGACCTAACTTTAAATTTTAAATACTGTGTAATATTGGATATATTGGATATTCTTGTTCAGTCTACTCAACTAATATACTCTCTTAGTGCTGAAACTCAGATACCTCATATATGAAATGATGATACAATTGTTTTAAAAGGGCTTTTGTGAAAAATGTGTAGATAGGATAACGTACATAAAGAAGCTAGCAACTACTTGGCACACAGTGAGTGGTCAATGAATTGTATTTCATTTTGCTATTTCCTTTACAAATATTATTATTGTAGATACCACTGGCACTCTGATCCTTGGGCATTTATTGTAGTCTGGTTATAATAGTGAGATATCAGGATATATCTTTTATAATAATCATTTTTTAAAAGTTAATAATATAGTTTTCTCCTACCTCCACAGCCTAATGCAAAAACCTAGGGCAATTGCTCAAAAGAGTGCTACAAACTTTTTTTAACAGTGTGAAAATGTATCTTTAAAGAAAATCGTTTTGTTGTAATTTCCTATAAATTTGTGTTATTGGGTTAAATATCAATCCATGCTAACTTGGTCGGAAAAAATTTAGCTCCTTTAAAAAGAAAACCAACAGTTTTGGATGACTTGAGAATTAACATGCCAAGCATGGAAAAAGAATTCTATAATGGAGATTCACCCAGAAAACAGATGAAAAATAAGTGATTGATGAAATGTTGATTTTGAGTTGAAAGAAAATACAGATGTTCTTCCACTCCATTGTCACTATCATACCTCAGCCTCATTTTTTCCCCCCTAGGTTACTTCATTAATCATATCAGTGGACCTCATTATGGTGGGTGTGTTATCCATGTAATATGTCTCCTTATTATTTTTAAAATGACCTTTTAAAATTAAAATTTGATCATGTTATTTCAATCCTGAAAATCCTTCAAAAATTGCCTCACTTCTACAGATAAGTACAGTTGACTTTATTGGTTTCTAACTACACTTCCAGGCTTATATGTACCCATGATTTCCCAATACATCATCATCACAATCCCTTATCCCTGTTCAGTCTACTCAGCTAATATACTCTCAGTGCTGTGACTTGGCATGTCCTTCTCCCACATAGCCAACACTACCATCCATGGTCATTCAATGTTGATATTACTTCTTTGGCTTTTTGCTGACTCCCTTATCTGTTAGATGTCCCATAGTTTTCCACAGCACCAAGTTCTTTCTTATACAGCTCCATCATAGTATAGCTCATATTATATTTTCACATTCTTTCTATATCTTAATTCTAAGAGACTGAAGACTGAGGAGATGAAGCAATCCACTTTTTGTCTGGAACTCTGCTCACTGTGGTGCTAAGATTCTAACTTACCTTCTTTTTTTTTTCTTCCTAAGGTTTCCTTCCCTGCTGCTACAGTGGCAAACCTCCTCTTCCTCCATTCATTTCATAAGGCTTTTGTCTCCACTCCTTCAAAGTGACTATGCCAAAGTCACCAGAATATTCTTGTTGCAATGTGATATTCAATTCTTAATTTGCATTTTACTCAATCTATGAGTAATTATTTCTTCCTATTGATCACTTCATCTAACTGGAGTCTTTCTTTGCCTGGCCATTGGGATATCACACTATCCTGCTTTTTTCTATACCACTGGCTATACTCAACAATCTTTTCAATCTTTTTTCTTTCTTTCTTTCTTTCTTTCTTTCTTTCTTTCTTCTTTCTTTCTTTCTTTCTTTCTTTTCTTTCTTCTTTCTTTCTTCTTTTTTCTTTCTTTCTTTTTTCTTCTTTCTTTCTTTCTTTCTTTCTTTCTTTCTCTTTCTTTCTTCTTTCTTTCTTTCTTTCTTTCTTTCTTTCTTTCTTTCTTTCTTTCTTCTCACTCTCCTCTTCTGATCCTTTAAATGTTGTAACACTCTCTGACCTAAGCCACCTTTTCTTTTCTTTCCAAATATCACCCCTCAATAATGGCATCTATTTCCATGTCATCTATATGACTACTAAATGTTTATCTTAAATTCTGACCTTTGCTCAGAATCCTGAAATAATCTGCCTAATTAGTATGTCTAAAACAATACTTTTGAAATTTTCCTCTAGCTATACCATTCTTCATCTCAGGAAATGTCACCACATTCACCTAGCTCTCAGCCAAAAATCTAAGACTCATTCATCTAAATTTCTCTTTCTTATATTCAAATTCACATTTATTTATTTATTTATTTGAAGATTTTATTTATTTACTCATTAGAGACACAGAGAGAGACAGAGGCAGAGACAGAGGCAGAGTGAAAAGCAGGGGAGCCCGATGCGGACTCAATCCCAGGACCCCTGGATTACACCCTGAACCCAAGGCAGACACTCAGCCACTGAGTCATCCAGGCGTCCCTCAAATTCACATTTACATCTATACTCAACCTATCAGTAAACTTTCTCAGTAATATTTAAAAAATATATTCCAAAGCTTATCAGTTCTCATCAGTTCTATCAAAATTACTATTACCGTTCCTCTTCACTACTGCAATCCCCTTGTATTCTGTCTTTTTGATTCTATTCCACTCTTCTTTACCCTGGCCACAGTGATTTTTTAGAACTAAAACCACATCATTCTCTAGCTCAATAAATTCCCTCATTCCTTAGAGAAAAGTCAAACTCCCCACAGCCTTTGAGGCTCCATATGACTTGGCCTCTGCTCTGCCTCCCAAACTCTTCAATCATGTTTAACATCATTCACTCTGTTCCAGACACCTGGGATTCTTGCTGTGGCTTGAATGTGTCAAGATCTGTCTCTGCCTCACATCTATATGCTTATTTACTTCCAACACATTTATAACGCTCCTCCGTTTGTCTTATTTGGATATAAGACAGCAGCATGCCCTGGATGTCTTCTTCTGACCTCCAGTCCCTTCTTTACTTTTCCCCACAGTACTCAATCACTATCTGAAGTAAGAGAACACATTATTGATGTGTTGCTCAATCTCCCTCTACTCATATAGAGTATGTAAACTCAATAAGGGCAGGGATCTTATCTTCTTATTCAAAGCTAGAATAGAGACTGACACTTAGTAAGCACTCACTAAATGTTGAATAAACTGTTGATAGCCTGCTTGTATATCTGTGGTATACAGGTATGTTGTGGTTACAAGTCCCTCTTCATCATTCCTGCATTATTCTTTTCTCTTAGTATTTTCCTAAAGAAGCCATATATAACAATATAAATTTTCATATTATAGTATACTTTAAAAGTATCCCCAGATATGCATTACTATATAAATGATATTTTATAAAGTTTCAATTCCCATGTTTATTACTTAATCTAACATTTGTTTCCTATTTTAAAAGATTTATTTCCCTACTGATTAATACTACACTATGTAACATATGGATTAAGAGAACAGGCTTTAGACAAACAACCTGGGTTCAAATTCTAATTCTGTTTTTATCTCTAAACCACAGAGGTTTTACAGCCTGGTGTTAGTATCAACATTAAAAAAGAAAATGCTTAATATTGGTTCTTAAAAATGTTAATTGCTCTTTATCATTATTTTGAATAACCTCTTCATGGATGAATGGTTGGATGAATAAATGAATCAATGAATGAGGTTTCAGCTCCTGTATTTATTTCTTCATCAATTTCTCTCCTGCTCTAAGAAACAGTGATATAAACAGGTTGCCATGGAGCTAATCCAAGTAAAAGTAGTTCTTTCTGGGTCTCTAAAGGTCTTGCCTGTTGGGTGGAGGGGGGAGAACCAGATAAAGGTGATGGGATAAGCAGCTAATTAAAGACTTTTTGCCTAAGGGCAGTAAATGGCAGGTTCAGGAGCTTTTCAAAAGAGACCTCCCACTAACAAAAGTACTTATGCCTAAGGCCATATATTGTCAGAGCTATTAGTGGCTGCAGGGGGTTATTTGAATCACATAGTCAGAGGGAGGAGAGGTTGGAGTTTTATAAGACTGGAAATTTTAAGAAATCTGAAGTGTAACAAGGTCAAATTTGGAAGATAAAAACTCAGTCTTCAGCATATTTTTCAGTTTTGTATTTATTTCAAACCCAATGCTCTTATCAAACTATCACTGTACTATAATTTACCTAAGAATGGCTTGATAAAACAGATTTGTGCAAGATTACTAAATATTATTTACATACTGGTCATTTAAACCTGTGGATCCCCTACCTTAGTATTTAACTATTTTAACTATACGTACAACTCACATATCATGACAAAGGGGGCTGTTTTCCACCCAACAGTTTATTTTCAGTCTGTCAGGTTTTGCAAAATTATAGAACATTTTATTGTTTACTACTAGAACACAAAAAAATGAAGTGTTGGTAACAGTAGAAGAACCATAAAACTAAAATAATATAGTGGATATGGAAATCATTAGGAATGTGGAAAGCTGCCTTCTTTGGTTTCAAATGATGATAACTTGGCTTAAACTTTTAATTGAGCATTTACTAAGCAGTAAAGGTAGAGAAAATACAATCATAAAATCCAGGAAATAGATTGTCAAAGATTATATCTAAACTGTAAAGTATAAATAGAGAATCTATTTTCTCTCAGAATAAAACTACCCACATTATATGTAAACTGTGCTTTACCTATGTCTCTTTCCTACAGAAATAGTCTCAGAAGAGTTCCAAACTTCTGGCTTTCAAGGGTCTAAGCAAGCAAAGTGAGCAACAACATCACCACCTAGTGAAAGCCTGAGATTGAAAATGCACGGTCTCTGGATTTGGGAAATTGCCCAGTTGTTTGACCTCTACAAGAATTCAAGAAATAATCATAGCTAATTGTTAAAATCCATTCATTGAGCAAACCTTTACTGAATACCTATTATACACCAGGTCCTCTTTTGGTGGAATATAAAAACAATATAGTGTCTTGGCAAAGGAGGATGAGGATGATTAAGAAACTAAAAACAAAACAAAACCCCAAACTATATGTAATATAGTGGCTGGTTGTCATTAAATAAAAGCAGGATAAAAGTATAAAACAAATGGAGGATGGGTGGTAGAAAATTATTTTACATAGGATGTTCAAGGAATATTATTATCAGGTTGAATAAAGTGGTATAGTAAGCCTAAAAGATCTTTGGGAATGTTTGTTTCAAGCAGAAAAAATAGAAAGTTCAAGGGTCTTGAAGCAGTTAATATTTTATCTATGAACAAATGTTGAAAATGAACTAAAAATTAAAGATAATGCTTTGGGGCACCCGGGAGGCTTAGTATGTTAAGTGTCTAACTCTTCATTTTGGCTCAGGTCATGATCTCAGGGTCCTGAGATCAAGTCCTGTGTGGAGCTCTGTGCTCAGCCAGAGTCTGCATGTCCCTCTCCCACTGCTCCTTCTTCATCCTCACCACACCCCACTATCTCTCAAATAAATAAATAATATTTTTAAAAATTAAATTAAATTAAAGATAATGCTTTGATATTAAGATAACTATATATATCAAACCTTTTCCTTTTACTTTTTTGAATATTTTATGACACAATTATTTTATAAAATACTTTAAGGCACAATTATTTTTATGAAATATTTAATAATAGAAATAAAAAAATATTTAACAATAGAAATACAAATATATTTTTATTTATGTAGAGATTAGCAGTTGGACCAAACGGTAGAACCTAAACTGAGTCATCATCTGAGTGTCATTTAGAATCATCACCTTTCTATTTTTGGTCTCACATAGATAACATAGATACTATAGGTCCTTCTGTAGTACACTCAATTTTCTGGATAACACCTATTCTACAGGGTGTACATTATTTCTGAAATGGTATAAAAGAAATATGTCCATTTCATGTGAACTTGGGAGAAAACAAGTTGTTTTATTCAATTTTCTATATCTAGGCATACATTTTCAAACCAGTGCAAAAACAGACAATAGTCTGTTCTATGTTCAACTTACCTAGATACAGTAACAGAGAGACTGTAATGGTTCCTGACCCCTTCATCTTTTGCCTTAAAGTAGAAAGGAGGCTGAATCCAGCTGAGTTAAGGAGAGTACACTAACATTTATTCTTGAAGTTGAATGTCAGCCATGAACTAGGGTCTGATTTGAAAGGCTTGAATTGACTTTAGTGCCTCATAGGAACTCTTGTCCTTGCTGAAATGACCATAGTTGAATAGCATCACTGTCCTCTATTTACATGGATTTTTATTTCTGATGGCAAAAACACTGGGTTTAACCAAGTGATTGATACATGTGACATATATGAAAAAGCTCTGTAATACTCCTGAAACTAATATTATACTATATGTTAACTAACTGGAATTTAAATTAAAAAAAATAAAACAAAAAATAAGCTAACAACTTCGTTAATTAAGATACAAAAAAAATTTTGTAATAATATAGAGAGTAGGGATTTTCTTCTGCTTTAAATAAAAATGATTTATGTTTAGGAATTAGGATTCTTCCTATCCTACAATATACTCTTCTCCTTCTTTCATTTCCCTTTCTTATTCCTAAAATGTTCTTTAATTTTTCTTGTTTTAGTCCTTTTTTAATGTCTTTTTATCTCTTTGTTCTAACCCTATCTCATTTTCATACTTTCATGGACAAAATTAATATCTTTGGATAATGAAGTTTTTTAAAGTTTCAAGAGAAGAAAAAAAGTCTTAATGCAAATCTTTGTTAAATATATATGCTCTCAAAGCCAATTGCAGGGATCCCTGGGTGGCACAGCAGTTTGGCGCCTGCCTTTGGCCCAGGGCGCGAACCTGGAGACCCAGGTTCGAGTCCCACGTCGGGCTCCCGGTGCATGGGGCCTGCTTCTCCCTCTGCCTGTGTCTCTGCCTCTCTCTCTCTCTCTGTGACTATCATAAATAAATTAAAAAAAAAAAAAAAAGCCAATTGCAGCTGTTATAATTACTGTTTTTTTTAATTTATTTATTGTATTTTTTTGAGAGAGAGAGAGCACACAACAGAGGAGAGAGGAAATCTTAAGCAGGCTGCAGAGCCAGCATGGAACCCGACGTTGGATCTCACGACCTGAGCCAAAAACCAAATCAGATGCTTAACCAACTGAGCCACCCAGGTGCCCCATCGCTGTTTAAATTTTAACTGTATTATTTTATACTTTTGCAAACAATGAGAACAAACCAAATCATGAACATATGCTTATTGTTTTAAGACAGCTCCTTTCAACTTTTTGTCCTTACGTTTATCAACTAATGAAAAGGAATTTCAGTCCTCCAAAATAGCATATTTTAATAAATAATTACTCTTATTCTCAAGAAAATGATTCTCAAGAAATCATTATATTTCTTCCACTGTCTTTCTTAAAAGTTTTAAGTGCAAAAAAGTATTATATTCAAAGGGCCATACATTATAATAATTCTAAATTATTAGAATTGGAAAACATGATAGGAGTCCATATTTTTAGCCTTTTTAAAATGCAAAAAATCTTCTGTTGAAGATACTTTTCACGTTTATTAACTTTAAAGTATTACTAAAACAACATATCAACAACTGAGAATCAGTAATATCAAGCTTTCTGTCGGCACTGAATAATTCTACATTCTAGATCTAATACTTTTAGAATTAAAGTCTCCTCTCCTGATTCTTTGATGGAAGATTTGGCAACAACAAAAACAATTTAATTATTGACTACCTACAGGGCTCCAAGAACTATGCCAAATAATGTAATAGTCACAATAAACCAATGGGGGAAATTCTTTTATTTTCCTGCTTTAACAATATGGCAATTAAGAATCAGCAATTGTGTAAATTTTCCAGGATCATGTAGTAACTCACTACATCCCAGTATAAGGTCAAAGTACAAGACTATTGCCCAAGACAACCTTTACGCTGAGAACCTACGATTCCCAGCTATGGGGATTTTACTCAGTTTTATATGATTCCTTACAACTTTCCTCCTTTATTTAGTATATTAACATGATAAATATACAAATAGAACCTTTAAGGGGTAATTTATAGATTTATACTAAATTTCTTTGCATATATAGGTTCTCTTAGCATGCACACTAGAGCAATAAATGAATTTTTTCAATGATATTTAAAGATTAATGAGCTAGTTTATGAGCTTTCAGATGTCACTATATTCTATTTTTATAATAAATTATTATCTTCAAGGAATTTTCATCATGTATATGAAACTAAATTAAGATATTTACTTACCTAGTTACCTTCTATCATATGGTATTGATATTTTCTCTCAATATCTACATATATAAACTAAAAGTGACATAAATTATGTAAATAATTACCAGGAAAAGTGAGACAGAAATAACGACTGATTCCTGATATTTAGAGAAATATTAAAAAAATCCATTGTGAGGCTGAAGAGATTTATTATCACGTGTCTGTCTTCAATTATTAAGCTGATTTAAAGCAATGTAATTTCTAATTTATGCATATTGCATGACTAATTTTGGCATAGACATATAAGAACATTTCTCTCAGCTCATGATCCTTTAGCTTAGGATAATTTATTTATTATTGTTTTATAAGAGTATGAAGTCAACATATATTGTGCTCAAAAGAAGAAACATTATCTGCTTTGTCTTTATGAGAGTATGAAAGCACAGAAAGGGGAATATCTGTTAGTTCCATTAACCCTAGTTCTATGCTAGGTAAAAAAAATACAAGGAACATTAACTCCAAATGATTTGTTTTCCTATACTTTTTAACTGTCAAAAATGTATTTCAATAGGGTATATCTGTTTTGGGGCTGGTGATATCAAGTTCCTAAAAGGACCAAATGACCATCCATCCTCTCTTTATGTTTATAATAGACTTAGTTTATACCATCTTCCCAGCAAAATTATCAATAATGTCCTTTTTTGGGTGGTAAAATGTATTAAACTTAGAGCAGATATAACCTATATAAATTACATGCTCTATAAGTGCATATTAAACAGACTTTATCTTTACTCCTTACTCAGTAGTAATTAATATAATGATTCACAATTTTAAAATACTATTTTAATGAACTATGAACTAACAGTATGTTAAATCTGTGTTAAAATATGGTAAAATATGTTTTTAAAAGTTAAAAATAAAACATACACATAATTTCTTTTCAGATATGACAAGATGTGTTCTTTAAAATACATTTTAAAAAATAAAATACATTTTATATATTTATAAGTGTATATATTGCATGTATGCATATACACAATCATGTCCCATTTTATGAAAAATTGGAATTAAGATTATTAAAAACAAAATTTGCTTATCTCTTTTCTAAAAAATTCTTATTTTCTAAATCACCTACTAAAAAATTTTAATGAATTCAACTCATAAGAGCTATTTCTTATCCTGAGATTAAGTTTTAGCATTCTTCTTTTAATATAATACTATATAATCAGGGGCATCTGGGTGGCTCAGTTGGTTAAGCATCAGACCCTTAATTTTGGCTCCAGTCATAATCTCGGTATCCTGAGATGGAACTCTGCCTTAGGCTCCCTGCTCAGTGGAAGTCTGCTTGAGATTCCCTCCATCTCCCTCTGCCTTTCACCCACCCACCCCACACACACTCTCTCTCAAATAAATACATAAATCTTTTTTAAAATAATATAATACCATGTAATCAAAGAAAATAATTTCCAGGTATGCCCTTGGGATAGAGAAGAGATAAACTTCCTAATCTACCTTTTCCAAATCTATGGAATTCTACAAGAAACAAAGTCATTGTAATGATCCTGAAATATATAAAATTCAATTTTTTATGGCTTAGTAAATGTTTTAATCTGTTTCATATAATTTACCAGGGTTAAGAGCCCATAACTTTAGAAAGTGTATATTCTATTTACCACTTTAAATTGGATACAGTCTTGAAAAAAATAAATTTTTAAACAATTAGATTTCTGGCTAACCCTTTATACTCTACTCATTCAAAGTGTTACCACTTAGACGTGTGAGAGACTGAAAAAATCCCTTATTTTGTATTTTTTACACCTATCTATAACTAATAGAAAAAAGAAAAAAAAACAGATTTATTTTCTAATGCATATTTTGTAATTCTTTTGATGCCAAAGTAGAATATGTTCAAAAAAATCCCTTCTGAGATCTTTAAACAATACATAAACTCTTTACATATTGGCATAAGAATCTCTGCATAAAACTGTAGAGATATTTATATCAATAATCCCATACTAATAGCATTCAATTTTTGTTTTATTGTCAACATGTACCTATACCTTAATGCATCTAAATCAATAAATGAAGAAACTATCCAGCTAAGTCAACACAAAATATTTTTCATTGATCACATTACATCTGAGCTGCATCATATATCCACATTTGCTTGCAAATTTAGGTACATCTTAACTAATGACATATTTAAAAATTAATGCGTAACTATTAGATTTAAAATAAAATTATTGATAAATGCAAGATAACTAATTTTTATATAATATACACCATCACAAAGCATTTAAATTTATATACTCACCAATACAGGTAGGTAAGGAATCATTCCATTGGGCCAAAGAATTGGGCACTGTATCACACCTAATTGCTATGGATCCATGGAGGATATATCCTGGATTGCATTCAAAAAGAACCAATGAACCAACCGCAAATTCATTGCCAATCCTTCTTCCAAATCTTGGTTCAGGCACAGAACTGCATTGTGTGGAACTTGTTCTAGGAACGGCTGTATACAAATAATTGTTGATTTTAATTTCATATTTGGTGGAGAAATACAAATTTCAAAATGTAACTATTTAAGCAAACTTCAAAGAAGTCTTCTCTTTTATCTGCACTCAAATTAACATCTTGAATAAATTTCTAAAAGTTTATATTTATTCAGAATTAAAAACAATTTAAAATGAATACTGCTATTGTCATCAAGATTTCTTATTAAAAAAAGACTTTACTTTTGATCCTTTAAACATTAACATCATCATAAGTTTTTTTTCCTTATTTTTTGTTTTACCAAACTTATAACAAAGTAGTTTGAATTAGGTATTTCAATTTATAGGATGATAATTGAAAGATATATTTTTTTCTTTTTAAACTGGGATACCAAGTTCAAACATGTGTCAGGTTACATAAGGTTATGTCACATTTTATTTTTCAGTAGTTTCATAGATTTAAAAAAAAAACACTTTACTAATTTCACAGCATGTTCACAAACTTAGTTGTTCAAAATATGTTTGTTATTGATGAAGGCAATGTTCAAGACTAAGTAGAATAGAAGTCAGACAGATTAACAACAATAGAAGTTTTTAATAATCATAATATCAAATTTGAAATTGTTTTTAGACTTTATAGGTATGTCATTTGATTGTGACTTTTTTTTGTTTGTTTAGTAAAATAGAATGATAACAGGATGTTTTTTCTTTTTAAAACACATACAGATGGAATTAAAGAGTTTGACAACAGCCCAAAAAATGACGTGATGAATTCCAAATAGATTCATTCCTCTTATGTGACTTGTAATAGTGCCTTTTTAAATTCATAATATCATATACTGATTAATGAAGGAATACTATTAAAAATGAAATAGTAAAATATTATAGCCAACATTATAAATGGGATAAAACGAGTTAACAAAAGTATCAAATCACATATGTTTATAAATGTCTTAAGAACAAAGTTCCAGATACATTTGAGAATAACTACCACATGATCATACACAATTAAAACAAAATGTTTCAAATTATAGCCCTTAATATTTTAATGATAATGTGGAAGCTTGTCTATAAAAGGTGAGAAGAATCTGTGTAAACAAACTTTCAATTGTGCACAAAATCTAATAGCCATGAAGAAAGTTTGAAATCTCCTGAGAGAATAAGAAACTAAAATTTTAGAATGGAATAATGATTTCCCTGCATGTCTAAATACATCAGCACAAAATTTTACACATTTTTAATTTAGAATGCTAGACTATGGGGAAAATAGAACATGTAAAGAGTGAAGAGTTGTCAGAAAAAAAATAATGTTTCAGAACAATATGTTGGAAAGAAGGAAAATCAAACTTGAGAATGATGATGGAAGCATAGGTCACTTATGACTTTGGTCAAAGTAACAGTGCTCTAGTGATAGGGGAGGGAACAGGGCAAAACTTAAAAAAAAAAAATCAACCTTGTTCTCTCCTATATGGTTATGAGGATCTCATCATTAATAATTCTGAACAATGCATGAAGAAACTGACATCATTCCTTAGTGTGTTTCTAGGCTACAGGGTCACTTACCTTGATAAACAAAGTGAAATCCCTTAGCTGTTATTGGTCCAACTGAAGTAAATCGAATTGTGATCTGATTACCTGAACTCAGTGGAAGTGATTCTCCTACTCAACAAAACAAACACTAAGATATCATAAATAATTTCATTCAGTAAACCTAACAAATTATATTAATTTACACTGTTATTTGAAAATGTTAATCTATGTTCTATCAAAGTACTTTAATATATCCTACCTCTGACAATATATTTTCTTTGGGTTCAGCTTCAATCTCAACCTTTTTACCAGAAGGCTTTAATTACAGTTTGATACATATTGTCTCATTTAAAAAATAATCCTTAAATATTTTATGTTACATTAAATACCACAGACTGTCTAAATATTATATTTACTTGATTACAATCCCCAAAAATAGTTGGTAATATTTTTCTCAAGCATTTGAGTTACTATCGTGTTTCTATTTTGTTTTCAATAAAGAGTGATTCTATTTTCAGTTTCTTATATGGAAGACATAAATCTCAACTTTCACTATAATACCAATCAAAGTCAGTCTTTAATCAATAACTGATGCATGGCAGTTCTAGTAAAGGATACCTGAATGGGATCCTGAGAGGGAAGATAACAGAGAAGATTGCTGAGTTGGCCCATCATACACCTCAACAACATCGTGGAGTGATGTCTGGAAAAATACAAACTGGCCAAACACCACTGATCAACAGGAACCAGGAGAAGCAAACAAATCACCAACCATCCAAAAACGAAAACAAAAAATAAAAAAAAAAAAATAGAAAGAGGAGGAGAGAGAGAACAAAGTATTACAATATAATACTCATCTTTTTTCTACCTTTAAAAGAGGGTAGGTGCCAATTGGTTGGTATGCCTAACACATATATTTCAGGTCATAAAGGTAATGACCATAGCCTAAAAGCAATAAAATTTTTAAAATACTATTTTTTAAAAAATAAATGAGTATAACATTTATTTTTAGATAAGAAGTCATCATAAGGTTGGTGATTAATACATTAGAATAACTGATTTTCCATTGGTAGTTTGATTCTTTTCACTTTGTGACTCTCTTCTCTTTTTCTAATTTTTTTCTCCTCTTTTCCATGAGATAGACAATGTTTCAATTTAGGGGGATTTTTTTTTTCTTTTTTAGATTGCCTTTAAAATCCTGTTCCATTATGAGTAATAGTTTCACTGGAAAAGTATCAGCAGGATACTTTTTAGGTATAGTGTTTAGTTCACATTGTAACTTAAAAATGATTCCTAAACATTGTAAACGTTCTGCCAAAATAAATATTATACATAATTCCTCAGCAATGGAGATGTAAAATTTTACAAAATGGTTGGTTTCTCATAGTAAGTACAGATCTGGAGTACATATCAATAGATACTTATGTTTCTTCTTTTTGTGCTTTTCCTTCAATTATATGTGAACTTCACATGTGTAGAAATGATAGAAAATATAACTTAAAAGAAAGAACCTAATCCAAAGCAGAGATAAGCTAATACTTTGTGTTTTTTAAAAAAGGAAATATGTAATAAGAATTATCCTTAAAACATTTTATTGAATAGAAAAATTATGGGGTTTAAAAGGTGATTTTTTAAATTTTAATAATGTAAAAACAAGGTAACTTTTATAAACTCAAAATCACATTACTGTAATTAAACTATACATTGCATGAATATATATATATATTAAAAGTTCATCATCATTCACACTTAAATCAAGTTTATGGTCATCCTTTGGTGATCCTTTGAAGACAGATTAATTCATATGAAACATGCTGAGTTTTGCATATGAACACACACACATAATACTATAAGCAAATATATATATATACATATATATGTATAAATGTGTATATATATATATAGATAGATAGACAGATATACATTTTTTTGCTTGCTAAAATAAGCTGGTGATCTCAGTCCAGTTCTTTGTGAAGTAAAGGAAAATGAATACAGATACAGAGTTGTTGCTTTGAACAATTCCTGAACATTGATGTGCTATATTTCATAAATAATCCTCCCAAAAACATTTCTTAAAAGTCATGAAAACAAATTTATGTTTCTATCGAATCAGATACATGTAGTCTATCATTTACAAGCCATATGAAATTTCAGTCCAGATCCTTTTAAAAGATCCATATATTGGTCCACCAAATCCCAAACCATCTCAAAAATATTCTAAAAAATATTAAGAAGTTTTTGTTTTCTTTTTTGCATTTGTTTAGATTGGCATTTGATCTGTTTCCAACTGTGTCTTTAAAAGTTTCTAATACAATGCAGATGTTACCACTGCCTTTCCAAGGGTCCCCTTACCCCCCACCCCAAAGTCATGTTAGCCTAATCATAAGCACTTTGCTAAAAACACTGAACAATCAGTCTCTTGGTAGATAAAGTATTCTTTCTCTATCCTTTTTGGGAACACATTAGAAAAAAACCAACAACACTAAAACTCAATATCCTTTAACTGTTTCTGCCAAAATATTTCACATATCATTAGAAACAAGCCCAATTCCCAAGCAAACTACCACATTATAAACAATATCTAAAAAAACAAAACAACACAAAACAACCCTCCCCACAAAAAAACTCAAGAGACCAAAAGCAATCATCCAAGAGCTTTTTCTTTTCTTTTTTCTTTTTTTAAATTTTTTCCAAGAGCTTTTTCTAAGGAAAAAGGAAAAACAATTTTTCCCTTGTTTTTAAGCCTCTTGTTTACAATTCTTATTTCTCTACAGGTAGACCAGAACTTGGTGTCACTTGTGAACTGGATATGTTGAAAGCATAACTTCTAACAACATAGCCATTAACACTGAGTATTTGCATCACGTTAAGTAATGAAAACTGTAGAATGTGTCCTTGGAGGGGTTTTGGTAACTTGTGCCTGCAATTTGTTGTGCTAATTCTGCGGTGACAGTGGAGAGAACAGAGAAGGGTAGAGGGGAGGGGATGTAGTGTTCAATCTAGCCTCATTAACACCTATTAACTACTAGTAAGCTACTACTTTTTAACTTTGTATTAACATAGCCAATGGAAATCTTAAATTTAAAAAACCTTCTATTACTAAAAAAAAAAAAAGTTATTCTGAGAGTATGCTAAACCATTTTATGAAAAATAAAATTTTTAAATACATTTTGAATACGTTTTTTGTATTATGAAACATCAAGAACACTTGCATCATGATCTGATTTCCTACACATTACCACGGTGAAGTATTGCCTCACTAAATTATGTTACAAGCCCGAACCAAATCTTTCTCAGCCAGAAATCTCAAGAATTCAATGGTAAACCTTGTATTTGCTTCTCCATGCTGTCCATAAATGGCTTTATTTAGTTTTCTTATGCACACAGTAGTAGGTCTTCTGCTTCTAAAATGTTCTGAATGGCCAACTGCAACCTTTGCATGCTTGAGCCTATTGTAGGAAAAAATTGCGAAAAACTTTAAGATGGATCAAAAGATAACTGAATGTTGTTTTTTGGTAAGTGAAATGTTTTTTAGCATACCCTTCTGGGTCACCTGTGTTTTGGAGGTCTGTGGTGTATGTTAATTCCTGAGTTAAATAAAAATTTTGATACATGAAAAAATTGATACATGTTTACTTATATTTGCATGGGAGTCATGGTTACCCTCTTTAAAAAACAAAACAAAACAAAAAAAATTTAGCACTGATCTAGAACCTCAACCTAATGACTGGACCATCTTTTTATTTCTAGGGCTACAATTAACCTCAGAGTCTGTGTTTTATACTTCCTGAAATGATTAGAGAGCCCTCTATCTTTTTTTTCTTAGTTTCCAACAGACAGACAGAATTTTCTGAATCTCAGCTCCAAGGCTTCTTTTCCTTTCTCTGGAGATCTGCATGTGAATATCAAAAGCGCTCTGTTCTCAGGCTCTGAGAGTAGGTCATAAACACTAAGCTCTTTCTTAAGGAAAACACCAACTTAAGTGATTTTTTTCCCCTTTCTTAAGCAGGATAGATCTTAAAAATAATGTTTTAACTCCTTTGTCAAAAATCCATTTTATAAAAAAGAAATCCATTTTATAGTGTTATGTGTGTATTATTGCAAGTATTATTGCAAGCTAGGAAAAGGAAGAAAATAGAAACCTAATAAGGTGGAAATAAACATGTAAAATATCCCTACAAATCAGTCTATGCAAATAATCTGTTATGTCTGAACTACTTCTGAGCCTTATTTTCCACATATTTTATTCTCGAATACAGTTTATTAATCTAAGTAATATTTTTTATTCTTTCTGTGATGTCCTGGAAACTAAGCTGGGGTCAGAAATCCAACTGGTCCAGAAAAAGTCCTCCTTTTACACCCCATTAACTCTATTTGTAGTCATTCAGGTAGCAGCTTCCCTTTACCTACAGAAAGATGTTAAGTTATCCAATTATTTTTTT
Source organism: Vulpes lagopus (assembly GCF_018345385.1). Taxonomy (NCBI): domain Eukaryota; kingdom Metazoa; phylum Chordata; class Mammalia; order Carnivora; family Canidae; genus Vulpes; species Vulpes lagopus. Next base: position 25,724,415 of record NC_054832.1, on the reverse strand, counting down.
TTATTTTTTACATTTTTTAAAAAATGTTTTTATTGGAGTTCAATTTGCCAACATATAGCATAACACCCAGTGCTCATCCCATCAAGTGGCCCCCTCAGTGCCCATCACCCAGTCACACCAACCCTCGCCCACTTCCCCTTCCACTACCCCTTGTTCATTTCCCAGAGTTAGAAGTCTCTCATGTTCTGTCTCTCTTTCTGATATTTCCCACTCATTTTTCCTTTCCCCTTTATTCCCTTTCACTATTTTTTATATTCCCCAAAAGAATGAGACCATATAATGTTTGCCCTTTTCCGATTGACTTATTTCACTCAGCATAATACCCTCCAGGAGCCTCCACTTCGAGACAAATAGTGGGTATTTGTCGTTTCTAATGGCTGAGTAATATTCCATTGTATACATAGACCACATCTTCTTTATCCATTCATCTTTCAATGGACACCAAGGCTCCTTCCACAGTTTGGCTATTGTGGACATTGCTGCTATAAACATCGGGGTGCAGGTGTCTTGGTGTTTCACTGCATCTGTATCTTTGGGGTAAATCCCCAGCAGTGCAATTGCTGGGTCGTAGGGCAGGTCTATTTTTAACTCTTTGAGGAACCTCCATACAGTTTTCCAGAGTGGCTGCACCAGTTCACATTCCCACCAACATTGCAATCAGAAAAGACCCTGAATAGCCAAGGGAATATTAAAAAAGAAAACCATAGCTGGGGGCATCACAATGCCAGATTTCAGTTTGTACTACAAAGCTGTGGTCATCAAGACAGTGTGGTACTGGCACAAAAACAGACACATAGATCAATGGAACAGAATAGAGAACCCAGAAGTGGACCCTCAACTTTATGGTCAACGAATATTTGACAAAGCAGGAAGGACGATCCACTAGAAAAAAGACAGTTTCTTCAATAAATGGTGCTGGGAAAATTGGACAGCCACATGCAGAAGAATGAAACTAGACCACTCTCTTGCACCACACACAAAGATAAACTCAAAATGGATGAAAGATCTCAATGTGAGACAAGATTCCATCAAAATCCTAGAGGAGAACACAGGCAACACCCTTTTTGAACTTGGCCACAGCAACTTCTTGCAAGATACATCCATAAAGGCAAAAGAAACAAAAGCAAAAATGAATTATTGGGACTTCATCAAGATAAGAAGCTTCTGCACAGCAAAAGAAACAGTCAACAAAACTACAAGACAACCTACAGAATGGGAGAAGATATTTGCAAATGACCTATCAGATAAAGGGCTAGTGTCCAAGATCTATAAAGAACTTATGAAACTCAACAGCAAAGAAACAAACAATCCGATCATGAAATGGGCAAAAGACATGAACAGAAATCTCACAAAGGAAGACGTAGACATGGCCAACAAGCACATGAGAAAATGCTCCGCATCACTTGCTATCAGGGAAATACAAATCAAAACCAAATTAACTGTAAACCAACAACAGGGCAACAGGGTATGTTAGGCCATCTTTCAATGCAGGTCATTGGTGTGCTAATCATTTAATCCACTCTTAAAAGCAAGACCTCTACCTACCTCTAATGGACAACATGTAGGATGTATTCCAGATGTAATTTTTTTTTTTAATTTACAATTTAGATTTTTTAAAAAGATTTTGTTATTTATTTATTTATTTATTTATTCATTCATTCATTTATTTATTTATTTATCTGAGAGAGAGCACAAGAGCACAAGCAGGGGGAGAAGCAGACTTTCTGCTTGATCAGGGAGCCCAATTCAGGGCTGAGTCCCAGGACCCTAAGATCATGACCTGAGCCAAAGGCACATAACTGACTGAGGCACTCCTACAAGTTAGATTTTTAGAAGTCACTTAAATAGTCTGCTTAAATCGCTTAGAGAAAAAACCCTAATTTAGATCAGATTGATAGAATATTTATCCCAACTTTAAAATTTTGTCCTAGTTCATTTGCTCACCCATGAGCAAATAAACTCAGAATGAGAGAGGACATTGTGTTTATCTATTTTTCTTGTAGATAATGCAAGGTTTATTTGACATATCATTTTTACGGTATTCTACTCAACCAAGACAGAGGGAGGTGAGGTTCCATTTACTGATGGTTTGCATGATACAAATGTTCATTTAACTAAGTCTCAAAGAACATTTGTTTCGTTAGTTTGCACCAACTCTTTCATTTCTTCTTTAGTCATATTCGTTTAACTCATGAGATTTTTTCATTCTGCTTAATTTAGCCATTTCAAATGTAAGTCAGTAAATGATGAGAGGGAACCTAGGATGGCATAAAGAAACTCCTGAGCAATAAAATGGCTGCACGGTTAGAATGCACATTGCTGACCAACAGTCCCTCAAGAGGGATCTTTGTGGAAAACAGTGCAGTGGATGCCCAAAGTGTGACATCATGCACTACATGGGTTAGAGCCCAGAGGAGTGCACATTTGTTTAGAATATAAATAAATAGTTCTCTACTCTCAACTGTTGCTGTAATGTTCCACCATTGCCTAAGCAAGTCAGAAACTTGCAGGAGTTGCACTTAATTCTTGTGCCATCAAAAGATTAGTTAGTGCATTCATTGTACAGAGGCTTACCGATTTAGCAACTAATTTTAAATGAGGATAATAAAACAAACATGGACATGATTGATGTTATTCAGTGATTAGGATTGGAGTTATTCAATCAAAGATAAATATTGAGTTTATGCAAATATAGATGGATTTTAATTTTGCTTTTGTCAATTTCTTTTTTTCTCTCAAGAAGGAATAATTCACAGAGTATCTCAGTGGTACACTAGTTTTAAAAAGAAAAAAAACAACAACCCTCAAATTCAGATGGAATCATGACTAAAGGAATCAATCTAACCATTTCTGTTTAAGGTGGCAAATGGTAAAATGAAAATGTCTAAGAGTTTGTGGCAAATTGAGGTCTCATTCCGACTTGCTTTGATGTAATCAGGGAGATAGGTCTCTTAGGGCAGTGGTAGTTCTATTAGTCAGATGGGTGGGATCTTATACACTATGGTGCCAATGCACTAAATGACAAGATTTATTTGTTTTATGACAGAATGGATAAAGCAGCTTCCAGATTGCCAGCAACTTCCACTGAGCAGATTTGAGAGGACTAATGCTTTGAAATCACAAATCTACAGGTCTCAAATGCCCTAATAAAGGATAAATGAAAACTGGCAAATGAAGAATTAAGGTCGAGTTCTGGAATCACTCTCTAGGACGATTCTAGGGTGAGTCACAGGAGGAAGTTACCTCACCTTTCCATGCCTCAACTTCTTCATCTGTAAAATGGGGAGTAATAAAAATACCCAACCTCGTAGGACTGATGTGAATTATTATATACATTGATACTTCTAAAACACTCCGAACGAGTGCCAGAAACATATCAAGAAGTATTAGTTATGACTATTAGTATCTTAGCCTTGTAAATATCTATGCTACTAATTTAATATGAAAATTCATTAGTTACCGGCAAAAGTTAATTGACCTTCGAGATTAGATAGCATATTTTTCTCATACTCTCCTTTCCATACATGCCTATTTAGAACAAATGGTAGAGCTAATTGGCTAAGAAGAGCATTCCACCCATTTTAATCAAGGTTCGTTTGTCTTAACAATTTCAAAATGGCTATGCACTTCTCTGTTTACTTGATTTTACATTCTATCCTTTTGACTGGAATATGAAAATGTAATCAGCAGCTTTCTATATAGGCTAAGAGAAAGGGAATAAGGTGTGAGAGCATTCTACTTAAGTTTTAGTTTTTTCCCTTCATCTTAAGTCCTAGCCCCTTTGTGGCAAAAGCACTGAAACGCCATCACAAAAGAAATAGTTCCACACAGAGGGGAGGCTGGGCAGAAAAAGGAAAATAAAAATATCATAAATTCCTATTAGATCTCAGAATAATTCTCAACATGCCTGTTATCCTTTTTGAAAATCTATGCATTCTTTTGTATTCTAGGGCTCATTTTAATTGTATTAGATAGTTGGTTAGTTGCTCTGTTAAAAAAATTGTAAAGAAGTCACCTGTGTTTTGCGCAGCTTGCATTTTATTCACCAACATGGCACAGGAGAAAACACACACATGCACTCATACTACCAGCCGAATAGAACTAAGATTCAAAGCAAAGATGTATTTAGAACTGTACCTGATTGTGTGTAGAAGCATAAAAAAATTACTGTTGGTGACATAAGATAACAAAAGGTTTGGCTACCTGTATATGAATTTTGCCTCATATTTTCATCACATATGAATACTTCAAGACAATGTTGTAGAAATGTCCATGTATGCCAAATGCTTCCATTTTCAATTAGTAACATATACATACAATACTCTTCTCTATATGCTCGGTGAAACTACTTATCATTTAAAAAGCTCCAAACTTGCTTTTGGGATATAATGCCACTTGGATACCTCATGATTTTAAAAGCATTCTCATTTAAAGATGATTACAAGTATCCAACTAAAGCCTTGATTTTATGAAATAAAACTATGCATGTATAAAGGTAAATATAACAATTTATTCAAAAGCACCAAAGGGCAGAACATTTAAAATCAGTCCCAAATCAAATTAGTGTGCAAGTTATTTTCAAAATGTCATCTTAACACTGGAAAAGTCTGAGTAGAAGTTGTATTAACTGATAGAATAATAATTGAGAATTTCATCGGTATTTTGGGAGCTTTTATATTTTCTTCATATCAGATTCCAAATACTTATGTTTATTATTATAGTACAATACTAGTAAACTATTAACTCAAAATGAGGTGCTTTATACTAATGGAGCATTTTAGTTAAGGTAAGCCATGTGAATCATATGCTAATTATCTAGGGACTATTTAAATCACAAAGAAGCTTGCCTCCACCATAGATTCTGGGGCCAGTCTTGCCCTAGAGCAAATAACCTAGAAGTGCTACATTCAGCAGGAGCTCACAGACTACCATGAGAACATATGGCTCGGAAAATAAAAATACCAAAAGCTTGTTACTGCAATTTTGTAATAATCAGGAAAAGATGCTATTTAAAAAAACAAAATCATGGCTCTGACCATGGTACCTAATTATCAAGTAACTAAGTAGCTCCAGAAATCTTGTCCTGCTTTGAATTCATAACAGTAAACAGGATCCTGATTTATTTTCCTATTGGCAATTTCCTTTGTGAATCCTGTGCTGATCTATAAGCTAGGTTTACTGACTAAACCCATAATATTTAGTTTCAGGCTTCTCTAAAGCTGGCTGTATATACTGTGACCATTGGCTCATCATCAAAATTTCAAACTGCCTATAACTTATTTTAAACCTATGAGCATTATAAAAAACCCTCTTATAGCAAATGTAGTTCAGTTTTCTTTAATTGTTTCAGGAACAAATATCTATTCAAAGGGAAGCCAGCAGCTTATCTGCAATTTGGCAATTGTAACATTTCCCAATAGCTGAAAATTAATTTGGTGTTCAGAAAGCAATGAAATCAAGAAAAACACAATAAGCAATTCTATTGCATGTTTAAAAGAATTAAAACTGGAACGCAAAATTAAAAGTTTAAAGTGTTACAATATTTTATTAGCACTTTTATTTTTAACTCACTTTCAACTTGGATAAGTATTTTCCTTTAACCATTCCTAAGTTTTTTTTCTATGCATTTGGCAGAGTATGTCTGCCAAATCCCAACTAGGCCAGACAGATTTAGGTCAGGAAAACATTCTCATGTGGACTATAGCATAAGTTAGTGGAATTTTTTTTATTATGGAAATTTCCAAACATATACAAAGTAGAGAGAATAGAAAAATAAGCACTCATGAACCCATCCATCTGGTTTCAATACTTATGAACATTTCCAATTTTATTTCATTTATTCTCTTCCAACTCTCCTATATCATCAACCTGGAAATACGTTAAAGCAACTCCCAATATCCTACCCTTTTCCCATAAAGGCTTCAATATTTACTTTTAACACATAAGGATTTTAAAAAATAACCATGAATAACTACCCTATCTAATAAAACTAATAATAATTTCTATCATTTAATAACCATTTCATGATTTCTCCCCTCCAAAAAAGTACTTTTTATAGTTGTTTTGATTAACTTAGGATCCATACAGGATCCATATATTCCATTTGGTTTATGTCACTAAAGTCTCTTCCAATGTATGAAATCCCTGAGTACCATCTTATTTTGGATATCATATACTTATGGAAAAATATAGGTCTTCTGAAAGCAGGAAGATAGAAGTAGGATAAAAGTCAAATGATCAAAATTTTCCTGTCATCTAGTTTTTGTTGAGAGTTAATTTGATGAAGCTACTACAAGCAAATGATTTTCTGTGCAGAACACCTCTGGAGGTAAGAGTGCCACTATGTGGATTCAGTTCCTAATCCTCTAAAATCTCATTTCAATCAGAGCATTTTGTTTCTCTGTTTTATTTATGGGACTTTCATATACAATTCAGCATTAAGTCTGGATTCAAATTCTTGCTTTCACTGAATTCTTTACACTTGGCATATTGCTTCCTACGCATGCCGTGCCTTTACTGCAGGCTCAGCACCCAGAACCCCTCAACTCTCAAAGTTCTACTGCCTAAGAGTTCTTTAATTGGCAAAATTTACATCTATTTTAGGATGACAGATGGAGGGGTTCATCATAGGGCAAAATTTTAAAGAGTTTCACATTTTTTCAAAAAAAAAAAAAAGTGTTTCTAATGAATAAGGTATTATATGTCCTATAGACTCTTAGCCCTTTTTAGGGATAGATTTTAGAATTCAGAAGAGTAGTAGGGGCAGCTCTTTCTGCCCATGTGTCCTATCCTAAGCTTTAATAAAACCACCTTTTTCATACAAAAGGAGAAGGAGGAAGAAGAGGAGAAGGAGAAGAAGGATCTAAGTGACTTTTGTTCTCATAACATTTACAAAATAAAATGTTAGTCATAAAGAACCTGGGATTTACAGTTATACACACCTGGATTTGACCAGCTTTGCTACTTTGTGTTGTGTGACCTTCACCAAGCTAGTAAGCCTTTTTGAATCTTTTTCCTAATCTACAAAATGACACCCACTCCATAGGATTTTTGTAAAGATGAAGCTCTAAAGCATCTTGGCCCACAGGTGTGATACACTCAATATCACTCGCATATACACACACACACACATACATACGCATAAAAGAACATACACCATATCTTGTGACTTTTTAAATCTCTTATAAAAATTATTAATATACAATTTTATAAGTAAGTGAAATTAACCATTATTTTTTTAAGTCTACCAAATGTGATGATTAGTAGCAATAGTAGTAATCTTAACAATGGAAACAAATAGGAATATCAATCAAATACTAGCATATCAATTTTGGAAACACCTTATCATTCATTTAGTCCAAATAATCAGGTGCTACAAATATTCTTTTAATCTTTAACCTTCCTCAGAGAATAACTACAGGCATAATGGAGCCTAAATGAGTTATTGAAACAAATCTATAAAATATGTATTATTCAAAGAACATGCTGACCTCAACTAGGGGAAAACTGGTCTTATTTATTGTTTCAGTTCTCCAAAAGACTTTACTTCTGCAATTATTTTTTTTTCTTTTCAGAAATAGTCTCAAACTATGTTGTCCATAATCAAAGAAAGAAAATATTTTATGCTAGTCTGGAAAGAGCTACTCTTCTTAGAAGTACAAATAAAGAAACTTATCTCACAATTGCTCTTTTAAGATCTTTGCCATCATTCTAGTTGACCTTATCATTGATTTTAGGCAACATCGCTATCATTATTTAAAGCATCTAATATTCTTCCACACTTCATTCCAAATCCCGTATTATTATTGAATTAGTTATTATTTACTGTATGCAAAATTCTGTACTGTTGCAGAGAAACTTACAAATGGAAATTCTAGACATATTGATAAATATTGATAAATTTCAGTTTATTATATAAAGACTTTTGACTAGAAAATCATTTAGTTATACAGACAAGGCTGAAAGAAATTTGAGACTATTTTTTTTCCTTCACTTGGTGCACATATAAAATTTTTTTGGATTAACATCACTAATTGATAAATGACGAACCAATCGATGTTTGTGGTGGATGTATAAATCCATTGATATCTGTTTCCTGACCCAGCACTTTGTACGTAAATATCAATTTAGTTCCTTTTAAGAAAGTTTATAGATATGTTAAGCAACACTCCATTGAAATAATAAAATCTCATTTTGTGGATGTGGACTTTTGTTAACAAAGAATTAGATCTCATGGAAAATTAGTGATACAAGGGTCAGTGGAGACATGTATCTCTCTACTCTCATACTGGGCCAATCTACAACCTATGAATGAGTTGTGTTCAAAGGTATACTAGTAGACTGCCAAGATTTTAAAATGCATGTTCTCATGACAACAATGTAAAAATGATGTGTTCAGATTAACTTACAAGATCAATTTAACCTAAAATCAGTGTAGTTCATGAAAATAACAGAATATTTTAACTGTAAAAGATATTTCATAATATTTGTTTTACAAATGAGGTAACTGCAGTACAAAAAGGTTGAATGATTTAGAACAACTATCCTATAGGAAAATGCATTCCAAGCTCCAATTATAATAACAAGAAACACCCAGCAGGATTTGGGACTTCCCTGGGAGAAGAAAGGTCAGTCTCTAGACATAAATAATATAATTACTACACCTGCATGGAAAACACTGCTTGATTCCTTTTTTTTTTTTTTTTTTTTTTAAGAATAACTGGCATAAAATACTAAATGTAGTTTCAGGTGTACTGTGTCACAACATAGTAATTCAAAATTTTATACAGTTACCACAATAAGTCTAGTTACTATCTGTCACTATACAAAGTTGTTACAATATTATTGACTATGTAGGTCAGTATACATATATTATCTACAATGTTACCTATGATAAAGTTTAAGTTAGGCACAGTAAGAGATTAATAAGAATAACTAAAAATAACATAGAATTATTATAATATACTGTAATAAGTTATGTAAATGTGGTCTCTCTCTGTCAAAATATCTTATTGGGCTGTGCTCACCCTTCTTGTGTGATAATGTGGGATGATGAAATGCCTACATGATGAGATGAACTGAGGTGAATGACGCAGGTGTGTTGTACCATTAAACTATTAATTACTTTCTGACAATACCTCAGAAGGAGGATAATCTGCTTCTTGACCACAATTCACTGCAGGTAACTAAAATCATGGAAAGCAAAATAGTGGATAAAGGGGGACTACTGTATTCAAATTTCTTGGGTTGTCTAGATATGTTAGAGTCCTTTTAAATATTCTAAGTTACTTACTGAGCTATAATTCCAATGGAAATGTCTCACATTACAATATAAAAAAGCTTTTTACTTACTGTGCAAAAACTATTCATAGACCTGTATAAAGCATTTAGCTTTTAAAAGAAGTTGTGTGAAATATGTGTTTTGGATTGTCTTCAATGGAAAAATGGTTGAAAATTAATCATTTTGTATCTGAATGTAAAACAAGCTAAAATAGCATCACCTCCATTCTTCTCAATCTACTTGTAGGAAAAGTTAACTCTTCAGAGCACTGATTAGTGGTACACACAAAGACAGCTAAAGAATATGACTTCAAAAATAGTAAACTATTTACTAATTTGCTTCTAGTTACCATAACAAAAATAATTAGTAACACATTTAACTGGATATTTAAAAATTAATTTATAATTACATTATCATTATTAATTAAGACTATATAAAGACATAAAATACTTGGGCACGTGAATCACTTTATATTATGTATAGGTTAAATAATATACAAAGCCATTATAATTAGCAGCAAAATACAAATGGAATATTCTTTTTTTTTTCCAGTGAGAGAAATCTTATTTTTAATGGAGATTTTAAGATTCCTTTTTATTTCTTTTCACATTTCAATTCTTCTATTTCTTTTTCATGTAGTAAGAATTTTGTTGTTTTCATGATTCTCGCATAACAATTATTCTGCTATAAATAACTAAATTTTATTTCTTGTTAATTGTTAGAGAATCTTTATAGTTAAATGGTGCTGGGCCCCAATTGGCAATAACCAGTAAGCAAATAATTCACATGTAAAATGGGACCATTAGAACTTATTTTAACATATGATATTCCGAAGTAAATAAGAGACTCTGAAAACCTTCGGACTATATGTTGTAAGAGGGTTGCATGTGGTTTATAAGTAAAGATTTGAGAATCAGAGCTATTAGAAATTTTAATTCTAATTCTCAAATTCTATTTTATATTTTTTTCATACTCAGAGATGATGGAGATAGTGTGTTAAATAATATTCTGACTTCAATTTGGGAATACCAAATTTTCTTTCAGGTTAATTTGGACTATTTGATGGATTAGATAATTCATTTAGATTCAGTGGAGGGCAAAGAGGAGCCGTGAAAAAAAATCTAAAGGAAGCCTGTAGTTACTGTTTTGGGCCTCATTTTCTATCCATACTTAAGGTGCTAGAGGATTTACGTGTATTGTGTCAGGTTTTACCTATGATGACTTGACCAGTAGGTGCTATTATCTCTATTTCAAGAAAGAGGAAACTAAGGCCCCAAGACCAGCCCAAGGGTAACTTGTATAGCTTAAATTCACACTCATTTTTAATCACTGTAGTAAACAATGGTGTATCAAGTCTATTGGACACAGACTGGATCGTTTTTTCACATTCCATCTTCCATATAGTAAAACTATTTTCATTCAGAGTCAGAAAGTGAATAATAGATAATAATGACCAGAAAAAAATACAGTGAAAATTTTCACTTTTTTGAACTGTGTGTATATGTTTATACATACAAAATATGTACAATAGTGTATATAACCTGTGTAATTATATAATGATGTATATATTATAGTAGTAAAAAGTTCAAAATAAGAAAATAAATGTTATGATACAAAAAGGAAAGATGCAATGGAGGAATATTTTCATTTTATGAATGTAATTTTGAAAAAGATAAGAAAACAAGCCTTTACTAAAGTTTGGACTCTTTCAGTTTTTTAAATTTTAAGCAGAAATAAACAATGCAGGAGTTTACATAGGATAGACTACCTGAACTAAGTCAAATTTTGTTTCTTTCCCTTATAATCAGTGCTCTATCATACTGATACTATTTAAATGAAGGAATATATAGTACAATAGGGTTGGAGACATGAAGTAAAGTGAAATAGAATGATTTCAAATCATTGAAAATTTACTCTAAAAAAATGACTGTGGTTGCTTAGTTCTAGCATATCAAGGGCAAAAATATCCAGAAAAATAAATATAAAATAAACACTGGGGAATTGGCATGTGTGTATGTAAAACATAAAAATTAATTGCACATTTCAATAGATGGTTTGTATTGGCTGCAAATTTTCTATAACATTTTTAGAAATGATTCTTTAGCATCAAGGAGCTAAATAGAATCACATATCCTGTTTTGTTTTGTCTTAATTAGGTAAAAAGCAGAAAAAAATGAATTATTCCATTCTATGAATGGTTTCTGGCCACTCTGTGACCCTTTCTTCCTGTATGCTTATGAAGCCAAGCTTCATAGACTAAAGCTATCACTTATAGCTCCTAAAGTTATGTTCTGCTCCTCCAACTTCTCGGACACTGTGTATCTAGACTGTCTCATTTTCTTAGCTACTGTCTAGTCTCTTTGAAGACTCAGCTCAGAGAAGCTGAATACTTACTACCATTACCTCAGAATTTACTGAATGAAGGGTTGCTCAAATATGCTTGGTAGTATCTACTGCTTATTGTGGTTCCATAAGTTATTACATTATTTTGAAATTTCAGTTTAAATATCTTTTTTTTTCTCCACTACTTAAGATTCTTTGTGTATTACAGCGCCCACTTTCCTGGCACTCACCCCATATTTGTGTAATGAATGTAGAAACTCCAATTATGTATTTCCCCCCCACCCACAAATCAGAAATGCTGAGACAATGTTTTCATTCTTTTCAGATAATCAACACAACACCTTGCAATCATTTCAAATACCAGGTGTGAAAAAAGGTGCGTTAGCACGGATCTCTGTTTTCATTTTTTTTGTTTTGTCTCACAAACAATCAATATTATTTAAGCAATTATCAATCATATCTGACAGAGCTTCTAAAATATAAATTGAGTTGTCACAAGTTGCTTAAAAAGGATAGCAAAAATGAGAGTATTTAGTTCAGTTCACTCGAGATTGATGGCTTCATGTCCTTAAGAGGGCAGTACAGATGCCACCAATCAAATAAAGACAAGCTGCCTGTCGTCTTCCAAATCTCTCCTAACTTGAGGAAAGGTATTTGCCTAGTCACCCAATCCATTTAACAATTTAGGATGATCTATTCTGTGTCTATGCTAGGCCTTTAGGTACAGGTTCTGCTTCCTGGAGCTGCTTCCTTAAGTACTTCCTTCGTATAAACTCAAACATAGAAACACACAAGTTATTACTTTCTTTTTTTTTTTTAATGTTTTTTATTTATTTATGATAGTCACAGAGAGAGAGAGAGAGGCAGAGACACAGGCAGAGGGAGAAGCGGGCTCCATGCACCAGGAGCCCGATGTGGGATTCGATCCCGGGTCTCCAGGATCGCGCCCTGGGCCAAAGGCAGGCGCCAAACCACTGCGCCACCCAGGGATCCCCAAGTTATTACTTTCTATTTCTAAATGTGTCTTGATTCTAGTCAACCACCTTCTCTCTTTATTCCCATTACCACCTCCTCACTTCAGACTCCTATCATCTCTAACCTTCTCTGTGATGTCCTTATGTACAAATCTGAAGCAAATCTACTTCCTTCTCCATAGCTTTATGAAAGTGAGTAATCTAAAATACAAATCTGATTATGTCACTTCCCTATATGACAGTTTAGCTGTGGTTGACCATATGGGCTGCATGAATAACTCATATTTTCATCAGATACCTTCCCTCCCCAGTTATTTCCCTGGCATTTAATTTCTAAAGCTTCTTAAAGTTCCAAACCCACCACCACCACCACCACTTTTGTTAAGAAAAATGCTTGTGACTTTTTCAGTTTCTAATATGAACACTAGTTCAATAAATTATTTTAAGGGCACCTGGGTGGCTCAGTGGTTGAGCATCTGCCTTTGGCTCAGGTCATGATCCTGGGGTTCCGGGATTGAGTCCCACATAGGGCTCCTCGCAGGCAGCCTGCTTCTTCCTCTGCCTATGTCTCTGCCCCTATGTTTCCCTCATGAATAGATAAAATCTTAAAATATTAATGTTTTATTTTTTTATTTTATTTTTTTAGATTAATGTTTTATTAATGCTCATTTAGCAATAATAACTGCTTTGCAAATTTTAGAGTCTTGACCTGTGTAGTTCACTCCCAGGAAAAGGAATTTGGAGGTACCAAAATCCAAGCTAAAATCAGAGTATTAAGAATTAAAAAAAAAAAAAAAAGAATTTCAGCACACACAAAACTTATTCTTAAAACAGAGGTATGAAATAATTTCATCCTAGAAGGTAAAAACTTGGATATACCAACAAACAAACAAAGTTTTGATCTTTAGAAAAGGAAAAAGAAAAAAGATTGGAAACTTGGTCTCAAGTTCATGGACAGATTAGAAGACCAGTCAATATCATTTTATTCAACAAATATTTATTGAGTGCTTATAACATATAAATAAATATACTTGGAGCTCACAATATACGGTCTCTGCCCTCAACAATCTCATAGGCTATGAAGGTGATAATAGATTAGCATATATTTATCAACCTGAATGATAAATTCCAGTGGTGGAGCTTTTTTTCTTTAGTGCTCTTTTCATGCTACTCCTTGCTAAGAATGCCCTTCCTTTTCCCCTCTGACTGCATGACATCTACCACTTTGCCAACAGGAAGCAAGGCTCACCTCCCACATGAATCCTTTCTGAATTCTCATCATGCAACCCCACACATTTTTAACCTACTTGAACTCCTGGGCCTTAATACCTGCACCACCCATTCTGATCTGCATATATTGCTGTTAGTTCTTATTTAATGGTAATCCTTGATGACAGGCACTCATGCTACACTAGGCATTGAGAACACAAGTGTAAAAAAGATGGGCACAGTTACAGATCTCATGGGACTGACAGTGTAGCATAGAAGACAGTACTTAAGTGCTGAATTAGAGGTATACAAAATGAGTACTATGACCCCATGGTATGATAGAATAAAATAAAAGTACAATATTTTTGTATTACTAGTATGAAAAGATATAAGAATGGCTTTATATAGCACCACCTACATGGATTTCATCTTAGGCAGAGAGTTTCAAAAGAAATTGTGGTTAATCATCAAAACCTAACCTCAAATCACATTGAACTTACTAATATAGAGACAATCTATAATTAAACACCTTTGTGACCCAAATCTCCAAAGCAACAAATTATTTTACAAACATGAAAGTATGTAACTTCTGTTGGAATAGGCTACATGGAATAGGTCACCAGGGACTTTTTCTCTATTTTATAAAGAATTTAAATTTAGAAATTATCCATGACTTTTCAGTAAACAAAATTCACCAAGAAATCACTATCATGTGGACCTTATAGAGAAATAATAAATTAGACATCAAAATTTCTGCAATAGGTACAATTAAAAAAAGAAGTCTGATGCCCCAGGTAGGTTAAAACAATAATAATCAACAACCTAATTCTAGGCATTAGTCATGCACTTCTAATGCCAATGAAATAGGATTCGTTTTTAGAAAACGAGGCCAGTGTCTTTATTTATCCCTAATAATTCCTGCATAAAATCTTCTTATAAATATCTTTTAGAATATCTTTAAATTTTGTCCCACATGTCTGAGCAGGGAGGAGAGCAGACATAAGCTTATTGAATAGGAACACTTGTATTATATATATCATATTTTTCAACTTTTAAAATCACTCTTCCAACTCCAATTCTCTATTTCTCCCTTCATTACTCTCTTCTCCAAACAAATCCAAGAATGAGCTACAAGCTATAAAATGATTCAATAGAAGAGTGGCAGAGGTCAGACTAACTGGGAAGAAAGAAAGCAGTTATCACCAACCCCAGTGCTTTCCTCTATAATTCATTTTCAAATAGATACATTACACTATGAAAAAAAAAATGTTACATGAACATGATTAAATTCATTTATGTAATCAATTATATTAATTACTGTCTATGCCAGGTACTCAGGGTCAGCTTGAAGCATATGAGCATCTTGTTGATAATTTGTTGCTCCTGCAAACTAATATTCTTTAATCATTAAGGTTAGAGAGAAACTGGTTTTTAAGTAATAGAAATGTGTGCATTTTTATGTTCAAAATATTGGGTTTCTTATATGAATATGAATTTATAAAAGAGTACTTATGAACCTGACAATACATTTCTTAGGAGACATAGTAACCTGTTCACATAAATCACCTGGTAAACAGCCTTATGCCATGCATTGATACTTTCCAGAATTTCAACTGATGGCAACTGCTGATTTCAGATAATACTCAATTTACTAATCTAGAGAATGAAATTATCAAATGTAATATGGAACCTTCACTAGCCTATCCCTAATCTTGTCAAGAGAGAGAAAAGGGAATTTAATTTAGTTGTTAGGGCTGTGTGTGTGCATGGGAGCATGTGTATATGCTTACTTCCACTTGAGGTAATTAGACTAGGATTCTAGATGGGGATGAGATCACTTTTTTATTTCTGTGGATGGATGTCTGTGCAGTTGCCTAAGTTCTGCCCGTCCCAAGATCAAACTCTGAAGATAATTCAAATATCACTGTCATCAAGCCATTCCCTACCTTCACAGATATTAAAGTGATTCATGTCATTAAAATATAGGCCATTGAATTACAAAGGAAAGAGAAGTAAAAGAGAAAGAAGTCTGTCCTGGGTATCAGACCCATGGTGGCTGCTT
Source organism: Vulpes lagopus (assembly GCF_018345385.1). Classification (NCBI taxonomy): domain Eukaryota; kingdom Metazoa; phylum Chordata; class Mammalia; order Carnivora; family Canidae; genus Vulpes; species Vulpes lagopus. The sequence continues at coordinate 25,708,547 of NC_054832.1, read as the reverse complement.
AAGTTTTGATGCTTAAATGTATATTCTATTAAATAGAAAAATTAATTTTAACTTTATCATGAAAAAAATCAATACTTTTAAAAACGTATTTTTGTTTAAAGCTGACTGGCAACATAAGCAGAGGTGATGATTTCTTTAAGAATCATTTCAGGATAAGATTGTTTCTCATTGTGTATTTATTTTATGCATAAAACATATAGTAGTATATGTTAAGTTTCAGATTGTTAGTAGTGACTTAGAGAAAAGGACGGTAAGAAAAATGAATGGTGATGAGGTATGGCATGTGTCTCCTATTTAATTTCTTTAGAGAGGCAGAACTTGAACAACAGAGAAATGATGGATGATTTCTGTAGACTGCGCTACTCAATAAATATATGAAGGCCACCTTGAGCTGTAAAATCTACTCTCTCTACAAAGTGAACATTTCCTGAGCTGACCCAGGTTTGTCACCCTGAATGTGAAACTTGCTATGCTTTATAGCTATGTGTTACTTTTCGGGCATTGACTGGTTACGTGGCAAGCATGCATGAAGTACTACATATTGAGTAATCACCTCAAAAAAAAAAATACCAAAAATGGGGTAGAGAGGTGGTAATGTTCTGTTCATCCTTTTTCATTTCCAAATTTATTCCTCCTCCCTATAACAGTTTGCAAAACTTTTCTGTTCTCTCTCTTGGAGAATCTGCCTCTCAGGGCCGTGTCCCAAACTTTGCTCCTCAGGGTTTTTTTTTTTTTTTTTCCTTTCACCTCTCTGGTTCTGCCTCCCTCTCTTTCTTCTCTTGATTCTACATTACACAATCTGACCTACCCTCTCTGCTTGACTGTATATTACATGACCCTACTGAATCATATGAAAACTTGCAAATACTTCCTGCAGGAAAAAATAAGATGAGTGAACAAAGCAATAATCTAAAGTAAGGGAAGGAGTAAGGTTAGCAATGCTCATATATTAATATATTCTTAGCACACAAAAGTTAGAAAAACATGCCTTTGTGTTTTATATTCCCCTGTACTATGTACTCAAGGATTTAGAACAGAAAGCCAAGACTCTAAGAGTTTGTAAAATTGATTTATTAGATCAGAACAAGTATATATTTTTTGATGAATTAGAGCAGTATGGACTAGAATAGAAAGCAACAAAATAAGAGGAGAAAAAAGATCAGAGACATCTCAGGAAGAAAGGGAAATAAGTATCAACTGGGTTGAGAGGCAAAACATTCCTTCATGTAGCTTTTAGTCAAAAAGTTTGGAAGTTTGTAATGATATTAGGTACTAAGCTATTAATTTCTACATAAAGACAAAAACTCAATCCTGAAGAATATTTACTTTAATGCTTTGTTAGAACTATTTCCTGTGAGCCAACAACATTTTGGCATAAATTACAGAGACAAAAAAGTAACTGTGACTACAGTGAATTCTTATTCCAAAAGTACAGGTTGGTAGGTTCAAAGAGAAGTTTGTATGGGAGCAGTGCTATCATTGTTTATTTTATAATAAATTTAGAGAGTAAGCTCATATTCCAAGAAGATGAAATAACTCACCATTGTAGACAGCTACCTCCCAAGGGCAGAAATGATCTACAGCAGGGAAAGAATGAAGAATGTTCCCTGTATGTATTTTACTAGCTGTGTGGAATAGAATATAAGTTCTTGTGGGCAGAGAAGTCTAGAAACATAGATATGTTTAATTTTCACCTTAAAAATATTAACCTGAATAACGATAATAACTTTTTGCTTTACAAACAACTGCAGGAGTACTTTTTAAACTTAAATTAATAATTACCTTTTGGATTTCATGAGTTAATGAATTAAAAAGAAAGTAGTATATTACTTATTTCGGTGGCAAATTTTTTGTGTAAGGATCAATTATTTCTTGTGTCTATTGTTTGAATCTCTATTATGGTAATTCTACTGAATTTACTTGGAAAGTCTCTTTACTGTGCATATGGTCTAGTAGCTATCTTATTTCTTAAATAAGATATAGAGGATAAAGCTGCCAGGGAATTGGACAGGTCTTCAAAATAATAAATCCAGAGCACTCCCATGTGCTGACAGAATAAATTTAGAGATCTTCACTCATGTTCCAAGCATTGTTGAGAAGTTTTTGGAGGCAATGTGAAGTGGCACTTACAAGTAATAAAATCTGATAGACGTCAACTGCAATCCCCTCACTCAGTCACTAACAAAATGATTTTGGGTGAATTAATGAAATAAGCTTACTTCATTCTACCATTATAAAGATTAAATGAAATAATAATGCAACACCCTAGCATAATACTTAGTTCATGATCATCACGATTACATTTATTTTTACACAATTTATGTGACAGAGTTGGGATTTATCATTAGGTTTGTTGTTTACCTTACAAATGCAACCGGCAGTTCACTCTACTAATTTATTACCTTATCATCATTGTCATAGGTACATTTGTAAGCATGTTCTTTTTACTCTCCTCCCCACAGCTACAAGCATTCTTCTCTCCCTATTATGGACGTTTTAGTACTTGTAATCTGCAACAATGTTGTGTTGTTATTATTGCCCTGTGTGTTTTCATAGTATTTCCCCCCAGAATTAAGTCATAAGGTTCTCAAAAGAGAGAAAAACAATAACATTTAATTCCTCTTGGCAGATGTAAATTTACCGTGGGCTTAATGAAGCTTTGCACAGTGTCCTTCCAAGACCCTGGAAGAGGACCATGAATGTTTTCACAGAATATATGGTTTAGCAACATTTGCAAAAGTAACATCATCTTTTTCTTAGAGAGGGTGCCCCAAACTAGTTCAGCTTTAGGCCACACAAAACATGTCCTCATTCCTACTTCTGTGCATGATGAACTCAGAGAGTTTATTTATTTGTAGAGTTGCTTCCACTGCATTTTTTAAAACAAATTCAATGAATAGTTCACCAGAGTCAGTAATCAGTTACCTTGACTGACTGCACTTGTTCAGCAAACAGGGAGATGTACATTGCTTCAGCTGCTCTTAGTACTGAAGAACAGCTACCCTTCAAGTTGGCAATCAAAATAGCATTTAGATTTAAGAGGGGTGAACACAACCAGTGACACTAAAAACAAACAAACAAACAAACACACACACAAAAAACAGTGACACTGAATCACCAGCAAGATGCTGCGTGACTGACCACAAGACCTGACCTTTACTGCCCACCTGCATGTACCCACTGACCTTTGTCCCACATTCTCTTTAAGTTCTTCTTTCCAGCTTAACATCTGTTGGGCAAAGCAACTCATGATAGGAACAAAACTACCCCCTCAAGCAATAACACCAGCCCTTATGAAGAGCTCTGGCCAGCCCAGGCCACTTACCAATTTTTTTCTTTCCACTTACCAATTTGAGGTCAACCACTGACTCACACATGTACAGATGGACCAAGGGGTGTCCATCAGTCATTCATTATTATGCTAAAATCTTCATCTAAGCCTCATATTAACATAATATACAGTGTATGTATATGCATATTTCCTTAAGGCATGTGTGCAACCTTATATCTACCTCTACAAATGATGATTAAACTTCCCTTTTTGAATATTTATCCTAACCTTAAATAAAAGGAAACCATCCACCCTTCCTTGGGGAGTCTGGCTTTGAAAGTTTTTCCTTGTGATCTCCTTATTTGCTGCAAATAAAGTTTCATTTGTGTGACAACTCTACCTGGTGTAGTCTCTATCTGTAACTTACCAAGGAGCAAACTCACGTTAGTTCAGATACAACTGGGGACTATCAGTTTGGGGACAGTGTTTTTTAAATTGGTATATATTTGATTCAGGACCAACAACATATGGGAAAGTGGTGAAAAATAGTTGTTTTTCTTTAAAAAAAAAAAAGAGATTTTTTTTTTCCTTTTTGAGATGGGGGAGAGAGAGTTGAATCCTCAAGTATGTTGTGGGGCCAAGGACAGGCCACCCCAAGATAAGCCACTTTGGCATAAATATTATTATTATTTTTAAAATATTTTATTTATTTATTCATGAGAGACACAGACTGAGAGAGAGAAAGAGAGGCAGAGACACAGGCAGGGGGAGAAGCAGGCTCGATGCATGGAGCCTGATGTGGGACTTGATCCGGGGACTCCAGGATCACACCCTGGACCAAAGGCAGGTGCCAAACCGCTGAGCCACCCAAGGATCCCCATTATTATTTTAAGTTAAAAGCAATCAAAACACAGCATATTCGGGGAAAGTTCTTTATCTCCCCTTCAAATGACTGCTTGTACCAGGAAGAGAGGTATTAACAGAGACCCCTCTTTACCTAAAAAACTTATCTACACAATAGAGCTACTTTTGTTTTCCAAATACCTCATTTCACCTTCCTGCTAATGGTCTTTCTGCCCTTCCTATCTTTAGACCCCTATGCCTCTCTTTAGCTCAAGAAAGTATTTGTTGACTCACTGTCTTTGGAATTCCCATGTCTGTGTGGATTCCCCATGTCTATATGCTATTACATTTTATTTTCTCCTGTTAATCCATCTCATGTCAATTTGATTCTCAGTTCAGCTAGAAGAACCTTGAAGGACATGAGAAATTCTTCCTCTTCAACAACACCAACCACAATAATAATAGCAACAACAACGGCACAATATATCTGCAAAAAACACAGTGCTAACCGCTTTATAAACATTATCTCTAAATCCTAAACAATTCTGTGAAGCAGGTATTCATATCCTTGTTTCATATATGAGGTACTTGACATTTAGCATTAAATACTGGCACATGATCATGCAACCAGTGAAAGACAAGCAGGTACTAAGACCAGTTTTGGGGAGCCCGGGTGGCTTAGTGGTTTAGTGCCGCCTTCAGCCCAGGGTGTGATCCTGGAGACCTGGGATCAAGTTCCATGTCGGGCTCCCTGTATGGAGCCTGCTTCTCCCTCTATCTGTGTCTCTGCCTCTCTCTCTCTCTCTCTCTGTGTTTCTCATTAATAAGTAAATAAAATCTTTAAAAATAAATAAATAAAAATAAAACCAGTTTTGTTTGACCATTAATCATTGTGCCTATTGCACATATGGTGCATATCAGAACTGAAAATCTTGACTTATAAAAGTAGGAAAGTGGTTGGAAAACTTTATTCATCATGAGCTCATTTCTAAGGTCAAATTCCTTAGGAGCATTTCAATGAAGTCAGATCCAGACTTTGGGAACTAATAAACCTTGGATATATGATGCAACAACTTAAAATATTTTTGTTAAGTAATCATTTTTCACAGCAGGTAGTAGAGTGCTTACTAAGGCAAAACAATAGATGGGACACATTTTTTAACTTGGGTACATTTCAAGATAGCTTTAGAAGTGATTTATGACTTATATCTCAGAATTGTGCCTGATACACTATGCACTGAAAACAATGTGCGTTTTTCCTCTGTATATTTTCCCATTGTGTTGTCACTGTTAATTGGTAGATACATTATCTTGGCCATCTCTCAAACACTCTGAAAGGAATTTTGTTTGGGGGGTATTTATGAGCACAATGTATTTTCTACGATATGAAATAAAACCCTTTTAATCCAGTTAAGTTTAAAAATAATTTGTGGTAATGACCTGAGGATCAGAGAATGAAGATAAATAAGACATGACACATTCCCTCAAGTGGTTTTTAATCTAACACAATGGTTGTCCGATAGAGTGATCATGGGAATCATCTTGGATGCTTTTGAAATTTGTGGAGGAGCAGCCCCCAGAGAACCTTAGTTATAATATTGAATAGGGCCTAAGGAATCTACATTTTCAAGGAGCATCCACTAATTATTACATGCCTTGTCCTCCCTTTGAGAAACTGATCTAATAAAAAGGATAGGACAGCACGGGTGGCTCAGCGGTTTAGCACTGCCTCCAGCCCGGGGCGTGATCCTGGGGACCCGGGATTGAGTCCCACGTGAGACTCCCTGCATGGAGCCTGCTTCTCCCTCTGCCTGTGCCTCTGCCTTTCTCTCTCTCTCTCTCTCTCTCTCGCTCTCGCTCTCGCTCTTGCTCTGTCTCTCTCTCTCTGTCTCTCATGAATAAATAAATAAAATCTTAAAGAAAAAAAAGGACAGGCATGTATATAACTAATTACAATATAAAATATATTAAAATAAGTCTAATAAAGAAAATAAAAGGTAAAGAAAGTCTATTTCTTTGTCTTTTTTGAATTTAAAAATAAATCACTGTTACAGTCATTCTCCACTTACAAAGAGAACTATTAAGACAAAGACATGAGCATTTGTGAAAAAGGATTCCAACTACCTCCATTTTGACCTCAGTCTGTACTTTCTAACTGATTAAGTTTTTCTTTCCAGCCTCTTACTTAACTCAGGCAAAAGACTTGGAGGGCAAAGCAGCCCGAGATGGGAACTTAAACTACCCTCTCAAGCAATAGGGATTGCTCTTGTCAGCAAGACCCCACAAAATTAACCCCAAAACAATGATTGACTCGATCTTTACTGCTAACCTGCATGTACCCACTGACCTTTGTCCCACATTTCCCTTATATAAACCTAGAAGTATTTTCAGCATTTTGGAGATAGTCTTTGAGATGTTAGTCATTGCCTTTCTGGTATTGGCGTCACTGAAATAAACTCCTTTCTTGTTTTACCAGCACTTGTCACTTGTCTGCCTTTGGATTTTGTCAGCAGCCAGTGGCTGAAGCTGGTTTATTTGGCTCCCCTGGAACCAGGTGGGTACTTTTGTGCTCTGGTGTCCTGGTTACATCTAGAAAAAGGCCCCCTTCTTCTATCCATATAAAAATTATTTATACTACTATATAGTACATTCCATACTGCTGACTAGTAGAAACTAGTCACATTGTGTATACATAGGCATATTTTACTCCTTCTTGCATTTTATTCAGTACTATTTGTTTCTTTCTCAGTTCTACCTGGATCTTTTATGCTAGTAATTGGAGTCTACTGAAACTCTGACATTTTAAACATATTATTGGAAATGAAATGAGTATGTCAATAAAATGAAATGTGCTACAAATCCACACAAAGCAAAGACATATGGCATTTGAATGAATGTGAATGCCATTGTGAGTAGTCAACTGTGGATGCTCAGTGGGATATCCTCATGATTTTGTGTCTAGTCTTTATCCAATGTGGACTTTACACTTGGTTGAATGACAAGCTCTTATTCGAGCACAGCTAGAGACAGATTAAGTTAGTTTCTGACTATGCTGTAACATAATTCACTAGATTTATATAAGCTTTAGCACTTGAAACAAAAGGGATATGAAGAGTTATATCAATATTAGAATGTTGAAAAGGAACAGCTTCTGGAGTAAAATCAACAGCTGAAATCAGTTGAAACATCAGTAAATTTAATTATTTCCAACATCTTCCATGTATTTCTGTCAATTATGATTTCTAAAAAGCAAGTTGTTATTTAAGTATCTCATAAAAGATAAAATAAAACCATAGTTTAGCATATACTTATTTAAATAGTTTATCTATAATTTGAATATGCTTTTTCATGAAAACAGGTTGCAAACACCTCAGATTAGGAGTAATCTTTGCATACAGTCTTTGGTATGATTGAAGAGATGAACAAAAGAATCCCTGGATTCAGGAATAGATACATCAATAAAATATAATCAAGCTTAAGATCCTCTTTTCCTTTCTTTAGAGCTTTTTTTGGGTTATGTATTTGTACAGATCTGAACTATATAAACAATATAATTTGGATATAAAATGCTTTCCTTGGACAGAATATACTCTTTTCTTTTTCTTTTTTTAGATTTTAGTGTTTTTTTTTTTAATAATAGTTCAAGTCTGTGTCCTTCCAGTATTTTTATTAATGTTAATTCTTACAAAAGTGTGACAAGCATGGTAAACATAACAGCAGTATGCAGTACAAAAAAATAGTGATTTTTTTCCAAGCTCACATAACTACTTAAAAGCCCAAGAGGACTTCTCTAGCTACCACAAAGATACCTTGAATTTCTGTCTTTAGTGATTTCTCTCTCCTTTTCCTCCTACATTATTCAATGTCCATTCTATATACCACTTAACATTTAAGAATAAATTTTAATTTAGCTTTCTATTTGCTTTGTCTCATTTACCCCCATACACTATTACTGACTCTTGAAGGGCAGAGACTTGAACTTCTCTCAAAAACAACTTCAATATTGATAATGTCCTGGATCAGAGACTGTCTAAAGTTAACTTGGATTTCCCCATCTCAACCTAACGTCTCCAACCATACCCTAACAATCACTGGGGCCAAAAGAGTTGTCTTTGATATGCTTTTTTTTAAAAAAAAAGATTTTATTAATTTATTTATGAGAGACACAGAGAGAGAGGCAGACACATAGGCAGAGGGAAAAGCAGACGCCCTGGAGAAGCCTGGTGTGGGACTCAATCCCAGGACCCTGGGATCACTACTTGAGCTGAGGGCAGATGCTCAACCCCGGAGTCCCCCACATGACCCTCTGATATGCCTTTTGATTCCATCATTTTTTCTTCCATTCATAGTTGAAAGTTGCCATAGCATGTACAGTAACAAAAAACTCAAATGTAAGTGAGAACTGACCCATTTAAGTTTAAAAGCCCAAGTCCAGCTACTGCCATATTATTTTTTTTTAAATCATCCTTTAAAGACCTTTTTTTAAAAAGATTTTATTTATTTATTTATGAGAGACACAGAGAGAGAGAGAGAGAGAGAGAGAGACAGAGACACAGGCAGAGGGAGAAGCAAGCTCCATGCAGGGAGCCCGACATGAGACTTGATCCTGGGTCTCCAGGATCAGGCCCTGGACTTAAGGTGGCGCTAAACCGCTGAGCCACCCGGGGCTGCCCCTAATGCCATATTAGAAGGTGACTCAGTGAAAAGAGCTATCACGAGGTAGAACTTCTTACAGATAGATTTTGATTTCTTTTTTTTTTTTTTTAATTTTTTATTTATTTATGATAGTCACACAGAGAGAGAGAGAGAGAGGCAGAGACACAGGCAGAGGGAGAAGCAGGCTCCATGCACCGGGAGCCCGACGTGGGATTCGATCCCGGGTCTCCAGGATCGCGCCCTGGGCCAAAGGCAGGCGCCAAACCGCTGCGCCACCCAGGGATCCCTAGATTTTGATTTCTGATTACAAAATCTAACATTGTGACAGAATGCTGACCATTAAGATTTCTGCTGCAGTCATTAAAGTGATATTTTGTTGAGTTCACTATCAATTTTCCTATTTAAGTGACTTAATTAGTCTCACTGCTATTTCATACTGTCTGGAATCTCCAGAATGCTGTCACCAATATCAATTTCAACATTTCCTCTTAAAAAATTGTCTAAAAACTTTAAGTGTTCTTAGCTTTTCAAATTGAAATATGAAGTAATGAATATAGCAGCTTAACAGTTTAAAAAATGGAAAGAAGAAAACAAATTCAAGAATTCAACTGACTTTTAAAATTTCTTTCCTTTTCTTTTTTTAAAAAGATTTTATTTATTATTCATGAGAGACCCAGAGAGAGAGGCAGAGACATAGGCAGAGAGAGAGAGGCAGGCTCCATGCAGGGAGTCCCATGTGGGACTTGATCCTGGAACCCTGGGATCAGGCCCTGAGCTGAAGGCAGACGCTCAACAACCGAGCCACCCAAGAAGTCCTTTAAATTTTTTTTCTAAAATAAATCAAAGGGAATCCCTAATTTCTCTAGGCAGTGTAAAATGGGTTAAGAGGGTCATGGATTGTGTCTTTTTTATTTTGGTATAGCTAGTGCCCAACAGAAGTCATAATTAGATAGTCAGAATTCAGTTAAATTAATTTTAAAATTATAACTCAGTATAGTAACTTCTTGACTCACAATATTTACAATGTAGCTTTTATATTATATTTATAGTGAATTTGTAAATGAATTTTATGAATCTCTTCCAAAGTTACCTGAAATTTGAAGAAAGATAAAAAATATGTATATTCTAGTCCAGGCTGTTAGTCACTGAGTTGGCTGGCTGACTTTATAAGAGACTGAATTTCCCTAAGTTTTCTTGCATAAAACTGTAATAATCATGCTATCTCTGCATTTGTCACTGGCACTGGGATAATAAAATGATACAGAATATCATATGGAATTATTATTTTAAAAATCCATTTTAGAGATTGGACCAATTATCTCCATAATGATAGCATAAATGTATATAATCTATCTATCTACATATATTTTAAATAAACTATTTACACATGCAAATAACATTTATAGAGGCATGAGATGTAGTAGGAAGAGTATAGGGCTTGGGGACATAAGCATCATCTTTATCAGCATTACAATACTTTAATTTACATTTCAGCTCTGTTACTTACTAAGTGTAAGATGATATGCAAATTGTTTAACTTTCTGAGCCTCAAATTTCCATCTAAATATTATAGTTTTGACACATCTCAGAAAGATGTCTTTCCTTCACTTTTAGCTTTTCCCTCTTCTCCCAGGTAGTTGAGACAATTTAATGTCCCTAGTTTCATTTCTTCCCTTTGCCAGTTTAATTTTTAATAGGACATATGGCAATCCATCTAAAAACTCCATTTTGGAGCATCTCTTCAACCCAAGGTAGTTTTATAATGTAGTGCTCATGGAACTATAAGAAGAAGCGATGGGAACAACTTTCTTGTCTCATTTTTATTTTTGTTGCTGTTTTGTTTCAAGTTCTTATTTAAATTCTAGTTAGTAACATATAGTGTAATGCTATTTTCAGGAGTAGAATTTAGTGATTCACCATTTATATACAATACCAGTGCTCATCACAAGTGCCCTCCGTAATACCCATCACTCATTTAACCCATTCCCCCATGCACCTTCTCTCCAGCAATCCTTTGTTTTCTCTGGTTAGGAGGTAACTTTATGATTTGTCTCTTTCTCTTTTTCTCTCTGCTTTATTTATCTGTTTTATTTTTTATTATTTATTTATTTATTTATTTATTTATTTATTTATTTATTTTTATTTTTATTTTTTATGATAGTCACAGAGAGAGAGAGAGAGAGAGGCAGAGACATAGACAGAGGGAGAAGCAGGCTCCATACACTAGGAGCCCAACGTGGGATTCGATTCCGGGTCTCCAGGATCGTGCCCTGGGCCAAAGGCAGGCGCCAAACCGCTGTGCCACCCAGGGATCCCTGTTTTATTTTTTAAATTCCATATATGAAATCATATGTGAAACTATATGGTATTTGTCTTTCTCTGACTGACTTGTTTCACTTAGCACAATACACTCTACCTCCATCCATATCATTGCAAATAGCAAGATCTCATTCTTTTTTATGGTTGAGCAATAGTCCAGTGTGTGTGTGTGTGTGTGTGTGTGTGTGTGTGTGTGTGTACACACTCCACATCTTCTTTATCCATTCATCTGTCAATAGACATTGAGCTTCATGTTTCATCTTTAAAATGAAATGGACTTGTCCCCCTTTCATCCATTTCATCCTTCCCACAAATGGGAATGCAAATGTAATGCAGGAGATTCATATTTGACCATGGAGATAAAGCCAACAGCCTGGCCTAAGGGATACTAGAACAAAGTAGCCCTGTAGGCCCTGTCAACTATGGGACTGTTATACAGCAGAGAAATAAACTTCTATTTTGTACCAATTTACATTCCCACAAAAGGCACACAGGGTTCTCTTTTCTCCTCATCAAAACGTGTTATTTCTTGTCTTTTTGATAATAGCCACTCTAACAGGGTTGAGATGGTATCTCCTGTGGTTATGATTTGCAATTATTAGTGATGAACATCTTTTCATATGCCCGTTGATAATTTGCATATATTCTTTTTTTTTTTTTTTAAGATTTTATTTGTTTATTTGAGAAACAGAGAGAGAGGCAGAGACACAGGCAGAGGGAGAAACAGGCAGAGGAAGAAGCAGGCTCCATGCCTGAAGCCTGACGTGGGACTCCATCCTGGGTCTCCAGGATCACGTCCTGGGCTGAAGGCAGTGCTAAACTGCTGAGCCACCTGGGCTGCCTTTTTTTTTTTTTTTTTTAAGATTTTATTGCGTATATTCTTTTTAAAAAGTCTAATCAGATTTCCTGTGCATTTTCAAAAATTGGATTATTATTATTTTGTTTGTTTCTGCTATTGAGTTGTGAGAGTTCTTTTATGTTTAATATTTTATTTATTTATTCATGAGAAAGAGAGAGAGAGGCAGAGACATAGGCAGAGGGAGAAGCAGGCTCCATGCAGGGAGCCTGATGTGGGACTCAATCCAGGGACCCCAGGATCATGCCCTGGGCCAAATGCAGGCACTAAACCACTGAGCCACCCAGGTGTCCCAAGTTGTAAGAGCTCTTTACATATCTTGGATATTAACCTTTTATCAGATATACTATTTGCAAATATTTTTTCCTATTCAGTAGGGTACTTTTTCATTTTGTTGAGTTTCCTTTTCTGTGCAGAAGTTTTTTGTTTGATGTATTCCTACCTGTTTTTCTTTTTTTCTTTTCTTTTTTTTTTCTTCCTTTTTTTTTTTTTTTTTGTTGCCTTTGTGTTTGGGGTCAGATCCAAAATAACCTTACCAAGAACCATGTCAAGGAGCTTACAACCTATATTTGCTTCTAGAAGTTTTATGGTTTCAGGTCTTACCTTCAAATCTTTAATCTATTTGAGTTCATTTTTATGTACTATGTAAGACAGTAGTCTATTTCACCACTATGAAAAACAGTATGGAAGTTTCTCAAAAAATTGAATATAAAACTAACTACCATACAACCCAGCAATTCTACTTCTGGACATTTATCCAAAGAAAATGAAGACACTAATTCAAAAGGATATATGCACTGCTATGTTCACTGTAGCATTATTTACAATAATCAAGATATGGAAACAGCATAAGTGCCTATTGATAAATGAATGGATAAAGATGTGTGTATGTGTGTGTAATGGAATATCACTCAGTCATAAAAAAGAATGAGATTGTGCCATTTGCGACTACATGGATAGAAGTTATTCTGCTAAGTTAAATAAGTATGACAAAGACAAATACTGTGTGATCTCACTTTCATGGTATCTAAAAGAACAAAACAAAACAAACACACAAAACAAGAGTCATAGATAAAGAGAACAGAATGGTGGTTGCCAGTGGGGAGGGGAAGTTGAGGGTAGGTAAATCAGTAAAGGGGTTCAAGATGTACAAAATTCTCATTATGAAATAAATAAGTCATGAAGATGTCATGTACAGCATGGTTTCTATAATCAATAATATTATAGTGTATACATGAAATCTTCTAAGAGTAAATCACAAGAAAAAAATACTATAACTATTTATGTTGATGGATGATTACTAGACTTATCACAGTGATCATTTTGCAATGTATACAAATACTAAATCATTACATTGTACACTTGAAACTAATATAATGCTATCAATCAATTATGCCTCAATTAAAAACAAAAGCAAAAATACCCTCAATTTTGTTTAACCCTGTATACTTGAGGGTCTCCCTGATGCATTATTTTATTCTCTATCCCAATAATAGAATTTCCCTACACCTTTTTCTTTGCCATTCACTCTCTAATCTTACTTATTGAGTGCCCACCTGGTGCGAAGGGTTTAGGTATGGATTTATTTAGAAAACTTATGTAAAGTGCTTAGCAAAATGCTTAGGACATTGATGCCAAGTAAATGGTCTTCTTCCCTCACTAAATGCCAGAACTATAAGGACATACAGGAGATGTAAAATGAATAGATCAGAACTTTATTCATGACCCTTACATGTAGTTATGAACATGCAGTAGCAAGTGATAATTTTGAAATAACTTAACCTCACAATTATTTAATGGCAATTGGCCAAAGTCCAAATATGAAGGAAAAGAATGAATGTTACCATTAAAGTCTGAGAAATAGAATCTTTTGTGGATAAAAGAGTATAGTTTGGAAAAATAAATTTTCTAAGATATAATTAGGCAAAATATACCTTATCAATAGTTTTGAAAAGATTCATGGGAAAATTGTAAAATATTAATTTCTTCATCAAGTGCTGCTAATACAATTTATTAATTAAATATGGTAAGCAAATAGATTTTTTTCTTTCTTTTTTTGGCTTTGTTTTCATATGAATAGGAAAAAGGCTAAGATGAGAAGGAGAAATGTCTATAGTTACATCTATCTTTATATTCAAATCAGCTATATTAGTTTCAGTGAGAATAATCTTCTTAAGAACAGATATCATCTGGTTTTGACAACCATTCCTCTCCCAATGGTTAGTAAAATATCTGGAACTCAATAACAATAATAATAATTTCAATAGGACTTTTTCATTACATTTGTTATTATTAATAATATTAATAGTGCTATTGAATGTTTAATATGTGCTAGACTCTATCCTAAGCACTTTATATATGTTGACTCATTTAATCCTCTGAACATCTTGTGACAGTAGGCACAACACTTATCCCACTTTCCAAAAGAAGAAAAAGGACAAAGAGATTAAGTAACTCTCTCAAAATCATACTGCATTACCATGTAGTAGAACTGAGTAAGTACTTTTAAATGCCTAAGTTCCACATAATTTTGGTGATTCATTCAACATGAATTATTGCTTCCTGCTTCTAAAAGAATTAGAGAAAAAAGTTTTAAAATGAATGTCTATACACCATACAGAATGGTTGAAATTTAAAAATACTGAAAATATTGGTGAGAATGTGAACAAATCTAATGCTCATCCAAGGTTGGCAAGAATGTAAATGAAACTATTTTGGAAAGCTATTTTGCAATTTTTATGAGGGTTAACAAACGCCTAACCTGGGATCCAGGCATTTCATTAATAGGTATTAATCCAAGGGAAATGAAGACACATGGCCACAAAATGATTTAATGAAGAATGTTCACAGCCACATGATTTATCATAGGCCCAAACTGGAAGTAACCCAAATGTCCATCAAGAGAATATTTTAGATAAATATCTTGTGGTTCAGACAATGGAACACTACTCAGCGATTAAACAAACAAAATCACAAAGGAAACTACTGATGCACACAATAACATGAATAAATCTTAAAAACTTTACATAGAACAAAAAGAGCCAGTCATAAAAGAGTATGTATAGTAAAACTTCATCTATATGCCATTAGCAAAAGACCAAATTAATAATGATAAACATCACAACAGTGGTTTCTAGGGGAAGGAGAGAAGAATTAGGGTTACTGATAACAAAGGGGCATAAGGGAACTATGAAAATAAGTAAAGGGGGGAAAAAGTAAAGGAACCCTCAGAAAGCCCTGAAGGGGGCGCTCTCACGCACATGTTGTTCCATAGGTTGCCCCCTGCACAACCGGTAAGAAGGATTCCTTCCTTCCCCACCAACAACTGGCTGACCACCTCGTGTAGCCAAAGAGAAAAAAGAGAGAGAGAGAGAGAGAGAGAGAGAGAGAGAAATGCCACAACCTAGAACCCTTGTCTATCTCCACTGAGATATATATATATAAAATATATATATATATATATATATCTCACCTCGGCTTCCTCCTAAAACCCAATAAAAGCAGACTTTGCTTTGTCTCTTAGAACTTGCCTATGGTTTCCCATAATTTGCTTGTCTTGAATAGTGAATCCCTTGCTATCCAAAAATTAGTTTGTTTTGCCAGTAAAATAACTGGCTGCTTTATTTTTAAGGTTGAAAGAAATCTCTTAGATGATGAAAATGCTTTTTATATTGATCTGAGTAATGGTTATCAAGTGATAACCATTGTTAAAAGTCTTTGAGCTGTACACTTAGTTTCATGTGAATTATTACATGAGTCATACCTAACAATATATGGTGAATTAAAAAATAAGCATATGATATTAATTAAGATTGGCTCTAAGAAAGAAGACAGCTCAACACTAGACATTGCTAAGAAGAGAGGAGAAAAAAAGTAACCCTTTCTGGAGGAATACACACAGCCATTTTCCTGTGATGAGATATATATGGTACAGCCTAAAGGCAGCTGACCTTAAGATGATACTATTTTTTACAAAATCATGTTCCAAAGTCAAGTGTAAATTTCATAAGCTAGGGCTTATCATTTTAATTCCTTCCTTCATGTAATGGAGACTACAAAACTGCACTTAAAGAGTCAAGGATTTTGATCATGGAGAAGTAACAACTTTAATTTCAGCATTGGTTAGATCTTTTATAATAGAAAATATATTATTGAAAGCTTTTCTGAACAATTATTGCATGATATTGCTTATATGAGTTATCTTTAGGCAAACTCGGGTGCCTGAGTGTCCGTGTTTGGCTCAGGTCATGATCCAAAGGTCCTGGGATGGAGTCTTGCATAGGGTTCCCAAGGAGTCTCTTTCTCTCTCTACCTCTCCCCTTTGCTCGTGCTCTCTTGTGCACAAATAAATAAATAAGGGCAGCCTACGTGGCTCAGTGGTTTAGCGCCACCTTTGGCCCAGGGCCTGATCCTGGAGACATGGGATGGAGTCCCACGTCGGGCTCCCTGCATGTAGCCTGTTTAGCTCTCTGCCTGTGTCTCTGTACCTCTCTCTCTCTCTGTCTCTCATGAAAAAATAAATAAAATTTAAAAACAAATAAATAAAATCTTTAAAATAAGAAATAAAATAGGCAAATTCATAGAAACAGATAATAGAATGGTGGTGGCCCAGTGCTGGGGGAGGGGCAAATGGAGAGTGGATGTTAACAGGTATAAAGTTTCAGTTATGTAAGATGAATAAGTTCTAGAGATCTGTAGAACACCACTGTGCCTATAGTTAACAATACTGTATTGTATGCACTTAAAATGTTGTTAAGGGAGTAGATCTCATGGAAAGGGCTCTTACTACCACTACCACAGCAAAACCTTTACTTAAGTAGTTGTAAGAAGAGGTAAACACATATTCTTTTAATGTGTGGAGATTTTATAAAACTTAGAATTTATTTATTTATTTATTTATTTATTTATTTATTTATTTATTTATTTTCTATTTTACTTTTGAGTCAACTTAGACTCAGAGAGATCCTTGAACTTTAAGAGTGCATATAGCTTAGAAGTGTTAAGACCAGAATTTAAAACTTGTCAGTCTAAAGACACAGTTTGCATTCTCAACTCATTAGGTTATCCTATGTCCCTTGACTATCCCGTGTCCCCTGAAAACACACTCACTAAAAAATTGTCTTAACAAGCACAAATATTTTTAGAAAACATGAAAAACTATTATTAAATATGGCAATAACTCTACCACAGCGGTCCTTTAATACTGATATCTGGAAATACCAAGAACCAAACACATGGTATAGAATTTATAAATCAGCAGACCCTCAAACTTAAGTGTATATAAGAGAATATTCATTTTAATTCATCCCCCCAGAGAATTCTTATTCAGGTAATTCACACTCTGAGACATACTGCTAAGGACATTTAAAAATTTATATCTAGAAACAGGTCACATTTATTACATATGAGAAATGTCTCCCTTTTAAGTTTTTAAAATTTATTTACAGCATTTTTAACTTCCATTAAAAATATTCAACAAATATTTCTTAGAATCCACAAAAGGTAGAAATAGGAATGTAACTTCAACAGTTAATTCCATAATCAATACATACTTATGAAAATTGTAATCATTACATTTTAATTTACTTGATATGGTGTGAAATTTTTTCAAAGTGGTGTTGATTTTTTTCAAAGTGTTAAATTCTTCTTTGAAAGAATTTAAAGATTTATTTAGTTACTTATTTACTTATTAGAGAAAGAGAGACCACAGGAGCAGGAGGGAGGGGCAGCAAGAAAGGGAGAGTCTTAAGCAGACTCTGCACTGAGCACTGAGCAGGACCTGGACTCCAGTCTGATCCCATGACCCCAAGATCACAACCTGAGCTGAAACCAAGAATCAAAGTTTTAACTGACTTTGCTACCCAGGGACCCGTAAAGAATTTAAAATTAAAGCTGAAGTTGGGGATCCCTGGGTGGCGCAGCAGTTTGGCGCCTGCCTTTGGCCCAGGGTGCGATCCTGGAGACCCGGGATCGAATCCCACGTCGGGCTCCCGGTGCATGGAGCCTGCTTCTCCCTCTGCCTGTGTCTCTGCCTCTCTCTCTCTCTCTGTGACTATCATAAATAAATAAAAATTAAAAAAAAAAAATTAAAGCTGAAGTAAAGTTGAGAGGGGTGAATATGCAAGACGTTCTTTGTTTGGAATTGAAGCTGATCTCTGGGATCAGGTATCTATAGCCAAGTGGATGGATGTATTGTTTTGTTTGCACTCTGAATCCCTTCACATTTATTTTTCTTAAAGTGTACCATGATTTTTTTTTTCCTTCCTTCATTGCAAACCTCATTTTCAACCCATATAATTAGGGTGGGACTGTCACCACCCAGCCTAGGGGGAACCTTAATCAGTGGTTCAGAACCACAGTGAGCTGTGGAGTGGGAGGGTAAGAACAGGGACAGACAAAAGTACAAAAGAGTCTGATAATGAAACTGATCCTGAAAAGTTGAGTACAGAAGAGAACCAAGATGCTGGGTGCCATGATTTTATCTGTTGGATCAAGTACCACCTGAGGCCAGTACCCTCTGGAAGTTCCAATTGTGTAAACAATGTATATTGTTTATTAAACAAGCAATGATGTATACATTATATTTTCCAAGCTTAATCATTTGGAATTGGTTTTGATAGACTGATCTATTTGTTTTGAGACTCAAACATTTTGGAAAAGAAATAAAGACTGTCTAATATTTCTATTTTAAAACACTATAAAGTTCAATTTGTGTCTATCGTCTGAAAATAATTATTTTTCTTATATATCAGAAAATTTAGAAAAGTGTAATATGAGGTGAATAAAATATGGCATAAAATTTATAATAAGAATACAGGCTGATGTTTTATAATTATATATTGTTAGTGGCAGATAGAAGTTAGTAAATGATGGAATGCAGGAGTTAGTAGGCAGATAGAAGTTAGTAGAAGATGGAATGCCGGAGTTAGTAAGCAGATAGAAGTTAGCATCTCTTTCAGTTATTTTGTATCAGGGATAGTTTTAAAATTTACTAAGCTGAAAAATTTCAACAAAATATAAACCAAATATAAGATTTGTATTTTTTGGACATTAACTCATGAGACAGTAATTTCATGTCATAGATAACTGAAAATAAACATATTATGTGCTGATATAAAGGTGTTTCACCAAAAAAGTCAGTGTTTGAAAAGAGGATCTGTAAAAAAAAATCATTATCTAAAAACAAATAATTAAAATGATAGGAGTGTTTTGAATTATGAGACACTTATCTAAAACACTGCTTCAGAGTATCTTCTTCCCCTTAAATGTTTAGACGAAGAGCCATAACACTGAAATGGACCTCAGGAGCAAAAAGTCTATCTCCCAGTTCACATAGGTACCCATTTACAATCTCTACTTATAGGTCTTGAGTGAAGGAGAATTCACAGTGTCGTAAGGAAACCCATTTTTTGATAGAAAAACTTAGTTTTTAGACTATCCTTTCTTATAGTGTGACAAAATTGGTCTCCATGCATTTTCATCCCATTCATTTACATTATTTCTTAGGAAGCTCCCTGGCCAGGGCACCGCTGTCTTTTAATTATTCCTTCCATAATAGGACTCCCAGAAAGTTCACCATCCTTGTCAACTTTCTTTTGGGGAAAAAAATCTTATTTTTTGATAAACTTATTACATTTCTTGACCTAAAACACTTAAAAAAAAAAAAAAAAACTTCTGGACTACATTTCTGGATTCATCTGAAGACTAGAAGATATTATAAGCCATTCAAATCCCAGTCCAACATCTCCTGTGCTTTCAGTTTCCAACATGTACTATATGGTGTTTTATAGGTGCTTACCACTTTCCATCAGTTATATGTATGGCATATTTTATCTCTTAATCTATATTGAAATCTCCTTTAAGACATTTAATCAATATTTGTTGAAAAAGAAAAGCTAATCATATTGCATACTGTAATTAATCCATAAGCATCTGAGTTTTAAAATTAAGCTTAAAAAAAGCTTAATGACTCAGATTTTGGAACTCTTTTACTCAGAAGCTTCTTAGGAAATCATGTGAGTACTAACCTATTTTAACTATATTTCTTCCTAGTTATTACTGTTATAAAGTCAATGCATATCTATCTTTTATTCAGTCAGTTTTATTACCTTTTAAAACCTTCATTTGATTTCTTTCAATTTTCTAATGTGCCATTGTATCAATTGCAAATAATGATATTCTGCTACTTTCTATTCAATATCCATATATCTGTCTCATATCTTATGACATTTCTAAAATAAAATTACATAGTACTGCTTGTAGGCATCTTTGTTTTGTTGTAAAGTCTTAACAGGAGTGTTCTCCAGATTTACCCAATTAGTAATATACTCTTACATGGCTAATAAAATATTTTGCAAGTTGAGAAGTGAAAAAAAAAATATATATAATTAAATGCTAATTATTCTAAATAAAAAAGATACCTTCAAGAAATCAAAAGAGGAAAGTATGTACATTAGAAATCCCAATACAGCAGAGATTTTGAAATAACAATATGTTTCAGAATGCTTGTTACATGCCATTTGTTCCTGAAAATATAGGAAACCCTTTTAAATTGTTGAAGATGGACTTCTCAAATGTGTGGGAAAAGATAGACCTGATTATTTCTATTAGTGGTAATAAAAGTAATCATTGTTAATGTTTACTGAGCATTTTCTACATTCTGGGCACTAGTGCGTAATTACTTTATGTGGAAAATTCTCCTAATAACTCTGTAAGATTATTATCTTCATATTATAGATGAGGAATCTGAAGCCTGGAGGGGTTAAGAACCATTGTGCTGTGTCCTATTTCTGTTAAAATTGGAAGCTAAACATTAAACATTAGGCTGTATACAAATTTAAGAATCACATTATCAGAAGTTAATATCTCTGAAAAGTAAAATGTAAGACCAATTGAATTTTCTTACATTGTAATTAGTATACAGATTGGTGCATCTCACATATAGTTTGAATGTGGGGGCTTTAAAAATTTCACTTCTGAAAAGGAAAGGTGATAAGAAAAAAAAAACAAAACAACAACCTGGAGAAGGTGATGGTTGTAAACATCCAGCTATAAGCTCTTGCAATAATTTTGCTGATGAAAGCATAATGATTTCAAAATACCAACCTAATGAAAATTGATATAGTATAGTCTTACAAACCGAAAGACACCTAAACTAAAATGTCATAAGTGAAAGGTGATACCTAATGAAAGTTAAAAAGCAACTACTTGTTGGTCAAGCAATGAGACGATATAATCTATAGCAAGACAGCATGGTTTAGGTTGTCATGGTTTGAAAGTGGAACTTACTATCATTGAGTTATTTTATAAAATTATTCTGTACTAAAAATAATCTTCAGATTTTAGTTTTCTAAAAAGATTTGCATTCAGAGAAAGACTGTCTTGGCTTGCTAAAATTAGTCATCTGGACTATTTGGCACATACATCCTTTTGTGTAAACTAACAAAATGTCATCTGACTTGTAAGTCAGAACTTGTAAGTGTGGTTGAAGAGCCTGAGTCCCTAGAGACCTTTTCAAACTTTGGTTTGGAAACAGCAAAGCTGAAGACTGCACCATATGAGTTCATCTGGGTATAAGCATCTCATGAGGCTCCTACTAAATGTCTTTTTCCTGTAATTATAAGAAATGCTTTTGAATTTGTAGTTGACCAGCCTGCAGCCTCTATCTGCTAGCATAAGCTTTGCTTCGAAAGAGCAGTTGAGTTCAATGTTGTAAGCAATTTCTTATACTTTCTGGTGGGATTGTCAATTGGCTAAACCTTTCTGGGAAGCAATTTAGAAATGTGTATCATCAGGAGCTTCAAAAGTTCATGCCCTCTGACTTAGCAATTCATCTTCTTGGAAATGTGTTTATTCTAATAATATTTGTAAAGGGGAAAATAAGGGGAGGAGAAGAAACTATCTGAATGTCCAGGTTTATAGAAATGGTTAAATAAAATTTGGTGTCAATACATGATGGAATAAATATTAGGCAACTTATTAAAAATCATGATGTTGAAAATATTTAGTAGCATGAGACGACACTATACATATAGTTGGCAAAACAATGGGGTAGAAAATAATACATATTTTATGTTTTTATTTCATCAAAATTCACATAAATTACTAGAATGAAAATAGCTTAAATGTTTAATTATCTCTAAATAGTGGAGTCATGGATGGTTTAAAACAAACTCTGGGTTTTCTCTTTTCTTTTTTCTACAATCAATATAAGAATATTTAAAAATAAGCCAAAAATCCATCTTTTTAAAGGATTATATAAGCATTATTCTTAAAGGTTTTAGAAAGTATCAATGTGATTTAAAAGTAAAAATACTCTTTTTTAAGTGTACGTTTTTTCAGTTTAATTACTTATATTGCCTTTTAGTATTACTTGCAAATCAAATTAATAATTATTTATAAATACAATCATTTAAAAGCTTAAATTTAGATTTTAATGATGTTTCTGTTTATTGGTGTAAAGATATTCATTATTTAGAGCTTTTCTTTTTTTTTAAACAAAGCTTGGAATAATTTATTATCTTGGTTTGATACAAATTTTCCCCAAGGCATCTGCTCATTTGGCTTACATTTCCGCCACTGAACCAGTGACTGAAATCCTCCCCAGCTGTGATTTATGATCTGTTTATATACAATCTGCCAGACCACTCTGCCATAAAGCTTGCAAGATTCTCAGGTGAGAGGAAAGTGAGGTAATACGGCCTATCCTAGACTTCCCTATATTATACTGTTTAGATCTTAGCAAAATACAAAATTGACCTTGGATATAAAAGAATGAGAAGTTATAAAATGAGCCCATATCTGGGGTTTTTGGAAACATTATTCTTCAGTGCTAGATTCAAGTTTTTAATAAGTTGTTGGGAGACAAATTTAAAATATGTACATGATACCATCACACTCTTAGCTTCTTGAAAACATGAGGCTCTTTAATTGAAGAATAAAACAGCTGATGTGAAAACATAGTTATTTTAAAAGTATGACATATCATTTCTAAAAATGTATGCATGCAGTTTAAGAAATTAAGAGTAGGCAAAAATGAAACCATGCTTTCTAAGCCAGCAAAATTGTGATTAAATTTTCTTGAAAATTTCTTAAACAGAGAAATGACTACATAACCCGATACATGTAATTTTCATTTATCAAAGATGTACAATACTAGGTGGAAAGGCAAGGTTTTACTGAGATTTTGAGGCAATTTTAATGACAGCTTTAACTCTTTAAGAGGCTATTTATGGTGTTTTCACATAACGAATTATCTGCTAACTATGGTGCACATGTTACTTATTTAAATAAATTTTTTTCTTTAATTACTGGCTTGAGAGCTCAAACAACTAACCTATGCACATCTAACATCATTCCATGTTCTGTGAGGACATGGCTGCTCTGGCCGTATCATCATGTAAATGAATGAGTCCGTTCACTTGAGTAAATAGGGAGATTCAACAGTTAAAATCAGCTATAAGACTTTACTTACCAGGACATCATTGAAAAAAATATATATATATTTATATATTTATATAAATTATATTTATATTTATATATTTATATAATGTATATATTTATATAATGTATTTATATATTTATATAATGTATATGTATATTTATATAATGTATATATTTATATATTTATATAATGTATATATTTATATAATGTATATATATACTGCTCAGGTAATATGCTATATAGAAAAATCAAATTAAATGATTTTGTATACTGTGATTTACTTTTCAATAACCATTATTTAGTTACTTATATCATTGAAACATAAATAATAAAATATCTACCTCCTAAAATATTTTGCAGCATTTTATTTCCTATCTTCTGATCTGATACAGTGAATAGAAAAAAAAAATAAATTCTGTCAAGAAAAAAAAAAAAAACCTAAAAGAGGTGATGTTATTACAAATGTTAGTTAAAATTAATTGAGCATATTGTACATGTGAAAACTATGCTAAATGCTCTACATAAATTATTTCTTGATTCTCACTAGAAAACCATTAGGCTGTATTAACTATTTCTTCAAATAAAGAAATATGAGTGAGTAACTTGATCAAAGTAACCAACAAGTCAATGACAGAACTAGGATGAAAATGCAGAGTAGTCAGAGAACTAGAGCATAATAAATAGGTCAAGAAATAATCAAACTATGAAGAAATTTATAGTAAAAAATAGAAATTAGGGGGATGCCTGGATGGCTCCGTCAGTTAAGCATCTGATTCTTGATCTCAGCTCAGGTTTTGATCTCAGGGTTGTGAGTTCAAGCCCCACACTGGGCTCCATGCTGGGTGGGGAGCCTACTTAAAAAAAAAAAAAGAAAAAGAAAGAAATTTTTTTTCAGTGCCCTCATCTTAGAGATGAGGAAACTGCTGAGACCCATAGATAACAAATGATTCATTCAGCTTTCACATAGCTTTGTTAACTGACTGATAAAGGTAGGATTTGGTCTTTTAGTCTCTAGGAAGACATCATATCCACTTAAATCCACTCAATAAGCAGTGAGAAAATAAGAAACTGATAGAACATCACATAGCAGGCTGCCTCAGTGAGAAAATGATCCTAGACAATCCTCAATCAACTTGTAGTGATACAAGTTGGGGATTAAAAAAATAAAAGGTATATATTTTATTTTATTTTATTTATTTTTTTTTTTTAATTTTTATTTATTTGTGATAGTCACAGAGAGAGAGAGAGGCAGAGGCACAGGCGGAGGGAGAAGCAGGCTCCATGCACCGGGAGCCTGATGTGGGATTCGATCCTGGGTCTCCAGGATCGCGCCCTGGGCCAAAGGCAGGCGCCAAACCGCTGCACCACCCAGGGATCCCAAGGTATATATATATTTTTTTTTTTTTCCAAGGTATATATTTTAAAATTTATTTTTATCCCATTATTATTTTAAAAATAATACTGGTAAAAGATCAATTGATTTTTATAGACATTTTTGTACAGAAAAATTTAAATTACATACTCATGAACAGCCTAGTTTAATTTATAAAAACCATGTCAGCCCAGCTCCAGAGATTATTTGGAAACAAATTCTAGATACATTATTTCCTAGGTAAATATACAACAAACTTTTATAGCAGAAAAATATGGAGGATGATTATGTTTTAAATTTTATGAAAAAAATGGGTGGTAGAGAGCTGGAAGAGAATGTCTCACAATATGCTTTATAAGTAGGTAAGAATTGTGAATGTGGACTTTATTTTTAAACAGGAAATCCACAGAACAATTGTAGCAGAAATCAGCCAAAGTGGAAAGCAGACAACTTGGTAAATCTTAGAAGAATTTGGCAAATTTGTGAGGCCCATTATCAGATAGGCAAATCTAGTGATCAACAGTCTATGGAACTCAAGGTTTTGTTCAATAAAGGTTTCTTTCTGGTATAGTTACAGTTTCTTCTCAAGTGCAGTCAACACTGAATAGAGACAAATGGTTCTATGGAATAAATACTATTAATAAAACATGTATGTACTTCCTGGGGTGGAGAAGAGTCTATTATCTGAAGAAAATAAGTGGAACCAAATACTTGTTCATACTCAAAAATATATTTAAAGAGTTCTTGAATTGTTATATTTCTTAAAATGAATCAACGAGAAAACAAAAACATCAAAAAAAAAAAACAAAAAACAAAACAACAATAAAAAAAGAAAACAAAAACATCAAAAAGATTATTATTAATCTTTGCAAGGGGTTCTAGACGTTACAACATGAGCATGGATATGTGCACACACAAGTTTCATGTTTTATGCTCACAATAATCTTATGGATTAGGGTAAGGCCAATATAATTATCTCTATTTTATATGAGATTGTTTCAGAGAAGATAAATGATTTGCCTGAGGTCACAGTGGTGATAAAACGACCCCACAGGCACCTGGCTGGCTCAGTTGGTGAAGCATGTTGCATGTTGCTCTTAATCTTGGGGTCATGAGTTCGAGCCTCACGTTGGGCATAGAGATTACTTCAAAAACAAGAGCAACAACAAAAACTGAAAAATCCTGGAATCCAGCTTATATTGCTATCAAGTTTTTCCTCTTACAGCACAGGATATGTTTTAGGATATGGCTAGAAACAAACCCTCATTGAATATGAAAGCAAGCTCAGAAAATGATGCAAAAATATTATTTTAAAGAAAAAAGAGAGGCTCCCGGGTGCCTAGTCAGTTAAATGTCTGCCTTCGGCTCAGGTCATGATCTCAAGGTCCTAGGATGGAGTCCCCTGTTAGGTTCCCTGCTCAACAGGGAGTCTGCTTTTCCCTCTGCCTCTCTCCTCTGGTCCTGAGTGCTCTCTCTCTCTCTCTCTTAAATGAATGAATAACATCATTAAAAAAAAAAAGAATGCAAAGATTAATCTGTAATCTTTATATTCAGTTTAATCTATAATTAAACTGACCTATAGAGGTCAGTTATAAATTATAAAACATATGTGTTCCTGAGAAATTATAAGCAAAAGTAAAATTCTACATTAATCTCTCTTATTACAAAATTGATTTATAAAATGTGGGTAATATTCTGTGATATTTATTGATGTTTTCTCCCTCCACCTACAGAACTTTACACCCTGCAATCTTTTCTCATCTAGAATTCTAATTGTAGTCCTTCTACTATGCCTTAGGGGAATGGATGACATGATAAATAGAAATAATGGTCAGATCCACATCTTTTGAGCTTTAAAAGTAAAGTCTAGTCATCAAAATAAAAAATATATATATATATTTGGAAATATGGTTGGCTAGGTAGATGAACTTATTCCTCTGTTCTATTTCTCCTGTGCCACCAACATTCTGGGCAGAGCCTTCCTCTACAGGGAAGGAAGAGAGTTGCTTGTACAGACAAGCATGGAGATAGTCTCCAAGGTGAGTGCATACAGTCCTCTCCAGGCCAAATCCCGAGAGTCATCTTTGAGTGGGATAAGGAGGTACTTGGGCCTCAGTTCTTGGGAGAAATTTAGGTAAGCATCAATCCTTGACAAAGTCCTGCCCACCTAGGCATTCAGAGGCATCTTGGGAGAAATCAGGTGAAGGAGATACCCTATGATGCCACATCTTAACCTTTCTCCAGGTTCCCCAACATTACTCTGCTGACATCATTTAAACTTCAGACATTTAGATAAAACTCTGGATAAGAGGGGAAGTTATATATCTTGAACATGTGGATTTGTGGCATGAGAATTGTCACATTTTATATTATTCCATATATTTTAAGAGCCTCACAGAGTACTTCACTACAAAATTCGTGGAATGATTTGAGCTGGAAATGTGGGTCACAGAACATGCTGTGGGATTCTAAGCATTATGCCTCTTGAGAATTTCAGTTTAAACTTGAAATTCTCAACACAATTGTATAGGCTCACTATTTCCAAACAATCTAAAGATAGATAATGACACTGACAATAAATAATTTTTGTAACTTCAAAGGTTCATCTTAAACTTAACAAATGTTATTTTTATAATGTAAACAGGATTTTTTTGTGCATGAGGTTCACCTACAACATCTGTTTAAAAATTTTAAAAAAAAAAGTTTTAATTGGTGTCCAAAGGTAGGTCCATAAGTAGAACCAATGACATAATGTGAGCTATTGTCTGTAAAAATAATCAATTGCAAGAGTTTCTTTAAGAAATTAGATGTAGTCTAGTTTTATGGATATTAAAATGGAGTTCTCAACTAAGTAAGCCCTTATCTGATTGAAACTTGAATATACGAATCTTTGGGTTATTAAATACGGTAGATAAAAGTCTAGAAAGAATATAAGAATGTGTCATCCTCATCCAGTAAGGGGTTACTTGATTAATTTCTTAATCCTATCATTCACAGAGTCTCTTTCTCTCTCTCTCTCTCTCCATATATATTTAATGTGCCAAAAATTATCAGCTCTAACATGTCAATAATATATAAAATAAAATTTCTGATGACAGAGCTTACACATTAATTCAATATTTTTGGGGGGCTGCAACTTAAAAAAAAGATGCCCAATGAACGCACACAAATACATACTCACACATATGCACATGTAGATGACTCACACACTGGCATGTTAAATGTTCTGAAAAGGCTAAGAGGAAATAAATCAAAAAGGTTTTCAAACTCCTTTAACCCAGTGATTTCAAACTTTTACCGCAGTGATTACAAACAAACGTTTTTCTGCCCCACCCTCTTCCCCACGTGTTAGTGTTCCCGCCTGATACTTTTGGAAAGTTAGATGTAGTAAATTCTAAAGAAAGAAATTTCTTTCTCTAGCGTACGTAAGAATATTTCTTCTAGCTCTAGTGATGTGATGTAAATTTCCCATAAGTACATCAATATCCGTTCCTAGTGTCCTTAACATTCAATCAACTTCTGATCTATAATTTGATAATAATGTTCATCTGTCTAAGGAGTAAATTTATTCACCAATATGGAGGGTCCTAGGCAAATGGCCAGGACTGATAAGTTTGCTGGAAATTCTTTCACAATAAATTGGTAATTGGCATTCTTATTTATAATTCAGTCTCCTCTGGGTTTGGTGAGTAGGGATCAGTGTGAACCAATCTCCTAAAATTTGACAACATTGAATTTCTGAACCTGCAAAGCCTATGACTGGATTCTGGATTAGGTTCATGTCCAGGCATCAGGATGTACCTGGGTTCCAGGTCTCATTGCCTGTGTGATCATTTTGCCTTTTCTACTTACTTACCTGTTTCCATCACTCCCTCTCCAGACCATGAATCACTCGAAAATATTAACGATACTATACATCTTTAATTCATCTCCAGTACTCCCTACCAACAAGTTTCTTCCCTTCAACCACTGCCTAAATTAGCCTTCTCATTGTTTCTCACCTGTGCCTCTTAGCCTGTCTCTCCTGCCACCAATGATATACTGAAAATGTCCACCAGGCCATTATTTTCCTGCTTAAATAGCTTTATTAGTTCCTACAGCATACATGATGCCTCCTCGTACTTACCCTTCATTTTACAAAATATTGCAGTCTTCACTAGCCTCCTTAATCTAAATCTGATCCTTCCATTTTTCCTTTTTTTATTTTTCACTACTCACTCTCATTAGCATAATTTGGGGGCAGAATTGTGTGTGTGTACATGTGTATGTGAGTGTATTTAGTTATATTTACAGGGTGACTCTTACAAGTATTTAATCAATATGACATGGGCACAGCCCAGTCAGAATTGATGTTAGATTGGGGAAGGGCTGAGGAAAAGTGCTAGGAGGCCAGAGGAATGTGGGATTGTTCAGGAGACTGGCAACGGCAGGGAAATATTTCAAAATTCTAACAAGTAAAATGGCTGCGCTAGGATGTACCCGATGAATATTATTATCCCTAGATTGCCCAACTACAAAAGTAGAGTATATGCTAATGAGACCAATTAAGCATTTCTGTTTCATCGGGCATCAGATTTCCTCGGCCTAGAAAATGTCTCTCTGAAGCAGTGGGAACTCAATCAGCATTTTTGAATTGATTTCAATGTGGCATACAAAGCCTTCCATAATCTGGTCTCTGTTTGCTTCTCAGGTTTCAAGCATATTAGTTTCTGAGTGGTGCTCTGCTCTCCAACCAGAGAGAAAAATATGTAGTTCCTTTCAGAAGCCATGTACCATATATCTATGCCTTTGCCTGTGTTGTTCTGTCTGGCTGGAAAATTGTTCTTTAAGAGACAACAATTGCACATCTCTAAGACTAAGGCCACACACTATTTCATCAGGTAAATGTTTCTGCCACTGTGCCCCCCATTTCCCAAACCTGCCATCAATATGCCTTGGGTGTTCCTCCTCTGTTTTTCCTTAGCATCCTCCCAATCATCTATTATAGCAGTTTCTACAATCTTTTTAAATAAACTGTTCCCTTACCTTATGCCTTTCTTATGATCTCCTGAAGGACAAGAACCATTGTTTATATAATCTGTATACTCAGATTTTAGCTTCAGGCTGAGTGTACACATACTGTTTAAATAAATAGTTGATATAATTACTCAATAATTACCACTTATAAGCAATATAATATAGGTCTCTACCCACAATGTGGTTAGAATTAATAGTAGTGCATTTCTCTGAATTTAGAGATGATAGAAGCAAAAGGATGAGGGAAAGGAAAAGGAAATATATTAAGTTTCCAAACCTCTAAATACTGCAAACATATTAGGTTGAAAATCATATTCATTCCACAAATAAATTTTGCTCCGACCATCCTGTGTTTTAAACACTGTAGAATGTACTGCATTCAAGGAGGTAAACTTTCAGTTCACCACTGTAATGCCATTCCTTACTATGTCCACATCCTGACCTCATTTATATTGCCTGCCATTAAATCAATGCTTTTCAATTTTATTATTTTTTAAAGATTTTGTTTATTTAATTGAGAGGGCTGAGGACAGGTGAGGAGAGGGGCAGAGGGCGAGATAGAATCCCAAGCAGACTTCACGCTGAGTATGGAGGCTGACATGGGACTTGGTCTTGTGACCTTGAGATCATGACCTGAGCTGAAACCAAGAATCAGATGCTTAATTGACTGAGCTACCCGGGTACCCCCAATTCAGTGCTTTTGATTTGAATGTCAATTGGCAACATCTACTGAAATAAGATAACTATTATACTAGGTTAAAAAAAACACATTATACGTAAGCTTCTTTTGCTACAAGAAGCAATATGACAGATGAAACCCTGTAGTTTGGTATTTCAGTAGGTAACGGCTTTTGTGAATTTGGAAAATATTCTAGTTACACATCTGTTTTGGAGTTTTACCTTCTCAGCAAAAGCAGCTAGGTTGATATATTAAAAGTTTATATAAACTGTAAGAGAATACTAGTTAAATACCTTTTAATTCAGGGCCTGGAATAACACTTCTGTAGAGTGCAATATGCACCCTGTATTTGTATACCAGCCTCCAAATAAATACCATCAATCCTTTAACTTATTTGAAATATAATTTATGGAGTTTTCAAATGAATGAACTGCTTAAAAATTCTATTTTGTTTCTGTTTTCTTTTTTTAAAATTCTAACTATTTTGTTGGGTCTAAAGCAGGTAAATTAAATCATAAGTCACCAAAACAGAAGAAAAAATTGTATTTTAATTGTAATCAGCACCATTATACCATTCTGAAATATCAGTGGGAGGGTGTCAAAAATGATAGGTATTCCATGTTTACAGAAGGCTCTGCCTGTGGCATGCTGTGTGTTTTTGTGATTCATTTATCTCTGGCTTTAATCTGTCATAGTGTGAGATATTACAAATGTGATTTTGCATGACAGAATAATGAAACACTAAGAAAGACTTTAATGACTTCTGCGTAAGAATTTTTCCAGAAAAAGTTATGAATACATATACGGAGCTGTGTTGGTTATTCGTTTTTTTTTTCTTTTCATTATTTCAAAAATTCTCCCATAACAAATTCTTAAGGGGAGACTATCAATTTTACAGTAAAATTTTGTAGGTAAATTTTCTCTGTGTATTTGAATATTTGAGTCTTTCCAAGGAATTATTTTGTACCTAGATATAAGTATGGAAGCAGAGGAGAAAATTTTCTAGGGGCACCTGGGTGGCTCAGTCGGTTAATTAGCATCTGGCTTTTGACTTCGGTTCAAGTCATGATCTCGCAGTTGTGAGATTGAGCCCCCCAGAGGGCTTTGCATGGAGTCTGCTTCAGATTCTCTCTCTCACTTTCTCTTTCTCTCTCTCAAATAAATAAATAAAAATAGAAACATAATATTCTAACATTTGTAGTGACTTTAAAATGAGAAGTACCCTTAAAAATCCTTATGGAACTTTAATGATAGAGGTGACAAAGGTAAGGATGACCAAGATTATTCTGATGCATTAAAAATCAGAAAAGAAAAAGAAAGAAAATTTAAAAAGGAGAATATAAAATGCCATTACATAACTTGTTTTACTTTTTCAGGAACATTAAAGATTCAGAATTTGAACTAAATTTGTAGTCAGTTTCATAATTAACTAAAATTACACAAATCCATGTAAATCTATGATCAGATTCTTGAATTATCAGAAAGTTTGGTAGTACTTCACTATATTTTACTTCTCTAACTGCTAATATCATACTCTTTGAATTTAAAAGTAAATTGCAGGGCAGCCCCAGTGGCTCAGTGGTTTAGCATTGCCTTCAGCCCTGGGTGTGATCCTGCAGACCCAGAATTGAGTCCCACTTTGGGCTCCCTAGATGGAGCCTGCTTCTCCCTCTGCCTGCGTCTCTGCCTCTCTCTCTCTCTCTCTCTCTCTCTGTGTCTCTCATGAATAAAGAAATAAAATCTTTAAAAAATAAAATAAAATAAAAGTAAATTGCACATATATATTTTTAAGTGGGCAGGTCCCGGACCATTGAATCAAAGTTTTTCATCATATAGATAAAAAAAAAAACAAAAACAAAAAACAAAAAACAGTGAGGTCCAGAAAGCTTAAATAACTTATTCAAGGTCACACAGCTAATTAGAGGCAAATAAAAGACCATGATCCAGACCTGTGGACTCCCAGTTCAGTTTTTCTTCCAGTGTTTAATCTTTTCTTCAGTTTATTATTGTTACTATCATTGACTTTATGACTTTGAACTTTAATTCAAAATAATCTTCAGCAGTGTGATGCTTACTGGTATTAAACAGCCAGATGGGGAAGCCACTGAATTTATCATCTTGGTAAAATATAGCAAAAAATAAAAATGAATATGAATGGGAGAAACACTAATGGTAAAACATCGTAATTGCCATTTAAACAAATGATTAGAAAATGTCTAGACTGATGTTATTGTACTATATTTCCCAAAGTTTTCTTCTGAATTATTAAGCATAATTTATTTCCTATAACTGATTTTTAAAAAATGAGAGAAATGTGAAACATCAAAGTTGACATCCATTACACAATGAATGCAAATATACATTTATCATAATGACCTAATAGATCATTTGACAGTTATTTTAAGAATTCAGCTAATAAAATTCTAGAGCATACTATACTCCTTTTTTGGATGTTGAAGAGAAATAATTTTTTTAAGTGGAAAGAGAACATAATGGCAATAGGAAGTTATGATATATATATATCAGTATATTTAAGATATGATATTACACAATTTATAAATTGCAGCTTTATAAATTGCATCTTGTATTAAAGGGGCTGAA
Source organism: Vulpes lagopus (assembly GCF_018345385.1). NCBI lineage: Eukaryota > Metazoa > Chordata > Mammalia > Carnivora > Canidae > Vulpes > Vulpes lagopus. The sequence continues at coordinate 25,675,491 of NC_054832.1, read as the reverse complement.
GCCATGTTTTGATGTTTGACGGCTGACAGATTTCAGGTCCCACTGCTCCCCTTCCTCTTCAGCCACACATCTGAGCAAGCTAATTAGCAAAGCCTGAGTTCTTCTTCCTTTGGCACTAGTGGAAAGTTGAAACTATTTAAGCACTGGCATGAACACAGGAATCCTCACACCACTACCAACCTATTACTACAATAGAACTCCAAAGCCTCTCTCCTTAGTCTGCTGTCTCATGCCATTTTGGACCTGTTTGGAAGCTTGTCCTTCTCTTCCCAGAAAGCCTCCTTATGTGACAACAAAAAATTTCATATTCCCATATTGTTTGTGTGGTATCATCTGTCTCAAAATCCAAACCAACTAGGGTAACCTCAACAACTGGTGCAGTGAGGAGGTGTCCAGGTGATGAATAACATGACTGAGGGGCTTTCTTCTCTTGCTTTAGTTTAGTAACTGGCTCTTTTACCTGCTAGCAATCTTGCACTTTGAACTATGCTGCTTTGCACTGTATTTGCTAAGTTCTACACAATTTTTATCATATATTTAATCAACCTACACCAGAAATTTTGACAACTGGCATTTAGAAACAGAAGTTAAGGCCTTCCTTAAGGCTATCAGAATACCATGGTACCATCTCTGGGATGTGTCAAGCCTGATCCAATCTGGTATGCCTCATGTAGAATTGTATGTCTTTATTCCAGCATAAACTGTGACTAAGGCAAAGTTCAGAGGAATAATTTAATGTTGTGACTGTTGGCTGTGAGTCTCAACCAAGCATTGGTCTTTATTCCATAGAATTTTCAGTAAAAGTACTGATATCTTGTGCAATTTATGGGGCTGGTGGGTAGCCAGTTGTGTGGAAGAGCGGTTATGATGGACCATGCTGAAGCCTACACTCCTAGAAGCAGATGACTCACTAAGACTCCATGAAAATGCTTTTTGCTATCACTGCTCCCCAGACTTATTTGTAACAAAGATGTTCATCCTTAGGCTTATATAGAAAAACAACAACAACAACAACAACAACAACAACAACAACAGCAGCAACAACAAAACACAGACACTTAGGCATTTATATGCAAAAATTAAAGAGGTAATTAAAACTCTACTTAAACTATGGATCCTTAAACCCTATAAAGAAACAATCATTAAAAGGGAAGCCCCTACCCCTCATGTTCTAGATTTCACACTCTCTAGACAAAAAATATTATAAATTTGAGCAGGGTAAAGAGGTTCCCCCTCTAGTTAACCATTAAACAAAGCAGATACAAGGTGAATAGGAAACAAAAAGCTGAAAAAGAGATCCACAATTAGACCCAATTAGAAATTCAAAATTTACTGCAAGACTTTATAGTGAAAATATAAAATGCCCCTAATTGTCTGTTGCACCTCTACAACATGGATTTTGAATTAACTTTACTATCTATTGAGATGAACCAACTGGCAAACTTTCTTGGCCTTATATCATTTTAGAGGCTCAAATTATAGTTAGTCCTGGGGATTTCAGTAAATTTAAAGCTTGTAAATTTAGGCATATCCTACATCATAAAGGAGTTAAGAAGTATATAAAATAGCGAACAAGGAAGTATGCCTTATCTTAATCATCAGAATTATTGCCCTAATTTTCCCATAGTGGTCATGGAAGCTCTAATCAAAAACGTACTAAGTTAAATTATATGTTTGGCATTTGCCAAAGGCTTGACAAATTGAGACACCATGGACCTTCTTCCATAATTAAAATAGTTAATATAGCCCAATATAAGTTAAAACAGAGCTTTCAAAGATTGAAACACATTATAAAATACTTATTTAGAGAAGGAGCATTTAACCCCAATATTTCTCCCTTTAATAGCTCAACTTGGCTGTTCTTAAACCTTGGAAAAGTGAATGGTATTTCATAGTGGATTACTGTGGTTCTGTGTTTCTACCCATTAAGGGTCTCATAATCAATATTATTGAAATTACTGCTTCGTCCAATCGTCAGCTGGTAAATATTTTGCTATTACTTCTTAGTTGTTTAATACCAATTTCCACAGACTCTCAGCCACAATTTGCCTTCAGCTATGATGGAATATAACACTTTTTGACTTTAGCTTTGAAGGAATACCTCTACCTGGATACCCATAGGATCTTTAATAGCTTGATCATTGCACAGATCTATGTAGGCAAAAGTGTGTCCAATTTTCTTGAGGAGCACAGGTGATGATATCACACTGATGACATCTTCCTTCATGGAGATTCATTTGCCACAATAATTTAAGACATATGAGGATCTCACAACAAAACGGGGAGATTTCATTTCCCCACACATAATTGAAGGCCCTGTCACCTTGTTTAAATCCCTATGGATTACTTGGTCAGCCAAAAGCCACTCTGTTACTGACATCATTGGAAAAATTTTTTTTCAATTTTATTTTTAAGTAATCTTTATACCCAATGTGGAGCTTTAGCCCACAACTCTGAGATCGAGAGTCATATGCTCTATCAACTGACCCAGCGAGGTACCCTAGGAAAAAAATATTGACTCCTTATGTTACCATACTGTTAAAACCTGCTAAACAGTCTTTTAGGAAATCTTCATTTTAAGGCAACATATTCCTAATTTATAATTTTACTTGAGCCCATTTATGCTGTGACTAGTAAACTGGCGTACCTTGAATGGGGTCATCTACAAAAATGTCTTTAGACTCTTTCCAAATTATAATACAACAGGTATTGTCCCTCAGAGACTCTGTTACTCTCTAGACTTTAGCAACTTCCTCTCATGGCTCTTGGAGTCCCTGAACCACCTATAATAGTCAGAAGTTGCCCTTGAACTTCTGGTACTAGATAATTTCCCTCTAAGCTCCACGTCATATGCCATTATAGTGGCAATGCTACATACTGGGATCTCTGGGAAACAGAGGTTCTCAAAGCCTCTGAATCCATAGCTCTCTGGATATATTCATCTGCCCATTGTGCCTTGGGTCATGGAAGTATACCTTGCAAGCTCAGTATGGCCACTAAGCCCTCTTTGCTAAGAAGGGAAGTAATACTACATATTAGAGCTAAACATAGGTCCTATGGGCTACCGCACCTGCATGAAGGTATAGCTTTTCTGGTCCTTAATTCCTTGCCAGATGCCATGCTTTTGTTTTGTTTTGTTTAGAAGATTTTATTTATTTATTTATGAGAGACACAGAGACAGAGGCAGAGACATATGCAGAGGGAGAAGCAGGCTCCTCACAGGGAGCCTGATGCGGGACTCAATCCCTGGACCCAGGATTACACCCTGAGCCAAAGGCAGACACTCAACCACTGATCCAACCAGGTGTTCCTTTTCTGAACCTCTTAGTTACCAGAGTAGCTTTTTGGGATCGACTGAGTGACTAGCAAAGGGAATCTGTGTATCTTACAGACCAGTATAACCAAGATCATCGACATAATTGAACACCCTGGAAAGTTGCTGTTTTTAACACTTTAACCAAGACATTCCTGATAAAAGACTCAATGATCAGTACAACTGCCCAAATTCTGGACAGTCATCCTTATACTGGATGCCCTGGTCAGCAAACAGCCCCAGCTGAATGTGTTTTAAACTTGGGCCACTGCCGACTGTCTGACCATGTGGTTCAAGTCTGTACCTTATGAGATAAAAATTTCTGGGTTTCTTATCTCAGACATACTCCAAATACAAAGGAATGCTACACATATCTCCACCACATACTAAAGCCACAATACTAAGGCTTCATGAAGACACTTCATATCCTTTTCAGAGTTCTAGTTATTGACAGTGATCAATGCATTCATTTCACTTTTCACAATATTAAATGCTGAGCTCTGCAACAACACATTCAATGGAAATTTTGTGTCCCTTACCAAGCTCTGGGTGCAAGTGACATTGTGGCTTACACAAGTTAAAATATGATAAATTTCACTTATCAGTCAAATACCAAGAGTGAATTGTGATAAATTCTGATACATTTTTTATTTAATTATTGGCAAGTTTCAAGCCATACCCCTACAACTTCTCTTTTTGCCCCCTATTTGGGGCAAGCTAATAAGAAACCCAGGGTACACTCTCCTTTAGAACAATTGGGAGTTTCAGACCTCATAAGCCTTGACCAATATGTAGGTGCTTTCACTCTAGCACCATAATAAAGCCCAAAGCCAATCAGCTTTCTTTGTTTCCTTAAGCAATTTTGGATCTGACTGAATCCAGTTTTGGATTGTGCCTTGCTCTTCCCAGAAAATCTTATTGTATGAGTAATAAATCTTTTCATACCTTCTTAGTGCATGTGTGGTGTCATAAGTCTTGACATCCAACACAAATTCGGATGGGGGATCCTGGTCTAGCTGGTGACCAAATACAGCTTCATCTAATTATATAAATAGTACTCAAAGAATTAAATAATATAAATATAGATACATATAATAACGATACTTTCCTTACTCTAAAATGTTGGGCTCAAAAATAAGGGTTTTCTCTCTTATAGGTACAAAATTAACATACACATTTCTGCATATTGACATTAATAGAAACTTTCATTTTTAAAAAGGAAAATAATAGCCTTTCCAACTGTTCTATATCTAACAAATGATGATAAAGAGTAAATATACATTGTGAATAAAAACACATTTTGTGAACATTTGTCATTGCTAGACAAGTAAATTCAATATTTGCAAAACACTAATCACTGATTTTGATGCACTGTTAAAAAAATGAAGTGTCATATATTTTAAATATAAAATATACAAAGCCTTTTTTTTTTTAATTTTTTTATTTATTTATGATAGTCACAGAGAGAGAGAGAGAGAGAGAGGCAGAGACACAGGCAGAGGGAGAAGCAGGCTCCATGCACCGGGAGCCTGATGTGGGATTCGATCTCGGGTCTCCAGGATCGCGCCCTGGGCCAAAGGCAGGCGCCAAACCGCTGCGCCACCCAGGGATCCCTACAAAGCCTTTTTGACCAAAAGAGTTCATTTACTGAAAATTACACCAGGAAAAAACAGAATGCCAATGAAATGATTTACTGACCTAATGAGCATACAAAAATAATCTCAAAACAATTTGTCACTACAATTTGGGGAAAATTAGTGACAATAAATTATTGAATTTAGTATAAAGTTAGGTGATGACAACATAAATTATGTAAGGGATGCTGAATAAAATAGATCATTGAAAACCACCCAGATATAAGATCAAAAGATAAATGATCAGAAAAGTGTCTGATTTTCAAGAAGAATGTACATAGAATAAAAGAATGGCTGCTAGTTTTAATACAAAAGATGAGAATAGTTAACTTTCCATCTACAGGTCAAAACTACAGCAGTACATATTAAAAAGTACAGAAACTCACAAAAAAATAAACACATGCATGCATATATAGAAAGTGTGTGTGTGTTTCAATCCATTGTTTTTGCTTTTTTCCTTCTAAATTCTAAGACCTAAATTTTTAAATACTACTTTTTATAAACTAACAATACGGAAATGTGAAAGATACGATTGCAGAAGTAAATTGCATTTAACAATCATTATGTAATTACCTAAGTCTATGAGATGGAAAAGAAATACTAAATTTAATGGATATAACAAGAATTAATGAAATATTCATTATCTAATCATTATCAGTGTTTATAATATAATATTATGGTAAAGTTTGAGAAAAAAAAACAAAACAAAAACCCCATTATTGTAGTCAACAATCAAGGAAAAAATGTTTCTAAATTGATCTTGGTGAAAAATACTACCATGAAAAATAGGAAATATAATGATTGTGAGCAAGAACCAAATATAAAATATGTGAAAGTAAGAGAGAAATTAAAGGTGATATTGAGTAAGGGACAGGCAGGGTTAGGTAGGGAGGCAGGAAATCAGGTTCACAAAAATCCCAAAAATGTGGATATGAAAGGAAACCAGAGATAAATCAACCAGACCATCCAGTCCCAGGTGCAAGAGGTGGGGTCTTGTTATAACAGCTACTTGACCAACAGAGAATTACTGGACCCTATAAAGGAAGTAAGCCATTGAAGGTGTTATCACTGCTCCTTACTCAATGGTGATATCAATAGATAATGTGAAAAGGATTTAGGTTTCCTGGTTAGTTTTCAATAAAAGACTAACCCTACAAAGCCCTTAGTGGCAACCCTGTCTGGACCCCTCTCACTTCTGAGAGCTTTCTCTGTATCTTCATTTAATAAACTTTTATCACTGTACTCACTCTCCTTTGTCAGGAATATTCATTCTTCATTTCCGTGAGACAAGAACCTAGCTCTCCCATTTCAATGTGAACTACTTAAAGCAAAACAAACCAAAAACCTCCCTCCCAACAATACAAAAAGGTTTTAGTAACTCTCTGTGACCACTGGACAGAGTAGACCAGTCTGACAACTTTGTGTGATTCAAGAACTCATGAATTTGAAACCTATACAAGAAAGAGACTACATCAACAATGGAAGATAAAGAGAGGGCAGATTAACTGGGAAAAGGAGGTAGAAAAACCTGGAAAAAGTTTTCATGAATACTTCCAAGATTCTACATTTGAAAGCTGATCTTGGGGAAGAGTAAGCTTTGTACCTTAATAAATACGCATTGAAGCCTTTCAAGAGGTGGAACTCTGTGGGAGGCCAAACATAAAATTAAGTCACCATAGACTGTTCTGGAAATCCTCACAGCGATTTGCATATTGGAATTCTCCAAGAAATCTAAATGTCAGCATGTATTCTACACAGCTAATATTTGCTACATGCTTAATGGAGTAATTTTTGTCAAGATTTTCGAAATAAAACTGTGTTAATATAGTTCAACCTTCTCTAGTGGGTTGAATAGTGTCACTGTCCAAAAATTTGTATCTACCCAGGAGCCCAGAATGTCATTGTATTTAGAAGGGTCTTTGAAGGCATAATTAATTAAATATTAATATGAAATCATACTGGATTAGGATGTCTTTATAAGAAAAGAAGATAGAAATACACACAGCAACAGAGGAGATGCATAAAATGGGGCAAGGGTCTTGTGAAAACAGGCAGAAATCAGTATGTGGCTACAAGCCACAGAAGGTCAAGGGTTGCTGAAAGCTACTAGGAGCCAGGAAGAAGCAAGGAAAGATTCTTTCCTAGAGCCTGCAGAGGGAGTGTGGCAATAATGATAGCTTGATTTCAGAGATCTTGTTTCCAGAACTGAAAGAATAAATTTTTGTTGTTTAGCCACTGAGTTTGTGATTTGTTAGGGCACCCTCAGACACTAGTACATTCTCTTTTATAGATAATCCCTGGAATGTAAGGAATAGGTGACTGAAGGGAAATGAGGGAGGGAGGATGGAAAGGAATAATCATTTCAAAAAAGTAATATTCCATGTGAAACTAATTTAGGTATTATATTACTATTTATGAATAATTTCTTCCAAATTATAGTTTATTTATTTTGTTTAAAGATTTTATTTATTTATTTATTCATGAGAGACACAGAGAGAGAGAGAGAGACAGGAAGAGACACAGGCAGAGAGAGAAGCAAGTTTCATGCAGGGAGCCTGTGCTCAACTGTTGAGCCACCCAGGTATCCCCAAATTATAGTTTAAAGAGGCCCATCAATATATTTTTTTTAATCCTATCTCCTTAAATTGCTTCAAACATCTTGTTTTGCCAACTGGTCCATCTAGGATATTTAATTTTGCCCCATAGAGTATGCCTTTCTCTTGGGCTTTAAAATAAAAGCTCCATTATTTTCTATCCTAAGAGAAAACAAACACAAACATTAGCCTCTGACTTGTACTCTACCCTGCTGCTGTCCTAGCTCCTTTTGGTTTTTCTCAGCTAGAATTGCTAAAATAGAAGTCCATAACGTTTATTCTTGAATATTTCTAATTCTTTCCTCTCTACAACTTGATTTTGGTTGCTGCACTCTAGGTATAAAAACATATTAATAAAAATATTTTTCCTCTTACAAAGTCAACAGTTCTCCCACATTCTAAGGCATCTTATCTATATCAAATTCAAAATTAAAAATATGCATTGCAAAAAAAAAAATATGCATTGCATGTTTTGGCACTTAAAAATAATGCATTACATGAAGACTTAAACAATGAAATCATAAAGGGGAAATAACTGATAATTAAAAAATTGAAAAATGAAGATAAAATAAGACATATTTTATTAATAGAAAAGTAGGGTATTTTTTAATCCCCAAATCCAACTGAAATAGTCTAGCTATTAATGTCAAAAAATGTTACTCAATGATCCAGAATTATTATATTTCTACATATATAAAACAACTGTAATCCTACAGAACGAATATCACCAAAGTGACCCTAATATCTGAAGTGCAAATGAAATCCAATGGTGCTCATGAAAGCTTTAGGAATTGACAATTTTCTTATCTATAAAAACTGAAAGACAGGAATTGACTGACAGAATAATAGTCATTCAATTAACCAGTAAAGTAAGATCATATTATGTTCACATTCAACTGATATGAATTCAGTTCTACACTGGGCAGATGTAAATAAATGAAAGTAATTTGGAAGTACATGACCCATACAAAATCAAGCTAGTTCATCTGGTATTATTTAAGAAACTGTAACCTGCTCTGACATTAAAGGAAAAATGTCCTGTTAGAATTATTCAGAGACTATTTGGCTTATGCAAAATTATGTAAATGATTTTATGGGTGAGTTAAGGGATTTCATGTGTGCTGTTGATGATATGTGATTTTCTCCTTACATAACAACTGTAGAACCTTACCCTTTGTAAAAAATGCAATTCCAATGAATGAATTGAGTGCATTTGATAGATATTATGCTAAATGATTAAAAAGTAAAATTCTAGGAGCATCACATATAAAAGATACAGAAGAAGGAATGGTTATAATCTGAGATAAGTGACAAGAAGAGAAAAAGTGAGAAATGATATGTTAGGAAGTGATACCAAAAAGTCACAAAACAGCTCAAAGTGGCAACACAAGGAAACTATGAGAACGAGAGGAAGAAGAAGCAAAATAGAAATCTGATTTGTAGATACCCGATGACTAATTCTTGATCATCTCATATTCAAGAGGCAGAAGTACAAATAGCAAGAAGTCCATGATTACTATTTATTTAATTCATCTACTCTGCTACCGGAAAACTTTAAGGTATAATTATTAGGTGATAAGATATCAACTGGGAATGTAAAACACAATATATGTGTTTTCATGCTTGAATTACATAACAAACATTTCATTTTTAGCCATACTATTCTTAAGGTCTTAATGAAACCAGCAATTCAGGTCATTTTATTACATAATTTTTCATAAGTGGCAGTGAGGTATTCACAAATGTGAACATGTGCATGTATATCTGTGTGTATAGGATTTAACTGTGTTAGTATGTCGATCGCTTACATATATTATATCATTTAATTATAAACTAACACTATGAGGTAGACATTTATCGCCTCTATTTCAGAGATGAGAAAAGTATAATTCATGTCAGTGATGTGACTTATCTAATGAGAAAGAGCAATGAACTGTGCTCTGAATCAAGAAATCTGATTTCAAAGTTGGCATTTTTTAACTTGTAATGAGCATGAACTATGTGAGATATACTTTATATAAACAATCTCACTCACTATTCCCATCAACTCTGCTCAGTAGACTTAATGATCTCCATTTTACAAAAAAAGAAACTGAGTCTCAAAGAGTGTATGTAACTCGTCCAAAGGCAGATAGCTGTAAGACGTGATAAGCTAAAATTAGAATCCTGGTTTGTCTGACTTCATATGTAGTTTGAAATACAGAATGATACATTTATAAAAATAAAATATTACATTTCCCTACTAATAAGTCAAAGTACATTTGATGTCATCCACAAATAATCTAAGGCCTGGTTAAAAAATTACCATTAAAAACACTGATCATTAGTTGCATTTTTTTTACATTAATACGATTACATTTAATTTATATTAACTCAGCTAGAGTAGATTCCATTCTTTAGAAATCTGTTAATTTGATTTTAATGAGTACCCTTTCCTTCCCTTTTTGAACATACATAGGCTACTGTAAAATATTTCTATGTGACCACCATGTCTCTGTGTGTCAGGAAAGGAAATGCCTGATTTTTCTTTCTCATCTTTTCTGGCTACATGACATTCCAAGAATAGATTTAAGAGAACAAATTAACAGTTTTATAAAGAGGACTGAGGTAACCACACCACCTTCTGGTCATTATTGCTAGTGTTCCGTCAGTAACCACATAACATTGTTGAAATCTGGGGACTATAGACACCTCTAACAAGGAAAGAACTATTTTGAGAAACAAATGGCAAAAAATAAATAAATAAACAATTAAGTGGACAATGTTTTTCTTTCTAAACTGTCATTCTCAAAGGGCTCAACTCTAACCAACCAACATGCTAAGAAAGAGAAATATTTTGTAAAGAAATAGACACCCTGCTAATGCAGGCATCACGACTCTGTATCAAGGCTAAATACAAGGTTTAGTACTTCATTTCTGATGACAATGTTCTCTCCAATAACTTGAAGATCTTGGACTTGTTTCAGAAGAGAGAGAAGGAGGATATACAGGTAATATTAGGTCATAAGAAATTGGACTGGAAGCATCAGCTTATTTTATACATCAGCAGAACGTTAAGTCAAGATGTGATCCAAAAATCTTGATATGACACAATCCATGTCCTTCTGCTAAAACACTTTGTCATTCAGACCCAGACACTCATTACAGCTATAGCAAATCCTTTGCCACCCCTAACACAGTGCTGTAAATCTAAATTGTAGAAGTCTGAACTTTCAGCCTCTCTCCCATACTTTACTGCTCACTAAATTTCCTTTGCCTATCCATCCATAAACAGAGCTTAACCTGGGTGAGATCCAGCTGGATCTTAGATGCAAAACCTTTAGAAGCCAGGTAAGCGACTTCTAAGACTTGTGATCAGGGAGACGTGAAGGCAGCAAAGGACACGTTGTCTTCTCAGTGCCAATGCAGAACAGATTGTCAGGTTGACAAGATGAGCTGAAATGTCCTTTGCTGTCTTTTTACATTCATTGCTGTCCCAGATACTAGATACTTAAAACCAAAATCTTTTCTTCCTGGAAATGTGTTTAAAAAAGTATAAAACTATATGATTGTTTTGTACACACTTTTGTCATTGTTATAATAGTTCTATATTAGACTTTATGTATATTTTGCAGGGCACATTTTGCTTTATGCTCTGGTAATTTCCCATTTTATGTAATTCCAACATGAAGGCACTTGCAAGGTTACTGGATGTACTTATTTTTAAAAATTAAAAACAATCCTGTTTTCATTTTTATATTGTTGTTCACCTGTGTACTTGACTGTAAATTCAGATTGAGTAAAATGACCTCAAAATTTTATTATTACAAAGCTACTATCTAAAAAGAATTACACAGTAAAGCACTTTGTGAATAGTGAATATTTTCATTAAAAAGGACTAACATTTTTGAATAGCATGTAGTGGAAAATAAAGCATGTCTTGAATGAAATACTACATGATGAGATGAATATTACTTACCAAACTCCTTGGGAACTGCTATAGAGTAAACACAATTATGTCCCACACTGTAATTTTTTGGATAATTTGGTGATAAAACAGTGCCTTCTGAGCCTGTTGAACGACTTCCACAGGGCGCTAGGAAATACAAATGACAAAAAAATATTTTTAGGAAATCTTAAAAACACCCTATTATGAATATTTCCTTAATGTAAATTTACGGCTATTGAATTTTAATGTATATGATTTCTTTCCATCTTTTAACAAGATGCACCATTGTCAAATATTTTAAAAATAAATTGTGTTCATGTAAAACTTTAAATATTCAGATCCACTCTTCTCAGAAATAAAATAGTATAACAGTGCTATAATAGTGTTATCTCTAGAGGTAATAATGGTGGCCCTGCTTTCATTTATGGTAAAAGTGTAAAGATAATCATCTCCTTTATAATGATGAGAAATTATATATGCAGGTGGGAAATTGTTTTACTCAGTGCTGGGCTTTGACACTGTATTTGAAATCAACCTTGATTATGCTGCCACCAAATTAAGTATTTTTATACATGGGACAGATATGGCTGTACAAATTCATTCACACACTCATCTAAGTAAAATACTCTCCTGTCAAACTTTGTCCATCTATATGATTTACATTTGAATCAGAAGAGTTACTGGTAGTGCACAGAGGCAGATTTTTTTTTTTTTTGGTACCTCAGCCCCAAATGTGCTATTTCTCTACAAAAAGTGAGGGTGAAACCAATGTTCCTGGCAAATCTGTAGATGATAGGTCTGCTGTTCATAAGATAGAGGAATACATGAGGTTTTATTGTTCTTCGCTGTGAGACAGACCCGGGCTACTGATGGAGATTTAGGTACTAAAAACATAAAAATGATGGTTGATATTCTCTATGTTTATGAGATAATCCAGAAAACTGTATCAAATCAAAGAAGATGACCAAAGAGGAGGTCTGGGGGAATGTCCAGATTTAGGATCAGACAGGGAGGGGGCAGGCAACGATAAAACAGTGTGTCTTGGAAGCTAAGGGAGAAGCGAATTTCAATGAAAAGAAAGTGTTCAACAGGGTTAAGTGTTGCAAAGTGGTAATAAATGAAAAGGAGTCTGGATTTGGCAACGTGGAGCATCACAGAGTAGAGGCTTCTGTATGGCCATGATTTTCTTGAGGAGGGATTGTACCTAACTGCTTGCCTGCTAGCTCTGCCCCTACTCCTCAAAGTAGAAGGAACTTCCCAGATTGGTGAGCCCAGGATGGGAATTTCTACTTTATTGCAGGTTGGGGCGCTTTTGCTTAAAGAGCATACTGGCTGTTTGCTCCTCTACAGTGTAAGTATTACTGGGCCAGTCTGTTGAGAGAATGGCCATGGTTGTTGAGGGACAACTACAGCTGTGTAGGAAGCCTATTTTGGCTCTTCTGCTTTTATCCGTATTAAAGCTAACAGTTTGATATCCTTCAGCCTATCCCTTAATTGGCTTTGAACTTGTGCAGAGAGGACTCTCCTCAAGCAAAATGATAATTTTTGGTATCATTAATACAGCAGTTCCAACTAGAGCAGCTTTCTCCAAATTACAGCCAGCAAACCAAATCCAGGCCGAAATGAGAGAGATATATTACATTCTTAGAGTCACAAAACAAAACTAAGAGTATGTAACAGAGACATATGTGGCCAACAAATCCCACAATACCATCTGGACCTTTACAGAAAAAAGTTTTCTAACTCTTGAAGTAGAGTAGAGAGGTGGTAGCTAGATCATAGTTGGTGAAGAGTAAGTGGTATATAAGGAAATACAGAAGTTATCAGAACCTTAATCATAAACTAAAGGAGAATGTAGGGAGTAGTTAGAAGAAGGTACAATTCTGAATGAGTTTTTGTTATTGTTGTTTTAATAGGGAGGAAGGGGTCATTACAAAGAAAATCAGGAGCCAACCTAGAATCTAGGAGAAGATAAAATTAAGAACAGAAGTCGAGTGATAAGCTTTTGAAAACTTCAATAACGTGCCTCTGCGACCTGAGAAGAGGGTTGAAGGAGACTAGATATGCGTAGACTTAAGTTAATATTTGGAAATTTATTGGAGTTAATGCCAGATTTTCCTTTTAAAGAGAGGTGGGAAAAAATAAATAGAGGTGGATTCTGCCAATGATGTGTTAGGTGACTCGGAGAGGAGTTCCGGCAGTTTGAAAAAGTAAATACTTTTGATGGACTCCTGGCCAGAGTTTAAAATAGAACAATATATTTAAAACACCTATATACACCACAAACAGTGGTACTGCAGTGGGTGGCTAATGAATGTTCTGCCTTTTTATATTCTCTAAAATGGTAATAAATAGTTAGAATTAAACACACTAAAATTAGAACTTCACAGAACAACAACAAATTGACAGTGATGATGATAACCAAAGATACATTGCTCTCATCACTCATTATTGTTTGGGATTAGGGGAGTCAGGTGTATTCTTAGTTCAGCACTGATAACTTTATTCAGCTGATAATACTGCTGATGAGAGAATCATTCAAGAAGGAGTAGTATGTTTTATATTAACTTTCCTTCTGATTTTAATGTGCTCCAAAATTACAACACTTTGAGTATATGTGACAGTAGTTCTTATTTTTACATTGGGAAAGTATGAATAGAAACAAGAACTTCTAACTCAAGTTCAGCTTTGTGACTTAGTAATGAACATTCTTCTGCCATTCTAAATTAATATGCATCTGACAGCCTCAATTTGTTTTTTATATTTTATTTTTTTAGATTGTATTTATTTATTCATGAGAGACACAGAGAGAGAGGCAGAGACACAGGCAGAAGGAGAAGCAGGCTCCATGCGGGAAGCCTGATGTGGGACTCAATCCTGGGACTCCAGGATCATGTCCTGGGCTGAAGGCAGGTGCTAAAACACTGAGCCAACCAAGGGCTCCCTAAAAAATATTTATAAATATAAAATGTGTGAAGTTGTCATTTTTTACATTTTATTTAAATTCAATTAGTTAACATGTAATGTATTATTGGTTTCAGAGGTAGAGGTCAGTGATTCATCAGTCTTCTATAACCCAGTGCTCATCACGTCACGTGCCCTCCTTAATGTCAATCACCCAGTTACCCCAAACCCCCCACCAATCTCCCCTCCAGCAACCCTCAGTTTATTTTCTATGATTAAGAGTCTTTTATGGTTTGTCTCCCACTCTGATTTCATCTTGTTTTATTTTTTTCCTCTCTTCCCCTATGCGTGTCTGTTTTGTTTCTTAAATTCCACACATATGATTTTTTTTTTAACCACTGATGAATGTATATGAGGTTGCAGTATAATCACATGTTCTCAGGGCAATTAATACTATGTGAGATTCTGTTATTTGTACTAGTAACAGCAATTTTGCCTTTCTTTTGGTCAGTGCTTATAGCCTGTCCTAGTTTATAATCAATTATGTTGAATACTGTAGTGACAGACAATATTTTATGCAGTATGCAAATAATATAAATAAAGGAAAATTAACTGTGCTTTGAGATACAGGTTTATTATAATCTGTTCTATGTTCATAAAAAGCTAAATGCAATAATGACTAAGCCAGAGAAACTTCACTAATTCTCCTAATATTGGTTCCTAGAAGCTTTTCATATTCTTTCTTCCTGTTTCAATTTCATCTTCTTGGTTAGTACAGAAAAGGGCAACCTTTATTTTTCTGGCTCTGTTAACAATCAGAAGAAGTTAGAGCCAGCCAAGACTTTGAATGCTATGCTTATTTTTCCCATTTGACTTATACCTGTGGGCCATTTGTCACACTGGTTGTTTTTCTCTAAATAGCCCACATCCTTTAGAATGCATTAAATGTCAGAACTCATCTATACCTGATTCTGATTATAATTTGTTTGATACATATGACTACCTCTTAAATGGATATTTAAAGACATTGTTGACAAACACATTAATTATGAGATAAAATGGTTCTATGATTAAGAAAATACATGGATAAAAGAAAAACGAGTTCTTTACTATATGACTTCATTGATACTTTAGTAAGGTCTGGGGAATGTCATGTTCTTACTTACAACGTTATTTGATCATGGAGAATGCTTCAGTGTAACATCTCACAGGAGCAATGTTCCCTAGAACACACTTTGCAGAATGCCAGATTGATGATTCCAGAATGTGCTATCACTTTGGCAATAATTCTAACATTTATATTATTGCCTGTAATTGATTATAATTTTGCAGTACTAAAGGACTGTTTTATGTATGCACATAGAGCCAAAGTCTTTTAAAGATTTAAAATGTCAAAAATTAGCCTATTATAAAATACTATTATTCTTGACTTGCTCTCCCTGACTTTCAAAATCCAATACATCATTGATTTGTTGCTTGTGCACTTACATAGCTTATTAGTCTCTCTTTCTGCCACCAACTGCCACAATCCAGAGTTTCATAAAGCTAGCTCCACTCATCCTCAAAAGTTCTCATCACCACTAACAATTTTTTTAACAGACAAGTCTTATCCTATTTCTCTTTTCCTAGAATGGTTCTGATAAACATTATGTTTTCCATAAATGTTTGTGGGATGATTGAATGAACTATGCTGCAAAACCAGGCAGGCTACCATAAAATGGTGTTTCACAGCACATAACACAAACATTTCATTTTGTTGAAATTACCCCAGAAATTCACTTAATCCAAGACAGAATTGAGACATATCCTCTCTTAAGAAATCCATATAAGCCTACTTTTTTTTTTTCTGTGACTGAAATCTTCTGATTACTAGGAATCACTGTTGCTTTACATTTAGAGGCAGTATTATGTGAAAAATATGTATCTTTAAACATTGGAAACGTTCAATGGTAGGACTCTTACAGTATGAGAGTCACATGAATATTGAGTTCCTCTGAGGCTATAGCAAACCCATGTCTGCCATTTTACACCAACAAATCCATGCTAACATTTTATCATTCTAGAGCATTGAGTGCTTGAAATCACTCTTGCAGTTTAATTTGATATGAGTTTTCTTGTTCCCTTTTTTCTGTTTGTTTTTCAAAAATTTCTTTGGCTGAATTTATATGGCTTGAACTGTATAAGTAAAATGTGCCTGTACTGTAACTAATTATATATGCTTGTTTTAATCCTGCAATACGAAAGAGTGATACAGAAGACAGATGTGGTTATTTCCAGGGAAATCAGAGGAGTGTCTGCAACTGGGTTTCAAGGTTTCTAATCATTTAGTTGAAAAGGGCTTCCCACCTTTTGATCATATGTGTGGTTTGATCGTGCATGGGGGAGGAGCAGGAGGACTGAAGAAGAAGGAGAACAAGAAATAAATTCCTAGTAAGTGAAATAGAAGAATCCTGAACCATTTTTATGGAAGAGGTACTATTTGAATGTCCACATATCTTAGAGACTCTATAACACATGCAATATAGCTTTAAGCTACTTGCAATTTCAAATCTGTCTTTTTCACTTGTGTAATGTATAATTTATTATCAAATATATTCTATAATGAAAATTATTATATAATATATAAATTTTCCTCAGAAGCAAGTTAGGTGCTTTTAAAAGTGATGAATTCTTGTAAGTCACAAAAGAGCAATATGGTATATTAAATCAATAATTTACTAGATGTGACCTGTGACTCCTTCAGTTTGAAAGAACTGCTGTACCTGACAAAGGTGCTGGTCCACTTCTAGTAAATTACTTATGCCCTGATATAGCCTGATTGAATGTCACAAATCAAAAATCCGGGTATAGAAGGTGTTTAAAAGCTCTCTCTCTCTCATTGAGCCTTTTTTTTTTTTTTTTTTAAGAGATGTCCTTTCATAACCCCTAAACTCTGGAATTGAATTTATAATGCAGACAGCTAATATTCCCACTACTGACTTTGAGATTAAAATTATTATTGCTTCTTCCCTCCTTTGTTTAAAACCTTGTTCCTAGTAAAAGAAATCTAATCATTCAGCCATTCATTTCATACTTCTCTTCATGTCTCCTATATAAGCATTTCATTTTGTTTTTCTGTTAGATGATAAGCTTTCAATAAGGCTGTTGTATCACGATGGTAATAAATATTCTTTAAATTATAAACTGTTACTCTAAGTAAGTTATTTATTTTGATTTTCATTTTCTTCTCCATTAGTTCTGATACAGTCACATTTATTTATCTGGAAAATTAAAGGTAATATTGCTGTGAGCTTTCTATTGCCTCATCTGTTCACCTAAAAAAAAAAAAACAAAGAACAAAAGCAAAATCAGTCTTCACTATTTGTGAATTAATTTTGTATTATAGTCCCACAGTCCTGTTTAATACTAAAAAAAAAATGCATCTCAATATTGTAATCAGTGGCTTGTAAACCATTTTAATCACTCACTAAGTAAACGTAGTAGGATATGAGCTTCTACATCTGTCACCTCACTGATTGCCTGGACTCACTCATTTAATTTTGCTGGCTAGGAAGGCCTTCCCTTTATGCCCCAGTGCTCGATGAGTTTTGTTCTCCATCAGAGTGTGTTCTTAGGAAAAGAAAAGTCATCCTATGATAAAGACCTGTGCATAGCTATATTCCTTGGATAGATTTGCCATGCTACCATATATAAGTGCTACTATATATAAATGTTCTTATATAAATGTTCATCTGTGATTTCTGTCATGCCCAAAGGAATTCCTGTATTCATTACCAGTTATTGCCTATTTCCTATACTCGCAAGTCCCTAGCAATCACAAACCTATGATTTTATAGGAAACTGTATACAGGAAGATAAGTCCTTAAATGATTTTCATTGATTTATTGGTGTTTTGAATTCATTTTTATTTTTAAAAAGTATTTTATTTATTTATTTGAGATAGAGAGACAGAGCACAAGCAGGTGTAGGGGCAACAAGAGCAGGAGAAGCAGGCTCCCCACTGAGCAGGGAGCTCGACATGGGGCTGGATTCCAGGACCTTGTGATCATGACCCAAGCCAAATGCAGACCTTAACTGACTGAGCCACCCAGGCATCCCAAATTATTGGTAGTTTTTTAAAAACTAAAATTCCTTTTCATTGCTTAGTTTCTTATTTCTAAGTAATTGACTTTAAGTGATGGCAATCTTTTATTGCTTAAAAAATTATTTTAATACAGCTAATATATTAGTACAAAATGAGGTTAGAGACAAAAAAAATCTTCTGTGACAATTTATTACTTCTACCTGATTGCATCACAAACATTGATTTCTCAGGAACGTCTTCCCTATCTTCCAGACTCATTCAGAGGATCCAATAATATAGCATTCCATTACTTTTAGGACACTGATTGCCACTCATTTTATTTATATAAAGCCACTTATTTATATGGACTTTTGATTAAGGTCTGTCTCTATCTCTTAAGTCAAAAATCTATTAAGTCAAAGTTTCCATGTCTTTATTTATACATTACTTATTTATACCTCTGGAGCCTAGCTTTTAATAAATACATGTCATAAATATTATGAAAACTAAAAAATACAATGTATTACTATCTTGCTACTGACCGAATGCATGGAATGTAAAGCTCAGATTTTTCAAATTGTTTATTTAGGGTAGCACAGCAAATGCTCTATAAAATCCAAAGCTTTGGAATCTACAAGATCTAGTTTTGAATTCCAGCTTCACTATTTACTGACTGAGTGGCCTTGGAAGAGAAGAAATTTTCAAATGAACTGGAACAGAAAATGTCTGATAGATTTGGTATATGGTGTGGGTCTAGACAAAATGAATTAAGAAAATTTCTGACCCCACAGAATCTTCTGGAGGTGATAAAATGATGCCTTAGGAGGATGAACTAATGTCATTAATCCTGGGAAGGAATACAAAATTTAGAGAAAGGGCAGGAGGAAACCTCCTTGGTGTTTCTGCCAAGCTCTTCCCTTAACAGAGAGAGAGAGAGAGAGAGAGAGAGAGAGATGTCATTTAGTGATTCTCCCCAGGGTATTGTTCTCTCTAGGAGGAGTTCGTAACTCTGATTTTTCTCTCTTCATTTTCCTAAAGATGAAGGGCAGAGTATTCCATCTCAAAGGCAGAGGGACCTACATATTCAATTCAGCTCTTTCCTCAAGGGGTGGTGGTAGGGCCTTGGGATCACTGTGCTCAGCTGTTAACAATCAGTGTGTATGTGGTCCTCTACTTCTTGGGACTCTTTATCCTTTAGAAATCTGGGGGTGGGGGTGGGGAGAGGGTTGGTGGGGTGACAAGAGCCAATGCTAACAGTGAAAAGGAGGAGAAATTGGCTCATCCTCTCCTTTTCCTTACAACGCAGGAGTTCTTTTTTCTTGTTTCATGAATTTGGATGGGGGAAAAATGTTTATATTTTTCAATCCTTATGGATTTTTTTTTCTGACTGAATTTTGCCATTTCATTTAATTTCAAATGTAGGCAGCAAACCACTGGGACTTTGTCACCAATAGAAATTACAGATCTTTTTTTTTTTTTTTTTTAAGATTTTATTTATCTATTTGCGTGCGCACTCAAGAGAACAAGTAGCAGTGGGACAGGCAGAGGGAGAAGGAGAAGCAGGCTCCTCGCTGAGCAGGGAGCTCAACTTGGGCTCTATCCCAGGAGCCTAAGATCATGATCTGAGCTAAAGGCTGCGGCTTAACGGACTGAGCCATCCAGGTGTCCCCAGATGTTTTATATCACACTATAACTGTTGCAGATACCTCAAAATATTATTTGTGCTTATGACAGAGTAGTTATCAGATTTGACAGAACTTACAATTTAAGGCAATAATTAGGAAGTAGTATATTATTACTACTATTATCAAATTTTGTTTTTTTAATTATAAATTTTAAGTACTTGGATAACTGTGTTTCAATATAATCAGTGTATCTTTCATAGTCTATGTACTTTATTGTATTTTATATATTTATATAATATATTTTGTACACCTAAAAAGATATTTTTAGGATGGGTTTCTTTTTTGTGTGATGATGAATCCTATCTTAATTAGATTCCTCCCAAATGACCTCTTTTTACCCTTGTAATTTTTGTCTTCTCCTTTTCTTAAGGGGCTTGGCTCAGAGATTATTGCTTTGGCCTATGTAGATCTGGAGAATATTAGATGCATTGAAGGATCCTTTCCTTCTTGCTCTTTTGTCTCTCTTCCTGACATATCAATTCTTCCCTGAATCAGAAAAGTCCTAAAACTCAAATTAAGAATGTGGGGAGAAAACCCTTATCTTGGGGGTTGGCTTAGGCTTGAAGCTATTTAGAACTTCAGTATCGTTCGGATTTACTCACTAACTCTCCCAGATAGTTCAGTCTAACTGACTGCTTTGGGGATTTGGGATTAAGAACCAAATTCCCTATTGCACAGAGATCTCTGTATTGTCTCCTTTTATGTGTATATCTTGAAGTGAATGGCTCACTGGCTGAATGTAGTGTAGAATGAAATTTTCTGTTTAATAAAGGGGAGGGAAGTGGTAACCTCCTTTAGGGTGCCTCTTTTAAAACATAATAGGCCTAATCTTTTGATTTTATAGTACAAGACTGCTGGCCTTCTGGAAACCTACTTTAGAAGTTGACTAGGGGTTCTTACCAAGTAGAGTCATAAGGTATACAGAGACAAGATACATCAGTGTGTCTCTCAAAGAGATAAAAGAAGAGTTATTTGTTCTTTATAAATTTGTATAAGATTTGGTCTGGTCTTTGTAGCATTTTTCATAGACAGTCTGCAATGTTCATTATATTCCAAATATGCTTATTCAATAATAAATCCACTTTCTTTCTTTCTAGGTTTTGTAGATTTATTTTTTTTAGTAGGATATTTGTTTCTCCAGTAGAAATAAAGATTTAACTATCCTTCGATATGTTGTCTTATTCTCTTAATACCATTCCTTAATACAATTTGAGTTTCAACATGCTTATGAATAGTTACTCTTATATACTCTATCTGTAGGGAGGGAATTTCTGAGTTGACTCAATTTCATGCATAAGTAAATTATTTTTCCGTAAAAACTGGTGACACATTAGGGAGGCATGTTTGAAGTTTGACTTAAATATAAACTATATGGTGGTAGAGAGCAGGGGTTTTTAGCATAATGAGAGGCCAAGCAACTTCTCATCTGGAGACATGGCATAGTGGCTGAAGTGCCAAAGGCAGAAAAAATAAAAATGGTTTAAATATGAGCTCCAAGTCAGTGGTCACAAGAAAATATGCTCTGAATTATAGGCATTGATTTGCAAACAAATTGCTTCTTACATAGGGGACTCTACATAGTAGCTCCAGAATTCATAGCAGCAGGGATTTATTTATAACAATGTTAATGATTCTCTAGACTAGCATGCAGGAGGCCAACTGGAGTGATAATGTAAGTAAGAGTGCCTGGAAATAGCAGGTGCTCAATCACATTAGCTTCCCTTCTCATTTCATTTTAAATACTACTACCCACCCCCTACCCCCATATGAAAAGGAAACATGCCTCAGTTTTATCTGAATACTATTTTAAGTTTTTATTTTTATTTATTTTTATTTTTTAAAAGATTTTATTTATTTATTCATGAGAGACACAAAGAGAGGTAGAGACATAGGCAGAGGAAGAAGTGGGCTCCGCCTGGGGGGAGCCTAATGCACAACTCGATCTCAGGACCTCAGGACCATGACCTGAACCAGTTAGATGCTCAACCACTGAGCAACCCAGGTGCTCCTCAAACTACTTTAAGTTTTTAAAATAGAAAATAGATTTGGGGCACCTGGCTGGCTCAGTTGGTAGAGTATGTAACTCTTGATCTTGGGATCATAAGTTAAAGACCCTGAATGGGCCTTAGGGCCTACTTAAAAAAAAAAAAAAAGAAAATACATCATACTTCTTTGTAGAGCATGGCTCTTATACATAATCTCTATACGATGTCTGTGAACAAAATTCCTGTGTAGCTAATGAAAGGCAGATATTTGATGATACTCAGAAATAATTTACCACTAGGCCTTTGTTTTATGAATCTTTCATCTACATCCTTTAATTATATCACATATTTAAATGGCATCAAATGCTAAATGGCTCAGCATATTAGATTACATAATGTCTATATGCATTTATAATGCAATGGGACTCTAGACTTGTTTCAAATCTCAAAAAAAAAAAAAATTTTATAGACCTCAAGGACATTTGGAATAAGAGAATAGCCCAAGGCAAGTAATATCATTTAAGCAGAAGATCTGGAATAAAAGTTGAGTTATCTACTTCTTCATGCACTAAAGCAATATGATTTAATTAAAAGTAGGTCATATGAGGTTACTAATGAGAGATAACTGTAAAGTTGGAGAGCTATAATTATAAAATAAACTTTTTATTTTTTAGTTTGTTTGTTTTGAACTTTCTCATCAGTTGATAATGCAAAAGGGTTCTCCTTTTACGAGCTTTTATCATTCCACACAGAGTTGGAAGTTGAAAAATGAATGGTGCCAGATGAAAACTAGATGTCTAATCTTAGCACTCACGTGTATGTACTTTGGACAGACTTAGAGTTATCAGTGCCTGAGTTACTTAATCTTTTTTTCTCCCTGAAATCTAGGACTTACATTAGCATGAGAAAAACAAAGGGATTGAAAATAATGGTGCAGATGTTCCAAAGAACTAACACTGACTATATCTGTTAGGGTATTTGCATTCTTTGTAAAGTTCTGTTTCAAAGGAAATCCAAAAATGTATTTCAGATGAATATGTTCATTAATCATTGGTAGGAATACCTTCTCTTAATTCTCATATGTAGCTTGGAGGAAGAGTTCAGAATTAAGTGGAGAACCCAAAATATCACCACTTATTTTTGATGCCATGCATCCATTCATGAAACATTTAACCATTTGTGACATGCCATAATTGTTAGACTCCAGAGACACAAAAAGATCAATGCAAGGTCATTTGTAGAATTACTCAACCTACCTATAGGGCAGTGAGTAAGCCTGGACTCCAAAACATGACTGGTAGGCAACTATGACTTTGAGCAAGTAACTGAACCTGTCTTTGTGTCTTAGTTTCCTTATCTGTAAAGTGAGAATATCAGTAGTCCTTAATTCATGGAGTTGTAGTAAGGCATAAAATAAATGTGTACAAAACCTCAAACTGTTCTAAACACAGATAAGTTATTATCTTTTATCAGTCCTCTCTATGGGCTTGTCCTGTTGTGCTGCTTGAAATTCTGTCTACTTTCCCTGGTTTGCTCTAGCTTCTACATGTTTATAAATGTTCAACCCTAAGGGTGAAACACACCAGCTCCTTATGTCTTGTACCTCACCTGTTTCCTTCTTATTTATATATTTTTTTTTTCTTATTTATATTTTTAAGACTCAGTTCATGTGTCACTTTCATAAGGAAGACTTCCCCTATCTCTCTTTTGTAATTAGGTCAGGTGTACCTCCATGCTGTGCTCACAACACTCTGTTTTTATTTCTAGTAGTGAACCTTACCTGTCTTTATCTCATCTGATTATAAATTCTCTAAGGGCAAGAACCATATTGAATTCGTAGTTAGTGCAGGACCAGGCATATAATTGGTACTTTTGAATGCCTGAAAAAAAGGAATGTGTGATACCATCTGTTCTTGAAAATAATTGATTCTTTAACAGTACAAATATCTTTATTCTTAGGGTTTTATTATTATAATTAACTATCAATTGAATGCTCACTGTATGCCGTAGCATGGAAAAGATCAAGAAAACTGCAACGATCCAGTTATAAAAGAAATAAGTCATGGGAATGTAATGTAGAGTACAATGATATAGTTAATAATACTGTCTTGCATATTTGAAAGTTGCTAAGAGAGTAGATCTTAAAATTACTTATCATAAAAAAAAATATAAACTGTATGGATGTTAACTATACTTATTGTGGTGGTCACTTGACAATATATACAAATATAAAATCATTATGTTATATACCTAAAACAAATATAATGTTGTATGTCAATTATATATGTCAATTATACCTAGATTTAAAAAATATTGTATTAGTACTATGGCTAGTATTCTAAAATTTAATGATTTACCTTTCAAAGTTCTAAGGTTTTAAAATAACTGGGGCTCCACACACACCAGAGATATCTTTACAGAGGGTCTATTGCTTCAACTTTAGATATAGGATTCCATCCTAGAAGCTTTAGGGAGCAAGGGGCAGGTAAACGGGAATGTTTTTCTGTTAATTAGACAAGTGATCATATGCCTAAAGGAAATCTGAGAGCTTCATCAGAATGCTGGAGAAAAAGTATTCACACAGAAAGGATAGCAAGTGCAAAAGCCCTGAGGCAGAAATGTGCACGGGACTTTCAAGAAACATCTAGGCCTTTGTTGCCCAAAGAGTTTAGTAAAGAAGAATAGTAAAGAGGTCACAGTATATATAGGCAGATTAAATAGAACTTCGTATTATAAGATCTGTGGGGTCTCTTTGGATTTAGAAAGCCAATGGTGGATTTTGATATAATTTGATACATGTTTTTATATATATATTTTTTACTTTTTAAGAAGATTTTATTTACTTGTAAATATATTGTATATTTATTTAGAGAGAGTATGTGTGTGAGCAGGGAAAAGGTCAGAAGGAGAGAAAGAGAGAGAACCCCAGACTCTTGGGCTGAGTGCAGAGTCTGACACAGGGCTCAATGCCATGACCTAGAGAGCATGACCTGAGCCAAAATCAAGAATCAGATGCTCAACCAACTGAGCCACCCTCAAGCCCCAAACAGACATATGTTTGACAGATTACTTTGTTATGTTCCTAAGAGATTTTATCAGGAAACATGGGAAAGAGAAATCTAGCCAGGAAAGAGGCTAAGAGATAGCTGGCGCCCTACATCAGGGCAGCGGTGTGTTTACCTAAACAACTACAACGGCATTAGATAAAATAAATCAAGTAATGAATACTAAGGGAAAAATAGAGAATCTGTCACTATTTGTGTTTTGTTACCTTTACATAATATTGAGTCATTTTATGGATAAGAACAATAGGACTTCCACTTTAATCCAATGTGTCCCTAGATCATTAAAGTAACACAGAGTTCCAATAGATACTTTTCAAAGTGTGAAAAAAAGGAAGAGAAGAAATTATTTTCCAAACACACTTTTATTTTTTGATCACAAACTGAATTGCAGGTACGGATATTCTGTTCTGCTATCATTTAATACATGTGACATTCTCATGAGATAAACTGCAGGGTTTCTCATCACTGAGCAAGACTTACCACAGGATATTATCATTTTGGATCTACTTCTGACAAATACAATTTCCCAGTGTTCAACATAAGCTCTTGAAACTATTTTCTTCAGATTTAAAATGTACAAATCTAAAACCAAGATTTAAAAAAAAACTATCTTCTAAAACAGACAAACTTTGTAAATTCTTATGGTTCAGTTCAGGTTAAAAATATTTACGAAGAGTCTGCTTGTATAAATTAATGCGTTGAATGCTAAAAAGTTATATGCAGCCAAAGATTTTATGAGCTTCCAGAGTGAAATATTATAATAAAAAGCAAAATACCACATTTCAAGAGTTTACAAAGTATGGTCATGTTGCTGTTTACTTTTATGTAAAAAATAAAATAAAAAGCTTTCTGTATTTTGGCACTTAGAGATCATGGTCTAATTGCCAACTCCATATTTACACACTCTAAAGCAAAGGCTATCCGTCAGTCTAAATTTCCTGCCTATGTTCTCAGAGACAGTTGTTTTAAGAACTAAATTTTTTATCATTTTACTGCATGGTAAGACAAAATAAACAGTAGCAGATCCTGACAACCTAATTTTCAAAATTAATGAAATTTAAAATAGAGGCACACAAAAGTAATCTGGAATACTGAAGAGAAAGAGATATTACTAGAAGACTCAGCTAAGGAATAGCAGAATAGGGTGGGGGGTATAGAGCAGGTGATCATTGCTTTAAATCTTTAAATGGCAAATTATATTATATTATTTTCTTAGTTATCACATGTATACTTTACTTCGATAAAAAATGCAAAAAAATTTAACTTAATTAAAAATTTATCCTTATGAACAACAAATCCTCTGGCTCAATTGTACATGCTTTACCCACTAATTTTGGCTTTCAAAGTACTAAATTATTAAATCTGAAAGTCAGCCAATTCTGTATATTTTGGATTTCTGTATAATTACTATGAGGGAAAACAGATACATGTGAACCTGATCAAGAAACTAAAATATATTAAGCTCTCCTTAGTATGAGACAGTAACAGCTTCAGAACCAAATGTTTGTATTATTTATTTATTTTTTATATTTTATTTATTTATATTTTTATAGTAAGCTCTAGGCACAATATGGGACTTGAACTTATGACCCCAAGATTAAGAGTTGCATGTTCTACTAACTAAGTCAGTCAAGCGCCCTCAGAACCAAATGTTTTAAATAAGTTATTTGATATATTTCTCCTAACAACCTTACAAATTATACAATATTATCTCATGCTTAGATACACCAAACAAATTGTGTAAGGTCATGTAGCTGATTTTAGATTTTTTCTTTTGTTTTTAAATCATTGGTTATAGTTAAATATATTTGGTTCCAAAACATGGGCCTTTTTTTCCTGTCTCCTATACTAGAAATTATCAATTGTGGTCATAATTTTAACATGAATGTATCTTGATTTTTTGTATATCATAGATTCTTATGGAATAACTTTATTTTCCATAATATCTTGGCATTATGGGTAAAAGTCTAGTTGTATCCAACTCAATTGATAGTGAAGATTTTCTTTCTTAAGAAATTTTAAAAATACTAAATATTTGTGTTATTTTTAGGAGCGAATGTATATCCATTTATTAACATTAATAACAGATTTAATGTTAAAATGACAGAAAAATACTAGTTCCACTAAAAGATAACATGTAATGCAAAGTGCAATGCATGTTTCCAGTGCTGAGATTCTTTTTAGAACACTTTGAAAATAGGGACACCTGGGTGGCTCAGCGGTTGAGCATCTGCCTTTGGCTCAGGTCATGATCCTGGAGTCCTGGGAACAAGTCCCACATCGGGCTTCCTGCATGGAGCCTGCTTCTCCCCCTGCCTATGTCTTCACCTCTCTTTCTCTCTCTGTGCCTCTCATGAATAAATAAGTAAAATTTAAAAAAATCACGTGTATTAATATGCCAGTATTTACTGGTACATTTACTAGACCCTCTGTATGTATTGTGATTAATTGAATCTTCACAATAACTTATTGAGTTAAAAACAATTATCCAATTTTAGTGATCTAAAAATCAAGGTTTGGCTTGCAGATGATGTAGTAAGAGGAATTGAACCCAGGTCTACTCTTCCCTCTGCTTTGCCTGTAGATATGACTATTCAACCAACCTGAAATATACTTAATTAGGCTATAATTGATTCCATGAAATATTTTGGTTCAGAAGGACTATTTGTATATATTATGACATATTCCATGCTGAAATTAATATTTCTATGACCTATCAATATAGAAACCTATTGGAAAGAAACAGATTACTTTAGGCAAGGCATATTCTTAGTGAATGCATACTATACCCTGGTGCTGCTGTCTCTTTCAGTAAGTCATTGAAAAGCATATATTTAATACTTTACCCTGGTGATTAACACCTATCCTTTTGATCTATGGTTTTCTATGTCCTTTGGTTTTTTTCTGTCAGGATTTTGGTTATTTCTTGTTTGGCTCCTGGAAATTTTCCATGTTATTTTAATGAATTTTCTGGCTATATACAGATTTCTCTTTTGCATTGCTCTGAATTTTAAGACTATCATCCCTCTTTATCTTAGGCTTTCTATAAACTTTCCTGCCATCGATTATTTTTTTTTCTCTTTGGTATAATTAAGCCCAAAGTATATTTCTCCTTTTATTCCCTTTATCCTCTGACAGATGAAACCATCACTTCAAGAATTAACTGGCTGTTCTGTTATTAACAGAGAGATCATTTAATAGATATGTACCTTTTCTTTATTTCTTATTACAACATTTTGAAGTAAAGAATTTCAATTATCCCATTTTAGAGATGAGAGACTCTAGAGAAGTTAAATGGCCTGTGTAAGTCAGATAGCATACACATATATTCTAATATGCAAAAACATTATTAGGAAATTGAGGAAAAATTACTGTGTGTAACAGACACCAAAAATCCATAATTTTAATCATCATATCAAAATTGTTGCTTTTTTTCACTGAAATTCATAGTAAGAAACATACATTATTTCATTGCAAATATACACATACACATCTACATGTATATGTACACCCCCACACACACCACATGGGTATATTCATTGTATTTTACTTATCTCTTTCTATATAAAGCTGAGAATGTTCCACAAAATGATGTTTATCCTTACTATGTTCTTTGAATTATAATATTTTTCTCTTCTTTTTATGTATTTATCTTTTATTTTATTCAACATTATTGCAATTATTAAGATGCTGGTCATGACCCAGTGAATTGATTTTATGACTCACTGGTGGTGACCCATAGTTTGGAAAATTTGCCCTAGATGATATCATCTCATGTCAATTTTGTACAATGCTTTAGGATCATTCAGCTGACTAGGGAGTCTGTGGTAACTTTCCATAGTGATATCATTGTTTCTCTCTCCTTACTGAACCTTTTTTTTTTCCACTGTATATCCTCATAAAGTTGTATGCAAGCATATGATTTTTAACATGCAATATAATTTTATTTAATTATAAAATCCATTTTCAAAAGCTTGAAATAAAATTTCCCATGGTCTGCAATTGATCTATATACATTGCTTTATTTTAGAATGCTCTGTTTTTCATTAAAGTAATTTTTAAACCTCTGTGTTGGACTTTCTTTTTAACACTCAGACACGGATTTTGGAAAGGCCACAGGTCACTAGTTCCATGAAGTGGCAAACTGGTCCTTGTTTTGGAAAATCCTCCTGATATTTATCCAGAAATATATATTCATGAACCACCATCATCACAACCTGCTCCACTGTTAACTGAGGACTCCCACAGTGTTCACTGGATCAACTTTTCAAATTTCTGAATGGGCTATTCATTTACTGTGGCTAAATGTTTAGCAAATTCCACTCTCTATGTGAGGATGATGTCTTTGTTTCTGGTGCTCCTTAGGAACTTCCTTAATCTCAAAAACATTAAGTCTCTTCCCCTTGAATATATTTTTCCTGAAACATTTTCTAAGATCAACATTCTTTTCCTGGTTATGATCACTGTCAATTCCTGCATCAAACTGAATCTAATGCACTGGTCCATACCAACTCTAGCTGTGGTAAGTATGGCAACTTGCATATCTGATATTTTGTTTTGAAACTAACTTTAGGTCTTCCTCCATTTTACTGTGTCCTTGAGCCTTCCCCCTGCTGCTAGAGCTGCCTCAGAAGCTCTAACATGTCTGTCACTTTTAGGCAACCTTAATTTTGAGGAGAAATGTGTAGTTTGGATAAAGATTTATCACCAGTTCTTGATAATATTTAAGTCACTGCATTTCTCTATTTTGTTGAAATGTCACTTTCAGTGTGTTCATTCTTCATTTACTCAGCCAATATCTTCTGAGCACCTAATCTTTTCAGGCATACCTCTAAGTCTTGAACACAGAATAGAACAGGCAATACCCTTATGAAAGGGTAAGCTTGCCTACAATAATGCGTGCAGTGTGTTAGAGACACCCAGGAATATCAGCTCTTTGCCAAAACCATTTCTTTAATGAATCCAATTTAAAAATCCCTGATAAAAATCTCTGCATGGCTTGTATGTTAAGTGATTGGTTTTTAAAAATATAGAAATGGCTTTAAATATTTCCTGATTCTATCTAATAGTATAAACTCAGCAAAACAAAACAAAACAAACAAACAAAAAAAACAAAACAAAAAACAAAAAAACAATGTGTCTTACCGTGACAACTTGGTAAGGCTCTATTCCATCCAGGTCTTCCATCATCTCCCATGATACAAGTGAGCGTCGAATAACCTTGAAGAACATATCCAGCATCACAGTAATAGGTGACCGTTGACCCTAATTTATAATCCATTCCAAGTCTGGTACCATTCATTATATTGCCTGGATCAAAGCAGGATTCTCGAAGTTTTGCTGAAAAATAATGTTGATATAAAATGGATTGTTTTAAGATACTATTTTCTTTGAAACCTTTAATATTTCTTCATTTCTATTTCTAAACAGATGGAAAAGTACCGGCACCCTTTCTGCTCTGCTGGAGGGCTCAAAATACAAAGTAGCCCATAATCATATCTGACATTTTGCTAATTCATATTGAAAAGTAAGAGAATAAAAACTTCATTGGTTTCTTCATTAAGATTAGTATCTAATATATAGTCAAACATAGGGTTTTAGAATTTATTATCAATTATTATGTATTATCATCCATGCATAAATATTTCAAATGAATTATTGTGAAAAGAAGCAAGACTTTCTTAATTTAATATTGCTTTGTTTAAAAGCTCTTCACCCAAATAATGTAGACTCATTCCATGTGACTGAACCGAGAAATGATACTACTGTCTATGTTGAGCTCAGTTCATTTCACCACTGGGAGGAAGGCAAAAGATACTTTTCTCTACCCTGAAATCATTTTGTGTAATCTCTCTCCTCTAGACATCCCCCTCTTTCTATCAGAGGTCTGCCCATTATAAAATAGCAGCAAAATCTTTATGACATCCAAACAATGATCATTTGGGCTGAGAGTCTATGTTAAAGTCAGGTACTTTTAAAGCTAACACTAACAGACACGTTGAAAATTAAGTCCATTCACAACAAAGGAACTGTAAGTTTTCTGTGCATCCAGATAGTGAACTAAAGAGAGTGCCAGAACATTTTAAAAATGCGTAGAGAAACAGAAAGATCAGTTCATCCATTTTGGGGAATAAGCTCTAAAACAAATTGTTGTTAACAGATCTGGGCAATGCCTTAATATTTCCATTTTATCATTATTATTAGAGATTCCTTAAGAAATAGTACAAAAATATAAGGGCCATCACAGGTTCAGTATAACAAATGTGATTTTCTACATCAGAATTTATTTTATGTTAATGGGAAGCCAGGAGGTGGGTGTATCTCTGAGTATGACTCATGGGATCACTGAAATTTAAGTCAACAATATCTTACTGTTTGGCTATCATAGAAATTATTTTATTGTAATATATCCAACTCTGATTAATTACCACAGTGGAAATATATTTCTTCCATGCATAAAACTTTACAAAGTTCAAAGTACTTCAAGATTCACAGGAAATGAGAGAAATTCATGCTTTAGAAAGAACACAGATTTCTCCCAAATCAACTAAAGAGGAAATGACAGAATCAAACATTTAAGTGATTTCAATAAACTATCAGAGGAATGAAGTTCTGCTTTCTTTCCTTCCTTCTTTTTTTCCAATAAGTACGTAAGAGCCCACACTACCCAACAAACTCTGGAAATACAGCAGTGGATAATCAGAAAATATTCTGGCCAACATGGCATTTACAGTTTACTAATCATATTAAATAAATGCTTGTAACTGTAATGATTATGGAACAAGGAGAAGCATTCTGGAACCTTCCTGAAGAATTGACATCTAAGCTCGGCACTGAGAGAAAGGAGCAGACTAGGAAAAGAGAGATGAGTACTGCGAAGAGGACAAGTGTGCAAGTCGAATAAACCTGATACCTGAATTTCAATACAAAGCTAAATGACTTGTTCTTCTCCCAAGTGCACGTACACATGTGCACACACATGAAATGTGCACCGCACATATTGCATTCAGAATTCACAATAAAATTCATTTATCAATCCAACAAACCATATTTCTTCATTGGTAGTAAAATATTCACATGACACCATTTTCCAAAAAGAACCAGCAGTGTGAATACTAAATTTGGCTACTAAGAATGGGACTTTAGTGTTACAAGAGTTGGTTTGTATAGTTTTAAAAGGAAAACTGTACTTTGAGCCTTTCCTTAAGGAAGCAGGGAAACAAACATAACTTTTAGGTAGATCAGAAACCTAGCATTTATAGCTGGCCCTCGTGAAACTGAGAACAGTCTCTTAAAGGCAAAGAAAGAATTAAAATTACTGTTTAAAAGGATTTACCTCTTTGGCAAGTGTAACCACCTAATATTATCTTTGAAAAGTTTGCTGTTTCCTTCTTTAAAGTTTTCCCAGTAGTTTCAGTGACATATCAGTGAATCTATAGACAAATGCCCTACTTTTTGAGGAAAGGGAAACATGCTTCTGCAACAATTTTATATTGCTAGTCTCATTTTGAGAGGATTCATTTATCTCATTACTGTGTTCACATACTATGTCAAATCCTCAGTGAGTAGCTTTCTATGAACAATATTGTCCTTGTTTATTTCCAGATCTGCCACAGCAATTATCCGGAGATTTTGAAAACAGCTGGAGAATCCTTATGCAAAGGTCTAGGCAGTAGATGGAAAGGTGATTTGAGTTTTGAAAAAAATTGTGAGGCAGACAGGTTGATAGTATTCTATTTATGAATAATTAATTTTATTGCCTTCACAGTAGTGTGTCTACTGAAGATATCCTAGGCAAAAGACTCCCTTGCCTTATATCCTCCAAATAAAGCATGTAGGATGTAAGTACAAGCAATAAAGCTTATATCTTATCTATGTTTTTTTTAAAAAAAATTTACAAAACATTACTATTTAGAATTTTTCCACCAGCAACTTAAGTATCCTAAATTCTTATTTTAATGAAAAAAAAAAAAAAGAATTAGAAAGCCAAAAACTGTGCCTTGAAGAAGATTCAATTGGAAAAATTAAAGCTGTATCATGTTCTTGTTTTCATTTTATTCCTGAAAACAGACGTTGAGATTTTATATATTATATATACATATAAAATAAGTATATCTATAACTCTATGAAGTTTTTTGTCATATGTTGCACAAGACATAGTGATAATTATGCTTGTTGAATTCAATGTAATGATTGATTTACTAATATATTTTTTTTCTGGGAGAAAAAGAATTATAAATATTTTTATTGTTAAAGGAATTTTACTTCAAAATTTATTACTACATAGAGCTATAAGCTCATGAAGAGACCATTATTATGAATAATGTCAGTCTATGTATGCATAATGAGAAGTAGTTAAATGTTACTTTTGGTTTTGAAGGGTGACCAGAGTATATAATATCCAACTGCTTGTTATTTCCAGGATAGTGGACATCTGTGGTTGGGCATATACCAGCTAGCATGAGGTCAGCAACTAGGAACTAAACTCTCTTCAAGATGTATATGCATTATATTTCTTTCAAGTGATCATAATCATTCCCAAGAGGCCTTCCTATTGGAAGCGCAAGAGTTCACATAGGCCAGATGTCTGAGGGGATTTTTAGAGAATAAGTATAAGCCATGCATGTGTCTCTTTTATTTTAGAAAGTATTTTTGCAATGGAAATTAAATGATTGCCCTCAGAATACTTCAGGGTAATATTGAAATGTAATAAGTTGCTCTGTGTAAAAATATATATCTTAATTTAAATTGGTATATTAATTTAGAAAGTAATTTATGATACTTTTAAGGTTCTTAGAGCAGGTGGCTAACTTATACTGTATATAAACAGCTAGTAATAAGTCTTCCACTATATATATTGGTGTGCATAAATTCACATCCCCTGCCAGCTAAAGCACAGCTGCCAGGAGGTCCCCTTCAGTAGCACAAAGCTGTATTTATTTTCTCTCCATCAAAATCAATTTATTTTTTTTAAAGATTACAAATATTACTACTATATGAGTCACATTTGTATAAATGTTATAATTATGAATATTTAAGACATACTTATTAACATTATAATCTAAAATGGTCTTAATATTGAAATAATGCGGGATCCCTGGGTGGCGCAGCGGTTTGGCGCCTGCCTTTGGCCCAGGGCGCGATCCTGGAGACCCGGGATCGAATCCCACGTCGGGCTCCCGGTGCATGGAGCCTGCTTCTCCCTCCGCCTGTGTCTCTGCCTCTCTCTCTCTCTCTCTCTCTGTGACTATCATAAATAAATAAAAATTTAAAAAAAAATAACTAAAAAAAAAATAACTATGAAATAATGCAAATGAGAGTACTGTTTAAACTCTAAATATTTATTCAACTGTAAATGTGTTAAGACAGTATCTCATTGAAATTACAAGGAAGACTAAGCCTGATTTAAACTCTTCATGACACCGAGGTTCCTTCCACAGTTTGGCTATTGTGGACATTGCTGCTATAAACATTGGGGTGCAGGTGTCTCGGTCTTTCACTGCATCTGTGTTCATAGACAGATAAATGGATAAAGGAGCTGTGGTCAATGTATACAATGGAATATTACTCAGCCATTAGAAACGACAAATACCCACCATTTGCTTCGATGTGGGTGGAACTGGAGGGTATTATGCTGAGTGAAGTAAGTCAATTGGAGAAGGACAAACATCACATGGTTTCACTCGTAAGGGGAATATAAAAAAATTGTGAAAGGGATCATAGGGGAAAGGAGAGAAAATGAGTGAAAATATCAGTGAGGGTGACAAAACATGAGAGACTCCTAACTCTGGGAAACGAACAAGGGGTAGTGGAAGGGGAGGTGGGTGGGGTGATGGGGTGACTGGATGAAGGGCACTGAGGGGGGCACTTGACAGGATTAGCACTGGGTGTTATACTATATGTTTGCAAATCGAACTCTAATTAAAAAATTTACAAAAAAAAAACAAAAAAACAACTCTTCATGGAGACACTGTTTTAAAATTATCCAAACATTTCCTTCAGCCCCGAATGACTACTTCTCTTCTCTAGTTTCCTATTGTCTACAACATAAAAGCATATCCGCAGTTTGCTTTACATAGCATAAAGTGCGATTCTTTCCAGAACCTACGTTGGCAGGGTCGGCAGGGCTGTATTTTTGCAATGTTCAAATACAGCATTCGTTCATTGCACAACTACTGTGTATTTGCACACAAACGAAAATAAGATTCAATGTCTATCTTCAAGGGGGAAATGGAAAGATATGTAGGAATACAAATAATGGTAACTATACTCTGGTGTGAGCTCTAATAGAGGTAGGTGCTGCTTTTAAATAAAAAGCCTACTAAAAACATTATGTATTTAGAGTGCGTCAAGACTTAAAAGCTTTACTTTTTAGTGCCAACAGAACATGCTCAAGTGAAGGTATAGGACATATATTATAAATAATAAAGGAAAAGCTTTTTACTATCCAGGGCCTTCAATGCATATCTCAGG
The DNA here is from genome assembly GCF_018345385.1 of Vulpes lagopus. Classification (NCBI taxonomy): domain Eukaryota; kingdom Metazoa; phylum Chordata; class Mammalia; order Carnivora; family Canidae; genus Vulpes; species Vulpes lagopus. The sequence goes on along the minus strand of NC_054832.1, from coordinate 25,639,847 downwards.
GTTTTTTTGGGGCGGTGCATATTTCATGAAAATTCTGAAATGTCTCTCTATGGCAGAAATAGACATAAGGAACACTTTATTAGTTTAAGAAACCAGAGAATGAAAGAGGTAACATCTTTCAAAATAAGAATAGGAAATAAAGAGGCTGATGAAAAAAATATACCCAGGCAACTTTGAAGTGGGGAATGGAACTTCCCTATGGATGAGAGTTATGAGGACTAGTCCAGAGAATTAATTAGGTTGGATTTAGGGAGTGTCAGGAACTTGAAGTTGGTATAAACATCAGAAAGAAATGTTATCCAGAGTATAAAAATAAGACTTCGTGAAATTGTGTGTAAGTAGGTATTGGTTTAACAGCTGAGTATTGTGGGGACTTATTGCCGGATTCAGGGAGAAAGACCGAAGTTTATGGCATGATTATATATTTCTCTGTGTTTGTACTTTTTTCTACTTTTATTTGCCTTTATTCTTAGTAGCCATAATAATTTTATTAATTTAATCATCTGATCCTTAGTCTTATCATATGTAGAACAAGGGTAATAATACTTATCACCTAATTCTGTTAGTTCGGTATTTTTGTTGCATTTATAAGTCTGCTCACAGGAAGGATAGAGATGATTCATTAAAAAGAGCTAATAGGGACGCCTGGGTGGCTCAGCGGTTGAGCGTCTGCCTTCAGCTCAGGGCATGATGCTGGAGCTCCAGGATCGAGTCTTACATCGTCCCACATTGGGCTCCCTATGAGGAGCCTGCTTCTCCCTCTGCCTGTGTCTCTGCCTCTCTCTGTGTCTCTCATGAATAAATAAATAAAATCTTAAAAAAAAAGAGCTGATCATTGTACCTAGAATAGAGTAGATACATAATGAATAATTTTATCTTTTAAAAACTTGTGTTTGTGGCCTTTTTCCTAAGGCAGCATAAATCTTAGATTTTTGGAAATAATGGTTCATGGAGATGGATCAACCTGGGAAATAGGAATGCACCTACCGTGAGCTAAGAAAGATGGAGAGTAGCTTTTATATCAAGTGCTTAACTACATGGATTTAGGAATGGCTACTTGGAATGTTAGGTAGAGAAAAGATTGTGAAGTCAATTCTAGCTTCCACAAGACATAATGCTGGAATCCATTAGTACCATTTGCCCTGAGAATGGTAGAATTCGTGGGATTTTCCCTGTATCTTTTCTCCTAGTGATCTCTGGAAATGTTTTACAATAGGACCTAGCTTTACTGACTTGCTTACAGTTTTCTTTCCTTTCTTTCCTCCCTTCATTCCCTCTCCTCTCCTCTTCTCTCCTCTCCTTTCCTTTCCTTGGTTGTTTTTTGTTTTTTTTTTTGTTTTTTTGTTTTCCCTTTAAACTAGGTCTTATTTACAAGCCTGTTAGCTTGTAGATACAAGTAGCTATTCTTAAAGAGCAAAGTTCTCTTTATAAAATGCAGAATAAAAATGTATCTCGAAGATTTCCTACATTTCATTAATGCTATTATTCTAGGTTTCTAATTATGACTTGATTTAAAATGAGAAAACACCTCTTGAATTTGCTCAAAACCAATTAAATAATTACCATCTAATTATTATATGTAGGCACTATTGTAAGACACTAATTGTATAGCCATGTATAACAGAGTTCTTGCTCTGAAGAAGCTTGTATTTCAGTGTATTTGTCGGGAGTAGTGGAGTAAATGGGGATGCAAATGGTAAATAAACATGCAAATAAACAAGAAAGTATCAGGTAATGAAATTACAGAAAAAGGAGTAGAAAGCACAAAATAAGATCTGAAGGCATATAAATATAAATGGAGTAAATTCAATGCACCAATAAAAGAAACATATAACTCATATGTACCTGAAAATAAGTTCCCATAACATATAAAAAAATGGCCAAAAATTTAAGAAAAAAAATTAAAAATTAAGAATTGTAATAGATATGCCCAAGTGTCTCAATAGTTGCTTGACCAAGGAGGTTTTTTTAAAAAATAGTGAGGATATAAATATTTAAGAAATATAATTAGCTTAATTTAATGGATATATATAAATACCTTCACCTATCAATTAAATGTGCTCTTTTTGCTTCCCATAGAGGGACAGTCATAAAAATTGACCATACCACAGGCCATACAGCAGTCATGCCCAGGAATTGGGATCATACATATCTTGCCACAGTGCAAATAAATTAAAAATGTGTGATTACTTATATATTGAAATTAATTTATATTATTTCTGACTAGCTCTTAAGCAGAAAAAAATAATAATGCAGTGGTATTAGGACAAGCTTAGAATTATTGATAATGAAGCTCTACATTTTAAAACTTTTGCAAAGCAAGTAAAGTGGTACTTAGGAAAAATATATAGCCACAAAAGTTCATATTAAAAGAGAAAAAAATCTAAATATTAATAAGTATTTATTTCAACAAACTTTAAAAAAGCAAAAGCAAATCCAGAGAAAATAGAAGGGAATAAATATTGTAAATAAAAGCAATATTAACACATGTTAAACAATGTTAATAAAAAACATACAGTGACAAAGTAAGAAAATACTGCAAATATTTTTATGTCAGTAACCTTAAAAATTGGATGAAAATAATTCTTAGGAGATTTTCAAAAATCTCTGAATGTAGAAAACTTGGATAGATATAAACCAATTAAATTCTACTCCCTCAAATCACTAAGTTCCTATTGTTATAGGAATTTCTAGCAAATATTTAAGAAACAGAACAAACTATTATACAAACTATTCTCTCTTATACAAACTATTCTAAATACTAGAAAAGTAAGAATTCTCCCAAAGTTAGGGGGTTGTATAATCTTGATTGAAACTAGACAAAGACAGTTATAAGGAATGAAAATTATAGATTAATTCCATGTTAAGAGACCAAAGACAATAAAATTTTAATTGATCTTAATAAGCCCATGGCAATATATACCATAATTACAAAAATTTAATATTTTGATGCACTGAAATCAGCAAAATATACTAGAAGCAAAAAAAAAAACCCATAGCAAATTGCTTTTATCCTATAAATGTGAAGATATTTTAATGTTAGAAAAGTATAATATATTTTACCAAATGAAGAGCTTTACAAAGGAAAACCATGTAATATTTTCAATAGCTGATGAAAAGGCAGTTGAAAAAATTGAAGTCCATATGGTTAAGCAATTTTTAGTAAATCAGGAATGGAAGGGAACTTCCTATAATTGATAAAATTACACATAGATAGTGTAACTTTTGATTAAGAATCCATTCTGGAACACACTCTGAACGAAATCTTAGTTCTGCCATAGGATTGGGCAAATTACTTAACATTACTGTGCTAAAACTTCTTTAGAAGTAAATGATTTTTGTATGTAAATAGTCTTAAAAAGCCCCTGAAAACAAGGAGTTAAAAAATGTTAGCTCTTATTAACATTACCTCAACCAATAGTAAGTATCATACCTAACAGTAAAACATTAGATGCATTCTCTTTAAAATCAGTAATGACCGAAGAACAATGGCTACCACTGTCTTAATTTGATAGTACTGAATTTCTTACCCTATTCAGTAAGCAAGAGGATGAGGGGTGGGTGAGCATAAAGACTAGAAAAAAAAATCACAAGAAACAACAAACTAAAAAATAAAACAAGAACTGCTACTGTTTGCATAGAAAATCCAAAAAAATCCATAGAAAAAGTATGATAACAAATGAAATAATTAAGCAGGTTGCTAGGGATTAAATAGTTACAAAAAATCCATTTATTAGATACAACTGTCAATATGACTAATTACAATGGAAACTACAAGATATTTAAGCTTTAGATGAGAAAAATTTATAAAGAAAATGTAAAGCTATTACTGAAAGACAATGAGGAAAGCATGACTAAATTGAGAGATATGCCACAATAGTAGATGGAAAGATTAAATAGCATACATACTTCAATTTATTCCAAATAATTCATAAATATAATGCAATCCCAATCAAATTCAACAGGCAGAAATAACTTAATTCTAAAATCAAAATAGAAGTTAAAAAGGTGAATAGACACCAGGACAGTTTTTGTTTTTGTTTTGTTTTCTTTTTAAATATTTTTTTGTTTAATTTTTTTTATGATAGTCACACACACACACAGAGAGAGAGAGAGAGAGAGAGAGAGAGAGAGAGAGAGAGAGGCAGAGACATAGGCAGAGGGAGAAGCAGGCTCCATGCACCGGGAGCCCGACGTGGGATTCGATCCCGGGTCTCCAGGATCGCGCCCTGGGCCAAAGACAGGCGCCAAACCGCTGTGCCACCCAGGGATCCCTTGTTTTTGTTTTTTAAATTTTATTTATTTACTCATGTGAGACACAGAGAGAGAGAGACAGAGACAGAGACAGAGGCAGAGGGAGAAGCAGGCTCCATGCAGGGAGCCCAATGTGGGACTCAATCCCAGATCTCCAGAATCACACCCTGGACTGAAGGTAGCACTAAGCCACTGAGCCACCCGGGCTGCCTGACACCAGGACAGTTGTGAAGAAGGATAAGGTGGGGTACTCTGCTTACCTCATATCAGTACTTATTTTAAAGCTATAGTAGTAAAATTCAGAGAAGTCTTGGCCTGGGGATAGAAAAACTGACCAATAGAACAGACTGGAGAAGTCAGAAACAGTGATAAAGAGATTTGATATTTGACAGCAGTAGCATTGTCTTGTCAATAAATGGTGCTAGCATTATTGATTATTCACTAAAAAAAAAAATTAGATTCCTAGCCTCCACAAAAATAAACTCCATATATATATTAAAGAGATTAAAAATCAAAAGCAAAACTTTAAAACTTTAGAAAAAGTTAAGGAAAATGCCTTTAGGATTTCATAATAAGGAAAGATTTTTAAATCAAGGCATAAAAAGCACAGATGAAGCATGAAGAAGAGGAAAGGATAAATATTGATATTTAAAATTTTTGTATAGGAAAAGAAACCAGAAATAGAGTGAAACTGTTTGCCAAAGTTGGTGATAAGATTTTTACTACAATATGGAAAAAGAATAAAGGATTATTATCCATAATATAAAAAGGGTTTTCTATAAATAAAAAAAGAAACAGGCAACCTACTAGAAAAATGTGCAACAGTAGAAATATGCAATTAACCAAAGGAAACCTCGGTATGAAAATAGAAAAGAGATGTTCAACTTACTAGTAACTGGAGAAAAGAATAATGACATGTGATAACATTTAATCCTCATGAGACTCACAACTTTCAAGTGTGATAAGAAACTTTCTGGTTCCTCAAAAATGGGGGATTTCTTGAAATCATAAATTGAAAAGGTATCTGCACACCATGCAGATTGCAGCATTGTTTACAAGAGCCAAAACATGGAAGTAGCCTAAGTGTCTGTCAACGGATAAATGAGTAAAGAAACTGTGGTACATATACAATGGCATATACAGCCATAAAGGAAGGAAATCCTGCCATTTGTGACATATGGATCTCAAGGACTTTATGCTAAGTGAAGTAAGTCAGACAAATATATATGCTGTGTGGTTTTACTTATATGTGTAACCTAAATAGACAAACCAAACTCATAGATACAGAGAACATATTGGTGTTTTCAGTGGCCAGGATGGCAGTTTGGTGAAATAGGTGAAGGTGATCAAAAGGCATTTATATATCTGGGTCCATTTATAAGATAAGTTCTGGGGATGTAATGTATAGCATGGTGACTCTAGTTAACAATAATATATTGTATATTTGCAATTGCTAAGAGAATAGATCTTAAAAGTTCTCATCACATAGACCACAAAATGTATAACTATGTGTAGCCATGGTTGCTGCAGTAATCATTTTACAATATATACATATATCAAATCATTATGTTGTACACCTAAAATTAATACAATTGATATGATTATACATCAATTATATCTCAATTTTTTTTTTAAATGTGAAGTTTCTGAAACTTTCTTTGCTGTTGAGAATATAAATTGGTGCAACCTCTTCTGAGAAGAACTTAGCAATACGTTAGGTTCAAGAGGTTCATACCTTTTGACCCAATAATTCCATTCCTAGGTATATAATAGGTACCTTAGAAGGACTTTCACAATTATGTTCAGGAATGTATGCAAAAGAATTTTCATTTCATTATGAAACATATTTGGTAGTGTAAAACTGAAACAAACTGTCTATCCAAAAATTTATAAATTAACTGTGATACAGTCATGAGATGGAATATAATAAAGAAATTAATAAACTAGGTCTACATGTCTCTATCATTAAAAACAGTGTAAAGGGAAAGAATTTCATAAGCATATGTACATGATGGAAATAGATAATTTTTATGAAAATAGGATAAAAGATGTGTATGTGATAGAAAACATGAAAATACCTAGAAACATACATACATGGAAAAAATAAGCACCAAATTCAGAATTAGGAGAGAGCAATTATAAAAAAGGAGGACTAAAAATGGTCTTGAGTGCTCATTATGGTTTGCCTGGATAGTCAGCCAGCTGGGTCTTGCCTTGTGTACAGTGTGGGGAGGCCCTTCCACATGGAGAGATTGGTATGGTGCTAAAGTTCAATCCTGCATAAGACCAATACTTTTTAACTCATAGTTGCAAGGCCTAGACGAGCATCTAGCATTTGCAAAGAGCATTTGCAGAGAACCCCAATAAATAGCTGGCCACCCAGATCTTCACTGTCTGGTGTCAGGCACCTTGTAAATTTTTCCACTGACGAGGCCATTTTCTTTCTTTCTTCTGTAAGATGAAAGACTCATAGAGGGCTCAACCTTTCCACTATAATGAAATCCACATATATCAAGTCTATATCCAGTAAATAACATGGTCCTGGCATGCATTTCCAAATTTTGTTAGAGCTATTGGAGGATTCCAAGTACCTGTATATTGCTAATTTGTCAGTTTTCTCTTTCTCTACCAAAGACTTCCTTAATCCTTGCCATGTAAACTTGTGGAATTAATCTGTACTTCTTTTGATAGACCTGAAGAGAATACCCCTTATATTTCATATTATATTTCTTAACACAAGAATAAAGAGATCTGAAGCAAATATGACACAATATTAAGGTTTGTCAGGTTGGATAACAGATACTATGAAGTTTGTTTTGTTATTCTATATAATCTTCAGTTATTGAAAATATTTCATAATGAAAGAAGAGCTAAGTGGTAGTAACAAATCCAAAATGTGTATTTTTAGTGCTCAATTCATAACTTGAAATAAATTATCAGTGTATCCTTTATGAACCCAATTATTAAAAAAAACCTTTAACTTTAAACAACTAAGATCTTTTGTCTTATAGTCATTGAATAAAAGTTAAGAAAAATATATTTATAAACATCCATAGGCATTGTAATTCATTTAAATACTTGCAGAAATATTTTAAAATATTATAATTATCACTATATTTTATTTTCCCTAGTCTGAATATTGACAAATTTAAATATCTTTAGACATTTTCTGAAATGTAATTATCAGTATACTTTATTCTCCTTATCACTGAGATTAGTCTCTGAAAAAAGATGAGTGAATCTTCAGCTTCCAAAAAATTTGTTATTGTTGTTTTTTAATATTTTGTGGTCTTGGCCAACTACCACAGTGTACTAATTGCTAATTTGTTTGTCTGATACATTTCCTTTGGTAGTAATTAGGGAAATGCTAATTTCCTTCTCACTGATAGGAAAAGTCTACAGTGAGAGCCCTTTTATGAAATAAATTATAAGTAATCTGCACTAAGAAATACTCATATAACTAACCACTGACAATAGCCAATGCAGAATTACTCTTCTGGATAAAATACAATCTAAATCATGCAGCTAAAATCAAATGTTCACATTTACCTTTGTATTCTAAATGAAATCCAGTGTAACTAACAGATCCATCACTCCGAAAAGCCAAATGCATAGTATTTGAGCTGCTTTCTATTCTCTCTGGTAACTTGCTGTCTTGAAAACTTCCAATCAGCGGGCTATTACTGTCTGGTCCATCATATATATAGAGGAAATCGTAGTTAGGTTCTATGCTAAAACTAAAAGGAGAGAGAGAGAGAAAGAGAGAAAAGGAGTTGGAATGGTTACTGCTAAGGTATTAAGTGTGATAATCAATAATCATATATTAATTTAGTCAATACCTTTTAAAAATAACAGACCTTGTTAACATAAGCTAATTTGAGAAAATTTACCTGGCAACACTTTGAATATGAATATCAAATCAGTGGAAAAGATGTATTGGTATTTTCAAATATTTCTAAGTTGGCACTGTGTCTACAGGGAATATAAATGGTAGTAAGGTAATTTATCTAATGAATGGGTAAAGGGTTTTGAGTCAGATATATAGGTTCAAGTCTTGCTCTGCCCCTGTTAGCTACATATCGTTATGTAAGTTACTTTATATCAGTAAAACATGGAGGACATCTATTTTTAAAAATTTTCATGCAGATATTTTCCATCATGGAAGTGCAACCTCTTTTTTCTTTGTCAGTGACACTATTTGCTTGAACTTCAAGCATATTTGCTGTTTAAAATTCAACTCTACATGTCTGATTCAAGCAAAAGTTTGAAATTCAAAATTTACATTTAAATTACTCAAATGAAGTCCTTCACATGCATTAGGTATTCTTTTTCCTGAAAGTAAATATATTTTCTTCCTTTAGAACTTGATGTAAGAGAAATCAAACCAACTCCCTGTTCGTCAAAATTAAATAATGTGTAAATAAGGACATTTTAGCATGTAAATTATTCAAATCAATATTTTGATATTGCAAACTTTGCATAATAAATTTGCCTTAACAACCTTCAAAAGTATGAGAATTGTCCCCTAAAGATTATAGAACTCGCATATTTAGAAGGCAAAGATGTACAATCATTTGTCTATGACCTAGCTCACATTGTGGCAGAGAAAAGGATAGATAGACTCAGTTGGGTCATTAAGAAAAGTCAACAAGTTCACAATATAAAATAAAACCAGTAAAGCTTGCAATTGTTAAACATCCATCAGTGGAAAAACTATCCTGTCAAATTTTATCATCTTTGTATATAAATAAGAAGCTTGTTAGGTAAGAAATATTCTTTCCAAATCTACTGGATTTATAGAGGATACATTTATATGACACTTATAAACCCTTACATATGCATATAAAAAGAATAGGAATCCAGCTAGCTTACTTGTGCATACATAGCAGTGAAGAAAAACTGGTATAATGCAGGGTTTTCAAACTCAATAAATAAGGGACCCTTTAATATGAGAAAGTTAGGAGACCACCACAATGTTCCATTCCATTTAATTTATTCAGTGAAATCTTCATAACTCTAAATCAATTAATTACTCTTGAAAACTTTTTGGTGGATATAGGCCTAAATTCTGGTAATTTTTGCTGTAAGGTAGCAGGAATCAGAGGACAAGGCCTTATTTTGTTACTTACTACACTTCTTCTGGGGTAAAACACAACCTTTCTGAACTTCATTTTTTTCAACATTAGGATTTGATGAGTGTTATAACTTCCTTACCTATGTCACTGTTGGCAGAGTCACTGGAAGCGAGTGCTTTATAAATATATACCTCTATGTATTATCCTCAGAAACCCAAAAACCTATTTAACAAGGGACTGCAGCCCATTTCTTTTTAATTTCTAGTTTGGACCTAAATAAATGCTTCTAAATATTGCTTTGTAACTTTTTAAAGAGGGACAATAAGACAAAGAAGTCGTTTTTTTTAGGAAATTTTAGAATCTTAGCTGTAATGACTATTTTACCTGAAAAAAAAAAAAATGGAGAGTACATTCTAATAGAAAGCTCTACATTACAAGGCAGTTTCATAAATATTAACTTGGTCTTGTCAATAATCTTGTGGTATAAGGAAGGGATTATCATTTCCATTTTCCCAATGAGTACACCAAGGCCCTGAATGTCAGTGATCTCCCTAGGGTCACATAATAAACAACACAGCTGGAAATTAAATTTAGGTCATGCATTTCATCTAATACAGCCTTCTATCGCTCATTTATTAACTACAATAATTTTGTAAGTCTACTAAGGCCTGTATCATTTAAATTGACATTTCTAATGTCTGTACTGCCATTTCCTCAACTGTAAAAATGAGTATGTAATAACCTCAGCAAATTGTCTTATAACTTGGCCCTAGCATAACTAACATTACCATCATTATTGTTTTATTATTACCAATTATCAATGTATCTCTACAAATTATAGATATCCAAAGTCTAAATATGTACACCTTATCACATTTTTATGAGCTCAAATTGTTTTTAAAATCTGGTTTCAATATACTAGAAAAAAGTACATATTTAACTTTAATATTTTACATAAATACCAAGCAGCTTTAACACACCGTCAGAGCCACTGTATGTCAATCTGGGACACTGAAGGTCAGGAACATCTCTACTTAAAGAATCATTTGAATTGTCAATACCTAATGCTTCCCATTGAAATATTAAGGGAAAGGAATAGGACCAGGTTCTGTGACAATAGGTATAATTTCCATGTGAAGAAATAGGTTCATTCCAAAAACTAACCTAGATGGTGGAGGCAGAGTTTGAGCTCGAAGCCAGCCACCTTCTTTCCCACACAGGAAGCTGAATCCTCTGCTACTTCAGTGCTAAGCCTACCCTGCAATTGACATTACTAAGCAACAAATGTAAATTCTGGAACACTCCCAGGTAAAGCTCTATCATGAGACAAGTTATGCTGAGAAATCATGTGGGAATGATTCATCGGATTCTTCTTTGTCAGCTTGACTTCATGAGATCACCATAAAAATAACAGGTAGAATGTATGTTTTCACAAGCTCGATGGTAATGTGCATGCACAGATGGGTATTTAGAGGCTACAAAAAGATGTTGGGTGGTACACAAATAGGAGAAAAAAAACCCTGGAAATCTTGACCTTTTAATCTTGAAGTTTGGGAAAAACTAAATTTTTTGAGGCAGCAATGGTAAATACAGGGAGAGAGGAAAGGTTATAAAGAGATCACATTTCAGTAGAGACAATAAACTACTCGACCTTTAGCACACTTCCTCTACACTGAAATCTGGTGAAGATGGTCACCTGCTAGCCTTCAGAACTACGGTGGCATCTATACTATTACACAAGGCTCTGAGAACTGCTGATTGCAGAGTATTAGTGCTGGAATTAATGAAAATTAAAACGTCATATACAGAAATAAAACTTTGCCTAGTGCAAATGCTAGGATAAAATAACAAGAAAAAATATATATATTTTTAAATGTGGAAATGTACAGGAACTCACCTGATAAATGCCAAGGAGATAACGTAGTCTGTGTTGACTGTGATAGTCCAGTCACAGTCCCTGCTGTGGGGATATGGATGAGGGAAGTTTGGTGAAAGAATAAAGCCTGAAGATCCTGTTAAATTGCCTCCACAGGGTGCTTTAATTTAAACAAACAAACAAACAAATGCTTAAGTGATTAATAAGATTAGTTATCAATATTTGTATAAACACTTCTCTGAAGAATTTAGAAGATTCTGTACAGATCTGACTTTTTCTAGTATTGGACGGTTGAGAATACTGCATTGTATTTCAAGAAAGGCCATTAGAATATTAAAGACATTAAGTGTGTAGTTACATTGAATTTAGCTTTTTTACTGGCTTCAAAAGACAAGAAGAAATTATAAATGTACCCTCCTCACCTTCTATTACTATTTGTTTCATGTAAAAGATAAGTATTGAGAAGAAGAGTACAGATGGTTTTCCCACGGTTGCTAAGACCAAATCTCAAGCTTACAGGAAAAATCAGAAACAAAACAAAGCAAAATGAAATCTCTAGTAAGTGGAATAACGGGATATGAGATACTTGGCTCATTTTCACATCTTCCCCAGTACCTTTTTTAGTGTATTTATGGAGGAAGAGTTTTTGACAATAGTGAATGAGTGAGAATGGATAATTATTTGTGAACCTACAGCTCTTTACAATAAAACACCCTTATACTGAATGTTACCATCTCCCTAAATTCTAGTTGTCTGACTTGTTGATGAAAATAGACAAAGACTACAGTTATTGCAGATACAAACAAAGGTTTCTGTGACACTTCAGTGGAAAAGCTTTAAAACTTGTCAGTGAAATTCAAAGGACACATTCTTTAGGGGATTATTGTTGAAGTCTGTGTTTAACAGTTTATGATCAGGAAATAGTATATAGAATTGTCAGCTTCAGAAAAAACAGAGCCATGAAGATAGGGAGGCCCCAGTGGTGGAGTGGGACAGTGGGGATATACACACACACGCCCAAGAGAGACTGAGATCATGATTTCATGATGTCTCATACATGTAATCAACATGCCAAACTTCTTCTCTTATCTGAATTTTAAAATTATAGTTTTCTCACGTAAATTTTAGCATTCAGTTATAAGGCATTTTGGATTCTTTTAACAGCATCAAATTGGTTTTGGAAGAAGGAACATTTTGGATCTAGCAACATTTCAGATCTCTGTTCTTTGCCTGAGTCTAGATAAACAAAATCATCACTCTGATTTGGTAACGTTTGCCATCTAAATAATGGATGTCTGCTAGGATATTTCTCTCCTCCCCTCCACTACCCTTGCCTCAGTGTCTCAGTGACTGTAGATAACCTCAGCCCTACTCCACTGAGAATACTTATTTGCTTAGACTTAATTTATTCACTACTGCTTACCTATCACCTGCGCATCTTTGTGGATCTTATCAAATGACTAGACATAAATATATCAGCTTTCTATAGTCCTCCCTCTTCAAATTTCAATGTCTCCTGAATATTTCTCTGTACAATTAGAGGATAAAAAATCCCCTCCTATTAATCAGAATAACACCCTCAACCTGGTCACATAATTGCTCTTCCTTCTCTGGAATCTTGGTTTATTTATCACCTTCAGTCTCTCTGGCTTTATCCCTTGTGTTCACAGACAGGTTCAGAGGTCTTTTATCCAAAAAATAAAACAAAGTTCCTTAGAATCGATTGCTTTTCACTGTTTTGTCAGCTGAAATTGTTGAATTTTACCTGATGATTAAAAATGCCCTCACCTTTTTTGTGTTTGGTTAAATGGGCTTACTGTGAGGAACCACCCTTCTCCATATGACTCAGATAAAACTCACTTACCATGTATTAGATAGGACCCCTTAAAGAAGCTCCCTTACTTTCCTGTGATAAGACCCTGTAGATTCCAATTCTTTGACTCAATTGATTAGCTAAATTTACTCATTAATTGGAATAAAATGCTTGTAACTAAACTTTAATTAAGCTTTCATCCTTCCTCTGAGCCCCTGAACTTTGGTCCACTCTCAGCCTTGAGTCAGCACACAACATCTCCTGAGGACAGGATGGACTTGAAAGACATCATTCTCTGCTTTACTAATTGATTGGTCCACTATTTCATCCCATTTCCCTACACTGAGTTCTTTTTAGCCTTATATACTCCACTCCGTACAAGGAGAATTCCTTTTTTCTAACTCTTGAGATGCTTGTAGATCTTATGGTTACATTGCTCTCCCTATCACAATGGTTATCCCCACAACACCCACACTGCAATAGTTCTTTACAAATATAAGTCTCTCCTTATTTATTTATGATTTGTCTTTTCTAACTAAGTCTTTTGAAGAGGACGTCTAATGTCATTGGCTCTTTCTTCACCTGTCTGCTGTATTTACTTATAGGCAGACTAACATGATTAGCAAAGCAGGTCACCACCAGGAAAAAAAAAATCTCATAGAAAAGCACCAAAGTATTCATCCCAAAGTATTCTCTTTGGTCTTACATTGTTTTTCTTTTAAATTATATTGACAGAGACACAATAACCTTTTTGTTGAGTATGGACTCTAGATAGCTTTATTAGTTTCTTTCCACCTCCCATTTTTCTTCAAACATTGCTATCTCCTTCAGCCTCCATGTCCTCAACACAAATGCTTCTTAGCCTACCCTAGAATGACTTTTATACTTATTCACTTTATTCTTCTCATCGTATCTGTAGCCATTCTTCAGGGTTGACTTTCACCTTAAATTGACTCTCCTTGTTGCTGGAATTCTACTTCTAATTTTCTCCTAGTGTCTTTGTACAGATCTCAGTTTTATTACCCAGTGTGTTTTCTTCAACTTTGTCTTATAATTCCTTGCCTAGTCATCTCTAATTTCCTTGCCTAGTCATCTCTGATTTTTGCTCTGTTAACATTCTTCCATGTTGACCGTATCCATTTTTAATTTATTTTTTATTTTTTATTTTTTTTCCGTATCCATTTTTAAAATTCTAAGCCATATGCCCAAATGCTCACTAGCTATCTCTACCTGATAGTCTACAGATCCATCATTAAACACAGAGTATCTGGCATATCCAAACCTCAACTCAAATTTGTTTCTTTTCTTTTTTTGCCACATGGATCATGATTTATTGTGTAGCAAGTCCCCTATCCTTGGACAGTTAGGCTGTTTCCAATTTGTGGACTTTGTAAACAATGGTGGCACTTTTCACCCTCTTTCAGATGATTTTTTTTTTTTTTTAAGTAGGCTCTATCCCCAACGCTGGGCTTGAACTCACAACCTTGAGATTAGGAGTCTCATGCTTTACCAACTGAGCCAGTCAAGTGCCCCTCAGATAATTTTATTGAGGTTAGAGCTTCTGGAGCTTTCTGGAGACAGAAAGCTGGGCCTGAGCACATGGACACTGGAAGTCCAGTCTGGAGTCCTTCCCTCATGCCCAGCCCCCTCATGTCCAGCCTTATTCACACGATCTCAGGCAGCCATCTCCACTGCCATATTGTCCAGCTCTGTATGTCATGTCATTGTTTTTCTTTTTGCTTTCCCCTCTAACTGCCCTTCTCTTCTGGTTATGGCCCACATCCTGGACCAGGGCTGGGACTCTTCAGTGGACAGGAAGGGCTTGGCTTGAGAATCCCTTCTCCACACCTACTGTGTGCTGGGTACTCTGCAGACACTGGGCTTACATTAGGTCTCCCCATCCTGTTCCCCTTCTTCAGCTATGGCACAGCTGTGTTCCTGGCAATTCCACTTTTGTTCACCCTGGGCAAAAAGTCCTACGTGTCCATACTAGATATTTCAAATTTGTTTCTTCTTTTGCATTTCTAAGTTGTTTGATTAGTGCTGTCATCCACCTATATTTCCAAGCTAGAGGTTTAAGATTCTTCTTTTCTTGCTGCATCCATGTACCACTCCCATCAAGAAACACTACTAAGACTCTACTTCATACATCCTATAGCTATATTTCAACCTATTGCTCTCCTTCCTTTCCTACAACCATATTTCTAGAACTGGTTCTTATCTCCTGAATTATAACAACATCTTCTTATTTCCCATGCCTCTGGTTTCCTCTAACTCATCTCTCTCCCAATAAAAACATCTAATCGGACTATGCCTATGCATATAATTCTGCAATTATTTCACACTGCCTGCATGATAATGCCCCAACTCCAATACAACTTTTATGACCTGATCCTTACAACCTTCCCAACTGAATCAACCACCATCTTAGACCCAAAATTTACACTCAAGTACTATCAAACTGCTTCTAATTCCTGGCACTTCTATGCCTTTGCTCCTGCTATTCATGTCTGCCGAAATGTTTTTTCTCTTCTACATGTATAGAACGCTTATGTTTTAAGATTTGCCACTGCCTCCACAGAGCTTTACTGGAAATTCTTAGCCTGGGCTCTACTTCAGCTCTCTTCAACTTCCTCTAGTATGCAAAAAACCTCTAATTTTCCCTTCCATATGTACTTAAGTATTCCCTTCAGGTATCTGCATTCATCACTAATCTTAAATTAAAGACTGTGTCTTAAATGTTATCTTAAACCTGGGATTCAGTACATAGTACACATTCCATAAATGTTTGTGGAATTGCTAATGGCTTCTTGTATTGATTATGAAAATGGTGAAAATAACTGGGGATGGATGAACAATCTAATTTGTAGCTATATATTTTGATAAAAATAATAGCATATTTTGCCTTTAGAATTTGTAAACTTATATATGAATTTGAAAAAAAATAGAAAAAATGTGTAGTAAGGGCAAATGTATGTATGTATGCGTATATGTATAAAAGACAAAAATGATAGCAAAATGTTCTTTGTGTTGTTGTTTTTCATAAACTATGGTAGCTGGATTGTGTGAGATTACGTGGTAGAGGGATTCTTATGTTAATTTGAGAGAGCATAGGAGAGTAAATTTGTCTAAATTCTCCTTATCTTTCACAGGGAACATGTTTTGTTTTGTTTTGTTTTTTTAATTGTCAGAAATATACAATTTCTGACAATATACAATTTGTATATACAAATGCATGTGTCCATATATACTTTTATGTTTATATCCTTTATCACCAAAGATATAGGAACATTTTTAAAAAAGATATAGGAAAATATATTACATATATTTTTAAGTATCTTACTGGATATTTTCCATGACCATTCTATAATCTAGGCATAAGATCATCTAAAAATTCTTTTGATTACATTATTTAAATTATATACCAACAATTTTCCAATATAGTTCGTTATAGTTGATTTTGGAAATCTGCAAAAGCCACTGAGGCAAGGAGAGATATTACCTGACATTTGTATATCCCAAATATTGAGTAAAGAAAATTTTCTTTGCCTCAAAAACAGTAAACTTTAAATAGCATTTGGAAAATACATTTTTATTTTTATGCATGTAATCATCAAACATCCAGAATAAGAGTCTCTTTAAGTCAAATAGATTTATGAAATAAATTTTCAGTTAGGTTCCTTGGATTTCTGACATAAATGATGAGTGTTGTTCCTCAAAAGGCAGTTACACAGGCCACTATTGATAATATTTTATAATCTTTTTTTTTAAAGATTTTATTTATTTATTCATGAGAGACAGAGGCAGAGACATAGGCAGAGGGAGAAGCAGGCTCCTCACAGGGAGACAGATGCAGGACTCGATTCCAGGGCCTTGGGATCACACCCTGAGCCAAAAAACAGACGCTCAACTGCTGAGCCACCCAGGCAACCCTATTTTATAATCTTAATTTTCTTTGACCCCATTTAGTTTTATTTGTGTATACTGACTTTAGCAGCAGCCCACTCACATTAATGTCTTTGTTACTTACCTTCATATTGAGTGCTACTACTTTCCCTTTGGCAATGTCAAAGTAATCTTCACACTGTCAATTTTGTTGGAATGAATTCTATTAACCCTCTTAAAGATGACGTCCTTCTATTTGGTACTTGCTTAAAGGCTAACTATTTCAACATGCAAGCAAAATGCTTTATACTCCAGGGTCTGAGACATAGACTTATGGAGTTTCTAAAAAGTTCAGAGTTAATCTTTGGCATAGTATTTCCAATCATGGAGTTCTTTCTTATCAGTTTCAGAGGTCAAGATTTGTGCAGCCTTAGCAATTTTTCAGACTTTTTTTTTTTTTTTGAGGTTATTTTCTTCCTCAGAGAAGCTCTAATGCATATCTTCTCCTCAAGCTATCTTTTCCCACCAAAAAAATAATACACAGCACCATAATCCATAAAAAAACTTTGCTCAACCTGCACAATTTAAAAAAGACTTAGTGTTTCACTATTTTTCCCCCTAGAATTAGGACTTGAAAGCTAAAGTCTTGTCTACAAATGGAATTTTATTAAAGCTAATCACAAAACGCTTTCATCCTCTATGTTTTGTATTTTAGTGTTTTCTAGAATTTTAGTGTAAAGCTGTCTGATATTTTAGAATTCTAAACATAATAACATCTCACATTATATAGACGTCTGGTAATTCTAATAAGCAACACCCTCTCACTAGGTTGAAGAGTTCTAACAAATCAAAAACTCCTACAGTAGTTCTGTAGTATTCTATCATTTCTTCTTTACACAAAGATTCTCTTTATGGGATAGTCAAATTCCAATCGTTTGGAATGTGGTGTTTTAATTTAATTGGATTTTTTAAGGTTAACTGAATAGTAAACAAATGGAAAATTAATTCTTTTTCTTTCTTTGAAAAAAAGAATTTTAAAGATTTTATTTATTTATTCATAAAAGACACACAGAGAGATGCAGCGACACAGGCAGAGGGAGAAGTGGGCTCCCTGCAAGTAGCTCAATGTGGGACTCAATCTTGGATCCCAGGATGACAACCTGAGCCGAAGGTAGATGCTCAACCACTGAGCCACCCAGGCATCCCTGAAAATGTTTCTTAACTGTATTTTATTTTTTGTTTTTATAAGTATAGTTATAGTAAATGTATATTAATCAATGCTTGATTTAGAATCTTATAGCAGTAGATTAACAATATAAATGTTAAACGGAAATAATGAAGATTAAAGGAGAATATAGGTAAGCCTGTATTGGTTCAAGGTATGTCCTTATTTTATTTTATTTTTTTAAAGTTTCTCTAATAACATGTTATCTGCCTCATTTTCTACAAAGGTCTAGAACTGTCATTACTCTCTGACAGGCTTGAGGCTTTAGATGTGTCTTGCTTTATCATCAAGTATTTCTGAAATGCCAACGTGTAAAACACAGAAAACGTGATGTGAAAATACAGATTTTTTTTTTAGCTTTCATTTCATTAGAAAGTAGGTTCACAAGAATAGGGAACTCCTCTGTTTTGTTTTTTTTTTTTTTTTAAGATTTTATTTATTTATTCATGAAAGACGAAAGAGAGAGAGAGAGAGAGAGGCAGAGACAGGCAGAGGGAGAAGCAGGCCCCATGCCTGCCATGGGACTCAATCCTGGGTCTCCAGGATCACGCCCTGGACTGAAGGTGGCGCTAAACCACTGTGCCACCTTGGCTGCCCCTCCTCTGTTGTTTTACTGCCAAATCCTCCATGTTGAGAATAATGCCTAGGATACCCTGAGTGACTAATGAATTTGAGCTTGCAACTCTTGCATATGAAGTTACAAGACGAGGAAAACAAATCTGAATTGAGTGCTTGAGTTTGTTCCCTTCTGACTGAGGTACTACACACTCTTCCTATTACCATGTGACTCAAAATAATTACTGTGAAATGATTATTGAAAATGCATTTATGCATTGCGTATAAGTGAATAAAAATAAGGTTTTGTTTCCTAAATGTGCCAGATTTGCTTAAGCTGAATTCTGTAAGAAATACAACCATGAACAATGAATGAATGAATCTGGAATCTCTCAAGTTGCTTACAGTATAGTAAGAGAGAATATGTAAAGAAATAAAATTTTGAGTAGAGAGAACATACTTTGGCAAAAATCTATTGTAAATTCAAGACAGCATTAATTCTAAGACACTTGAGGTAAAAAGTTTGAGATTAGCCAATTTTAATTTAAAAAACTTAATAATGAGATTTTAAAAAGATTTTATAGCAGGTTTTATGCTAAAGGTGGTAGGTACATTCTTCTAACTTTTCTCATACCAGTAGAGATATAATATGTATCTTAATTTTCTAGAGTTTAACTTGGAGGATCAAGAACAGAACATAGAGGTAAAAGACAGTTGAATGCATGCACCAATCTGCTGTAAATCCTTAGGTTATCAAAATAAAAACATATTTTACTACTCATGAATGGAATGTAAAGCCAAAGCTTTGAAACTAAACTCAAACATAAAGTTTCAATTAAATTTCCATTCTTACAAGAAATATCTATTAGAGATACAAGATGAATATGGCTCATTTCAAATGCAGAATCTGAATCTACTCTTTTAAATTTTAAAAGCAGTGGGTAACTACATTTTTATAGTAGATAAAGGAAAATTTAGACTTTTCAAAAGCTTTACTTATTAACTTTTTTTTTGTTTTTTAGTCAGGATCATCAAACCATTGAGAATCTAATGAAATTATGGACCTTTTCATTAAGAAAAAAAATTATGATCATTTAAGATTTTATGCCTTTTTTTGGAGATTCATAGATCTTAGAAATATTAGATCTCATATAAAACCTATTCTAGAATATTGTTCTTAATAACATCAATACCCATTTTAATCATTGTTTTATATTTATATAAAATTTTCGTTGTTCTTTAATTCATACCTATACAGACTGGTGGGCTGGGCTGCCAGAAGTATCGATTTTCTACTTGAATGCAGGTTATTCTTTCCTCTCCTTGAAGCTCATATCCTGGGTCACACTGAAAAACAACAGTGTCCCCAGGTTCTCGTCCATCCCCATTTCGAGTCCCATTCATGGGAACCCCTGGGTCACGACATGCAGTGGCAACAGAACCTATCAAAAGACAGAAACAAATCTTTAGTTTTGACGGTACCAAAATCAATTTCAACATTCCAGACCTTACAGTTTAGAATCTTCCTTATATCTACATGCTTTTAGAAATTTACTTAAGAAATGCTTGGGCCAATTTTTCAATCCCTACACAAAAAAATAATTGTAATACTTTTTGTTAATTTGTGTGCTAACTTGTTTCAAGAAGGGGCATGCCATTTTAGTAGCTAAATAATAGATTTCCTGAAAGTTATTAGATGCTCTGTGAAAGACTGTGTAGAAGTTGAAAAGAAAACCATAGAAAGAACATATCTGCAAGGGATCTATTCCACAAAGGACTTGTATCTACGATATACATAAATAACTCTTAAAACTTAAGTGTGGTAGAGAAGAGGAAGAAGAAAACACATCCAATTAAGAAATGGGCAAAAAAATTTCAATGAAGAGGATACTGGATGGTACACAAAAAGATTTCTTTAACCTCATTTACCATTAGGGAAATGCAAATTAAAACTGCAACGAGATATTATTATATACCTATCAGATTGGCTAAAGTAAAAAATAAGATCACTAATGCTGGCAAGGTTCTGGAGAAAATGAAATTATTCATGCACTGCTATTGGAAATATCAAATGTTACAGCCACTTTGGAAATAAGCATGTTTCTTGCAAGACTAACCATGTGCTTACCATACAGCTCAGTAATTACATTCATGTACATTTATCCCAGGGAGATGAAGACTTATGACCACATAAAAACCTGAACACATATTTATTCATAGAAGCTAAAAAGTAGGAATAACCCAAATGTTCTTCAACAAGTGAATAATTAAACTAACTGTGTTTGCATACCATGGAATATTACTCAGCAATAAAAAAGAACGACAATACACATCACAACTTAAAAGGATCTGAAAGGAATTATGCAGAGTGAAAAAATAGAATATCAAATACAACATCAAATATAATACTGTATGACTTTATTTATGTAACATTCTTGAAGAGACAAAATTAGAAAGCTGGAAAACAGATTAGTTAGTACCAGGAGTTGTAGGGGGAGGGGATAGAAGGGAGTGACCATAGCTATTAAAGATAACATGAGAGATCCTTGTGATGAACTGTACTATGTCTTTACTATGGTGGTCTTACAAATCTACATAGAGTTAAATAGGGGCAGCCCAGGTGGCTCAGCGGTTTAGTGCTGTCTTCAGCCCGGGGCCTGATACCGGAGATCTGGGTCGAGTTCTGCATCAGGCTCCCTACATGGGGCCTGCTTCTCCCTCTGTCTGTGTCTCTGCCTCTCTCTCTCTCTCTGTCTCTTATGAATAAATAAAATCTTAAAAAAACAACAACAAACAAATCTACATAGAGCTAAATAAACATACACACAGATATATTCAAAGTTAGTAAAATTTAAATAAGATTGATAGATTGTATCAAAATCAATTTTGTTGTTAGGATATTGTGCTATAGTTATGCAAGAAGTTGTCATTGCAGGAAACTGGGTGAAGAGTATATAGGATCTCTTTATTATTTCTTACAACTGCATATAAGTGTCTAAAAATAAAAAGTTAAAAAAATCATTAGAGAAAGCAGAATAGTATGAGACCATAGGAAAGCAACTATTCTTCTATATACAGTATATGACACGTTTAATAATAGTTAACTCCAATTATTCAGGTTAATGGACAAAATATTATTTTGAATTACCATAAAGTAGATTTACCCTAAAGCATATGGCAATTAAGTATTAAGACAAAGAAGCTATTAAAATTTCCATTTAAATTATTATTAAACTATATTCATAAATGTAGGATTCACCTAGTATAACTTATTTTTTAATTGTATATTAAATTAATGACATAAATTGCTGGATTACAGACACATAACTGATATTCACTCATTCATTCACTTACTAACTTAATATATTCCAAACATTTTGCTAGGTTCTACAAACACAAAGAAGAAATGAGCAGACACAATAGAACTAAAGAGACTCCAAATTATTTTGCATAGTGGTGGTACCAATAAAGAGATTCTATTATAAACATCCTGAGGGGGTAGGTAGTTATATAGATACACAGGTAAGTAGATATAGATAGATTGATAGATAGATTGATCAGTCTGCCTAGTAAACTTGTTGTAGCTCATCTCTCTAACATATATACACAACCAAGAAACCATAGAATCTGCACCCAATATTGTAATGTTCTGATTCTTAAAGTTGTATGGGAATCAAAAGGAATATATCATCTAAAAAACTGAGAAAAAAAGGATAATGGTGGGATGCTAAGTCTGACACTGAAAAAAAAGCAGTAGATCTCAGCTCAGGTCTGGATCTCAGGGTCATGAGTTCAAATGCCGTGTTGGGCTTCATGCTAGTTAGGAGCCTACTTAAAAAGAAAAAAGAAAAAAAGAGGAAGAAAAGCAATCTGTAAAATAAAGGGTACATAGGTGGCTCAGTTGCTTTAGCATCAGATTCTTGTTTTTGGCTCAGGTCATGATCTCAGTTTTCTTGAGATCAAGTCCTCTGTCTGACTCTGAGCTCAGAGCTGATCTGCTGGAGATTCTTTCGCCATCCTTCACCCTTCCCACCCTTCACATGTGTGCATGAACACACTCTCTGTCTCAAATAAAAAAATCTTTAAAAATAAAATAAAATGCAATAACAACAAAAAATGATCATGCATATATATATATGCATATGCAACATATATTTTGTTTACTTTTCCAACAGACTAAAAAAGTTAATTTTTAAAGGGTTTCATTTTTAAAAGGGTTACTAAATGTGGACTGCAAATACAATTTTACTGATCACTTAAATGAAACAAAACCTATGTATCATTTTGTATAATCAAAAGTCTTGTAGTTTTGCTTCATTTTTTCTGATAAACTAATGTTTCTGAGCAATGACTATGGGCAGGAATTTTACAAATATAATTCCTTGAATATTCCTAACAACCTATGAGACAAGTGTCATTATTATCCTTATTTAGAGGTGAGAAAACTAAAATTTAGAGAGATTAACTAACCTGTCCAATATTACAAAAAGTAGAGTACAGAACCAAGATCTGAACTGAAATCTGTCTGACTTTAGAATCCAAATACTTAAATGTTATACTAGACTGTCCTCTTCTGTCTGCAACTGCTCCAGAGATGTAATTTTTCCCTCCATAAAATAAAATAAAATAAAATAAAATAAAATAAAATAAAATAAAATAATAAACCCCATTAAGAAATTATGGAAAAGGTAGGGATTATATCAATAAATGGAAAAGCTAGAGCTGGCACAAATTTGAACTATTGTAAAAATATTAAATCTACCTTCATAGGAGTTCTTGTTGAAACAGTTGTTTTTAGTTATTAATAACAAATTCATATTCAAGAATATTGAGGAAATGGGGTAGGGAGTTGGTTCCAATATCCAAGTAAATTTGTTCTGTAGTAACCATCTGTTCCTTCACAGAGCATCTATAATGCATTATAGGCTCTGGACAATTATGATCTTCCAATATTGATAGAGATTTTTTGTGAAGTATTTTTGCAATAAACTCAGTCATTAAGGTGTTCTTGAATTGCTCTGTGATGGTTTTCATCCAAACTAAACTATATGTATTGGTTTTACAATATATGGGGAGTGATGTTCTACATAGAAGATTTACATTTAGGATGCTTTTACTGGAAAGAAGTAATATAAATATGGAATGTGCTCTACTTTCAAAGTGAAAAATAGTAATGACATAAAATTACAAGAAAACTTCATTATTTTTTGTTGTTGAAGCTTCTCAAGCACTGAAGTCTGTTTCTGCAAAAAGTGTGAAGCCTCAGACGAACATTCCAAAAATAAAAATTAATGTGTAATAATGTATCGAAATAAGAGCAGTAAATATATCTTAGCTGAATTTGAGGGTAAAAGAGATGTTTTCACTCTATCGTCAGATTTACTGTGCTTAAAGTGGACTCAAGTGGCTAAAATTAATCATTAGATGTCTTCGACATGACAACTAATATATAGTATGTGAAAATACGCATTTGCCTTTGGATCTGGTCAATGTAAAGAAACAGAGGTGGTGAACACCTATTGTTCCTTTTTCTGTCAATAAACAAATTAGGATAATATTCTAAAGCACAATAGAGAATTATGGAGTTAATGAAAGACTGAAGACATTTTTTCCTATTGGAACTTCAATTCTAAAAGCAGTCCGTGAAATACACACAGGAACAATTATTTTGTGTGAATGCCATTGTCCTATTTTCTTTATCTATTCAAAATTTGATCTCCATACTGGCTATACTCTGTGTTTGTTGGCAGACAAAATTATAATAATTTTAGTATCAATCATTCATGTTTTCTGTATTGAATAAAAACTATATCCACTGAAGAAAATAAATAAGTACTTAGGAGCCATCCTGTATCTCCTTGAGATTAGGAATGAAATAATCTCATATAATTAGAATAATTAAAATGGCATTTATATAATACTAGAATTTAATAAGGTGTTAGTCATGTATATAAAAATAGATTGATATTTTTATTTGATATTAATTTTTCTCTTTTGTGGGACATAAAATTCTCAAAATTTATCATTCTTACTTGCTTTTTCTCTTTGTTTAATAATTTTTTTTTAAGATTTTATTTATTTATTTATTCATGAGAGACACAGAGAGAGAGAGATAGGCAGAGAGAGAGGCAGAGGGAGAAGCAGGTTCTATGCAGGGAGCCCGATGCAGGACTTGATCCCGGGACCACGGAATCATGCTCTGAGCCAAAGGCAGATGCTAAACCGCTGAGACACCCAGGCATCCCATGATTTCAAATTTAATTGATGAAATGAACATCTGTAATTTTCTTTCCATTAGGTTGAAGTCTATCATTCATTCCTGATTTTTTCTAACATAAATATGCAAACAGAAATTCCAACAAAGAT
Organism: Vulpes lagopus; assembly: GCF_018345385.1. Taxonomy (NCBI): domain Eukaryota; kingdom Metazoa; phylum Chordata; class Mammalia; order Carnivora; family Canidae; genus Vulpes; species Vulpes lagopus. Next base: position 25,614,798 of record NC_054832.1, on the reverse strand, counting down.
AAAGGGTCTTAAGAATCCAAAGTCTCACTTGTAAAGATATCATGAAAGGAACATTCTGGAAAAGCATATAATAGGCCACTTATATATAATATAATATCCAAATATTGCTTAGATTTAACTTACAAAGCTTTATAAAATTGATAATAAAAGATAACTGCTCTTGCTTGTTTCCCTCCTATGAAAAGGACTGGCCATTTATATTTTGGTTATTCTAGACTTTGAATTATCAAGTGGCTACCATACCTTGTGCTCCTTATACTAGTTGACTATTCCATAGAAATGATAATACTCACAGGGAAAAAGTATATAACTAGCATATGTGAATAGTTAATATTATTAATATGTAGTATTTTGTGGACACACTCTTTCAAACCCTGCATTATGAGCTGCTTCTCACTTGATTGAAAAAAGTCTGGGTACTACTATTATCCATATTTTCCCAATGAGAAAATGTAGGCTTACAAGGGATAAGAAACTTGCCCAACATCACAGAGTTATTTAGGGTAGTCAAAGTTGGAATGCAGACATGAGAACACACCCAGGGAAATTTCTTAAATAAAAATGATAGAACCTTTGAAATAAAAAATGCTTAGTGTATAGACTGTATTATAAAACTTGAATGATGTGACTACCTAAAATGAAATTTCTAAAATATGTTATTAGCCATTAAGTGTCACTATAAAATCATAAAACTAACTATCCATCTATCATTCTGATGGAGCAGTCCAAAAAACTGCACATTTACAACAGTTGACTTTAAATCTAATTAATATTTTACTAAAAACAATTGCAGCCATCAACATTACTATTTTATCCCTGGGATTCCATTAGCATATACTGTGTCAAACTAAATAAAGTCTGTATATTTAAGAAAGAGATACAGTTAAACATGAAGTACAATTAATTTACAAGAGATTTCAATAAAACAATGACAATAATGATTGCTGTCTCTATTGAGAGCACATATTATCCAAAGCACTAGGCTATAGGCTAACTTCATACTTTTTTTTTCTAAAGATTTTATTTATTTATTCATGAGAGACACACAGAAAGGCAGAGACATGGGCAGAGGGAGAAACAGGCTCCACGCAGGAAGCCAGATGTGGGACTCGATCCTGGGACTGATCCTGGGACTCCAGGATCACTCCCTGAGCCAAAGGCAGACGCTCAACCACTGAGCAACCCAGGTGTCCCTAACTTTATACTCTTAAGCTAAAACACCACATCCTTATAAAGTATTATTATCATGTCCATTTTTAAGTGGGTAAAATGAACCTCATTGATGTTAAATGCTTGCTCTTAGCAGAGTGGAGATTTGAATTCAAGAAACAACAGCGTTTCAACCAGTATAGTATATTGTCTCAGTATGATCCTATGTCATTATTGGATACAACAAAACAAAATCATGTCCTACTAAGGGAACATCTACAGTTGTTTATTGATAAAGGAATTAGATCTAGTTTTAAATGGAAAGGCAGGAATATTGAGCAGCTTATAATTCTTTCTTGCTACACAACAAAATTTCTCGCTACTAATATTTCACCATAAAGGGAAGCAAAAAAGACAGACTCTAGATTCTTTTCATAGGTATTATTGAGACTAATAGAAATTCGATTTAGCCATATATATGCTATATTTAGCTATATATGTGCCAGATAGTAGTCTTTAATTACAATACTAAGGACATTGCCCTCCAATTGTTTTTTTTTTTTCATTCTCTTTCTTCTTCTCATCCTCTCTTTTGCCTGATTTCTTCCCTTATAATTCACTGAATAAGTAGAAGCAATAAGACAGGCAACTCCTCATTTAAGCACCACCAAATCTATCAGTCCAATCATATCTGCTTTCCACTGCTGTTGCCATGGTGAAGGAGCTTTTGCTCTACTGAAGGTCAACCCTAGTTCTTGTGCTGCTGGTATTAAACCCTCTTCTACTCTCAAGACTTTATTCCTAAATATTTCTGATCTCTTCTGAATTACCAGTTCTTCCTTCCTTAATGGTCCATTCCTAATAGCATGTAGACATAACTTCCATTTTCCAATATGAATAAATAAGCAAAACTCTGATTACATCTCCATCCTCTTACAATTATTTTTCCTATTTCTCTCCTTTCTTTAATAAGAAACTTATTAAGCATCTCTCTTGAGGGAGATATCTGTACAACTATTTCCGGTTTCATCATCAGCCTTTTATCGATATAATCACTAAACAGCTCGTTAAATCTATCTGTCAGATCCAGTGGTAACTTCTGTACCTTCTTTTTTCAAAAACTTCTCAGCAGTATGTGCCACAACTGACCAACTTTCCTTCTTCAGGCACGTGTTTTTTTGGCCTCCCAGTCATCAGAATTTACTAATATTCTTTTTGGCTTATTTGCTGTTCCTTTTTCAATATCACCTCTGTCTGTATCTTTTTAACCTGATGACTGAGGGCTAAAATACTCCAGGGATTAATGTTTAATGTTCTGTTCCCTTCTTTGTACAATTTCCTCCAGGATAACTTCATCTGACCCAAGGTTTTAAACACTCTTTCTAGCTTAATGCCTCTCAAATTTGTATATTCAGCCTTGATGTCTCTCCTGAGCTCCAGTCCATGCTATTCAACTGCCTATTTAGCTCATTTACTTGGATATCTAATAGTCCCTTCAAGTTAGAGTGTACAAAACATCTACAAAAGTATAAAAGTATCTCCTAATTTTCAGATTTCCAGAAACTATAAAAAAATTATTAAAATTTTGCCTGTGTATATAATTTTTCCTATGCTATCAATGTCAATACAATCAAATAACACTTCTGTTTAGAAACTAAAAAAAAATTCTCATTTCAAACTTCTAACTAACTAAAGTATCTAGATATGAATACTTTTGTTAGGAATAAATTCACCATAAAAGTTAAAAATCACTGACATAAATAAATTCAACATCAGTAAAAATATAAAGTCTTCTTTTTATTTTATTTTTTTAAAGGTTATTTATTTATTTATTTGTTTATTCATGAGAGACACAGAGAGTGAGAGAGGCAGAGACAGAGGCAGAGAGAGAAGCAGGCTCCATGCAGGGTGCCCGATGCGGGACTCAATCCTGGGACTCGATCCCAGGACTTCAGGATCATTCCCTGGGCTGAAGGCAGGCACTAAACTGCTGAGCCACCCAAAGATCCTCAAGTCTTCTAATTTTTACTCTATCTTTTTATCCTAGTGATTTTGATCTTGCATAGTAGCATTTGATACCTAGTGGTATCAAATGCATTCTCAACATTGTTACAACTCATCCAACTCATCGGTGCTATAAATATACTTCTAACTTCTTTTTTTTTTTACTTCTAACTTCTAATCTTATGTTTGCTTTAATCTAAATGAGAGTATAATTTAATTAGAAACATGTACTTCACCTAATACGTATTTTACAATCCTTACCAGTGCATATATAGATTTCAAGTATAATGTGGATGATAGCTTGAACTATCATTCAGAGGTAATGTCTACGTGACAATCTTAGTGGCCTTGAGAAAATTAATCTTCCAATTTTCTTATTGCATTGTTTTCTATAACAGGGACTATATACAGTAAAATCACTCATAAGTTCCAATGTATCCTTTCTATTCAGAAAATTGACTCTTCGGTATAGACTTGTTTATATCAAAACCTTTCAAAAGAGAAAAACCTAGGACTTCATACTGTTGAATAAGTAATATTATCAGAAGCGGGAAAGTCTCTTCTATGGTAAGAAAGGACATTGATCATATTGCACTTGTTCCCTGAAACTTAGCAGTCTCATCTATACAACTGGCATAGTAGCATTTTACCTGCCTGATTTTGTACCAAATAATATTTTAAAGTCCTCTTCTAACAATTATGTTATATAATTCTATGAAAATATCAATTCTGAAATGAATCATTAAAGACCAATGATATTGTATGTTTTTGCAGTATCAGGAGACTTCAGCAAGGTAATAATCCAGATTTGGTATTCACAAGGCCTTAGATTCATTCATTTCTTCCAGTTTTATTGCCTTATACTTTTGTATTGACTGAGAAATGGCACTATATCTCTACTTCACTATGTATAAGAAAGTAAAGTTGGGTAATGGGAATATTTAACCTGTTAGAAAACTCCATCCAGAGTCAAATTCATCAGAAAATACTTGAAATGCAGATGGTAAACTAGAAGTGGATTTCACCCTGGAGTAGTTTGCCCTTGATTGAGCTCTTCCTTTGTACAAGCCCATCAATTTTATAAAGAATGTTCAACATCATTATTAGGCCTACAGTCTGCCAGCTACTCAGTAATGTGGCTATGGCTATCTTTAGAATTTCATTATGTTTCTAAGGATACACCTAATGATATGGCAAGTCAGGTTAAAGTAGATGGCAGCATGACAGAGATATTGACATCAACCCAGGAAGGAAATGAAGCTTCTAATGCATAGAATGCAAAAAGAACCTCAAAGCCAGTGTTGTCATATATTTCAAAGGATAGAGAAATTTATTTTTTTTAAAAAGAATATTCAATTTTTTTTATCAGATAATTGTTGTGTCCCTACACTAAACCAGGTATTGGTATGCTTGATATTGAAGATATATTCTAACAAGACAATATCTCCCTACCTTCATCGTGGTTTATGCTTCAGTATGAGGATAAAAGTGCGAATAAAATTACTGACACAGGGATGCCTGGGTGGCTCAGTTGTTGAGCGTCTGTCTTCAGCTCAGGTCATGATCCCAGGGTTCTGGAATTGAGTCCTGAATCAGGCTCCCCTCAGTGAGCCTGCTTTGCCTTCTGCCTATGTCTCTGCCTCTCTCTGTGTGTCTCTCATAAATAAATAAATAAAATCTTAAAAAATATTATGGATACAATTTTTGTGGAATCAAACGCATGTTAAGTAGAGAACAAAAAGTAACCTATATAGGAAACTGATTTTATATCTAAAAATTATTTTTTTAAAAAGTTGGACACATATATAAAAATTATAAAAGATTATATAAAAGCCTAATTTGAAATTGAATTCTAATATTAAGGTATCACTAGAATTAATAAGGAAAAAAATCATACAAAAATGGTTTCACATTATTTCTAACTGCCAGTGTACAGTATCAGTGCACTTTTAGGCTTTACATTATTAAAAGATTTCCTACTCAATCAGATTCATTTAACATTTACTAAGTACTAAGTACCAGGTGCAGAACCAATTTCTAGGGATACAAATATTAATATAACATACTTGCTTTTCAAAGGAACATAATCTAAGAGGAACAGTATATGTGTACATAGCTTTAATACAAAAAAAAAGGGCATTAAAATCACGTGATTTTTATCATTCAAACTGAAAAATTCTGGGAATAAAATAAGAAGTTAAAAATAATTTATATAACTTAAAATATGTATTGATGAACAAAATTGGTATTATATTGATGAACATTTCAAAATAGTTATCTATATAGAAACTGCTTTTAAAATAATGTCTAACAAAATGCCATATATCTGTGCACAAAAGAATATATTCTTTATATGAATAATCTAAACATTAAAAATAATGTAATCAAATAATCATTTGTGGTACATGTGCGCATTTTTAATTGGTTTCTTAACGATTATTCAGTGCCTTTTACTCTTTTTTTTTCTAAAGAATGAATATATTCTTATTTTTTTAAGTTAAAGGTTTTTTTTTAAAGATTGTATTTATTATTTATGAGAGACAGAGAGAGAGAGAGGCAGAGACACAAACAGGGGGAGAAGCAGGCTTCATGCAGGGAGCCTGATGTGGGACTCCAACCCAGGACTCCAGGATCACACCCTGGGTAAAGATATTTTCAGTACATTTAAAATTGTTGGCGTGTTCAACTGATGTCTCCTCAGGTCATACTATTTTTACTTAAGAAAGGTTTCTCTTTATAGGTACTGAGTTATCTGGTAAGCTTCAGACTAATTTTTTAAATGGAGGAAAGTTTCAATTTGATTTTTTTTTCATACAGCAAATGTGCATATATTTCAGCTGAAATACTTTCATAGATACTGAATTTTACTTCTTTTCAGATACCTTTCTCTGACAAAATTTTTACAATGTAAAACATGTCAAACAAGTTTTCTTAAATTATGATTTTTTTTTTTTTTTTTTTAAGTAGGCTCCACATCCAGCATGGAACCCAATGCAGGGCTTGAACTCAGAACCCTGAGATCAAGACTTAAGCTGAGATTGAGAATCAGACATATAACAACCTGATTCATCCATGTCCCCCCTTAAATTATGATTTTTAAAATATTCACTTTTCAGCTGTATAATTGTGTTCTTTCCAATTTTATTCCATTCCACAATAAAATATAAATGTAATACAATTAAAAATTAGGTGGTTAAAATTTTCAAATAAGATAGTTTGAACTTTCACAATTTTATAAAAAAAAAACATTTAAAAGTCTTCCTAATGCTAAACTTTGTTGTTAATTGCAATTCACCAAAAACTTCAAAGCTGAAGATCTTTAGCACTCTAATAACTGAATATTTTGATTAAAGATTTTCAAATGATTTAATTAAAACCATATTTAAAGGTTTCATTCTAAAATAATTTATTCATTTTTTGAAGCAGTATCATTGTTGCACACATGCACACAAATGTAATTCAATTATTTCACTGTATATAAGTATATTTATAAATTTTAACATTTTTATTGTGATGAGTAGCATTTGTTTGATCACAGTTATGAATTATATGTACATCACAATCAATTCTCAGTATATTTCTGTTTCTTAACTTTATGGGAGCTTTGTTTTTATCATGAGGTTATCATCAAAACTTGTATTATTATCACAGAACAAATAACTATATTTAATAATTTAAATTTTAAAATCTGAAATTTGTCTTACTTAAAAATATTTAAAAGATAATTATCTGCTTAAAGTTAAAAAAAATATGTACTTGAGTGTTCACATATACAGAAGTGAGATAAATGAAAACAATTGCCCAGAGGACTAAAGGGGAAATGGAAATATACTATTGTAAGTTTCTTTTTTTTTAAGATTTTTATTTATTTATTCATGAGAGAGACAGAGAGAGAGAGAGGGGCAGAGACACAGGCAGAAGGAGAAGCAGGCTCCATGCAGAGAGCCCAATATGGGACTCAATCCTGGGTCTCCAGGATCACACCCTGGGCTGAAGGCAGGTGCTAACCCACTGGGCCACCCTGCCTGCCCCTAAAAAATCCCAATTAAAATTGCATCAAAAAGAATAAAATACCTAGAAATAAACCTAATCAAGAAGGCAAAAGACTCATATTTTAAAAACTACAACACATTAAGGAGAGAGATTGAAAAAGACACAAATAAATGGAAAGATATTCCATGCTCATGGATTGGAATAATTAATATTGTCGAGATGTCCATACTACCCCAAGTAATCTACAAATTCAATGCAATCTGTCTCAAAATTTCAATTGCATTTTTCACAGAAGTAGAACAAATAATCCTAAAATTTGTATGGAATCACAAAGGCCCTACATAGAGTAGCAATCTGAAAAAGAAGAACAAAGCTGAAGCCATCATGCTTCTGGATTTCAAACTGTATTACAAAGCTATCATAATTGAAATCATGTGTTATTGTCATAAAAATAGACACAAAGATCAACGGAACTGAGTAGAGAACTCCGAAATAAGCCTACGTATATACAGTCCATTAATTTACAAGAAAGTAGCCAAGAATATTACATGGGGAAAAGACAGACTCTTTAATAAATGGTATTGGGAAAATTAGCCAAAAACAAGAGAATGAAACTACTTATATTATACAAAAAAAAAAAAGAACACAAAGAATTAAAGACTTGAACCTGCAGCCATAAAACTAGGACCTGAAGCCATAAAACTCTTAGAAGAAAGCACAGGCACTAAACAATTTGACATAGGTCATGGTGATATTTAAAAAATCTGACACCCAAAGTAAAGGAAACAAAAACAAAAATAAACAAGTGAGACTGTATTGAATTAAAGAGCTTCTGCACAGCAAAGGAAACCACTAACAAAATGAAAAGGCAATGTACTAAATGGGAAAAAATATTTGCAAGTCATATATCTGACAGAGGGCTAATATCCAAAATATATAAAGAACTCATACAACTCAGTGGCAAAAAATAACTAAAAAACAAAAACAAATAACAATCTAATTTAAAAATGGGCAGAAGATCCAAAGAGACATTTTTCCAAAGAAGACATATATGCCTAACAGGTAAAGGAAAAGATGCTGAACATCATTAATCAGGAAAATGCAAATTGTAATCACAATGAAATATCATTTCACATCAGTTAGAATGGTTATTATAAAAAAAAAAAACAAGAAACTACAAGTGTTCACAAGGATGTAGTGAAAAGGTAATCTTTGTGTACTGTTGGTGGAAACTATGAAAAACTGTGGAGTTTTTCTCAAAAAATTAAAAATAGATTTTCTATATGATCCAGCATTTCCACTTCTATTTCCTGAAGAAAATGAAAACACTGACTCAAAAATATATATGCATCCCCATGTTCATTGTAGCAGTATTTATAATAACCAAAGCATGGAAACAACCTAAATGTCTATTGTTAAATGAATGGATAAGGAAATTGTGGGGTGTGCAGGTGCATGTGTATGCATGCAAAGGAGTATTATTCAGCTATAAAAAAGGACACAGCTTTGCCATTTGGGACTATAAATCATATGTTATCTCTCTTTCTCTGACTTATTTCAGTTAATATAATGCCCTCAAGGTCCATCCATGTTGTCCCAAGTGGCAAAATTTAATAAAAGAAAACCCTAAGCTTATAGGTACAGAGAATCAATAGGCAATTGGCAGAGGAAGGGGGTTGGGGAAGTGAAGGAATGGGTGAAAGGGATCAAAAGGTTAAAAGAAAGTTAATAGAGGAGAAAAATACGATTGTGGTAAAAAGGAGCAATGAACAGCTGAATCCAATAAAAATAATAATAGACAAAGCCAACCATATGAAAAATTAACATTAGATGTAAATGGCCTACTAATTTAAGAGACTATTACTAAAAAACAGAGATTTTCAGACTTTATAAAGAACTTGAGAATCATGTGCCTCTACTAGAAACCTACTTTAAATATACAGTCACTACCAAGTTAAAAGGATGCTAACTAGTACACCAGTGCTATATGAGTCATAAGATATTTATATGAGTCAAAGTAAATTTCAAGACATGGTAAATTATCAGTGAAAAAGAGGTCTTTCTTAGTAATGAAACTGTCAACTCATTAAGAAGATGCAGCATCTAAAATGTTATGCACTTAATGACATATCTTCATTCTACACAAAGCAAAAATGTGACAGGACAGAAAGAATAAGTAGATGCATCTACAATTGCAACTGGACATTTCAACACTTCTCTTTCATTAGTTGATAAAAAAAAGTAGACAGAAAACCAGTAACGATATTGAACACTTCAAATACAATACTAACCACCAACTATATATAATTGGAATTTACAAAACACTCCACACAATAATGGCAGGTACACATTCTTCTCAAATGCTAGAATTAATACATGATCATGGCTTCAAATGACCATTTAATTATATATTATATTTCAGAATATAAAATTGCCCCTCCACAGCCTATATAATGTTAACATTATACACGAGGCAATAAAGTCTCATGTAATTCAGTATTATACTACTTTTGGGTTAAGACAAAAATAATCAATCTGCATATTATTTCCTCTGTAAAATTTTTTTGCCACTTATCAAAACACGTTTTATTGAAATGAGATTACATGGAACTCTCAGTTTCTTTAAAAAAAAAATGTGTTTCTCTGGGAAGCTTGGGTGGCTCAGCAGTTGAGCATCTGCATTCGGCTCAGGGCATGATCCCAGGGTCCTGGGATCGAGTCCCGCATTGGGCTCCCTGCAGGGAGCCTTCTACCTCTGTCTATGTCTCTGTCTCTCTCTGTGTCTCTCATGAATAAATTAAAAAATAAAAGATAAATAAAAATAAAAAATATGTTTCTGTATATACTTTTGATTTACAAATATCAATAAAAATATTCTAGATTCTTCCCTGCTGTCTTTTGAGGGCCCAGTTTCAACTTTTTCAAAGGTTAGTTTATCTTATCTTTGTGGATCTCAGGATCCTTTGGCCTTTTGGATGGTGAATATTCACTACATACATTTTCATTAAACATGTACTTTTTAAAATCACTCCTGCTATAAATGTCTATTGTAATAAAATTAAAAAAAATATTTCTATGATAAAATAAATAGTTGTGAATTGACCCCACAAAATAAATAACAAAAACACTCCTGGAAAGAACATGCAGACTATATACCTTAGCTTTGCAGCACATCTCCTGAGACTCTATTTTTGCGCATATGTCAAGAACACATTTTTTCTGTTAATCCTGCCAATTCATGTCCTGACAGCTTTATGGATCTTTCAAACCACAGCAAGACTATGACATAACTTGCTGTTATACAAAACAGCTTTCAGGGCAATAGCATCAAATGCTTCTCCCACTACGTTCCAATATCAGAATAAGTTAGATGTTCATATCTGAGAATATTTGATTTACCTACAAGTGCCCTATAAATTCTCCTTGAAAGGGAAGTGTGAATTACCTGGCATATGGAAAAGATTAGAAAATGGAGGTAGGTTATCAGTATTTGTTTTTCAAATTTAATCATGCATAATAATTACTCTGAGCCCTATGAACATATCTCACACATGACTAGATGAGATCAAACACAAAATAGAGGTCTAATAAATACACCTTGGGTATTTTAACAGAATAGTAGCCTACTACTATAGAGTACTGGCCTATATTGGCCCAAATAATGATACTTTGCTAAAAAAGAAAATACAGATCCAAGCCCCCAACCAGTCAGGATGCTAGGACAACGTGCATAAACTCAGACTGTTCTGGGTAAACTAGACCATATGGCAGTACAGATGTGGAAATGACTAATTCTGCCTAGGAGTTCATCAGTACCAGACATTATCATTTGTCCTGGACCTTGGAAAATGCCTAAGAATTTATAGATCTTTGAATGTGGACCTACCTATTTCAGGAATATGGAAGAGAAGCAGATGAAAAGACATTGTCCTATCAGGAAAGTATAGTTAGAGAACTGGATGTATATAAATGAGTAGTGAAGGATGAAGCTGGCAGGCAGTTTGACTGTAAATTGTGGAGGCTTTAGATGTAATTCCAAAGTTTTGAACTTCAGACTGTGTGCCCATTAAAAAAAAAAATTGAAATGGAGGGGTGATATCTGACTTGTATTTTAAAAACATCAGTCAGGTGGAAATTTGGAGAAAAGTCTGCTGGAGGGATAATGAAGTGAGTGGCTAGTTGACTGTCACAGTAGCGCAGGCAGTGATAATGAGGATGAGAACAAAGACAGGGGCACCATGCCGTCTTTGGAGGCTGGGAGACATCAACCTCTCCTGGCTAAGGGATCCATTTCCTCGAGAATTTTCAACTGTATAAGCTATGGGCCTTCGTATTCTGTATTACCCAGCAGGGGCAGATCCTTAACAGAGAGGTCAGAGAGTGAAGAGCACAGAAAATGCTCTGTCAAAATCAACTATCCTGTGGGCAAATGACAGCATGACACCCCGAAGATGCCTTCCCTGTGGAACTAAAGTGGGACAAGAGAGGCAGATTACACATTTAAGCAGGGGATATAAGGCTGACTGCTGAGAACCAAGGACAGCACATAGGACGGCAGGAGGCGGCGGCAGACTTAAGTAGCTCTGATTACGCAAAAGTGCCTTGCAGACTAGAACACCCAGAGCCAACGTGACATACTTTACAAATAAAGAACAGATCATGAAATGGAAGGCCTGTGGCTGCTGACAGTGGCTTAATGATGATTATAAAGCTGGTATGTGAGCTACATTTCAGTTAAATTCATTTGTCCCAAGTCCAGTGAAATACATTTCATTGGTTGAATTTTGCTGCTGAAGATTCTTCTGCCAGTATTGCCTGATTTGTTTCTCTTTTTAAAATCCATTGTCTGACACTCACTAAACAACAGCAACTTTGCTCAACAGAGGACTGGGCATTGGGTGGGGGGGTCCGGGGGGGTGGGACAGAATACAAGTCTGATTTAATTAAAATGATACATCCTGATTTGGTAACGACTGTCCCGGTTTATGCTTGTCAGCCAGCTTAATTTTAAACAGTGTCTTCTTGCACTCCCAACAATTACCTAAGATTTGAACAATAAATTATATGATTGTCCTAAAGAGAAAATTTGTTCTTTTAGAGACATTAGGGAGACAAAGGTACTCACAATACATCAGGGGAGCAAAGATCACATACTTAAAACATCTTCAGAACAATGAATTATAAACTATTCTCATCTTCAGGAAAAATTACAGCAAGTGCTTGGGGCATGGGTTGGAATATGTTTTAGAAAAGGAGGTCAGAAAATGTTTTATAAAAAGAAGTCTGGGTGCTGAGTCTGGAAGTATGAGCAAGATTTAAACAAAAGGAGCAGCAAAACGCTTAAAGTGAAAATGATTTTCACAGAAGGCAGCACGGGGTGTGTGTGTGTGAGTGTGTGAGTATGTGTGCGTATTTATGAAACTAAGAAGATCTGCCTGAGTGAAAGGCAAAATGCATTTGAGAAATAATTACAGGTAAATATGCTTAACAATTGGTCCTTAATAGACTCTCCTACAGTAAATGAGCAAATGAATGAATAGGTAACATGGTTCAAATTTATATAGGGAAGAAGATGTTCTGTAAGCCACTAAAGCAGCAAACTCTGCCCTGCAAGCCAAATTTTACCTACAGCAGTGTTTTACTGGCCTATAGTCCATTAACATTTTTTTAAAGACAGTTTACTTTGAAACTTAGATGACTTTATGTAAAACTCCTTATTTCAAGTTCCATTTTAAAAGTAGCTTGTCTTCGGGTGCCTGCGTGGCTCAGCTGGTGAAGCGGCCTGACTTTTGATTTCAGCTCAGGTCATGATCTTAGGGTCCTGAGGTTGAGCCCCACAAAATGTCTTGGAGCTCTGTGCTCTGCAGGGAGTCTGGTTAGGGATTTTTCTCTCCTCTTTACTACCCCCACCCCCTCAAGTAAATAAATAAATGTTATTTTAAAAAATAAGTAAAAAAATAAAATAAAATAAAAGTAGGCTGTCTTCCTATAGCCAGAGGGGGCAATGGTCCCTTCTAAATGGTCATGCATGCACTCCAGTGTTCCTTCATCCTTGTCACTGCTTTGCTGGCGTTAAGATGTGGCATTTGGGAGCATGATCAGAAATACAATCTGATTAAATTGCAGAACTTCATTGTAACTAACAATTCGTAACTAAAAGCCTTCTATTTCCTCTCATATTTATACGTGTGTCTAAATAATGACAGCATAATAATGGCCACAACTACCAAGATTTACTAGGTACCAGGCACAAGCCAAAAGTTCTGTGCAGCCAATGTGCATTTGAGCCACAGCTCCAGGCATCTGTTAGTACAATGACCTTAAACAAATTAACTCATTTTCTGAACCTTTCTGCATTTATGTGGGAAATGAGAATGACCCTACATAAATCATATGGCTTTTGTGAGGATTAAATGAGATTATGTATATAAAGCACTTGACATGTTTTCTGGCACACCAAGAAAGATTTCATTCATATTAAAGGGTATTTTTGATTTTGAAATCTGGACACTTGAAAAGCCATGTAAAAATGAGTAACAGAAGATATCCATACAAGAGACTAATTTTCATTGAATGATGCTTTTCATAATATAACATATCCACCCTCAAAGTAATTTTACTTCAATGGATAGGTTTTTATTCTCAGATCACCAGTACAAATTTCTATGCATCTTAAAAAATTATGAAGGCAGATTTATTAAAGTTTTGGTATGATGCATATTGTTTCTTTAAATGCCCTATAAATACAATAAATATTAAAAAAGCATTACTAATTTCACTGACAAATCTGCATTAAAAATTCCTGGAAACATATGTAAAACAGCCTGTATCTATTAAGCAGATGAACTTGTCATTCACAAACACTAGCTTTAAATGCAATTTTTCACGTGAATGAAGTCTGACAATGAATCACAATAACCACTTAAATATAAAATATTATATGTTACTAATTTAAGGTAAAGGAAAGGGGAACTGTTAGTTGCCCAACTGTAATTAGAAAGAATTGAAGTTGAACAGCAATCACTGACAAACTGTTCCTATATTCATATAAAGAAAAATAAAAAGTAAAAAATAGAAGATATAAATATGAATAATATTTAACTGGTGTTTCAGAATTAGAAGCCATTTATGTTCACCAGTTACATGGTAATTTCATTTTTCATCCTTTTTTCTTTTTCTCATAAGATAAAGTATAAATTTATAGATATTGGCTCTTCTGTACTGATTTACACCTCTCACACAAGATTGATTTACAAAGTACAAAACAATGCACTTATGTTAGTCAAATATGTCAAAGAACTCTGTGCCATGAACCAAAAGTCCATCAAAATGTTTAATTTTATTAACCAGATCTTTACCTAAAAGAAATATATTTTGTGGACAGTAATTTCAAAAGTTCCTTATGGTTTTGTTTTGTTTTTGTTTTTGTTTTTTTTCAAAGGATTTCAATTTTACATTTACTCGTATAGTAATAATAGTTCACTGAGCTATATACTTAATACCAAATACTGTGCACACATGATCATGTTAAATTCTAATAACGTATTATGAGATAAGCATTATTATACCTAAGTGAATTAGAAAACTCAGCCTCAGATGATGAGATCAGGTACCCAAATTCAGTAGTTAGTAAGGAGCCAGGACTTGAATTCAGGAATACCGGTTTGCATGCTTTCCATAGATGATCTTAGAAATTTGTACAAGTTTCTGTTAATAGGTTTTTTTTTTTTTTTAAAGACTATACAATTAGAAAATCCATTAGATAATTTTCTCAAGGAGGCAATGTATATTGGCAATAAAAGTAAAAATGTAACGATTAAAATTTTTAAGTTTTTATTCATTTTCTCCAGTCACTAAGCAAAAATCCCTTTTATAAAACAACATATATTTAGCCACTTAGCAGTGCCATAGAAAGAAAAAAAAAGGGGGGGGAATACCGTGAACACTGATAATTACTTACGATGAATGACATTTCATTGTTATAGGAAGTCTTTAATTTAAAAGTAGATCTAAAATATTTTGTCAAAGATATCTGGGAATATATAATTAAGGTCTTTAAAAGAAGAGAAACAAAATTAGTAAAAATATAGGATTGCTTTTTTTTTGTAATGGCAAGTATTCATTTTCTTTCTTATCTACAAAAATTTCACATTTTGCAATACACAGTTTCATGGTAAATCAAAATTACAAGCTTTTTTTTTTTAATTACAAGCTTTTTTAATGTAATCATTTCATTTGCTGAATTATTTGAACACCACCTATACTTTAAAAAAAAATGTTTGGCCAGTAGAGAGGTCTCAACAATTAAACAATTCCAAGTTAATTACATTCTTTTGTCCAAGTATATTTTACCTTAACTGAAAATGAAGGAAGACCAGAAATAAGAATATTTAGGATCATTAAAATCTTAAAATTAAAGCTTTGGGCAGTAACGTTAAATTACTATTTGAATAGCATTATTTTTGTGCATTCAAGAAATAAAAAAATAACTCACTTGAAAACTGAATTGCAAATCCAGATTTGCTGATATAAAAATCTGTGTCAAACTGGATGGTTACTATGTTGAGAGTGCTATGGATTCCTTCAGGAATAAGAGATCCACTAATTTCCTTTAGGAGCATCTCATTTTCTGGTGGGCCATCCCAAACTCGAAGTATATCATGTGATGCTTCCGTATCAAAAGCAAGAAACTGTAGGCTGTGGGAGAACCACATTTCTCTGTTTGATTATTTTAAAAATAGATTCAGTTTAAAAAAAATAAAAATAAAAGTAAACATGGATTCAGTTTTAAATAAAGAATATAACAAATATATGTCTTTGATTTTATTAGATATTTTCATTCTATCAGATAAAAAATGAACTATGTAAACAGCACATATAAACTTAATACATATTTTTTGAACAGTATAATTTGGTTTTCTAAAATATGATTGAAAGTACTATTATTTCACCTTTGCAAATTACAGAAACTTCAGATATACATTCTTTTCTGTGTTCATGAGTTTTAACTGTGGCCACATTAGGTGACACTTATGGAATACACACCAGGCACTGATGGAGGATCTAGTACAAGTCAGGCACTGCAAAATGCATTACATGTATTTTCTTTGTTAAATTGTTACAATGACCCAGTGAAGCAGGGAGGTATTTTATCTAAAATCTATAAGCGTGGTGAATGGAGTTGAGACAGATTAAATAAAATTGCCCATAAGGTAGCAAAGTCATGAATTGAACTTAAGTTTTCTGACATCATAGTATGTATTTTTACCAACATTTCAAGTTTGTTTATCAGAATCAAAATGAACTTTATTCCAGGAAAGCAAGAATTAGTTCATATTAAAAAAATCAATCAATGCATTTCATCACAATGATAGGTTTAAGGAAAATAAATTATACGAACATCTCAAGATATACAGAAAAAGTATTTCTAAAAAATTCAACATTATAATTACACCCAGTCATCTAAAAGGGAAGTTTCTTAATGTGAAATAAAAAGTAATGTCTACCCAACACTACCCCTCTCAAATGTAGAAAAAAACAAACAAAGAAACTGTTTCATGTTAAATCAGCTTTATATCTAATCTAGACAAAATTAGTGTTTGATATTTTTTGTGGCCAATGCCAAAAATTAGAAATCCAATTATTATAACATGCTCAATTCTCTCTACATATATCACATTCATCTTTGATATGTGAATAGTTATCGCTTTAAATTGGTGTTGCAATTTAATATCAAATATTGTTCTGTAATTTAAAAAAAATCCAGAATTCTATTGACTTTAACATTTTCAATTTTGCTAATTCTAATACTAAATAAAACAATGTATGATCTATGCTAAAGAAAAACAGTCTGAGGACTGATCTGGGGTAGGCTATTTTGAGTCCCGCAAATTCCCTTGCAAAAGTTATATACCAGTTCATACTGAACAATTCATGGAGTGTACCTTTTAGCATGTTATATGAAGAATAATATTTGTTTTCTATAACCACCTTCATCACCCAGAAACCTGTCTGAAATTTCGTTATATAAAACAGCAATTCTTAAAGTCATTGTTTTGGGAGTGATAATACACCAATTAGCTCAGATTTGTCCCAAGAGGAGGCTTTACTTGTTCATTTATTAATCTGCTCCCAGTCATAACCATAATAGTTAAACTAGGACTTAGAGAATATGGTAGCCTTGGAAATCTGACTGGTGTTGTTTTGGGAGGTGATGGTTCTCCTTTCATCTAAGGGCTGATAATGTGAAGAACTGTGAGCCACCTAACTAAACTCAGCAGGAAAGGGGCAGAGAGCTTATGCTCCAGAGATATGCCTAAAGCCAGGGAGACAGAGTATTATTGATTCCCCTTCTACCCTTATTTCTTCCAAATGTTCATGAAGCTGATCTTACAATAGTAGCCTGCACAACTTTGTATTCTGAGCAAAACGGTGGACTTGGCATCTTGAATCATGAAGAATTGAAAGATTAAAGTCTCAAGCATAAAAAAATTCCTAATCTCTGTGGTCTATTAAAACTGCGAAAAGCTTCCCTCTAGGGCTTATATGAGCTATGATGGTGACCCATAAACAAGAAAGCATGCTTCTGGATACTTTTCAAACTTTAAACAGATGAAAATCATATTCTTCATTGCCAAGGCTAAAAACATTGAAAAATCTTGATGCTTGATGTTATATATTGACACTGATCAGAAATTTCAGATTCCCTAGTGATTTTGAGAAGACAAAATCCATTTACCTGACAATGTTTCCTGGATCTACCTCAATCATCCACATGCAACGCAGATTATTGTCATATGGGAAGGGATAACCAGGAGATAAGATTCTTCCCGACGATTCTCCTTTAAAACGACCTCCACATTCAGCTATAGAAAAATAATTAGAAGTTAAGTCATGATTTAATGCCGATCTTTTTGCAAAGCAATTGACGAATTTCTCATATATCTATATTTGCACCTTACGGAAAATAAGAACTGATCATCCCTCATCTTAAGACATTTGTACATATTTTCTCAGATTAATGTATTAATGTATTGATCGAAGCAAAAATATATTATACAATAAAGCAAAGTCTCAAGTTAGGTCACATAAAAGATATAGTAAAATTAACCTAATTACGGAATAAAAAAAAGACATACTCAAACTTTAGGCATTCAAAGATTTTAAGATGTGTTATTAAATAATGATAATTTGAAAAGGGGAAACAGATGGCAAGCTGCTCACTGCTCCTTGGTTGTGGTCTGAATAATTCATCATCTTGCTACCCCACCTCTGAGAAAAACTAATCTTTACTGCAGTCCCTCAGGCCTTCTAAATTTCATTGTCCTTTTATTCCCCTTTAAATCACTCTAAACTCTTTCCCTTTTAACCTCCCAAAAGTCAAAGTGGCATTTTTATTAGATTTCTCACTTCAGTAAAATCTAGTTTAGTTTTCTTTAATGGGCTCCTAAATTTTATAAAACTCATCAAATTAAAAATGTTAAGTATTGTCATACAATATATATATTTTTTAATCTTTTGGAGGATTTCCTTTCCATTTCAATGCTATTTTATACATTGGGATGTTTGTAGAGGTTTTACGTCAGTAAAGAGATCATCTAGAAAGAGATCTCTGTATTGAAGACAAGAGAAACTGTGCTGCAGTTGGCATACTGTCCTACATCTTTAAACCCTAGAAACAAAAATAATGCTCTGTTAACACATAATACATTTGAAATTTCTCCAGATTATTTCCTACAAAAACAAAAACAAAACATTTTACTTTTTGCTTAAATATATGAAGGTGCTTCTTTTTTTTTTATTTTTTAAGATTCTATTTATTTATTCATAAGAGACGCAGAGAGAGAGAGAGAGAGAGAGAGAGAGAGAGAGAGAGGCAGAGACACAGGCAGAGGGAGAAGCAGGCTCCATGCAGGAAGCCTGACCTGGGACTCGATCCTAGGTCTCCAGGATCATATCCTGGACTGAAGGCAGTCGCTAAACCGCTGAGACACCCAGACTGCTCTGAAGGTGCTTCTATATTGTTTTTCTTGTACTCTGTACTCTTTCTATCTTACATCCAATGGCTGAATTAAGCTTCTTGGGGTGCTTTGTTTTGTTTTGTTTTTATTATTGGAGCAAAGACAGTCAATGACATACTTTGAGCATTTGGAAGAGACCTAATAACAACTGAATGTAATGGTTCAAATGTATAGGCACTATTAACATAGACAAATTTATTTCAAAGATTTTTTTACATATTATATTTCACTCCATTCTAATGATTAATGTGTCAACGTGGTTAGGCTGTAGGACCCAGTTATACAATCAAACACTAATGTGGGTATTGATGTGGAAGTATTTATAGATGTGGTTAACATCTACAATTAGTTGAATTTAGTAAAATAAATTATCCTTTGGTAATATGGGTAGGCTTCATCTAGTCATTTGGAAGGCCTTAAGAGCAAAAACTGAGTTTTCTAAGAAAAAAGAAATTCTCCTTCAAAATTGCAACATTGACATCTGCCTGAGTTTCCACCCTTTTGACTTTCCCTATGGATTTTGGACTTGTCAGTTCCCACAACATCAGAATCAAATCCTTAAAATAAATAAATCCCTTAGATCAATCAATCAATCAATTGATCTAGATTTAGATATTCTACTGATCCTATTTCACTGGTGAATGTTGACAGATACACAGAGTCATAGAGGACTAAGCAATTTTTTTTTGTATTGCAACATTAATTTATAATAACAAATTTGTTATTTTTAATATAAATAATAAAATATCAATATTTGAGATGTCTCTATCCCTTGTTTAGATATTTCTCATTTTTTAACAAAAATTTTGTTGGATAACCTTACACTATGTAACTAAGTTTTTACATAATTTCTTTAGAACTTATCACTATTATGGTATACATTTACTAGGAGAACAGATTTGATATTTCATTTCTCCAGACTAATTTTTAATCAGTTAAAGGTCAAACTGGAGTTTTGTGTACTGTGTTGTACCTTGAATTTAAACATTATCTTTTTCTCCATACTTCTTTTCTACAAATTTTACCTGGCATTTTGACTTCAAATGAACCAGTGAGATATGCCATAGCTCTAGAGTTCATATTCTAACAGAAGTCTTATGTTTGCAATATAAAAATGAAATATTGTTTAAAGAAGATATATAGGTTAAATCCTCCTGGCCATGATGTTTCAAAAATTATTTGAACCATGTATAAGCTTCAAAAACATAATTACCTAGAGATAATCCATATAATAGAGAAAAAGTTTCTTATTTGAGAAAGGCAAATATATAGCCAGAATAGATATTTAAGGTTAGTGAGCACAAAAAATTATGATCTTACGCCACGTGGCAAAGTTATTAATTGTTGCCAGTAGAGAACACCATCTAAAATAGAATTTCATTTTCTGTTATCATGGAAATCATCAGTGTGACACATCATGTATCCAACTGTTTTCAGCTGTTATTCCTTACAATCCGTCATTAAACATAGAAAAAAAAAGTTTACCTTTCTCATGAAGCCTTGAGCAGTATCAAGTCACTAAGCTGTTTGTTTGTTTTTTTTTAACGCTTTATTTATTTATTTTAGAGAGAAAGAGAGAGGGAGTGGTGAAGTGGGTCAGAGGGAGAGGGAGAGAGAAACTGTAAGCGAACTCTGAGCCAAGCCCTCAGAGGGCTGGATCTCAAGATCCTGAGACCACAGACCTGAGCTGAAACCAAGAGTCAGATGCTCAACCTCTTGTGCCAGGCAGATGCCCTGAAATCCCTTAAGTTTTGACTTTGAAAAAAAAAAAAAAAAGTTTTGACTTTGGAGATTTGTAAATATAAAGTGCATTGTTTGGTTATGAACAGAATTAAAATCTTCTGATCACAAGCCAAATGTCCTTTTGTTTACATAAAATCTTTTAAAAAGAAAAATGTTTTTAGCTTGGTTCAACATATATAGAAAATATATAATTTTTAACATAAATTGCTTTGTGATTTTAAGGACAGCATAGAAAATCAGGATTACAAGTTTATAGTTTTGTGCAATTGCAGTCCTTATTGCTTTTCTAAATATACTTCATATTCACATCAAAGAATACAACCTTAGAAAGAATTAATCAGTACTACATTTTTCTCATAACTAATGCCAATGGGCTGACCGTTGGTCATATTCCAGAATCCCAAGCTTTGCCAATTTAGGTTGATTATTATTTCAGATATTACTTTCCTAATCTATCTAAAATCAGATGCCATCTGAAAAGAAAGGCCTATGATTGCATTTTGGTTACATAAAAACATGTTTGCTTCCTATGTGAACCAATGTTTCAATAAACCAAAAGAGGTCTTGTGGCATCAAAAACACCATGCAATTATTTGCAAGGCCTTTAATTACTGGAATTTCCTTTTTTTTTTTTTTTTTTTTTTTTTACTTGCTTTCTAGCAAGTTTTGTGGAAATTCCTATGTTAATCATATCAACTAACAAAGACAGAAATTTGGAACGTTTAAGTTTGGAACTTGGAACATGTTAATTTCCAAACACATCAATTTATATGCATTAAGGATGTGCAATATTTAGATATCATTTATACTTAATAAAGTGGTTACTTTTTTATGTTTAGTACAATTTTATGCATATGGGCCTAATGCAGAAAGGATTTGTGCCTCCATCAATATCAAGAAATAAGAATGGCTAAAGAGTAGCTGCACATTTGTTACCTATTAAGGAGTCAGTGTTTTGTTAAAATGTTTTCTTCTGGTCCAATATTCCAGCCTGACACCTATTTGATCTTTCCAGCAGGAAAAGAAAACAGAACAATCCCTCCCCCCGCAAAACCCCAGCATCTTTATCAATACTTTTCTGTCCATGTTCCTACTCATACATACCCAGTCATTCATTCATTGATCTATATATTGGTAGCACTCCAGCTGTGCAATGAGAACAGGATCAATTCTCTAGCTTCATGTAGGCAATATATCTGATTGTGCTTGCCTCTTATTAAAATTAGTAAATTATGTTATGCTACATACACATAAGAAAAGCTTATGCTCTTACTTAGATTTTTGAAAAAGTATTTATAAAAGAAAGCCTTTGAAGTTATTGAGAATAGCTCATTGTTTTTTCATCTAACTTGACCCCAGGGCAGGTGATAATTTTGTTTATGAAAACAAATCTAATCAATGCGATTCCTTAAATGTGTATGATAAGATAAGAATCTTAACATATTTTTGTAGGGAGGTACAAATTTTATGTCAAGATAGGAGAAACTCCTTTCATGTTGTACAAAAAAAAAAAAAAAAAGTACTAATCGATGAGTACATGAAAAAGACCCTTTCACTTTCCATTAATTTCTTCTGACAAATCTGAGCTATGAACTCATTAACTTCATGATTTAAGGTATGAGTTCTGGGTGGACAGATAAGATCATTTGAAAAGGTACAAGTGGATAAAACTTTTATGTGGATAACACTTCTAAAGAAATATTTATGGAAATATAAAATAGTATCCTACCAATACAGGAAGGCAGAGGATAGTCCCATGCTCTTCTCTCCCCTGTCATGCACTTGAGAAGACTACTTCCATGAAGAGTGTAGCCTGGATTGCATCCATAAATAATAGTGCTACCAGCAAAGTGGCCTTGGTCACTGATCTTGTATCCAAATTGTGGAATGCCAGGATCCTCACAATGTGAAAGTTCAAAACCTGTGATAAGAATTCAAAATTATTAAAGGCAACATTTAACAGGAAGATTTAAAATTGTATAAGATCTTCTTCTACTGTTTTTAATATAATTACATACTTTTCCTAGTTGTATTATTCTTACAATGTTTAATTTTGATAGTATATGGCAACAATAAAGAATTTTTTTTGAAAATTATAATTTGTTGTAATTTTATTGATTGATTGATTATAATTTTAAAATTTAGCAACAATACCATGATCTAGATAACTATATCATAACTTGTTATAGCACTAAGTTTCTTGCTTACTTCAAATGAATTATGGCGCATGATAAATTCTGACCAATGTGACTACTAGGATCATACCATCAAAATTTTAAAATTCAAACAACATGTGAAACCTTAACTCTCCAATTAACAGGTATTTCCACTGCAAACATAACTGTAGAGTGCTTTACTTTGATAGCATTGGAAGGCAATGATAGTCTCACATTGAAAGTATAGTTTTCAAGAGTTAATATAATAATAGTATTCAGATTAAAGAACTCTGAATTTTTATATACTACCCTCTCCAAAAGAGTATAGCTTTCAAAAATATCTCACAGGAAAGCAAAAACAAAAACAAATCGAAGTTACATGTTATCATTCTCTGGTGCAAAGAAATCATTTTTGTGTTCAGCAGAGTTTGGGCTTTCTGCATGAATTTTGCTAGAAACTTGGTTTCCTGAGGTAAGAGTAACACCGGAGAAGGTAATTTACGACTAATTATACCAGTGGTGAGAGAATGCTGGGGAGCTTTACCTGACTCCAGAGAGGAGGTTTATGTTTATACGTTGAAGTGAAGGAGGCCCAGGACCTTACAGACATCTCTAGGTTATAATAACTCGAGACATGGGAGGTTAATCTGTCTCTTAGAGAAGTGTATTTGTTTATGTGTTGTTATTATTATTACATTACTTAAATTATAATTGTTAATCTGTCTAGATCCAGAAGACCTTGTGTACATATACAGAATAAAGTCAATAAAAACAAATATTAAAAACCTAACAGTCATGGCAAAATTCACCATTAAGATTCTGAAATTACTAGAAAAGGATACTTTGTAATTTAAACCAAGTGTGATAGTAGTAATCAAAATCTAGTCTCCTTAGCTATGGAGTTCTTGTGTTTAATGTTTTACAAAGTGTAAAAATGTAAGATAAATAATAAAATGAATGTGCCAAAGATAATTAGGTGTGATTCACACCAGTTATAGCTTATGTGACTAGAGGACCATAGTGAATATTCTCATGAGATAGGAAAATCTGTGATTTCAAGGCAATGTTGGAGAAAAAGCAAACTTTTATATGTGTACGTCATAGGATAAACAGAAAGATTCTCATCTCTTTTATAAGCAAAGATCCTTGATCAAATTAATCTAGATTTGAACTAGAAAACAAAAAGCATATATTAGTTCACATATGTCAAATCACTAATTTGCATCATTGACTTCCTAGAATGTCAAGACAGACATTAAATCACTAGAACTTGCACATCTCAAAGTCCTAAATATATATAATAATTCAGTAAATTGAGGGATACATTACTTCTCAGAGAACATAAAAAGGCTTCCCTACTCTCTTCCTTAGCCATTTTTTTCCCGCTAACTCATAGAATTACTTTGTACATTTTCATTATTTGCAATTATTTGCTTCTTTTCTTTGTTTTTTCTATAGGGTGGAATTATTTCATTTTTCCTCTCTTTCCACAGAGCCTTCCTAGCACAAATTTTGGCACAGTAATCATTTTTGTGAATGAATGTGGATTTTTAGAGGCAATTTTCTCAAAGAGACAACTGAAAAATAAACTAAAATAATGTTGAAGAGAAACTGATGTTTATGAAACAAAAAAATCTTCAGGAATATCCTGTATGGATCAATTTGTGATAGTTCCATTTGGACGAAAATATGTTAAAATAAGGCAAATGTAAACAGCTTCAGAAACAGAGCCAAACAAGAAGTTAGAGTCGTTTACTCAAATCCCGACATATGCGAGATATAAAGGATACATGGTCAAGCAAGTCACTCTTTCAAACACAGAAGCAATAACGGCAGAAGCAGTAACTTTACATTTCCAGAACACATTACTTTGCATGGATCTGCATACTTAATAGTGCATATAGAGTGTCCTTGCTCAAAAAATTATAAGTTTACATGTCTTTTACCAGACATAATATTCAGTTTATCATTCAAATTGCAGCCACTTCTGAGTTTTACCATATACCATTTATCAAAATAAAAATGGAAATCAACCTCTCTTTTCAAGGTTTATTACCAAATTCATCCTTCCTTAATTTGAATGTTCTGTAAATGTGGTTGGCAATTGCTGGTGATGAGGTAAAATGGAGATTTTTTTTGTAAATTAAGATAATTTATAATACTTTGCATTGTAGATGAAAATGCACATGGACAATAGTATATAAGCTACAAAGCAAAACATAATTTAGTCCAATTTGGTAGAATTATTGTTGCTTATTCATAAATATTCAGATATGTCTTATCTTTATAGAAACATTCAGCTGCCAGTCTTTTCATTGAAAAGCTCAAATTCTTGAAACTGACAATTAAATAAAAATGTGTATGAAAAATCACATATACTATAAATATTCACCATTCCTCATGAAACTTGATACTCTGATGAAATGAAAATTTCTAGAGCACAAAATGAACTGAAAATCTCCATTACCTAAATCCTTTCAACTTAATGAATAACTTTTGAACTGGGATTTAATTCCTTTCCTGCCACAATTAGTATCAGGATTTCTAATTTATTTTTAAGTCATTATTTGAAACCCACAAAAGAATACAAAGGATAACATAACTTCACTATCTGGCTCTATCAGATTCTAGTATCACAGTTGCTTCAGATTAATATTATTTCAGATTAGTTTTCAGATTAATATTCATATTGATTCATATTCACATAATATTATTAAGAAATAAGTATTATAAAACAAGCTAAAGCTCCTTTGTTTCCTTTCTAATTCTTTTCTGAGCTAGCAAATATTCTGAAATAGTGTATTATTCTCATACTTATTTCTATCACATATCTATATGCCTATAGACAATACATAGTATGTTTTGTATTTATACATTTTTTAAGATTTTATTATTTGACAGAGAGAGAACGAGAGTGAACATGTGGGGGGAGGGGGCAGAGGGATAGCAACAAGCAGACTCCCTGCTGAGTAGGGACCCTGAAAATGGGGCTTGATCCCAGGACCTTGAGATCATAACCTGAGCCAAAGTCATGCGCTTAACCAACTGAGCCAATCAGGTGACCCACAAGTATTTTTACATTTTATAAACTATAAAAGTATTTTAAAAATTCTTCTGAGACTGTATTATTGCCCAGCATTATATTTTAACCTTTAAACACATACACATCACACATATACATTTTATTCATTTAACTACTCTGTGGCATTCCATTAGAAACATACTCCAAAATTGATTTATTTGTTTTCCAACTGATGGGCATTTACATTGTTTCCAATTATGCCCTGCTACAAAAAGGCTATACTTTTTTGTATCCTTTTGGACATGCTGCAAACATTACTATTCCATGTAGGGATCCAGAGTACATTTTGTCCTAAGATTTTATCAAAATCTGCTAATCTGCTATTTACCGTCTGCCTTAGCCTACTGAAAGATAAGTGGTTAAATTTCTACCTCAACATAATTTCTGTGCAATTTATTTATGAGCGATAGCTGTGTATTCACATGGGGTAATATCAGTCAGTAGAACACTAATATAATAAGGCACATGGCCTACAAATATAAATATTTGAAAACTCAGTCTTTGAATGTAAGTCAGCATTTCTGATGGAATTTAAAACAAGATCTTTATATGCTTTATTTTTTTGAAATTCAGTTAAAATGTAAATATGTATTTAATATTGCAAAAAGATACATTTCAGAGTATTTATTGCTGAGTGAATATATAGTAATTGTACAGACCAAAAGAAAGAACTTCCAAATTGTTAAATAAGGAGAAAGGTTGTTAATAAGGAAATTGAGAAAGCATGTTTGCTAACTATGGTAAGGGATCATATCCATTCTGAAACTAAAAACAATTTGAAGTTTAAATTAAATTAAAAAAACAATTTAAACTTTAAATAATAATGCAAAGAGATAAATGAAGATTCTTTTACCATCATTTTCATCATATGGAATTCTTTGGTGAATTTGAGTAATAATACTTTAGTAGAATATAAGAATTATATTTAATGTTCAATTATTTAATTCTACTTAGGCTATGAATCTTGCAAGAACAAGTCTCATCTTAGAATTTTATTTATTTATTTATTTATTTATTTATTTATTTATTTATTTATATTTATTTATTTATTTATTTATTTATATTTTAAAGATTTTATTTATTCATGAGAGAGGCAGAGACATAGGCAGAAGGAGAAGCAGACTCCCTTCGGGGAGCCTGATGCTAGAACCCAATCCCAGGACCCTGGAATCAAGCTCTGAGCCCAAGGCAGAAGCTCAGCCACTGAGCCACCCAGGTGCCTCTAGAATTCTTTATATTTAAATGAGGATGTATACAAAGTAGAATGTCAACTTTGCCACTTTAAAATTTGCAATCAGGAAAAAAATGATAGTATTTGCAAGTAGGAAATTGTCCACAATATGTGCAACACCTGTGATAATCCTCTTTGATTTAGACATATGAAGAAAATAATAGGAATAAAGAGAAGAAAGTATTAAAGGACTACACATTCCTTTATTCTTACTAGTCAATCTATTAAAAAAAAAGGCACACACTTATTCTTCACTAGTCAAACTCTATGAAATATATTAAACTCTGAAACCACAAACTTTATAAGAATGCTTTAAAAAGACAATCCTTTCAGTTTTGAGTATGTAGAAGTTAAACATTTAAACAACCAAAAGTTTGTGGAAGTGATTGCTATGTGTTTCCAACTAGGGGAATATGAAATGTGGTAAAGAATCCTTTTTCTTTTTTTAATTGCTGATGCTCTAAATACTATGTATAAAGTTCTGAGTAGAGATCATTACTCACAGACTTTCCTATATTTTAATCTGTTAGGCATGAAAAAGTGAGTGATATTTTTAAATGTGCTAGTTTGTGTCTTGCACATCATACATTTGTACATCATTCTGGGTTGGTGAGATTCAGCTTTGCCTGAACATTAATTTTTAATCATCAGCCATTTGGTATTTGGCCAAAATGTATAGTTGGTACATGCTAGAAACCTCCAGGAATGGAATTTTACTAGACATTGCCAAATTACTCTCCTAGGTGACATTACCAACTTGCATTCCCCAAACGTAAAAGAGTTTCAGGTTCTTCAAATTGCCATCAGCACTTAGTATTGTAAGAGCTTTTAAATTTTTAGTGACTTCATGAATGTGTAATAACATATTATTTTAGATTCAATTTTTATTTCTCAATTTCTATTAAGCATTTTTTTTTTTTTTTGGTTTGTTTACTGCCTACCCAAGGCTTCTTTAATGTGAAATTTTCTTTTTTTCTTATTATTAATTTATAGGATACTTTTCTATAGAGTTTATATTTTTCTGTTAAATATATAGTAAATATTTTCTAAAATGACTCATCGTTTTACTTTGTTTATGGTGTGTTTTGCTATAGAGGCATTTAAAATATGTATGATGACTGGGAGTTGTTCAGGAAAATACAAGCCACTTAGATACTTTGAATTGCTAATATCTCATACAAGGAATAGATACATCTTCATTCCTATTATATTGAGGGGGAAATATAAGAAATGAAGACAGAATGAAGGTCAGGACCCCTGCTGGGCTTTTCAGGAAATCCTGGAATTCAGGGAAGCTGCTGCCTCTAAAACCACCTGCTAGCACCACACACCTGTCTGCGGTGCCATAGACAATAATGGCTTCTCCATCCATTCCACATCTTGGCTCTCACCGGATTGCCTTTAATTGGCAGAATCTAAGTAGAGATCTTCACTAACCAGAGTATGGGAAATACAATTGCCAGGTTTTTAGTCCTTACACTTCAGGGAATTGCTTAGAAGGGCAGAGATGCTACTGACTATTGATAGATTTTTGCTTGTATATCTTGTTTTAGAAATCTTACTCCACCTTAAAGACATAGCTATCCTAGGCCCCGGTTTTTTCTCTAAATATTTTAATGTTTTGATACTCACATATAAGTCTTCAATCCTCCAGAAATTAATTTTTATGTAAAGAGTAAGTTAGTAGGTCTTTAGATATTTAAATTCAAAATTTACAAAGCTTTTGGGATGTCAAACTTATAAAAATGACAGTGACTATTCCATCATTCTACTATGAAGAACTATCTAATATTGCCTGTGTAACTAACAGATAATCAAGAAATATCTAATATTTTAGTTAGAATATCTTATATTACATAATGCAGCATTCACTAGTACTTCCTTTATTACCTGGTTAATTCCAAGTTTTAAAGAGTAAAGGAAATGCCAAATGCATCTGGTTAGTGCTTTATAGGACATAGAACCACATAGAATAACTATGTTACTTCCTTGTAATTTACTTATTCTCTGCTTGCATTTACATTAAATAATTATATCCAAAGAATAAAGTTAGAGTTAATAAGTCATCTGATTATTTTTCATGATTAACACTGCCAACAACATACTGGTAATTATATTAAAGAGTTTAAATAAAGATAATTTACTATGTATTTATAGGGTTAGTGCACAGGAGGCATCACAAATTAGCTAATGTCTTTCATTAATTTGGATATAAAATTTGAAATGGGCATGTTCCATGTGGATTATTGAATCATTTCAAGCAGCAAGACTGGAAGGCCATAAGGGTCCAAATATAGCTGAACTTTTCCCTTGGGATAATGAACATTTCTCCAACAGCCTTTTTAGTAAATTAACTGTGCAGAGGTGATAACAAGAGCCCCACAAATAGTGTCTAATGGTTGGGCATCATGGACATTTACCAGATCAGCTTTTGAGAAGACAATGCTATAATTCATCCAAAAAGGTGTGATTTAGTTCTGTAATGGATGGTTGTTTAAAATACTCAATTACTTTCTACTGAGTGAAAGTGGGATAACTACAAATGAAAAGAGCTAAAAGAATCTGCAACAAAGCATAACTTCAAGAAATAAAATCTAAAGAGTACACAAACAACATAAAAGACACTAGGTCTGGGATCCCTGGGTGGCGCAGCGGTTTGGCGCCTGCCTTTGGCCCAGGGCGCGATCCTGGAGACCCGGGATCAAATCCCACGTCAGGCTCCCACTGCATGGAGCCTGCTTCTCCCTCTGCCTGTGTCTCTGCCCCCCCCCTCTCTCTCTCTCTACGTCAGGCTCCCACTGCATGGAGCCTGCTTCTCCCTCTGCCTGTGTCTCTGCCTCTCTCTCTGTATGACTATCAAAAATAAATTTAAAAAAAAAAAAATGAAAAAAAAAAAAAAAAAAAGACACTAGGTCCTAGTTAGTTCCTCATTGTAAGTTTAGCCAATTAAGAAACCTTTCTGAGTCTCAGGCATAAAATGACAAAAGTGTCTTTGGAAAGAATTGCATTTACTTTTTAAAATATCATTTGCTTTTACATTTACATTAACAATTAAAAATAATAAATCTATGGAATTTCAAATATAAAATATCCCAAACTTGGGTTGGAGATAATGTAGTATGATGAGTGAGAGGCAGAGCCCTTCAGTCCAATTTCCATATCTGTACTTAATAGCTATGCAATCTTGGGCAAGTAGCAACACTCTTCTGAGCTTCGTTTTCCTTTTTTTTCTAACTGAGGATAATAATACCTTCCTCATAAGGTTATGTCTTATAACTAGGAGATAGTAGATAAATGTTAGCTATTATTTTTTAACTCTAATAGTTAAAGATACAATAATGTTGAAAGGTTTCTCTGCATCTTTTAAGTAAAACCCAAACCCCTCACTATAGTCTACCTCACTGCTGTCTAGCTTCCACTTTTTTCATTTTGTCCCATTTTCCTTGCTCATTCAGTTGTAGACACACAACTCAAGCTTAGGCCTCTCTTAAGCCTTTGCACAAAATGCTCTCTCTCTTTCTGGCACCCTCTGCCCACAGATCTGTGTGTGGTTGTGCCTTCTTATAATTCCAATATCAACTCAAGGAATACCTCTTCTGAGATGGAGTCCCTGAACAAGCTAGCTATAGTAGCCCCATCTCCTACACTATCTCTCCTATTGACCAGTTAGAAATTATTACTAAATGCAGTTCTCTCATCCTGTGGTCATGTCTTTCTTTTCCCTCTAAAAAGTTAGCTCCATATGGGCAGGAACTTTGTATTATTCATTGTTCTCTTTATCCCCAGGGCATAAAACATTCCAGAAGGCAAAGACAAACTATGTTTCAATGAATAATTTCCACAAAAAATGTAATTACAGTATAGGAATAAAAGAGAAGAAAAGACATATGACCAAAGAGAAATGACATTTCTACAACTTGGTCTTCAGTGAGAAAAATTCAGTGAAAGACACCAGATTTACAAATGCCTTCTTGAAATGTGCATTGAGGGGCTGAGGAACTCTGGTCGGGGTATCCTATCCAGGTTTTGCCAAGTTCTATTATAGAGTGATCCAGAGCAGAGTGATGTTTTAAGAAGGATACTATATTGATATTTTAGTTTCTGATCTGTTCTTCCAACTTTAGAAGCAGATAGTAATTTTCTCTCCCTTTACTCCCCTTCTCCCTCAAGGAAATGCAGCTATGCCTTTAGGGGTTGCAGGGAAATTGGCGACTAATTTGTGTTGTAAAATATGCCTCCTCTATATCTTTATTTCGGGTAAATTTCAGATATCTCCAGGGCAAGAATAGTTGATAGCCATTATTTTGAAAAGAATGGAAGAATGGCCTGACTCAAGGAGGGAGTTAATTCTGAGAAGCTGAGTAGTGGGATTGATTCCCTAACGGTAGTTAAGATTTAACAAAGTTTATCATGCCATTTTTTTCTCAACCAGTGTAGCTATCTAGGTTTCATTTTGTTTTTGTTCTTTTTAAAAAGATGTTATTTATTTATCCATGAGACACACACACACAGAGAAAGGCAGAGACATAGGCAGAGGGCGAAGCAGTCTCCCTGCATGGAGAGGCCCTGATGTGGGGCTCAATCCTGGGACTCCAGGATCACACCTTGAGCCAAAAGCAGGGGCTAAACTGCTGAGCCAACCAGGGATCCATCATCTTTTGCCTTATATGAGAAAAACAAATCCTGGTTACTTAGGCTATGGTCAAGTTTTCCGTTACCTGAAACCAAAAGCAACATCTCAACTACTGTTTCCACTGGTCCATTTGCTACTCTTAAAGATTCTATAATGAATGGGCCGATAAGACAGTTGAAATAGGGCTCAAATGGTTAAGCATCTCCCTTCAGCTCAGGTCATGGTTGGGGGGTCCTGGGATGGAACCTCTGCTCAGTGGGGAGTCTGCTTCTCCCTCTGCCCACCCCCCTTCTTATGATCTCTCTCTCTCTCTCTCTCATTCTCTTTGTCTTGAATAAATAAATAAAATTTTTTAAAAAAAGATAGTTGAAATAAAATGCACCTTAAAAAGTTCTGTCCTAAAATATTTCCTCATTTTATCTCAGCCAAACATGTTTCTCTCCAACCTAAAAATGAAAAAAACAAAAAACAAAAAACAAAAAACCAGGCAACCACACAAGTCAACAAAATAGACAATAGAAAGAGAGAGAATGACTATCATTAGATAGGATACATGTCATTAGATAAGGGTGGTCATAAAAGGCCTGTTTGTGCTCACACTATAATTGTGAGGAGCTAGGCGAGTGTGATTTAATCCAAATTGGAATATTTGCTGTATTTGCCTTGCATGTGCTTAACATGGTCTTTCTAGTCTCTGTGCCTTTTTTCATCTTATTCTCTTTTTGCCTGGTATACACCCCGCCATTTCTTTTTGTGACCCACCAAAAGAATACCACCTCATCCGTGAATCCTTATTTGATCTGCCCAAGAGCCAATTTGTGTCTCTAATTCTTCCCTTTCTGTCTTTAATTCTCTTGATGGGAATCCTGGGAACCCTCTATGTCACAAAAGGTTCTCTCAGATGTTTCAGAGGCAAAGTTCGGATAATTATAAGGAGGAACACAAAACAGAATGGCAGGGTGGAATTAGATTTAGAAATCACCAGATACAAGGATTCATACACAAAAACATGGGCCATTACATTTTTCCTCATGTTTGGACACCTTAGCAAATTCTCTTATGTTCAAAAATTAATTACTATCTCTATGGAGTTTATAAATATTTAAAATATGTGCCCTTGTAGAATCTTCTTCTACAACACAAAAGCATTTTATAAAATCAGTATTCAGACCACACATTAATTTACTAAGATATGTAAAGAGATGCAACTGAAGTAAAACTGACTAAAGACATTACAAGAGGAAATGGGCCCCTGAAGAAGCATGCATAATATGCTTGCAAAAAAAGTGTAAAGACAGTACAGTGTGATACTGTACTGTTACATTAGTTGAGAACATAAACTACTGCAAAAGAAATGTTAAAAAGTAAGCTAACTCTGCCTAAAGGAGTCAGGGTAAGCACTAGTGGGGAAATATCAAAGATGAGTCTTAAAGTTCAAAGGCTCAGTGGATGCTTCAGTTTGGGGCACACCAATAACAATTGTTAACCTGGAAGGGAAAGCAGCCTGGCACAAGTGCTATGGATGGAAATGAAAACATATTTGGAGGATGGGAATAAATTTTTGTCAAAGCTAGGAAATTTCTGATTAGCTATTAAGGTAATTTCAGATATGTAGAAAGAATGCCATTGTCAGAATCAGAAGTAACACCTTGGAACAATTACAATTACTGACAGATGTGTTACTACTTCCAAGACCCTCTCCAAAAGGGGTTCAGAATACAGCTGTTGTTTCAGAAAATCAGGGAACCCTTCACTGACCTGGTGATATCCACAGACAACTTGGAAGTAGGCTATATATTTTAGTTCCAGATCTGAGATGGAAACATTTTGGTTTTAGTCCTGGGACTAAAAAATATTAATAGATATTTATAGATGTATATCTACCCTTTAAAAAAAATAATTGCTTTTATATTCTCTTTCCAATTCCATCTTTCCATCTCCATAATGACACACATTCTATAATGAACAACCAGAGTCATTAAGAAGAGTGATTTCAAATATTTCCTTTTTAAGATGTCCTTTCTGACATGTGGGAGCTCATACCAATGACAATAAGGTCAATGATTTCACTTGTTCCAGACACTTACCACCCCACACAATTTTAAATGCAGGTATGTCCTACAATGTCTAGTTTCTTTGCATCAAAAATCTCAAGTTACACAGAATTTAAATATCTGGAAAGGAAATCTAGGTGTTTTTTTTTTTTCCTATGAAACCCATTAACATTTTAGACGAGGAGAAATGCAAAACGTTGCAGAGCAAAGGGAGATCATTATGTAAACATTGAGGCATGACTTGAAAAATGTCAGCAACTCTGTTAGAAGACAGAGTGGAAGAGAAAAGCAGACTTAAAAATATGTGCCCTTCTGATCAGATCACACCAATTATATTTGAGCACAGGTCTCAATATTATTGCTTTTAAAATATCACATAGTAATAATATCTGTAAACACAACTTGCTTGGATTTTCATTTGTCTTTGGAAGTAGTTCATAAAAAATGCATTGTACACAATAGTTCTCAGGATTTAAAAATATGAATTCAACATCCGTTTTGTTAATTTAGGTTTTGTTATGTTAATGATGTAACAATTCTAGCACAGGTAGAAAAAAGCCTTGAAATAAACAGGGAGCAAAAGTAATCTCTTAGTTATATAAATCAGATTTTTAAATATAATACAATTTTAGCATAATATACTCTCTTGTCTCCTAGTTCTCATACCATTAAGAAAGAACATTTTCATAAACAATACTTTGACTCAAATTCCCTTTAAGATTTCATGTGAATATCTTTCTAATTTCCTAGTTTCCATAATACTTTCCATTCATCTGACTTCTTGAGAAAACTATAGGGGTCATTAGATTTTTTTCAAATAATCTAAAAGGAAAGATTTCTGAATATTGCTACTTAATTTATTTTGCTAAATTTAAATGAATAGTCTGAACTTCCAAGAATTGATTTGATCTGATTACAAATTTATTTTACACACAGTCAGTAACCATCACAGTTTTACATGAGCTCTACTTTCTTAGTGGACTATCTTAAGAGTAAAAACTCAATAAATATATTACCTGAATATAATTTATTGTTGATAGATGTAATTGGTCTGTTTCTTATGGCACTGGTAAAATAAATTCATTTTATTTACATAACAATTGATATAATCCACCAATTTATGGTTCTCGGTCTGTTTTTTTTTTTTTTTAAAGATTTTATTTATTTATTCATGAGAGACACTCACAGAGAGAGAGGCAGAGACACAGGCAGAGGGAGAAGCAGGCCCCACGCAGGGAGCCCGTTGTGGGACTCGATCTCGGGTCTCCAGGATCACACCCTGGGTGGAAGGCAGCACCAAACCTCTGAGTCACCAGGGTTGCCCCATGGTTCTCAGTCTTTGAGCTTCTACTTATTTAATTATCAGAATAGCCAGCTGGAGTGTAATGCAATAGTTGTGTATGAATTTATTTTTAATAAAGCAATTCAACACAAAAGCAAAACAAAAGAAAAACTTAATTCTAATGTAAACTCATCTGAAACCATCCAGTTATCCTCAATGACTGTCCAACATATAGCTACCACACATTGCAAGCATGGAATTTCCATCTATTGAAGAAATTGATTATATTTTTAAAATATTGGATGAGGAGAATACTTTTATTTAAAATACATACATAAATGACTTAATCATTCTGAACCTTAGTTGTTTCAACTATGAAACTGCAATAGTTACAATACCTGTAATTTATGAAATTGTTGTTAAGGTCATATAAAATCATATATAAAAGGTAGTTCTAAACTTCAGATTCATGATCAATAGTTGGGTGTTACTTCACCTGGTAAATTGCAATTATTTAATAAGTACTCAGCCACAGTGTTTAGTCACTTTTTTCTTCCCAAATACTTACTGGTATAGACAAGTTGAAAACCTTCATCTGTCCCTTCAGAATCAGAATTAAATTCTAGCCAGAGCTGATTTGAAGTACTGCTAAGTGTCAATCCTCGCATAGATGCACCAGTAAATGCACCTAATAGATGAGTCGTTTTATCTTTTCCATCATAAATCTGCAAAATATTATTAAAAATGTAAACGTGCCAATAATAACCAATTCAAATCATGTGTTTATATTTATGAAAAAGAGGAAATTATCGTACTCCTCCTAAAACAGATCACTCATGTTCCCCAAGGACAATTACTATATTAATTCCTATATATATCAAGACAAGAAAGTTAGAATCCATATGGATAATTTTCAAATTCCAAGCTAAGTATACCATAAGTACTCATATCATACAACTTTTGATCTTATAAAAATAATGCTTTTTTATGACAGGTGTTAAAAATTGAAAATATCTACAAATAGCTGATTTTCAAGGTTAGTTGGTATTTTTCTGAAACTTGCATTAGGGGTCAAATACTTGTTTTTCTAATAACATAATTAGAAATTATATAATTAGAAATAATTAATATAAACATACTTGCTTCTTTCGCAACTTCTATAATTCATCTACTTCCTTTAACTTAACCATTTTCAACATGTAAAAAATATTAAATAGTAACAAATGTTTTTAAAAACTAATTTAACAAGACAAAAATATACAAAACAAAATTTATAAGCTCTCAAACATCCCTGTGTTATTCTCATTCTTCTGAGGTATAACTTCTCATTATATTCTAATTTGCTTTTCTTTTATCAGTCATTATAGACATCTCTCCAAGTCAGTAGATAAAAATCCTGCCTTTTGAGAGCTGTGCAATATTTCACACAGTTACATTACCACAACTATCATTCCCATATTAATAATTTTGAATTTTTTGTTACTAAGAGAAATACTGAAATAAATACTTTTTACATATAACTCACCTTTCTTAATAATACTCGTATTTCTCTCTCTCTCTCTCTCTCTCTCTCTCTCTCTCTCTCTCTCTCTCTCTCTCTCTCTCTCTCTCTCTCTCTCTCTCTCTCTCTCTCTCTCTCTCTCTCTCTCTCTCTCTCTCTCTCTCTCTCTCTCTCTCTCTCTCTCTCTCTCTCTCTCTCTCTCTCTCTCTCTCTCTCTCTCTCTCTCTCTCTCTCTCTCTCTCTCTCTCTCTCTCTCTCTCTCTCTCTCTCTCTCTCTCTCTCTCTCTCTCTCTCTCTCTCTCTCTCTCTCTCTCTCTCTCTCTCTCTCTCTCTCTCTCTCTCTCTCTCTCTCTCTCTCTCTCTCTCTCTCTCTCTCTCTCTCTCTCTCTCTCTCTCTCTCTCTCTCTCTCTCTCTCTCTCTCTCTCTCTCTCTCTCTCTCTCTCTCTCTCTCTCTCTCTCTCTCTCTCTCTCTCTCTCTCTCTCTCTCTCTCTCTCTCTCTCTCTCTCTCTCTCTCTCTCTCTCTCTCTCTCTCTCTCTCTCTCTCTGGGCTAAATTTTTGGGTTCAATTTGATAATCCACATAGAAATTTTTTATAATTAACAAATGAAAATTCATGCACACTTTTTTATGTATTTTTTCTTTTTTCAATTTATCTTTATCAGGTTTTAGTAATCAATTTATGTTAATTAACTTCATAAAACAGACTGGGAAAATCTCACTATATTTCTAATATCTGGATTATTCAAATAAAATGAGACTTTTTATTTATAGGCTTAAGATTTTTTCAATTCAAGAAGATATCTTTGGGCTTTCATTTTTTAAAATACTTCTTGTCTATATTATCCTTTTATTTTCTACCTAGAATGTCTATTATCTTGTATTGTTTCTAAACCTGTATTGTGATACTCCTATATTTTCTCTTCTCATCTGTCTTTTCCACTGTAGTATAAAAAACTCTTCTATTGGATCTTCCACAGGAATAATTAGAGTTTCAGCAGTGACTAATCTCTTTTTAGGGCTTCTAGCAAAATCTTAAATTTTAAAATCATTGGTCAAGTTCTAGAAAGTCTCTCCTCTTTCTCTTCACACTCTAATTGCATTATCTTAAGATTTACACAAAAGTTTAAATTAATTTTCAAATTTCTCTTAGTACTTCCACAGTTTGAATTTAATGTATACCACCTGTTCTATGCATTTAATTTGGTCTTTCTTCCCTCCAATTACTGAATTCCCCTTAAATATGTATCTATGTACCTTTAGATTTTTACAGGATTATATTTATTATTGATATAGGATTTAAGTGTTATCAAGACTACAGATAAAATTTTATTTAACATGCTGTAAAAATGTAACTTGTACTCAAGGCCCTTGGGGTCCTCTTTGAACCACATTACCCTATGCCTTTTCTGAAAGTAATTCGGAAATCTCTATTACCAGGACCTTCCGCTCTTTCCCTTGTGATTGAGGGAATCAGCAGCTTCCTATGTGCCTACAGGCTCCACTAGTTTATTTATCAGGACAGAGAGGGAGTAGAAATAGAGCTCTCTCTCTCTCTCTCTCTCTCTCTCTCTCTCTCTCTCTCTCTCTCTCTCTCTCTCTCTCTCTCTCTCTCTCTCTCTCTCTCTCTCTCTCTCTCTCTCTCTCTCTCTCTCTCTCTCTCTCTCTCTCTCTCTCTCTCTCTCTCTCTCTCTCTCTCTCTCTCTCTCTCTCTCTCTCTCTCTCTCTCTCTCTCTCTCTCTCTCTCTCTCTCTCTCTCTCTCTCTCTCTCTCTCTCTCTCTCTCTCTCTCTCTCTCTCTCTCTCTCTCTCTCTCTCTCTCTCTCTCTCTCTCTCTCTCTCTCTCTCTCTCTCTCTCTCTCTCTCTCTCTCTCTCTCTCTCTCTCTCTCTCTCTCTCTCTCTCTCTCTCTCTCTCTCTCTCTCTCTCTCTCTCTCTCTCTCTCTCTCTCTCTCTCTCTCTCTCTCTCTCTCTCTCTCTCTCTCTCTCTCTCTCTCTCTCTCTCTCTCTCTCTCTCTCTCTCTCTCTCTCTCTCTCTCTCTCTCTTACCAGTAGTAATTCAGAGACTACTGAAAAGTTTCCGTTTTAGTTATCAGCAAGAAGTTACTTATCTTTAACAAAGCTGAACCAAATGTTGAAGATTGTTAGCTCGGGAATTTTATTGTTTAATTACAAGAGTCAACTTTCTATTTCTTAAGAATAGTAATGGTAAAAACCAGTAGTAATTCAGAGACTACTGAATAGTAGTAATTTACTACTGGTAAAAACCAGTAGTAATTCAGTGACTACTAAAGAATAGTAATGGTAAAAACCAGTAGTAATTCAGAGACTACTGAATATCACTTGCTAGAAAACAGACTTTTCTGTTTGTGAGTTTCAAATGTTCATTATTCTCAGAAGCTGCTTCTCAATACGTTTATTTTATAACTCTATATAGGACATAGTTCATAAATTCTAAGTTTAGAGCTATACACTTACAACCAAACCATTTAACTTGCAGATCCAGTGGCTCTTATTTGTGGCTAATACTGCCTAGGTAACGCCAAAGAATATTTTCCTTACTGTTCACCAGCACATAATTTCATTCTTATGTTATATAAATCATTGTTTCTTGGATTCAACTAGTTTTCTGCTTTTATGTGTGGATAAACTTCAGTTGTCAAAAATAGCCAAATAAATAATTAATTGATGGAAATGAGTAAACAGAAATTGGTTCTTGAATTCTGTTTTTAATTTTTTTAAAAGTCTCTCCTAATGTTTTTCTTAAATTTTCAATGGTAATAAAAGGAAAGTTGAATAATAAGTGAAACCCTCACTTTACACATGAAAATCATTTGTATATAACTTAATGTTTAGAAAGTACCAAAATTCAACTGACTTAGTTCTATGCACTGGATTAGGTGTTGGGAACACAATTAAAAAAAAAAAAGACATAATTTTTAACCTGAAGGAAATTTAAAGAATATAGTTTGTCCCAAGAGAAACATTTACACTATTTTTAAGCTAGAAGAATACTTTTTCCTTTAAAGAAAAGAAAAACTGTCTTTAAGATATCATTTGAAAACTAATCATTGAAAGAAAAAGCATTAAAAAAAGAAAAAGCATTAAAAGGGCTGATTATATATATATATATATATAATCTTAAGCCCAGCAAAGAGGATCTAATTCAGCACCCAAACTCAATAACTACAGCTTATTTAACAATGTAAAGCAAAAGGCAGAAAACAAATAACACAGAAATACCACTATGATCATAAAAGTAAAATGAAGTGTGATAATTCAACTATGAATATTTAGAAGCTTGTATAAAGTTATTAAATCAAGATGAAAAGCAAGTTTTAATTAGCAAGACTTCAAAGGGAGAGTTTTATAGTAATGATCAAGCCAATGCTATTTAATTTGTGAATAAAATCCTTCAAATGTATTCAAGGACATATGGAAGCATAATGGCAACAAGAAATGACAAAGCAATGTAGTCAAAGGCAAATTACTTTGGAAGTAGATATGGATGCAAGTATATAAATAAGAAAATACAACCATCAAAATGTACATTTCATTTAAAAGCAAATGTACAAGGACATTAGGTGGCTCAGTTGGTTAAACATCTGCCTTTGGCTCAGGTCATGACCTTGGAGTCCTGGTATCAAGTCCAGCATCAGGCTCCTGGCTCACTGGGAGTCTGCTTCTTCCTCTCCTTCTCCCCTTCCCTCCATGCTACCTCTCTCTCCCTCTCTCTCTCTCTCTCTCTCTCAAATAGATGAATACAATCTTTTTTAAAAAGAATAAATTTATAGTACAGAGTGATTATACTAGGTCTTACCCATAGAACTTTTATTTGAGATCATTACTTTTCATATTTCTGTTCTGATTAAAGTCAGGATTTTTAAGTATGCTTTTATTTGGAGTTCTTTTCTTTTTGCAGTTTATTATTATTATTTTCAGCACAGGTCTTATATCCTTTTGTTTTCCAAAATTTACAAATCTAAAAAAGAATACAGTAACTGAATCTTTATTATATTTTTTTGTGTTAAAAATGAGATGATTCTGGTATTCCCCGCCGAAATATTCTATTACTTAGCACCTAATTCAGATACTGAAGACTCACTTTAATGTCAAATTTAGAATTTCAGGTTTATTTAACAATTAACATCATGAAAGCCATTGAGGGCTTTTGTAACATTAATGAAACTCTGATGAGGCTCACATTCGTCAAATGGTTGTCATTAACCTGGTAATCTTATAATAGAGCAGACTAGAACTTAATGTTGCCGTGTTTCAGTTATCAAACCTTTGATAATGGATCAGGGCCTGAAATTAATTTTGGTGTACAGACCCTCCTAGATCTGGAAGGTCAAATCCTGTTATAATGAACTGCTTATCAACACTCAAAACTGTGAGTTTTGTTTATAATAAATGCATGATTAGAAGGCATATTCTCAGTCATTCCTCTAATGAATTAGCAAGTCAGATGCTATCTGAACCCAAGAACAAAAAGTACATAGAAAATAAAGTCAAAAGAGAAAAATCATATACGTACATATCCATAATCATACACGCTTGCAAATTATTCCTGTTCATGGATATTAGAATTTTCATTTCTGCTGCTTGTTTTATAAATTGATTTGGAAATTTAAATAAATTATTTTTCAAATAAGGTGAGTGAAATGTCAAAGTTTGAAAGAAAAAAATTGTTTTACAAGCCTTATCAAAAAGGACAATGTTCCAAACTTTATGCTCTCTGAAATAAAATGAAACAGAACAGAGAACTTTTGTTCATACTAAAATATTTATGTCTTTGAAATAGTTGTATAATGCCTACTCAATTATAAGAGCTAATATATTTTAGTGAAGGAGTTTGGGACATGATGAAGAGTGAGCTTTTCAGGAGTTTAACCTCTGATAATATAACAGGGTTGAAGTTCCAATTCTACCTTTAAAGCTGTATGGCCTGTCACAAATCATTTCACTCCTGTTATCCTCAGTATGGGAAAGAATGAAGGATTTTATGAGGCCTAATATAGCACTCATAACAAATAAATATTCAGAGAGTGTTTTCGAAGGAAGAGATAATAAAGGATTACCAGTGAACAAGCAAAGCTGGCAGATATGTGTGGTGGACATATGAGATCTCCAGTATGCTAGGAAATGTTTAACAACCAGCTTTCAAACAAATAGAATTGGTGGATGTAAATACACACACATTTTAAAGAACTTTTATTTACATAAAGAGAGGTTGGAAAACTTTTTCTAAAAAAGAATTAGAAGATATTTTAGACTGTTTGGGGGATAATATCTCTGTCATAACTACTCAATACTGCCACTGTAGTACAAAATCAGGTACAGATAATATGTCAGTAAATGACCATGATTTTCTCTTAGTAAAATTTTATTTATAGAGATAGGTGTCAAGACCAGTTTGGCCCATAGACTGTTTGGGAATCCCTGCTTGCAACTTACAAACAGCAAAAAAAATACAATAGTCGTTACTTACAAACAACAAAAAAATATACAATATCATTACTGCATATTGCATAGAGCTAATTGATTCTTATAGTATAGTTTCAGTGGGTTTTTTTTTTTGCCAAATTTTTGTGTCTGCAACTTATAATTGCAACTGACAAACAAGAGTGGTTCCTAAATGAATATTGCTTGATTTTTTTATGTTAACAAGATCAAAGTAAAGCAAAGTTAAAATAATGTTATATTAGAAAATCATATCTGTAAATGACAGGAGCAACTTCTTGGCTAAATTGAGTATTAGTTTTTAATTCTAGAAAATAAATACTCTCTAAAAAATAAATATTCTCTATATTTTTGTGTTATTCACAACAGAATGGCTATAGACACCATCCATTCTTAAACTCAAGTATAGATGATAAGTAAAGCAATAGATCAAGTCAAGATCTGTAGTGTTCGTCATTTTCTGCAGTGTAATTTCTCCTTAGTATTGCTGATATCAAGCTATCAATGTGACATCTCTGTATGCAGAGCTGGAAAAGAATGGACACTCTGCACAGTATTTCCACCATAGAGATATAATATACATAAATCATCTAAAAACATAGTAAAATAATAATAATAAAATAATAATAAATAATAATAAATAAAAGTAATAATAATTAATAATAATAATAAAAGTAATAAAATAATTAGGAAATTAAAAGTTGTTTTTGTTACCTTTGTTTTTAATATAACTTAATTATAATATAATTGTAATATAATTTAATTTAATTTTTAATAGTGGCTATGTTTAACAACCAGTTCACAAAATTACTAACAATTTACCAGTAGGTTCTCACAAGAAGTATTCCAAAGACTAGCACATTGGTTAGGAAATATGCTGGAAAATAATACCTCTTAAAAAAACAACATTTTAATAACTTTTTTATCATACTGCTAAAAGAATGGTATTAGTGTTATTAATCAAATCCTTCAACTATCTAGTTTCTCATAAATGTGACAATTCTCTTAATTCTTTCTTTCAGACTCTCAAAACCAGTATTAAGTTATTTTACTGACTCTTCTCCATTATCATCCATTCTGTTTACATTTTGCATAAGATATAGGTCTTTAAACTACACAATACTGAGTGTGGTCAAAAGATTGCCTTGAATTTTGTCCCTGCTACATTCCCTTATCTAAACATAGTGCTTAATCTTTTTCTGAAAAGAAAAGCAAACATTACAACAACAAAACAGAGATAATATTTCTGATTGCTATTCAGCTTTTGTCTTATTAGGCTGACAAGGCCAATTACTCATTGTTCCTTGTTTAGTGTTCATATAATAAATACCTCCTATAAATTATAATTGAAATAACTAATTAAATTACATATTTTGAGTGAGGTTTTAGAAGTTTAGTATTCTTGCCCATTGAAAGGAACAACACCAAGGGAAGTTATATTCATAATTCCCAAACCTGGTGGTTATCAGAGAATCTGGAGAGCTTCATACAAATCCACAGTTCCAGGTACAGACCAAATAAAACAAGTTGTCCCCAGATCTGCTGAATCAGAAAATCTGGTAGCGGTGCCAGGAATAAACTACCTAGTGGAGTCAAATGATTAGCTACATTTGATATCAACTTTATTAGTGTGGTTGTATAAAAATAAAGTAGTTTATAGAAAGAGGAGAGAGGGAGAAAGAATGGATAGGTAACTGAGCAGGCATCAGTCTGGATGGTGAGCTCTTAGAAAGTGTGTGTGTGTGTGTGTGTGTGTGTGTGTGGCTGTAGATAAAGTTAATACACACCCATGCTTTTATTATTGCTGTTTTAGTTTCAGTCAGAATCTAATACAGTGATACTATTTAGTAAATTAAACTAGAAAAAAGCCTTTTCTAAACCTTTATACTCATAAGATTACAAGATAATGTTATTCCAAAGAACATAGCCAATCCTACCCTATAAAGAAAAGCAATGCTTTTAAATTCTCTCAGTCAAGAGGCAGAGGGTCCTACAGTGGACATTTGTTTTACCTATTTCCTAGTCTGAATGGAGGAAGAGCTGACTGCACTAGACAACATTACACCTAGTGTAATGTTGGAAAATGCTGAGATAGGGATGGGCTCTTATGGAATGGTTTGCAGTGAGGCAAATGACCCTGGGCTCCCTAGTCTTGGAAAATGAATCCTCTGTCCTTTGGAGAGCACATCTCTCTACTTGGGGGTATA
Source organism: Vulpes lagopus (assembly GCF_018345385.1). Taxonomy (NCBI): domain Eukaryota; kingdom Metazoa; phylum Chordata; class Mammalia; order Carnivora; family Canidae; genus Vulpes; species Vulpes lagopus. The sequence continues at coordinate 25,570,283 of NC_054832.1, read as the reverse complement.
TAACTGTGCCTGTGTCAGTAGGTATTTTTGAACTAGTGGTCCATTAGATTAATGGGAAGAATAAGACAATATACAAGCATCTTACATCTTAAACTGGTGGAGAAATCATGAAGAAGATAGAGTTAGAGGTTAAAGTCCATCCCCAACTGTCTCTATACAGTGGCTTGCTGAAGTTATTTTGAAATAATAATTCAGAATAAACCCCAGGGAAGATTATCAGCAACAGGGGGTGTTTCTATTGTAATACTTAGTACATAATATTTTCAACTTTGGGAAACGTGTCTTTATTCTGGGAAAGTTACAAATATCTTAACTGCTGGGGATATACATTTTCATCATTTTGCTCATGAAAGAAAAATCCTTATTTACTTAAAAATCATTTTTTAAAGGGCCCTGAATTGAATTTTTCTGCCTTTCTTCGTCTCTCACCATCCCATGCACTCAACCATTCTCAGGGTAACACAGGTAACAAGTGAATGTTACTTTACTCCAAGGAAGCAGGTGATTAGTCAGAAATCACTCTGAGGAACACATTAGGGCTATTTTTCTATTTTTAAAAAGATTATTTATTTATTTATTTATTTATTTATTTATTTACTTATTTGAGAGAGAGTGAGGGAGAGAGAGAGAGAATGAGAGGGAGAAGGGTTAGTGGGAGAAGCAGACTCCCTGCTGGTGGGAAGCCCAATGTGGGCTCGGACTTGAGACTCTAGGATCATGACCTGAGCAGAAGGCAGACTCTTAACTGACTGAAACACTCAGGTGCTCCTACAGCTATTTTTCTAAAGGCATCATCTCCTATCTCAAATGAATTTTCCAATTAATAGAAATCACTCAGCATGGAAAAGTAATAGATACTTTTCAGGCATCACAGAGAGTAAAGAAATATTTTAGGAAGAATAGTGGTAGTGTGGGGAAGCACTTCTTTACTATTAACTGATAACCATATGTTTATTATTGTTGTGCCATGCAGGTTAGTAGCTAGTCTGTATCTTGATATATTTTTCCCCATACATAGCCTGAGAAAAGAATAAGCATTGGTTCACTTCTATGTTTAGGCATCCCATTAATCTTAATGCTGACTCTAATTTAGCAAATAAAACTTATTTTAACAAGAAAACCCAAACAATGAACTGTAGGTTAAAGAGATTATAAAGTGAATTTCTGTTGCCTGTTGGGGGAAAGTGCAAAAAACAGGAATGGTCCTAAATTAACAATAATATTGTTTACATTTAGGGAAATTTCCCACATCTATACAAACCCCAAAGCACACACTCCTGTTAGAGAACCATCAATTATCATCAAAATTATATTCTTTTCGAGAGAAAAAAATAACCAACACTCTTAAAATCACTCCTAAGCCAGGGTCCTCAACCCTTGCCAATCTGAGATGTCATATTTTTTTTTAAGATTGTGAAAACAGAATTATGTTGAATTTCTTACCAGGTAAGGAAATCTTGATGAGTAGGGAAATTTATGCAATTATCTTAAAAATATATAAATTTGATGTTTACAGAAGGATTTATTTTTATTCTACTTACTCATATAAATTATATTTACTAAAACACTTTGCAAAATATGAATCATCAATATGGAAATATTTATTTTCCTAAAATTGTATCTTTTAAAAAAGTGGGACCTTTGCCTATTTCAACTTTTTAGAATAAGTTTACAAATTCTACTCCAAATGTTTATTAATCTTCTTAATATTTGAAAAGATTTATTGATTTTAGAGCGAGAGAACGTGAGAAGAAGGGGCAGACGGAAAGAGAGAGAGAATCTCAAGCAGACCACACTCTGAGCATGATGTCTGATGATGGGGGGTTAGATCTCATGACCCTGAGATCATGGCCTGAGCTGAAACCAAGAGTCATATGCTTAACCGGCTGTGCCACCCAGGTGCTCCACTAAACATTTATTATTAAGAAAATATATTTTTCTTCAATAATTTATAGATATGAAGTAATTCATTTTATGTATTTATAAAATATAAAATTTTTATAGTCATAAATGCAAAAAAAATCCATGTTATCAACAGAGGTAACCAAATTATTTAATGTATACCAAAACAGAAATAAATCATCACTATATTTCTTACAGAAATAACCATTCCTGTATTAATTATATTTTAAATACATGTCTCCTTGGAGATTAGAAGATATTTGGCTTGAAAATGTTATTTTGGTGTTACTGAAACATTAAAATTTATGTCCCATAAAATAAAAATGAATATATTATAAATGGACATTGTAAACAAAACATTTATCTCAATTAAAATGATCATAGGAAAATGGGAAACGGCTATAATTGAAATCTATGATTGGCAGAATCAACTTACGTTTGATCATACATATATATATACATATTTATATATACTAATATATACTGAATGACTAAACATGATCAAAATACAAGTATTTCTTAGTCCACCTACCTTAAGAACATCTCCTTGTGCTAAATGAAATGTTCTGGCTGAAATATTGATTCCTTTTCCTGCTTGAACCTGAATACTATAAATGCATTCATGGTTGTTTTCATAGTTGAGTGGATAATTTGGAGAAAGCAAAATTCCTTCATTATTTGTTGCAGACGCACCACATTCAGCTGCAGATAAAACAGAATATTGAAGTACAGTTTAATAGAAAGCATTATCATTTGCAAGTAATGTAATGTATGGAAGTGTTAATGCATTTTACTTTAACTAGAACCTAACAGGAAAATAATGTACAGAATGGCTGTGTGTTGTAGATGACTCATTCCCTCTCAAATGATACATGGGAAGAAGGAAAAACTGTCCATGGACAGGATATCTGTACATAAATGGAAATATACAATGGCTTCAGTCATTTCCTCTTGCCCCAAAGATGAAAGGATAGGATGGAAAAGGATGGCAGCCCAAGATTTTCAGGATGTATTTTTAGTTTGTAGGTTTCTGATTAAATTTATAATTTATATCGTTTAAAGTCTAAAAGAAAGGTAAAGTGATCCATTTTATTTTAGAATGATTTTTATTAGATCTTTTTAGTTTTATCTTTTCTTGAATTTGACCCCTCTTCCTCCCAATAGTCAGTTTTCCCCTGATCCAAGAACCTCAGGAACAAAAGAGAAATAAATACTACACTGCCTTTGAAAACTGATATAATGGGTAAAATCTGCTAACCAGCAATTGTAACAAACTGGGTACTTTTGGAAAATGTATCACATTTCCCAGTTTAAGCAACAAAGTAATCTAAGGGGTTCTCTTAATCAGTATATGGTTACTGTTGACCCTCTGGATTAATCTAGGAAAAATTTAATGATGGAATTTCTCAATTTTTTTTTCAAATTTAACTTTAATTTATACTTTAAAAAGCTTGTGGCAATAGTACAAAATCAAACAAGTTTTTATAAATTCCGAAACATATTCCTTATGTCTCAGAAATTCAACGAGTTCAGTTTTCTATCAGATCTAATAACTTGCTTCATATTATCATACCATAAGCCAAGGGAAGTTATATTTTTCAAAGTTTTAACTTATCAAGAAAATAAAGCAAATCACTATGTTCCAGAAATAAGATTTTTAAAATAATTATTCATGAGAATAATCATGAGAATAATCATAGGAGGTATATAACAAGGTAAAATATAATGAATTGCTTTTAACTTTTAAATGCAATGTTTAATGCTTAAACATTAACAAAACTAAGGCAAAAGAAGAAAGCCTAATGAGAAAATGAAAATGATCAAAATGAAGCAGTCAGGATAATAACAACATAGTGTGAAATAATAATAAAAACCAATGATGTGTTGCTAACAATCAACCAGTCACATAAACAACTGCCACACAATTAAGTTCCACTAAGTTCCTTTTAAAGTAGAAGAAAAAAAAAAACCTCAAAAACTCCCAATATTGATTTAAATTGTTTTCATTTTAATGTAACATAACCATGTGCAAACATAAAATAAGTCCCTGTGCTCTTAGCTGTACACAATTATAATACCAAAACATGTTTTAAAATGTAAGACTAAAACAGTAAAATCTAAAATAGCAACATGTATCTAATGTGACACAAGATTTCATTTTCCTGAAATTAAATTGCCCTTGGCAGTGTGGAGAAGGAGCCAGCTGCTAGCATACAGGCATTTGGAGTTTGCTATGCCTTTAAGTGCACGAGACTATGTAATGATTTAATTCTCTCTCATCTTATCCCTCTTTATACTGCTGAGAAACTTTCATCAGTGTGGTCCAGTATGATGCCACATGGCCTTCACTTAGTGCCAGAGAATAATTTATATTTTAAATCTGACTCACTTCCTTCTTACTAGTTTATTTAAATCTAGGTATACTCGCAAGGAATAAAGACAAATTATCAGACCACCTGGATGACGCAGAATACACGTGTATTTTTTATCAGTTAGGTTATTATTAGAGAATACACCCAGCTTCAACTGATATAGAATCATGGAGTTCTGAGAATACATTCTTTGATGCCAGCTTATGAAATACCAATGCCCTGATGAAGAGCTCAGGCTTTTCAGAGATTTAGTTTTCAGAATTAAGTTCTATATTCTACCTATATATGGCTTCGGCAAGCTATTAATTCTCTCTAAGCTTGAATAGTGCCATTATCACTGTGAAAATAATAATACCCACCTCAAAGAGTTGCTTCGTTTGTATGCATGAATTGATAATATATGCAGAATATACATGTTGAACATTTAGCTCAGTGCTGACATACAATAAAGCTCAAAAATTAAAGCTGTCATTATGAATATTTAGGTGTAAATACTAAGGATAGCATTCTGCTCCACATACAGAAAAAGAGTTTTAGGATACTTACATTGTCCCCAGTGTGACTATCCAGGTGCACAAAGACATTTATGTATGTAAAAAGCCAGAGGACTCTTCATAATTTGGGGAATCACTTATAATATTAAAATTATTTTAGTAATTTGTATGAACTGAACCAAACAAAAACTAGCCCTCCCAAGCAAAGCAATAAATTACTTCATTACCCTGGAAAATAACACTAATAATTTATTGCTAAGTTCTTAAAATTTGAATAGAAGGTAAGTGCTTTCTCCCATAAATATTGTTGGGTCTATATTGTATTATTTTATTTATTTATTTGTTTGTTTGTTTTTTATTGTATTATTTAATGGAGATTTGCTTTTATAGGAAAAATAACCTGCTTCTGTTGCATTTTAGTATTTCAGTTGGCTTAAATGGCTATAAATGATTTTCTAGTTGCTGAAATAAAATCAGGGTTTAAACCAGAATGGAAGTCTTAAGGAAGAACATTTGGATTAGGTTAGTACCTTTTGCATTTAATCATGACTAAGCATAAATTATGGGGCCTGGAGTAAAATGAAAGCACACTGCCCCTTGTTGAAAATGTACTGAGCATTTCAATAAAGCATTAACACAAGCCTAGGGCCCATCTTAGCATAGATCCCTGTCACACACATGAAGCCAATTCTGCATATTTTCCCTCACAACTCTGCAAAGTAAAACGTACTGTCTCTAATTTTATAGATGAAGACTCCAAAGTGAGCTTTCTTGCTAAATTCAAACAGTGTGTATCAGAGCTGGGATTTACATTGGGATTTACACCTGCCATTGCCCATGGTGTTAAAATAAAATTAAAAAAAAATACAATTTCTCTTTCAGATCAAAATGTTTCTTTAGTGTGACAGGGGGTAATATTAATAATTATGCCACACAACAGGTGCAGATTGAAGCTATGCTAGATAAACTTGTATGCAAGGTCATTTTTTTTTCTTTATTCTTTAGCAGTTGCACACACTATTCCATTAAAAACTAAGAATTATTTTCTATGGTCTGGGGTATGTCCTGGAGGTCAGAACATATTCACCCCACTTAAAAATTATAAGAAATAATTATTAATGTTCAGAATGTCTCATTTTAAGGGAAGATCTTGAAATGTAAAAAATGAGACTCAATTCAGAATGGTCCACTTACACATATAGGAAAATGAACAAATCTATTTTTTTTCAATAAGACTCTTAAAGGATAAACAGGATTAAGTTAAGGAGAAACACATTTCACCATGATAATAACTCCAGAAGCTAGGTGATTAATAAAAACATTATTTGAACATGTAATCTCATCTTTGATTTTATCTTTGAATTTCAAATATACCCCAAACTGGTTTATGAGACTCAATGTAGGAACAACATTTGCCCTGTACAAGGTCTCTTCCGGTACTTCAGCTACAGAGCTCTTGCTTGCCAACTGGAATTGAGTGGGATCTAATGTTGAAATTAACAACAAACTTTGCACAGTTTGACCATATGCCCAAGTCTAGAAATGAACATATTCCTATCTTGTTGTGTAATAAGCTGACACAATGATATTTTCCAAATGCAAATTTGATCTTGTACTTTGTGCCTCAAATATACTCACCATCAGCAAGTCAAAGTCCATAGAATGTGATACAGGCCATTTATGCTGTGAATCCAGTTTACCTTTCTAGCTATTCCCTACCATTCTTTCCAGTTCAGCTATCCTGAGGTACTGGCCCCTTGCCAGGGTCTCATACTCAGCCTTTATAGGTGCTGTTATTTTCTCCACATGTAAGCAGCACCTCTACTTCCAGTGGATGCGATTTCAGGGCCCAAAGAAGCAATTGACTTGCTATGGAATTATACTGTTATGGATCTTCCCAGCATCAGGTGGCTGTGATGGTTTATGAAATAAATGAAATAATATCACATTGAAGTATCAGGAATAATTCTCACAAATAACAGTCATGGCTATTATGTTCATGAATGTCCAGAAAAAAGTACGGTAACTACATTTCCATTGTATATGGCATCAGTATCACAGCAAGTTTTCACAAAGCATACTAAAAATGAGAAGATATATAAGTATTGACAAACTGTGATTGAACGTTCTTAAGATATGTTAAAATCACCTGAGGGGGGAAAAATAGCAGCAGAACAGCTAGCTCTAAGAGAGAAGAAAAATGGTTAGTTGATTCTGGCAAGATAAGGTTATATAAAGAAACATCCTCTACAAGGGAAAGAGTAGTTTGAGTAAAGGAAGTCCTAGAAATCCAAGTGAGTTGAAAAGCTGTCATCATCGCCCAGCCATAGTGACATTTATGAAGAGTATGCAGCTGTCACTGACCAAATACAAATTTGTGACTCACTACATCAGGGCAATGCCAGGGTTTTCAGGCAGGTGCTGTAACAAATTGCATATATCATATAACATACACAGGAGAAACATTTATCTTAATAAAAATCAAGCTACAGAATCACTTTAATATAAACTATTAATGTTTTTGCTAAACTGGGTAACTTGGTAGAGAATGTATACTAAGATATTTATTTATTTATTCATGAGAGCTATAGACTGGGAGAGAGAGGCAGAGAAATAGGCAGAAGACTCCTCACAGGGAGCCTGATGTGGGACTTGATCCCGGATTCTGGGATCACGACCTGAGCAGAAGACAGGTGCCCAACCACTGAGCCACCCAGGTGTCCCTGTGTACTAAGATATTTAAAGTGACTAGAGACAGGTAATAGTATGCTCCGATTTGGAAAAACTCAAATTGATTTAATTAACAGATATTTATCAAATCCTTAGTATGTACCAGGCATGTGAGGTACAGTTTTGAAACCCTCATAGAACTTACTTTATGACAGAAAAGACAGATGGCTACTGCATAATCATTAAAATAAGCATATTATATGTGGCAAGACATAATTGGGAGCCCTGACTTGTTCCGAATAAAGTCAAGATTTCTCTAAAGGATCGAAATAAGTCAATTAAAGGCAACAGGAGAAGATAGGTTGAGGGAAAGAATATTTCAAACAGAAGAAATATTTCTGAAAATATTATGGGGGTGAGGGATTTTGACAGATTCTGGGAATTGAAAGATCTGATATGGGAGAGGTTTTATTTGTACAAGTTTGAGCTAGAGGGAGGTCCCTCAGGATAAGAGTTTCTTTTGTTGTTTATCTGTTATGATAGGGAAAAAATGTTTTTCTTAGACGCGTAGGAAAGGGGATGTCACTAGACATGAACTGCTTGTTCTTGTGTTGGGGGGAATACTTTTGTTTTTTAAGGCTTAGAAAGTTGCAGAAGATGAAGAATACAGGAGTAGATTGAATGAGACTTGTTCATAAAATATTTGAGATTTTGGGTCAGAAAACTATTGCTTCATGGTTCAAGGGTTGCATTTTTTTTTTCTAAAAGTATGGTAAATACACTTTTTCCTACCATAACACAAGCCCAGCATCTTGCTTCCTTCATGCTTTGGTCGAGAATAAATTTTATCTTTTTGGTAACTGTCATTAACTTCTAAAGCCTAAGTTTGTTAATAATAAAAATCAATGTTAAAAAAATCAATTTTCCTGCAAAATAATCAATGTTAAAATGTTAAGAGGTAATACTTCCTCTCTCTAATTTGAACTGGGAGATCATCTTTAAATTATAGAATTAATTATATAAAATATTACATAATTTAACAGAGTACTAGGAAAATATTTTTGGAAAGTAGGCCTTTAATCATTCTTATCAAATATTTTCTGTGCAATCTCCAATCCGAATGTTATCTGTTATAACACCTTTATTTTGTGAAAAACAAATCCTGGTTATATAAATATTCTTATTTTAACATACAGATTAAGAAATCTATGCAAGTTACCCATATGAAACTCTTTGCTGAGCTGAAAATAATATGTTGATAAATGTAACCTTCCTTGGATTGGAGTAGGAGAGATATGTGTACTGGAATCTGGTGATAAGAGTCACTGCTACAGTGAGGAATTCACTAGAGCAGGGATATCCATTGCATTTCAATTTTTTTCTTACTTACTGAAAAACAAGCCAGCCTATGCATCATTAATCTCCATTACTAGGGTAAGAAAATCTGGTAGCATCTATTGTGTGCATACAGCCACATATTTTCAGATAAACTGGTAAAATGCTTTTCAGTAATTTGGCTGGGAAATTTGAAAAATGTCTATGATCAGTGAGGTTTGCAGTTATTTTTAAGAATTTGCATTGCAATTGAATCTCTTTTATGCTATTTTGATAGCACCACAGGTTATGTTAAAATTGTTTTGTGAAAGCAGTTAAAAACTTGATTTGGATTATTAAAAAATCTGAAAAATTTCAAAACTAAACATATGGTATGCTAACTTAATAGGGTATAGCATTAAGTAGAAATATTATTTTCCATATGCTTAATTATTACCAGAGGAAAAATAATGGTAATGATTATCTTCATATAAAAAGGTACAGGGCAGAAGCATTCAAACTGTCAAATCCAAATCAGCTATTTATTTTATGTCATGTATATAAATTTACTTTTTTTTTAGTTTTCAATCAGTTATTGAGCCTATATGTCCCCAAATCTAATTTCTACTATATTTCATTAAATTAAGACACCACTTATTTTAAGAGGCAGCATTATTTTGTGTCTCTAAGAAAGCAAAACGTTGCCAAGGAGCTATGATAGCCATTGACTGTGACATACATACCAATTTTAGAGATGTAAATTTTTTGAAAGGGACATCTAAGAAACTGTGAAATGTGATGAGATGTGTTAATAAGCTTGAATACATTCCCAAACACTTCTCCTAATATGCCTTTATGACTTGGCAGTATAAATAACACATTAGTTCTACAGTTTTTTCTTTTTTTTTTTTTTGTCAATTTTTTTTCTCAAATAAGCACTTAAATAAAGCTTAGATTCTCATAAAGTGGTGGAAATTAGAGGGTAGAGAGTATATTAATCTTCTTATGCCATCACTGAAAATATGAGAATCCATTAGTATTACTTGTATAAAGTCTGGGTTTCCTTACCTTTGTTATTCTTGACAACAGTAACACTCTATTGGATTTCTTTTTTTCTTTTTTCTAGTCTCTCCAAATACAATGTATTTATGTGTCCAAGAACAAACTACTGCTTGTTAAAATTATCTATGAATCAAGAGTTTCTAAGCAGATTTTCACTAGAAGAATTTAATTTGGAATTTGTCATTTTTCTTCTTAAAATTTCATTTTAATGCATTTCCTATATTCATTTTTCCATGAAAAATCATGGCAATCATTATTGCCATGCAGAATTATTATTTTATGAATTGTAGTCTTAATTAAGGAGCATAAGTTCAAAAGTTTTTAAATTTATTTATTTATTTATTTATTTTTTAAAGATTTTATTTATTTGAGAGAAAGAGAGTATGCCTGCATGAACAGGGGAGAGGGGCAGAGGAAGAAGGATAAGCAGACTCCCTGTGGGAGTCTGACAGAGTGGGACTCCATTCCAGGACCCTGAGATCCTGACCTGAGCAGAAGGCAGATGCTTAACCAATGCAGCTACATAAGCATCCCAAAACTCTTTTTTAAAAAAATTAAATAACAATTTTCTGCCAGAAGCTATGGAGGATTTCCTATAATCTGACATTGCCCATCCTTTACTTCTATAAGCAGCAGTTCAAGTACAGTCTACTGTACTCAGTTTATTTACTCATTAAAGATAACTGTAACAGTGATACCTATGATATACTACATTAGGCCTTGGGAATAAGGTTCTTCTCATGTGATATGTGGTCAGAAGAGAGACAGACACAAAAACTGGCACAGCACTGATGTATAATCTGTAGCATAACACAAGTTTGCCATGTCCTGGAATGGCAAAAATGAGGAAATAATACCATTGTAAAGTAATGGTAAGATAATACGTCAGGGAAGACTTTGTGGAATATGTTATCCTTGATCTGAGGAAAAAAAAAAAATTCCAAAAGTAATAACAATGGTGAAAAAAGACTCCAGAAAGAATTACTTGAATTAAAGCACAAATGAGTCAAACAGATCGATATACTTAGGAGAATGAGTAGTTGATGTGCCTTTCTAAGAAACTCAGACTTCGTCATGTAGGCAGTAGGGATCCACTGAAGAGTTTTAAGAAAAGAAAAAGATGATCAGATTTGATAAACCCATTAGGGCAGCTCTATGAGGAATGATACAAGAGAAAATAATAGCCTTGGGTTCCTAGAGGCAGAAACACCTACAGAAATTAACTGTAGTACGTCAAACAGAAGATGGGCTTGAATTAAAGTGATGGAGGAAGAAATTGAAAGTAAAGGTTATAGAACGTGGAGACCAGATGAGAATGGGGAATGAAAGAGAGTGAAAGATAAAGAAGATAGGAGGAAGGATGGCTTTGGGTCTATTGATGAACTTATTTTTACATGATGAATTTTCTATGCCTGTGGGATATCATGTGAAGAAGTCCACTAAGCAGCTAGACATGCTTGTAGTCATGGGATTGCTAATGTAAGCCACAAACAAAAGGATGCGTCCAGAGATCATGAATGGAGAGGAAAAGGAAACTAACACCAGAACCCACGGCAAAAGGACATTCAGAGAAATCAGAGGCAAAAGGACACTCAAAGAAGATGCTTTCATGAAGGAATAGGGAAGTTATGGATTCAAGGAAATTGTCAGCATAAACACAATAGTGTTTATAGAAAATAGAACAAAATATAATTCATCTAATAGAGTTTAACTACTCATATATTATATGCAAAGCTTTATATATGAAGGGGATACAAGCAACGACAATGGTTAATAGCATTGTCAATGCTATTGACAATGGTTAATGCTTCCTATACTAAGTGCCTTCTTTACAGTTTTCAGTGAAGTAAGCCCATGTTTCTAACGAGAAATTTGAAGATAGGAGTGACTGAATAAAACTACCCAAGATCACAAAATTTGTGAAGATTCAAACTCAAATGTTTCTCTCCAGACCCTAAACTCTCAACTACTAGTTGATATTTCCACTGAAAGAAGAATAAGATACAAACTACAAATCAAGGCAGGAACTGCATAAAGCTATGCTATAAAGCATAAAGAACTGATGGTATTTACAACTTTAAAGAAGAGAAAAAACCCTTCTTGTGGAAAAGCCAGACAATGCTTCATCAAGAAGGTAGCATTTTGGTTGCACTTTCCAGGGTGGATGGAATTCTGATGGACTGAGAAGGGGAAGGGAAGATTTAGGGGAGAAAGATAATTTCACTGAAGAATATTATTAATTTTCCTGAAGGTGAGGGAGGAAGAAAGGAAAGGCAGGAGTAAGTTTTAATTTTACTTAGCCCAACAGGTATGTATGTATAAAAATAAATCTTCACCTTCATAACAGCCTTGGGAATTTGCTCTCTGCAATGTGTTGATTAAATACTTAATATTAAATTTAATCTTTAACCATAGGTATCAGAGATATTCAAAACACATTTCCCATCCAGAGGTTAAAATGCAGTATCTTTCATCTAAATAGTCTCAGATTAAGTGTAAGCTTAATAAAGTTATCTACTGAAACTGAAAGAAGAGGAGTTGGAAAGGGGAGCAGATAACGTCTTTGTACATTTTCCTGTATTGTGAGCACTGTCCAATATTTTTTAATGGAAGGTTAAGAAAACAAATAAGGCACACATGGTCTCTTAAATATGAAGGTGATTCCATAATACTGAAAGCTCCCTCATACCTATTTAAATAAATCAAATATTATAGTAAGCAAACTTTGTAAAGTATACAAAATAGCACATTTAAAGAAGGAGTGTATAATATAATGAATGTTTTAGGAGTATGGTGGCTAAATTGAGGTATGGTTAAAAAAACACACGTCCTTTAATGGGAAATGAAATGTACATTAAACAAATGTAGTCATTTAAGCAGGATTATTGATTCACATTTCATTGTATACATAAAATAAAAATTTATTTTAGTATTTGACAAGTCCAGAAATCCTTAAGAGTGGTTTCCAAGGCTCATCTCCACAAATATAATCATAATTAAGCTTGGCATTTTTGTAAAGAATTTCTGGCATGATCTGTTCATCTTGCCCTAAATGCTAAGTTAAGGCCTTTGTGAGCAGAGGCACGGTTGTGTTCCTCACACTTAAACACTGTAAAAGAGCCTCAGCAAAAATTAAAGGATGTTTTGATCTCTTAGACTCCCTGTCCTCTTCATAACATATATTATCTCAAATCTCTGATCTTTCCCTGATTCCTATCATCAAGTGTGAAATGGTAGTGGTCAGGGTGAGGCTTTCTTACTTAGCTCTTTGAAATCCAAGTTGTTGCTCATTTCTCCAATTCTTCCCTTCTTGCTGGTAGCAATGAACAACTTTAGAATATGATCTGATTAACCGATAAATAGCTGGCCTAAGATTATTTTGACTAGTGATTTTCCAGTTCCACTGAAGTCATAAAACATTACCTCCCAAGTCTCTCAAAAGCCCACAAAAACTAATGAGGGAAGTCCTGGGACTGACTGCCACCTCATCAGTGGAGGAGCATCATCTGATTCTCAGCTCATAGCTTATTCTGGAGGTGGATGAATGTAGAAGTCAGAGGCTACTGAGCCTGCCATGGTGGACTTTTCTTAACCAGTGTGTGAAGTGTTAGGATGTCAAATTCAGTAAGAAGCCTCGTGCTTTCTTCTTCAAATTGCATTAAAATGAACCCTGATAAACACTCAATAATTATATTCACATACTGTAATTCAAGCTATATCCCTTTCCTGGAATATGTGGCATTTTTAGATGAGTTTTTAAGATATCAAATTATTTATTCTGTATTGAAATGTTTTTGCAAATTGAATATATCAAAAGAAGCAAAAATTAATATGCTAAAAATTTGGTAATTTCTAAATAACTTTCCAAAATAAGAAATTTTTGCTCAACTTCTAAGGTTTTGTGGAGATAGAATGACTGACAAATGCCACTCCTAATCCAGATAATTCTTGATTTTACATCTGTAAATCAAGAGCTAGAGTCTTAATTTTAGTCTATACATATGCCAGCAGGTATACCTTCTGGATGTTTAATACTTTTCTAAGCATAGGAAACATGGGGAGTATTTACCTTCTATGGAATGTACCAAATTAATCCAAGGAAATGAATCATCCTGAGTTTTACCACTTTAATTTACGAGTCAGTTACCGTCTTCTTTGTATTATTAGTAAAAAGAGACAAAAGTGTCTTCAGAAAAGAGTAGTCTAATTTTGGATGGGCACATAGGATCACACACCTCCCCCCACCTCACACACATACACATCCAGAAATTTAAAAATAATTTAAAGAATCAAAAGCAAGATCGCTGTGTATTGACATTACTACCTTATGTTTTGTTTCAAGGCATGATCGTTAACAGACTATTGGTTTTGGAAATGGCTTTTCCATTTAAAGTAGATATGAATCATTGGTACTAGCGTGGTATTTGTTGCTGACAACAACACATGTTGAGTCATTTCATACTCCCATTACAGATTATAGACAATGAAATAAAATTCAAATGTGTCTTTTTGTGTCTATTGGACAATAAGATTGCATACAGAATAGATAATTTGTCGACATAAAACATAAGAAATTCAAATTTCCCTCAAGTGACAGAAATCTAACCATCTGAAATATAGCACCTTGAATTCAAATGCTACATTTTAAACATCTGATAGAAGGATAGAAATTCTAGTACATAACAGCCACTCTGGGAGTTGAGAGGAGTGAGATAAACAGATAGATTAAATGATAAATTGCTATGCAATGTGCTAAGTGCTATAAAAACAAACATAAACAAGTTTGGTGGGAGTACTGTGAATGGAATAACCAATTTTGCCTGTAAAAGTTGAGCAAAGCCCATAGAGAAAATGAAACTTAATCAGGTCTTGAAGGCATGAAGCACAATCTGCTGAAACACTGTACAATACTTTTGCTTTTCCTAAGAAATATCTCATCTCTTTATATTCCTCATGTTCTCAAGAGGCAGTATCAATCAGCTATAACAGATATAGAAACACATTAATTTTTATTTATGTAAACTAATGCTTGCATGAATGCGAATAAGAAACTATTCCACTTCCCTGGTCTTTACTACACCATTTTCTTAGGCAGTGGGTGGGTTGGAGATTCCTTAGAGATCTTTTATCCTATCTAGAAACTGTACATTCTCGGTCTTGTATCCTAATGGGAGGTAACTAATAAATCATAAAATTTTAGGGCATAGGTTACAGTCTAGAGCAACATGCCAGGAGATTATAAATCCTAGGGCCAGAGAATGGGGGCTCATACCTCTGTCTCCTCCGTAGCAAGACTATGAAAAAAGAGTAGGGAATCAGTAGTTCTTTGGAAAAAATTATGAAAGAGGGGGCAAATATATTATGGTCCTGTGGTGTATAATTTTAGACAGCACCAATTATAAACAGATTACAAATTTTAATCTGTAAAGTTACGTCCGTGTCTTCTAAAACTGACTGCATGAAAAATGTCTCCATACACAGGGCTTGAGTGTTTTTCTAGCATATTGTCACCTGAAAATGTCTTTTTCTTTTTCTTCTATCAATGTTTGCTATGCTTTGTTTTTCTTTCCTTGCTTCTGTTTTATTTGCTACTGTTACTATTTCTTTTTGTTAGTTTGTTTGCTTATTACATTCTTTTATGGAAAAAAGTACTCTATAAAGCAAAAATTAAGAGAAGAAAATTTTGTAGTAAGTCATCTGTGTGGAGTTTCATTTTATGTAAATTTGAGTTACACAAATTTGAAATATCTTAATAATTCAGATCATAATAAATACTAACTTTATATAACTAACTTTGATTTATGTAAATTATTCAATTAAAAATAAAAAGAATCTCATAGATTCAAAGCTGTAGACCAAATAGGTTATAAACCATGTTTATTCTGATGTCCCATGGCCTTCCCCTTTGCTTTAACTGGAAACATCTGCTTTTCTTTGGGACACTGTGCTTTGCCTGAGAAATACTATGGCATGATTACAGTGCATTTCTTCATTCATCTTGCAAATATTTATTGAGTGTCTAGTATCTACTGTCTAGTATCTATCTTCAAGAGTGTTTACTAGACACTCTTATTTTTACTAGAGGTTCAGTCACACACTCACACACACACAAAAGAGAGACATAGGGAAAGAGATGGAAATCCTTATTTTCATGAAGCATCTATTTCTATAATAGGAGACAGACAACAAACAAGTAAAGATAGATAAATAAGTTAAACAATAGATAAGATGCCCATAAGTTCTAAGAAGAAAAAAAAAGCAAGTTAGAAAAGACAGGGGGTAGGAAGGGTATTCACTGAGGGTATTCTTTGAGAAATCACCTTTGGGCAGAGATTTGCAGGAAGTAAAAGAACAAGTATGTCATTATAAAAGGAAAAGCAGGGATCCCTGGGTGGCGCAGCGGTTTAGCGCCTGCCTTTGGCCCGGGGCACGATCCCGGAGACCCGGGATCGAATCCCATGTTGGGCTCCCGGTGCGTGGAGCCTGCTTCTCGAACCTCTATGTCTCTGCCTCTCTCTCTCTCTCTCTCTCTCTGTGACTATCATAAGTAAATAAAAAAAAATAATAATAAAATAAAAGGAAAAGCATTGTGGGTAGAGGGAATAGCAAATCCAGGTGGAGATGAGGTTGGAATTTGGGGAAGCAGCAATTTAACCAGTGTGACTGCAGTGCAATTACTGTGGTAGCAAAGTCACCACTCTTTCCCCTTCCACTCTCCTCCCTTGAGTTTATTCCCAACTCAGAGCCTGAATGACGGTGACATCATTCATAATAGGGATTTCCAAAGATCCCTGTGCCCCTTTGACAATACTTTGTTCAGATCCCCCCCCTTTTAAAATATTTTTATTTATTTATTCATGAGAGACACGGAGAGAGGCAGAGACATACGCAGAGGGAGAAGCAGGCTCCTTGCGGTGACCCCAATCCAGGACTTGATCTCAGGACCCCAGGATCACAACCTGAGCCAAGCCAGATTCTCACCCAGGTGCCCCTGTTCAGACCCTTTTATGGCTCTCCACATCATTCTGAGTAAAACCATAGTTGCTGTAATGGCCCAAAAAGTACTCTGTGATCTCCTCTACTCACTTATCTTTCTGCCTTCACATGATCTCAGTTTTCCTTTTCCTCCTTCCACTCCACTGCATGATGTTCTGCTCTCCCCTCCTCCACTCTTCTTGGGTTCTGATGAATGGACTATCAAAGGCAAAACTGTATACAGATCCTAGGATGTATATTCCTAAATGATTACTCAGACTCTGTGTTGGAAACAGTCTGGTAAATCAAAGGTGCTCACCATTGCTTTGCTATTATTTTAATAGTCGCTGTAATTCTAATTACATATTATTGTCTCATAAAAATCTCTTCCAAGCATCCAAACACTCATAAAGTGGTGGTGATGCTAACATCAAAAAACAAACAAGGGACACCTGGGTGGCTTAGCGGTTGAACTCCTGCCTTCCACCAAGGGTGAGATCCTGGAGTTCCAGTCCCACATTGGACTCCTGGCACGGAGCCTGCTTCTCCCTCTGTCTCTTTCTCTGTTTCTCATGAATAAATAACTTAAAAAATCTTACAAAAAACAAATAAACAAAAAAGCAAACACTTTAGAAGAAAGTTAGATGTGATAAAACACAATGAAACTGGTGAACTCCCATGATAGACTTTACTGTTAATTTAAGGGAAAGCAGTTTACAAAATATTATGAATAATGCTGAAACATTTTTAAAAACAGCATTAAAGCAAGAGAAGACCCTTATTATTCTAATTTTATGAATTTTAATAATGCTTTCCCCTCCTCTTTTAATTAAGTACTGTAGGAAATGCATACATTATTTAAGAGAATTTGAAATGTGATGTCTTTGGGAATATAACCCTTGCATAAAATGAGATGACTTCATATAACTTCTCTTTTCTTTTTCTTTCTCCAATTTTTTATTTACATTCCAGTTAACATACGGTATAATATTAGTTTCAGGAATGGTTCATTACTTACATATGATACCCAGTGCTCATCACAACCAGTCCCCTCCTTAATTTTTTTTTTAAAGATTTATTTATTTATTTGAGAGAGGGGAGCAGGGGAAACAGAGAGAGAATTTCAAGCAGACTCCACTGAGGTCGGAGCCCAACAGGGGGCTCCATCCCACAACCCATGAGATCGTGACCTGGGCTGAAATCATGAGTAAGATGCTTAACTGACTCAGCCACCCAGGAGTCCCAATGATCTCAAAGCTATTATCTTCAATTTAGGTCTCTGTTTCCTGCTCCAGATTTGTATGTCCTGCCTTCTACCACATACCTCCACATGTACACACCATAAGCAGCTCAAACTTCTAAGCAGAAGTCATTTAACTCCCCCTTCCCAATCCACAGCCTTCTCTGCACTCTATCTCAGTGAACGTCAGCCAAATGGCTTGTTAATACATAGACTGCCACAAATGGTTTCTACTTTTTTCTTGAGACTGGTCTTTTATAGGAGTAATTACCTCTAAACAGAACATTTTCTTTCCCACACAAACACATCCCCCAAAAACATAACTAATGCCTACTTATCCCTTAGTCTTGAATACGGATAATTTTCTCTGGGGGAGCCTCTTTCATTTTAGAGCATTTATCATACTCTATTAAAATTGCCTATTTAACTGTTTACATCTTCCTCAGACTGTTAGCTTTCAGAAATCAAGTAACTTCTCATTACCCTGGGACAATGATTTCTCAATTGCCTAGCACAGTGGTTGGCCCAGAGTGGATAATATTGAGTGGATACTCAATAAACTTATATTAATTAAAATAGTACTTTAGAGTATTAATCTTAATTAGGTTCCATATTCTTCACAAACTAGGTACAAACTTTAAAAAAATATATTTAATAAGATCAATTGTTACTTTCCAATCCCAAGAAACATGAATAGAGATAGATTTTTCCCCCTTTATGCTTATAATTATTCCAATCCTCAACACGTAAGTTTGGGAAATGAATTAACTCAATAACTAATCTTTAAGCTGAATCATGAGAATAACAGTGGAATATTTTGAAAACTTAGACATAAGGATAGGAAAATGAATTAACAGCAATGTGTAAAAGGTACGATTTGTGTACTAAATTGGTTCTTAAGAGGTTTTGAAACAATCAGACTCCAATCCTAGTGTCAGGTACCTAACAGACATACAAAGAATGGAATTTAAACGAAAAATAATTTTAATTTCTAACTTTGTATAGCTCTTTGTTTGAAACTGAATACTTCAGAAGGAAATGGTTAACTATAAGTGTAAAAAATTCTAAAAAAACAAAAAAAAGAAGAAGAAGAATTTGTATGTCCATAGAACAGATACAGAAGATTAGGAGTCAGTTCACCAGGGAGTTGTTTGTTACCGTGTGTATGCATGTTTGCTGGGAGGAGGAAATTGGGGAAGGGGCCATTGAAAGCTGGATCATGGCCTAGAGAAAATATCCTTCTGGACACTTTATCTCATTTTGCTATTTGATAACCAAGCAACTGTCTGACTACTGATTTGGTATCCTTGGCAACCTAATATCAGAAAGATACAATAATGACTATGAATATTGTGATCATTAGAATAAAATGTAGCCTTCTTCTAATAAATCAATATGTTTATTTAACTAATTTTGTCTGGCATGTGTGAATCCACCTAGCAGGCTTCACAAAATTGACTTCCCACCCTGTAATATAGTTCTGAATTAGGGGACTTTGCCAGGATAATATGACCATTTGAGGCCTCAACACAGTGGCCAACTAGCTGTCCCTTCATATAGCAACACTGTACTTAGAGTAGGTTCTGGAGTCAGGTTCAACACCTAGCTTTGTCACCTGGAAGTCAAGAGACTTTTGCCAAATTATTCAACCTTGTACATCAGTTTTCTTATCAGTAAATTAAATAAAATCTCTCTTATAATGGTGAGAATTGGAAATCATAAACTTAAGTTGTCTAGAACCAGGTTGGATACAAAGTAATCAATAAATTGCAAGTAATAGTAAGAGTAATAGTAGTAGTAGTCATCATCCTCATAGTAGTACTTCAGTAGTAATGTTGCCTTTCTCTAATTGCAATACCAGGTTTTTCTAAATATTGCTTATGCTGCATTTTGTAATCAGAATTATTAAAGACAAACACAGCACTCACTGGTAGGCCCAGAATGCCCTGCAAATGAGACTGTATGAAAATGGGTAACTGGGATTTAGAAACAATTAAAACTGAAAATAGCCCTTTAGAGCCTAATAGTATCTTTAATTAATTTGCTAATGGTCATTTGTATCATATATAAAATCTCCATGAAATTGCTAAGCATAAAACAGAAGAACTAAATTTAAATATATGATGCAATAGTTTTTGGCAATGAGAGCTTTTACAACGTATGTAGAAATTACTTAATATCTTAAATTTCTTTAGAAAAATCATAAATCAACGGGGTGATTTTAAACAAAAATGTTACATAAATATTTGTTAGATTTTTGTCAATTTATCAAACTGAAAGGTTATGGTTTGAGGAGGCTTTCTAACCCTTTTTAGAGCATAGCACTCATATAAGACCTCAAAGTCATGCTCTTCCTAAAATACACTACAAATATATTATTTACTGGTAAATTGGATAACAATATTTTTTATGACTTTAAACTTCTCTTGAATTATATAATTTGACTTATTATAAAAATAAATCTGTGTGTTTTGCAATAACCTACAACAAATTGATTTTTTAAATGTATTTCCTGAACAAATTTTGAGCCGATATTTGAAAGCAAAAATTTTTTTGATCATGCAAAATGTAGCATACCAAATTTTATCACAAAACACATGAACTTGAACTGTCAGAACCCATAATAGATGAGATTAATTTAGTAGCTTTGAACCATGACAGTAGAGTGTTTCACAAAAGTTGAACAAATATAGGCTTATGTTCTCAAGAGTTAACCTACCAATAAAACCTAAACACATTTACTGAAATGCCTTTTTAAATGCCCATAGAAATAGTCATGAAATTACTGAACCTGCAAATTTTAATTGAGAGTTTGTTGATCTTTCCAGATAGTTAAGATAGCACAGTAATTGGAACCTAGAAGCATGCAGAAAACCACCTTAACCTGAAGCAAAGAGATTCAAATAAAGGATTCTTAAGCCACTCTGGACAAGATATAGAAATATGCTTATGTCATAAAATTTAACCAATAATGTATCTACTAATTGCAAAATCTATAAGAGGCTGTCACAAAATGTGGCTCTAAAAGAGAGACAGAATTACAACCTCTATACCATAAGCTATATGAGAAAGAGTGCTGGTATTCTGGGGCAGACATCTATTTGCTGTTCCTAAGGAGACTGAAGCCACTATAAACAAAATATCACAAAGTAACAGTGACAATAGTGCCATTCTGCTATATAAATTCTATCTGTAAAAGACAATAATATTTATGTGAGCTAAGTATCAGTCTTGTTTTTGCTGGAAGGCACTAGCAATTGATTTTCTCTGGAATTGAGGAAAGAAAATCTCATTCTCTGCTTTTTTAATATTAGAAGCAGATATTTCCATGAAGAGTGACCCTAAAGCTTCTTTGAGCTACCATTGAAGTTGTAATGTTTGGGAACTTCACATTCATTAACTAGAACCACAGTATAATACAATAATTAAAAGTGACTCTAGGGGCATCTGGGTGACTCAGTGGTTGAGCATCTGCCTTTGGCTCAGGTCGTGATCCCGGTGTCCTGGGTCCAGTCCCGCATCAGGTTCCCCATAGGGAGCCTGCTTCTCCCTCTGCCTATCTCTGCCTCTCTGTGTGTCTCTCATGAATAAATAGACAAAATCTTTTAAAAAATATTTTAAAAAAGTGAATCTAGAGTCAGAATATGTGGGTTCTCACCTGGGTTCTACTATGTGACCTCAAGCAAGTTATTAATCTCATATGTCTTTACATATAAAATAAGGGTAATTATAGTATCAAATTTGTGGTGGTTGTGAGGATTAATGTGTAATGGATTTGGAACAAAGCCATGTACCTGGTAAACACTCAACAAATGATATATACTATTGCATCATTTTATCCTCATATATAAGTATTTTTTAGCATTCCTATTTTAAAAATATAGATGCATATGGCAGCAACATACACAGTTTGAAAATATTTACTATGTATGTTCCTACTGCACAATGCTCCTATCGTATAAAATGGATAATCCATAGATATTTAAGAAATGCTTGAATTTAGAGCATTGGTTTCCTGAGTTATGGCACTGTCAAGTGGTCAAGCCATCCCTCAGCAGCAGTGCAATAGCTAATAAAGTCACAAGGGTCACTTCCGCATCTAGAAGGTTGGCTTGCCACTCTTCCATAGATTGGGCTGTTAAGGAGACAGGATGCCAAAATGGCTTCAGTTCATTACTCACAGAGACAGGAAATACAGGATTAGCATAATATCATCTTCTTGTATGACTTATCCAAGGGTATGACATCAAACCAAAGAGGTCAGATGACAGATGGCATGAGTTTTAGGTCACTCTGTCATTGATGAACCAACTTTAAATTAGGGCCAGGTGGTTATAAAGGCTTATACAGGAGCTTGCAAAAGTACTTTAAGAGGGAAGCAGTAATAAGTCCTGGCTCAAATGAAACTGGGGAGATGAATGAGAAGTGGCCCAGTGGCAGCTCTTCACAGGCCTGCCTATCTATCCTTATTCCTGAAAGACCCTCAGGACATTCAGCCAAGAGTCAGGTCAGACTACAGACCTCACCTACATGACCCAGATGAAAATGTGTAAGGTCATCAGGGTACCCACTACCCAGAACTGTTTTTCTTGTAGGCTTGTTTTCTTAAAAAAAAAAAAAAAAAAAAAGATAGTAATACATGTGTAAAATTTGACAACAAAACAATATAGATTAGGTGTAGGGTGAGGAGTATATTGACAATAACATAAAAACTTGGTCTTCCATGTTCTAGAACAAGGAGGGATATATTGATTTAGGATTTTTTTTTCTTCTTCAGGCAAAACATTGACACTTGGGTGATAATAGAAATCAGATGATTTTATTTTTTCACACTAAAAAAAAAAAAAGACCTTTCTAAACATGCATACTTCTGGCCTAGGCCATTAATAAAACAGAGTTAGGAGGAATATGAATTGGCATTTAAAGCACAAGTATAGTCTTTGCAATTTGGGGTTAGATTATGTGTAAATATGCTGGGAAGAAAACAACCTGTAATAGCTAAAAATATTCAGGCTCATTAGTAAAGCACATAGCAGTTTCAAATCTGTAATTATCCCACTGAATAAAGAGTCTCTTTTTTTGTTGTTGTTTAAAAGGGACACACTCTGCATTGATCCTTGAAGGCTGAAAACTAAAAATGTCACACTATGTTAAACAAATCCAACGGCCAGGAAATATGTAGGTAATCTATCCTTTCCCTGGCTTTCTATGAGTCAAATCCTGGGGCCATTACATTGACCAGCTGATTTCAATGATTATGATTTTTACCATGTAAATGTAACCCGATGATTCCTTTCTCCTCCAAATCTTCAGAATAAATAAATGAGGTGTGGAGAAGGGATTCACTAAAAAAACAGCGTCTGCTTTCAGCTCAGGGCATGATTCAGGGTCCTGAGATCGAGCTCCCCCTCACGCTCCCCACAGGGAGCCTGCTTCTCCCTCTCCCTATGTTTCTTTGCCTCTGTCTTTGTGTCTTTCATGAATAAGTAAATCAAATCTTTAAAATAAAAAGAAAGAAGCCTGATATCTATCAGCTCTCTATTCTAACTCTGCCTCTGAGGCTGACATACATAAAAATACCTGATAAAATTGAGGGGTCCTACTTATGGCCCAACTTCAGGGGGATCTGAACAAGAATTTAACATGAGGTTAGGAGAAGACAGGGCCTGATCAGTATACCAAATTGGGGCACTCACTACTGCTGCAGCTGCTGAAACCCATCTGGCCTCAGCCACCTTGGAGCAATGGGTTCACCTTGGATAAAGTAGTTCCTTGTGAACCTGGGGTGACTTCTGACAAAGAACTCTAACACTTAGGGTTCAGCCAGATTATCTGTAAAATACTTCTGGCAGAAGTATTTTACAGTCATACACAAAGGCAAGAGTCATACACAGAGGTAATCACTGTCTTCACTTTCAAAGAAGAGAGTTTCTCAGAAACAAATGGTTGAGTTTTTGAAGACTTTGGGTTTAATTTTGGCCTCCCTCCACCTACTAAGAAGTTTAATGGAGCAGCAGATACATGAGAACTTTAATTTACAGGAAAATTTTCATAGTCACACATACACAGGCACGTTTTTTTTTTTTTTTAAAACGACATGCTATTCACACAAGATTTTCTCACACTGACTTTATCCCCATTTCAATTACAAGATGTGCTCAAGAGAACATTAGGGGGTAGGTAGTAAGTCAAGACTCACATCCAAATTCTCAGACTTGAAATTCCCAAGTCTTCATACAATGCCAGTTATTGATAAGCAGGATCATGAAGTGATTAAATAGTAGTAACCAGGAAAGTAGGGAAGGAAAGTAGCCAATGTATGGATTGAGGGTGACAAATAAAAGGAAAAAGACCTCCTACCAAGACAAAGTTAAGACTACTGAAGAAAGTGCTCTGGAGGGAGACAGGAGAATCCTCTAGGTTAAAAATGAGCAAACAGTGTAGAGATACTTTTTCCTGCTTAAAATCATGACCCACAATGAGATTCAGATTATGAAAGAATGGCTATTGAGAGCAGAGGACTTTCACACTGTAAAGGAATCACCCAGGGAACCCCCCCATTTCCTACAGCTTTTAAGTTAACTCAATTTGAGAAGCAGCAATTAGAACAGAAATAGAAAGAGAACAAGAAATAGAAATATGATTAATAAGACCGAGTCAAGACAGAAGGTTTATATTTTAAGGATTGGTGCTATGTCTTAAAAAAAAAAAAAAAAAGGAGAAAAAAAAAGAGAAAGTACAACTTTTTTGCAATCAGAATACCAGCAGGAATTATCCCAAGATTGATTTACTAATGGAGCTTAAATTTCAGGACGCTTTATGAGCACAGGTTCCTTCTAAGGCTCTGCTTAATTTTACATTAGCAACTGCATTATTCTTCTTAGAAAAAGCTCCCAAAGATTTTGAACTCTATCCCTAAGCCTAGATCTACTTCCAAAAGCAACTAGTCCAATCGGGACCATCTTGAATTATAGACACTGATGATACGGATTGGCCACAGAATAAGGATCATAAAGAAAGATGGGGACTTGAACCTGAATGAAGAAGGCATTAACTAAAGTTACTCCTGGATGTAGATTTTATCAATATCCTAGAGAGCAGTGTTAATACTGAACCGCTCTGTAATTATGCCTGCATGTATTACGAGACAGATTCATGTTTAAGGTAATGCTTGCAATCAATTTTTCTGCACTCAGTTCATTTCAAATAATTCTATTATTTATATGTCTATTTGACTCAGATCATCTTTATATAAAAAGGCTGCTGAATCAAAGTGATTCAGAGGCCCTGGAATCAGATTGGGAGCTAGGATTTCTGATTCCTTATTGACTGCATGATATTTTATTTAACCTCCTTGTGCCTCAGCTTCTGAATCTACAAAGTGAGGATTATAATAGTGCCTACATAGGAATGCTGTGAGGATGACATATATGTGAAATCTTAGATGGATGCTTGGTGTGTTATTAAGTACTTAAGAGCTGATATTCATCTCATTGCCTTCTCTGCAGTCTTCTCAAGTACTGGCTGTTTTCTGACCTGTATTCCAGTGCCTGGAAGTGCAGTAAGATTGTTTAATTCTCATCATTGCTTACTCTTTCCCTCATCCTAGTCTTTGAATCACATATTATCAGAATGTGGGTCTCTTGTTGCAGTTATCCACTATTCCCTTCATCCCTGGACTGGATTTGAGCTCCTGATTTATTGCCACTCTTTCAAAACACAACTTCTGTCCTATTTCTTGGTGCTTTCAATATTTTTTCTTTTTTCTTTTTTCTTTTCTTTTCTTTTCTTTTCTTTTCTTTTCTTTTCTTTTCTTTTCTTCTTTCTTTCTTTCTTTCTTTCTTTCTTTCTTTCTTTCTTTCTTTCTTTCTTTCTTTCTTTCTTTCTTTCTTTCTTTCTTTCTTTCTTTCTTTCTTTCTTTCTTTCTTTCTTTCTTTCTTTCTTTCTTTCTTTCTTTCTTTCTTTCTTTCTTTCTTTCTTTCTTTCTTTCTTTCTTTCTTTCTTTCTTTCTTTCTTTCTTTCTTTCTTTCTTTCTTTCTTTCTTTCTTTCTTTCTTTCTTTCTTTCTTTCTTTCTTTCTTTCTTTCTTTCTTTCTTTCTTTCTTTCTTTCTTTCTTTCTTTCTTTCTTTCTTTCTTTCTTTCTTTCTTTCTTTCTTTCTTTCTTTCTTTCTTTCTTTCTTTCTTTCTTTCTTTCTTTCTTTCTTTCTTTCTTTCTTTCTTTCTTTCTTTCTTTCTTTCTTTCTTTCTTTCTTTCTTTCTTTCTTTCTTTCTTTCTTTCTTTCTTTCTTTCTTTCTTTCTTTCTTTCTTTCTTTCTTTCTTTCTTTCTTTCTTTCTTTCTTTCTTTCTTTCTTTCTTTCTTTCTTTCTTTCTTTCTTTCTTTCTTTCTTTCTTTCTTTCTTTCTTTCTTTCTTTCTTTCTTTCTTTCTTTCTTTCTTTCTTTCTTTCTTTCTTTCTTTCTTTCTTTCTTTCTTTCTTTCTTTCTTTCTTTCTTTCTTTCTTTCTTTCTTTCTTTCTTTCTTTCTTTCTTTCTTTCTTTCTTTCTTTCTTTCTTTCTTTCTTTCTTTCTTTCTTTCTTTCTTTCTTTCTTTCTTTCTTTCTTTCTTTCTTTCTTTCTTTCTTTCTTTCTTTCTTTCTTTCTTTCTTTCTTTCTTTCTTTCTTTCTTTCTTTCTTTCTTTCTTTCTTTCTTTCTTTCTTTCTTTCTTTCTTTCTTTCTTTCTTTCTTTCTTTCTTTCTTTCTTTCTTTCTTTCTTTCTTTCTTTCTTTCTTTCTTTCTTTCTTTCTTTCTTTCTTTCTTTCTTTCTTTCTTTCTTTCTTTCTTTCTTTCTTTCTTTCTTTCTTTCTTTCTTTCTTTCTTTCTTTCTTTCTTTCTTTCTTTCTTTCTTTCTTTCTTTCTTTCTTTCTTTCTTTCTTTCTTTCTTTCTTTCTTTCTTTCTTTCTTTCTTTCTTTCTTTCTTTCTTTCTTTCTTTCTTTCTTTCTTTCTTTCTTTCTTTCTTTCTTTCTTTCTTTCTTTCTTTCTTTCTTTCTTTCTTTCTTTCTTTCTTTCTTTCTTTCTTTCTTTCTTTCTTTCTTTCTTTCTTTCTTTCTTTCTTTCTTTCTTTCTTTCTTTCTTTCTTTCTTTCTTTCTTTCTTTCTTTCTTTCTTTCTTTCTTTCTTTCTTTCTTTCTTTCTTTCTTTCTTTCTTTCTTTCTTTCTTTCTTTCTTTCTTTCTTTCTTTCTTTCTTTCTTTCTTTCTTTCTTTCTTTCTTTCTTTCTTTCTTTCTTTCTTTCTTTCTTTCTTTCTTTCTTTCTTTCTTTCTTTCTTTCTTTCTTTCTTTCTTTCTTTCTTTCTTTCTTTCTTTCTTTCTTTCTTTCTTTCTTTCTTTCTTTCTTTCTTTCTTTCTTTCTTTCTTTCTTTCTTTCTTTCTTTCTTTCTTTCTTTCTTTCTTTCTTTCTTTCTTTCTTTCTTTCTTTCTTTCTTTCTTTCTTTCTTTCTTTCTTTCTTTCTTTCTTTCTTTCTTTCTTTCTTTCTTTCTTTCTTTCTTTCTTTCTTTCTTTCTTTCTTTCTTTCTTTCTTTCTTTCTTTCTTTCTTTCTTTCTTTCTTTCTTTCTTTCTTTCTTTCTTTCTTTCTTTCTTTCTTTCTTTCTTTCTTTCTTTCTTTCTTTCTTTCTTTCTTTCTTTCTTTCTTTCTTTCTTTCTTTCTTTCTTTCTTTCTTTCTTTCTTTCTTTCTTTCTTTCTTTCTTTCTTTCTTTCTTTCTTTCTTTCTTTCTTTCTTTCTTTCTTTCTTTCTTTCTTTCTTTCTTTCTTTCTTTCTTTCTTTCTTTCTTTCTTTCTTTCTTTCTCTGCAGTCTTCTCAAGTACTGGCTGTTTTCTGACCTGTATTCCAGTGCCTGGAAGTGCAGTAAGATTGTTTAATTCTCATCATTGCTTACTCTTTCCCTCATCCTAGTCTTTGAATCACATATTATCAGAATGTGGGTCTCTTGTTGCAGTTATCCACTATTCCCTTCATCCCTGGACTGGATTTGAGCTCCTGATTTATTGCCACTCTTTCAAAACACAACTTCTGTCCTATTTGTAACTTTCTTTCTTTCTTTCTCTTTCTTTCTTTCAAAGAGAGAATGCACATGTGTGGGCAGTGGGGTAGGGGTGGGAGGGCAAGGGGGAGGGTAAAAAGAGACAGAAGAATGGGAGGAGAGTCTTAAGCTGGCTCCAAGCTCAGCATGGAGCCTGAAGCGGGGCTCCATCATACGCCCCTGCGATGAAACCTGAGTTGAAATCAAGAGTTGGATGCTTCACTGACTGAGCCACCCCGGCTCCCCAACTTTCAATGTTTTCTAATTCATTCACTCTTTCACTCTTTTATGACTATTTCATACTTTCATCTCTTCTCAAAGACATAGTGTCTTTCTCCTCCATTCTCCTGTCAGCTAAGTATCTTGCCTCCTACTTCACAGACAACACTAATCAAAAGAACTTCTTAAAAAAAAAAAAAAAAAAAAAAAAAGAACTTCTTACAAGTTTCTGCCAACATAGCACAACATAGCACCACATGACCCCATCTACTCTTGTCTGTGCTCACATTCCTTGCTTTTCTCCTGTGATCTGTCACTTGGGGTGGTCGTTTGTATTCCTAAGGTTTGTATATTTACAGCCTACATTATTCTTGCTTAGGCAAGGACCCTGCTCTGCTAATTTGCCACCAATTTCCTCTCCTCATTGGATCATTTTCATCAGCTTATACTGTATTGTATTTTTATCTTATAAAAAAAACAACCTTCAATCATGGATGATCAAGCATCATCCAAAATAGTGAGACATCGAGTACATCGAGTGCAACTAATAAGATATAAAATGATGTACAAGTATCTCCCATGAAGGACTATGGTGAAAAGAGAGAGAGAGGGAGGAAGAGAGAGTGAAAGAGAGGGAGTGGTTAGCCAGAAACTAAAGAGTCTTTGGACCTAACTTCTTGTTTACATGACAAACAGCAAAGGGATGGGGCAAGGGAGCTGGACACCAGTGGGAGAGAGTGGTGTAATTGAAAAGGTTAAATGAAACAACAAGGAAACAATTAGAATAATCCAGAACATGGAATACTTTACATGACAACTAGCTCAGTTTCTTAAAAAAGTCATGTTACAGAAAAAAAAAAAAAGAATAAAGAATCATAATGACCAAATATAAGCATGAAGCTTAGTTTCAATTTTAATTTTGGAAAAGAAATAACTATAAAAGACATTTGGGGAAAACTGGGGGAAATTTGAAGGTGGGCTGGATCTTAAATGGTTCCAGCTATTGTAATGGTATTACAATTATGTAGAGCAATGACCTCATTTTTAGAAATACCTATTAAAATATTCTGGGGAGAAATATCTGACTTCTGCAATGTAATTTCGAATGTTGCAGAAAAATTAATATTAAGACAAATATGGCAAAATTTCAGCAATTGTTAAACTTTGGTGGTACCTATATGAACGTCTTATTCTTTCATATCTGGAGTGTATTTGGACATTTTTATTATAAAAAATTTGAGGAGAAAAACTCTTGATCCAACCTTTCCCTCTAGCTACCTCTTCACTATACAGATCCTCTCAGGGAAACTCCTCAAAAGAGTTGTCCAGATTCACTCTGCAATTCCCCTCCCATTTTCTTGAACTTTCACCTTAGCACTTTGCAGAAACTGCATTTGTCAACTTCACCAAAGACTTCCACGTTGTTATGTATATTTGCACCCCTCACCTTACTTTACCCTTGGGCCACATTTGGGGCAGGATTATTCCTTTCTCCTGAAACTGTATCTTCCCTTAGCCTCTAGGACATCAGATCTCTATCTGTTTTTCATCTACATTATAGACTTCTCTTTCTCCATCTCCGTTAGTTTTAATCTGCCAGATTTCTAAACATTGGTGAGACCCAGGGTTTGGCTTCTTCTCAGTCTATATTTAGTTCCTTGCTTAATTTCATCCAAACTCATGGCTTTCAGTAGCATCTATAATACTGAAAACCTATAAATTTTTCTCAGCCTGGACCTCTCCCATCATTTCCAGATTGTGTATTCAGTTGGAATCTTCTTCTGGCTGGAGCCTGGAGACCATGCCACAGGAATAGTGGGTATTTCTCTTTATTGTCTCTCTGTGGTATACTCAAGAGGAGTTTGTCTCTTGGAATAGTCTGTGGTCTGGCTATGATATAAAAGCAGTAGAAGAGTATTTAAAAGAGATGTTCTGTGAATTCTGATCAGGAAGCCAAGAATCTGCCTCTGAATTGGAGATGTTATACTAAACTCATTCCAGGAATTGGTATCTTACTAGGCAATAACTGCTGTTGCATGTAACTTGAACAAATTAAGGAGGAGTTTATAACCAAACATTCTGGAGATCTCTAACACAAATAATCTTTGGTTCTTAAAACTGCCCCTTTCTCTCCAATTTTATTACTCTGCTCTATAAACTTATGTAAGGGGCACTAAAACACTTTCCTAATGGATTTCTCTCATTTCAGTAGAACAAACTCAAGTTAAGGAAGCCCAGATCTTTCATCCATATATGTAAATATCTGAAAGATCTTGTAAGATGTAAATTTGACTGTATTTTTCCTTTGCTTAAAACATTGTAATGTCTCATTTGCTCCTTAACATAGTATACAAGATTCTCAAACTCTATCTGCCTCTCATTTTGTCCAGCCCTGGTCTGCTGCACAGGCAATGATGAATCTTGTTTTCAGCTTCAGGTTTCTTGAAGAGAGAGTAGCCTTCTAGTTTGGTTTGTATGCAAATGAATGAACTTAAGCTCATTCACACTGAATTCATACAGCCTCTATAACAATGTCAGGCAATGAGCTTTGTGTTACCTTGGTCACACAGGTATCTAAGTGAAATAACAACTCTGTATTTCATTGCTCTTATCTGTGAAATGAAAGTGGTAATAATGATTTTTTCTACATGATACTTGCTGAGATTGAATGGGTTAATACATGTGAATCACTTGGCACAGAGCCTGGCCATAATAAGAACTCAGTAAATCTAAACATTTTAAAAAATGACATCTCTATTTTATAGGTGAGACAGAAGGGTTAAATATCTAGTCCAACTTGCCACAACCAGTAAGTTGTAAAGCCATGATTTGATCCTAGGGTGTCTTTTTTCTCCCCCCAAGTCCAGACTTTGTACCATATGGAATATTACAGAGTGGCTACTTATTACCATATCAATTTTAATAAAGCATACGTTCAAATTTCTGAACAAGAAAAATATGTGAAATAAGAATTATCTATCATCGTAGGAAATATGGCCTTCATGAATTGATTAAAAAGCAGAAAGAAGGAAGTGTTAGCTACATATTGATTACAGCTATAATTGAACTGGGACTCAGAAAAGAACTACGAAAAATCCATTCAGACCCAAAACAGATTTGTAGACAAATTAATTTTACCTGTTTGACTTAGGTTACATCCTTTGCCTAGGAGGTCATCTCTATCTTTTCTGCTTGGTAAAATCCAGCTCATTTTCACAAATATAGCACTTTTGAGAAGATGTTGTCTATCCTTCCAGGGAAAATAATAACAACTTATTCCCCTCTACTGTATTATGGATTTTATTTCTCATTCTCATTACATGATGTATAATTAGTCTTAAGAATTTATTTCCACTTAAAATAGAGTAAGAGATCCTTATTGAGAAAGCATATGTTCTATATTTTTACCTTTAACAAACCAAATCAGTCAGTGCTTACTAAATATTCGTTGAATTGGATTAATTTTTGTTGGGTGATAGAATAAATAATATACCAAATCTATCAATGTGTGTATGTGTGTGTGTATTTGGAGATTGAGGTGGGGCAGAGGGAGAGGGAAAGAATCTTAAGCAAGCTCCATGCTTGGCTCCATTTGGGGCTTAATCTCCTGACCCTGAGATCACAACCTGGGCCAAAATCAAGAGTCTGTTGCTTAACTGACTGAGCCACCCAGGCACACCACCCCCACCATCAATGTGTTCTAATAAAATAATTGCTGATATCTTTCTTATGTCACCATCACTAGCATAGCATTCTAACCACTATTGTCATTGAAGCTAAGTTTGGTAAGCTTATGAATATAAATTTAGAGATGCCCAAAGCTAAGTTGTCAGATAGTTTAATGACAAAAGAACCCTGATACATTAATATGAACAACAGTTATTTTGGGGAGTGGCAGAAACATATCGCTAAAGAAGAAAAAAAATATGTGTAATAGATATTAAGGTTTTTGGAAGCTTTCATTATTATATCATTACTTATGTACAAAAAAAAGAATAATTTTAATCCCAGCTAGATCATATCACAGTATTTATTGAAATTTGTTTCTAGTTATTTTTATTAACATTTCTGTGGACAACACATGTAACTTGAAGAATATGTCTCTTCAAATTTGAGAATGAATTAAATATCATAGAAATACTTATCTTGAAAGTAAAGTAAACCAAACTCAAGGAAAACGTCCTTGGAAAATTCCATGATTTTATTTTTAGCCCCCAAACCATTCTCTTTTTCCCTCTGAAGAAAATAAAAACAAGTGATGTTCACAGAATGGCAATATGACACTGTGTCATTATTGCAACTCTGGAAAAATTCAAATAAAGAAAGTAAGAAGGAAAAAAATTGGACTTTGAGATTTGGAAGATAGATGAATCTATGTTTACTAGCTGTGACATAAAATGTGAACCACTTCGCCTCTCTGAGCATTACATTCTCTCTCTCTTTTTTTTAAATTTTATTTTATATTTATCTACGATAGTCACAGAGAGAGAGAGAGAAAGAGAGAGGCAGAGACACGGGCAGAGGGAGAAGCAGGCTCCATGCACCGGGAGCCCGACGTGGGATTCGATCCTGGGTCTCCAGGATTACATTCTTAATATAGGAAGTGGAAATATTAATATCTACTTAATATGATTATTGTAAGGAGTAAATGAGAGAAAAACATCATAGTACCAGGCATGCTGCCATGTTCATCATAAGCATTCAACAACATTATTTCTCTTCTCTCTCCATTATAGCTTTTGGCAGACTACTAAAAGGCTGAAAGTTTTTAAAGATATGATTTCCATTTCTAGGGTATTTGATTTTGACTAACCAACAACTCATGGATCCCTTGTGTTCATTAAGCCTCAGCAATTTGCATGTTGTCTTCATTCCTATTTAATTCTCTTTAGGTTTTTCTTTGTACATTTGTTGTTACTTTTATGAGAAAGGCATTGTGAGATCAATAAATGGAATATAATCAAATGAAGCTAGGGGAGGGGATTAGAAAAAAGGGGGAAAAATATATCAAAACATCATAGAGTCATTGATGGTACCCTCAAAATTGTACCCGAGGAAAACAACCTGTAATGGCATGTGTTTTTCAAGATCTTAAGAAAATGTGGACTACAATGAACTGCACTATATTATTTTATTCATCAGCACATCTCAACTTTTTGTTTTAACCCCACACATCTAAGGGTAATACACAGCATCATTAGTGATCATGGTTGATTACTACAGTCATTTTGTTTCATGGGCAAGGGTGGTGGGGCTGGAGGTGGTTAAGAGAGGAGAGGCTCTTGGCAGGAGAATGGAGAGTTTTTCTGTTTTACAAAACTTAAAAACAGATAGTTTTTATTTGTCTTCATATACTAGGAAGAGGGCAGGGTATTTTTTAAACTATCATGGAGTGACATCAAAAAAATATGTTTTGGATGAATAAAGAAATTTCGGATAAGGTGACATAGACAGCCTAGACCATAAAACATAGAGTTTTTTTTAACTGAAATGCCAAGTAGAAAAAGATACAACTTGATTTTCCTTTTATAGATGCGGGCAACAATATGGTGAGTCTCTCTTTTTTTTTTTTTTAAAGATTTTATTTATTTATTCATGAGAGACACAGAGAGACAGAAACACAGAGGGAGAAGCAGGCTTTTCTCAGGGACCCTGATGTGGGACTCAATCCCCAGATCTGGGATCACGCCATGAGCCAAAGGCAGATGCTCAACCATTGAGCCTCCCAGGTGTCCCTGGTGAGTCTCTTGTATAGTAGGTTCGCCCAGGCAAAAGACATCAAGTAGTTTTAGATACATGACTGCATATGTGGGAAATTATCTTACATTATCAGAAAAACAGAAAAATATCTTTAAACAAATTAAAATTTCCTAGAAGAAACAAAACCCAGACTTTCTTTTAAAAAGTAGTGATCAGGGATCCCTGGGTGGCGCAGCGGTTTGGCGCCTGTCTTTGGCCCAGGGCGCGATCCTGGAGACCCGGGATCGAATCCCACATCGGGCTCCCAGTGCATGGAGCCTGCTTCTCCCTCTGCCTGTGTCTCTGCCTCTCTCTCTCTCTCTCTGTGACTATCATAAATTAAAAAAAAAAAAAAAAAAATTAAAAAAAAAAAAAAAAAAGATAAAAAGTAGTGATCAGATTCAGTTGAGCTTCCAATTTGACAGGATTGGAAAAGGTTAATATTTTATACCTGCAGAACTCTGTAGCCAAGCATAATAAAACACCGAATACAAATTCAGAAAGGTATAGTAAAACGCACGAAATAAAAACTATCCATCACTTTTTGAAACACAGTCTTTGCAGACTGATTAAAACACACGAAGAGAAAAATGGTACCTATGCATCGAGCGTACCAATAATTGAACTGGGATTCAGAGGGAGCTATTGAGAGTACTTGAGTACAATGCAGAGATGTAAAAAAAAAAAAAAAAATGGCTTATAGCCAGAAATTTAGTTTGTAGGAGGATTAATAATCCCCTAACTCCTTATCTCTAAAACATCTGCTTGAAGGGTAATATTTAAATTCTGCAAAAAACTTCCTAAAGCTCTAAGTTTATTTTTCTCTGTTTTCTCAGTAATTTACCTTGACATTTTTAAATGATTGCCAAGCCACTGTTTATTTAAATAAGCATACTCTCTCAAACCTGACTTATATGTCCCTTCTTGATTCTGGATTTAACTTATGATGCTTATTCTGTAACATTATGTTATTTCTATGGCAACTGTCTTGGTATAATAAACAAAGGAAGATGACTTCAGCTGCTTTGTCCTGTGAAGGAGCTGGATTTGAGATTTGAAAGCTTGGGCTGAAAAGAAAACAGCTAAAAATAAAAAATAATGGTGAAAACAATGAAATTCATTTTATTGCATACCTCTGATTAGGGAGCAAATGCATTTACTCTGCAGAATAACCACAGTCCTACTCTCCTGGGCTCGTCCTAAATGTACCCCAGTTAGTGCCATGGAACTTCAGGCTGATTGGTTCCTTAGTACAATGCACTGTTCCTAATTGATAGTTCTAGTCTGTTCCACTGTTCTTTTGTCTGTTTTCAAAGCCCTAGGTACATTTGAGCATATCTTAGCTAAATGCATTACCAGATGACAAATAATAAAACCATTTATTAGGAATCAACCTCTGTACTAATGGCATGCATAATTTTTGCTATGATTTTCATTATGAGGCTGAAATGGGAAAAAAATCTATATACCATATACGCAAAATAAATAGATGTGGACTTTATAAAAACATAGAATTAGAAGTGATTTTAAAATCTATTTGCCTAATGTGACAATGACCTTTCCTCCCAGTTTCAAAAGGCTTTTAGGTACTCTCGGCCTATTGCAACTTCAATTAAATCCTACCCTCTCCTGAGACATGGCATCAAAATCTAATTCAGTTACAAGTAGCAATAACATTTAATTATCTCCTCCCGTTATCTACACTGCCAAATGATAGTATTTCCTGAGAGCCACAGATGTCACTGTTGTAAGCACGAACCAGTTTAGGGATATGTACAGAATATTATCACACTGGCTTATTTAATGCTTTTATTCTTTATGACTCATATTTACATATAGCAAAAAAATTGCTCCCAATCTAACAGCTTCAAATAGAAATATTGTTAGTATATTCTCCTAGAGAAAATTACTTAACCTCCCTATGCCTCAGTGTCTTTATTCAAACCTCACAAGACCATGCCAGGTATATGGTAAACACAAAGCAGGTATTAGCTTTTATTATTACCTCAGGTAAAATATTTCTTATCTGGTGCTAATACATACTAGGCGCAAGTCACCTTCTAATTAAGTAAAAATAAATTAAGGTAAAAACCAAAATTAGTCTGTCTAATGACAAAGTTGGTGAATTTCATACTTTCTAGGCTAATATTAGTATTTATTTTTCTCAGAGCTCTCACCATCTCCTCCTCTTTCCTTATGTTTCCCAATATGTCTAGGTTAAGTTTATTAGATACAGATGAAAGAATAATATGCTTGAGGTATTTCTGAACTTGAGCATATTCTCCACAAAACCAGGAAGAGATCACCAGAAGTTGCAAAGAAAGCAAGTTCATTTGGTACTTTTGTGATTCTTTCTGGTATAAGACCCTTCCTTTTGCAATTGCCTGAAGGACGTGACCCTGAGGCACAGATTCCAGTAAATCCTTCATTTCTAGCCCCTCTTCTATAACTCAACTCTCTCTAAAGAACAACTATCTTACCTTCTAACTTTCTAATTAGCAGGCAGATTTTGGCTTACAACAAGATTTATAGTCAGAGCATTAAGAAATATAAAGGAATGAAATGTGTTTAAGAGTTTACAATTTTAAGTCCTCACAAAATTAAAAAATATATATATATCCACAGAAATTTGAGACTGGAATAACGCCGAAGATCATTTCAAAATCCTGTGAGTGTATCACCATTATGGGTAGATCACAGTCTACTCTAATTAACAGGTTCATTATGATCATATGGCGAATTAACTTTATACTGTCTTATAAGGAATGAACACCTGTGACATGCCAAAGTTTGTGGTAGACACCCAAAGAGACAAAGATAAATAAGAGACAGGCTCCATCTTTAAGGGGCTCATGTATTTACTTGTCAACTACAGTATAATCAAATAAGCTTAGACACTCATTTATGAACAGACCAGTTGGATTATAAAAGGCTCCCTGGAGCATCCCAGGTGGCTCAGCGGTTGGGCGCCACCTTCAGCCCAGGGCCTGATCCTGGAGACCTGGGATCGAGTCCCACATCAGGCTCCCTGTATGGAGCTTGCTTCTCCCTCTGCCTGTGTCTCTGCCTTTCTCTCTGTGTGTCTCTCATGAATGAATAAATAAAATCTTTAAAAAAAAATAAATAAAATAAAGGTTCCCTGTAAATCTGTATGTTTATAAATCCCAAATGAATTAGAAAAGTTTAAGTTCACAATCCTCTAAACAGTTCTGTTAAATAGGACATGTGCACTGGTTCTTTGCATTCTTATGGTTGCTTAGTTTCTATAAGGCACATTTTTAAAATTTCTTTTCATTTTGTTGAAAAAAAATTGCGAGCTGTTCCCTTTCTTGAGCTCTAAATTTCACTACATTGGGGAATGCTTAATTCCATATACACATACAAGACTCAACATTTCCTCATCCTTTTCAAGTTTTATAAAATAATCTTTTTTGTTTCTAGCATAATTATAAGCTCTCCTTAGTATTCTTTTTGGAAACTTTCATTATTTGTTGGTTGATTAACTTATTAAACTTGATGGATTGGGTGTTAATATCTGCACAGCAAATGAATTACCGACTAAAAACATGTGTGATGGCCCAGGCTATAATAGTAATTATAGCCCTTTATTTGTGTTAGGCTGAATACAGTACCTCTGAATTAGTACTTTGTTCATATAAATTAAAGTTTGTAAGTTGAAAATGTAAAAAAATAAAGGAGCATTGGCTATTATATATTCATTTCTTTACCAACTCAACAAATTTACTGAAAGCTTTCTATATGCTAAACACCACTGTAGATAAAAAGGTAATTCAATATAGCATTATGAAACCTAGAAAAGGGAAATACAAAAAAAGCTCATGAAACCTATCACAAGGACATCTAACACATACTTTGAAGGTCAAGGAGGCTTCAAATCAGAATGGAAAAATAAAGTGTGTCTGAAGAATAAACTGGTTAGGCCGATGAAGGTAGAGGTAAGATGGTCATGTTCAGAATTTATTTTAAAGGCAATGGAGAGCAATGGAAGGATTTTAAGTAAGAGAGTGACATCGTCAAATTTCTATCATAGGAAATTCATTTTGAATCGACTGTTGGTTTGGGGAAGAGGGAGAAGAATTGATACTAGAGTCTGCTTGGGCTATTGCAATAATACAGGTAAGCAATGATAGAAAATGGTGTCTTGATCTATGGTAGGATAGTAGCAATGGAAGCTCAACAGATTAAAATACAAAGCCTGGTGATGTGATGAGCACTGGGTGGGCATTATATGCAACTGATAAATTACTGAACACTACATCTGAAACTAAGTATGTACTATATGTTGGATAATATAATTTAAATAAAAAAAAAATAACGTGCAAAGAGTCTCCAGTTACTAAAGAACACTTTCAGTGCTTTCTCACTATACCCTTGCACTCACCTTCTTAGAGATAAATGATTTATTTGCTTATGCCAACACAAATGAAAGTTTGATTATTCACACGCATTAGAACCTCAACGGGTTTTTATCATTTTAAAGTGTAGAAAGTGCTTGGTATGTTTGATAGTGGCATGTAGTGTTGTGTGGCTGTATTCTAGAATGCACACAGGAGAGTGACTACAGGAGATACTAAGGCCAACCTAAGAAAGGACTAAGGTATTTCAATTTTATGTAATAGGCGATGGGAAATCATTTAGTGATTTAATCAGGGAACAGAAATGGTCTGGTCTTTCTTAGGTTAACTGGGGTAAACAGATTTTAGAGTGAAATTTCAATGATACCCACTTCCTGGCATTTGTTTATGCTTTAGTGCAATTCCTCCCCCTGAGTTAAGTGTGACCTGTAACCTGCTTCTCATTACTCCTGTGACTATATTTCACTATATAAAACTGAATCTTGCTAGTGACCCTCTACAGGGACTCTCCTTGTTGACTTGATGAAGTGGTTATGTTGGAAGAGGGCACATGGCAAGGGACTGTAGATGGTCTCTAGGAACTGAGCAAAGAACTAAAGTTCTCATTCCTATACCTACAAGGAACAAATTACATTCAGTAACCTTGTGCATTTGGAAGAGGGTCCAGAACCTCAGGTGAGAACTCAGTCAACACCTTGACTGCCGCTCGTGAGACCCTAAGAAGAGGACCTAGTTTAGCTGTGCCAAGACTCCTCACCCACAGGAACTTGAGAAAGTAAATGTGTTGTTTTAAGCTACCCTGGATTCATGGTAATTTGTTACTTATTAATAAAAAATACATAACTGGCAATGCTACTGAAGAACATAGATGGAATTTGAAAGAAGAAAGGAGATAGATACAGTGGAATTATACATGTAATAGCTTAGATGTGAGCATTAGAATTAAAAAAGAGTTGGAATATTTTTCTTGTTCCTTATCAAGTTGGGCAATTAATTTAGCTACTTTATAAATGGAAGAATAATATTCTCTCAAATGGTTCTTAAAAGGAATATGTGAAAGAAGAAAATATATATAGTTCAGCAAAATGCCTAGCACACATTATCATTGTGCTATTATGTTCATTTGCATGAGGACCAATGAGACCTAGATTAGCATAATGATAATGAAAGCCGAAATGGTGGTAAGTCTGAGCACCATGCTATTGGTGGTATGCCTTAGTGACTATTCCAATATGGATAGAGAGAAAGAGAGGGGGCTGATGAAAGATGACACAATTTCTAGCTTGGATGACTGGCTGAGAATGATGCAATAACCGAAATAAAGAGTGCAGAAGGAAGGGCTGATTTGGCTGAGGAGATAATGAGTTCTGTTTGGCATGTGAAGTCGACGTGTTTGTAGGAGGACATCCATATGGAGAGGTCCAGTGTACAGCTGGGAATGCAGACTTGGTACTCAGAAGAGATCTGGGTATCTGGAAGGTTTTGGAGAGGTTTTATGTTATCCAGAAATTACATCAGTGTTCACACATACATGCCACCCTAATATTCTTTCTGTAAAAACATAAGAATTTTTTTCTCTTAGAAATAAATAAGTTATGTGGTACTTTAATAAGCAGAGCCATGATTTAAAAAAAAATAGAGAATAGGTAAAGGATTTTTTCTTTCCTTATAGGTGAATGACTAGTAGGTTCTCAAATGCAAAAAAAATATTTAACTTGACTAAGCTTGGTCAGTCTGTTGTAAAGGTTAACAAATCCTGGGCCCAGAGCCACATCCAGCTTGTTGCCTGCTTTTGTAAATAAAGTTCTACTGGAACACAGATACACCTGTTCATTCGTATTTATTGTTGCTTTCAGGACGCAATGGGAGCATTTAGTAGTTTTGACTACAAGTTGTAAATCCCAAAATATTTACTGCCTGGCACCTTCTCATTCCTGGTCTGTTCTATTAAAAAAAAAGTAATATTCCAAAATAGTGCATCAGCAAATAAGATAATAAAGAAATTTCACCTGGAATATAACAGCACTGGTCTAAAACGTTCAAGACTCAATTTCTGGCATAACCTTCCATTCATTACTTATAATCTTTCCAAGCAGCATTTTCTCAGCTGTTAAATAGCATTAATACCTTCTTGGCTTACTTTGTAAAGTCACAAGCAAAAAGTTCAAAAACAAACAAACAGAGAAACAGATATAAGTTTTTACATTGTCAAATCAAAAGACCAATGTGCCCAATCATAATTATACAAGAAAAATATAAATATACATTTATATTTATTAAAGCACTTGTCCATCTATTTTCTGTTATTTTTAATATAAATATTTGGGTTGAATAGAACTCATACTGGCACCATTCTTTCTATAAAAGAGAAGTACAGGAAATGAAGGCATTTGCTTAGAAGCAGTCAGCTAATTAATGGTAGCATCTGAAAGCAAGGCAGGTCTCTTAATATTAATTTGCTTTCTACAAGGCTATATATCTACAATGGTGACAAACTTGATAAATCAATCATATTTGATACATATACATGGGTATCTGGTGTAAATAATTTTAGCATAGTGAGCTTGGAGACTGACATGAAATAGAATTTGCTCAAAGATAAACTACTTCACATGCATTTTAATCTTTTATTTTTTTTAATTTTTAATATTTTTAATGTTAAGATTGTTCTAGATTAACAGAGTTGTCACAGTGATAGTACAGAGGTCCCATATATGCTGCACCCTATTTCCCATATTGTTAAAATTCATTTTTTAACTAAGTAACAATCAGTATCTATCATCTAAAAAGTGAGAAAAGAGAAAAATGTGTAGATGTATAATACAGAGTTATCAGTTTTCTCATTTGACTTATGATTCAAGAAAGATGTTGTTACTTGTCCAAGGTCATATAAAAAATCAATGACACGTAAAATTAGAAATAGAAGTAAGATGTGTTAAATGGGGAACTATGAGGATGAATGAATGAATGTTTTTAAAATGATTTCAAAATGTGTGGACTCCTGACTAAAGACAAATCATTACTGACACTGAACTTGCTAATCTACTTTCCAAAACAATATGTTCTTTCATTAACTTCTTGTTTATTTGCAACATGACCTGGCATGATTTCTGGCATATAGGCGGACTATGGATATGCAAGTTTTTTCTTGATCTAGAAGGACGGCAATGGGAATGCCAATGTTTTTTGTAATGTGAACTTTAGTAAAGAAAGTCAAAAACAGGGCAGTGTTTCTTGTTTTCAAAGTAATCAATTCTCTTTTACTTTTTTTTTTTTTTTTTGGTCACTTATAAAGATGACCAGATTATCTATTTCCATAGAAACATGGCTCTCCAGGATTATCACTTAAATATAAAATATCTTTACTGAAATATAATTTTATCTGTTGATTATTTTTATCTTTTCTAAATTGTAAAACATAATTATAGGTATGTGTTGGTTTTTAAGATAAAATTTTCACCTTGATAATTAAGTCATAAATAAGATATGTATGAAATACATAGCTACTGATAGCACATTAAACTTTTCATCTCCTCCATCTCTTCTGTTTCCTCTCCTGCTGGTTGGTAAAAATCAATCCTTGCAACTCTTGCCATGATGGTCCTTAGGATAACTGGATATATGTCGACGGAAAGAGTTGCAGGTACAAGAAAAAGAGACTGAGGTTTATTGAAAGAGTGTCATGTGTTGAGCAGTGCATTGGGTGATTTACATGTCTTTCACTGCTTAGAGCTATATGCTATCTTGCACCATAGATATGATTATCCATATTTTACATCTGAGAAAGGTTGGCAGGAAAGATATCTGAACAACTTCCCAAAGGTCACCTGAAGAAAAGCTGGAGTGTAAATATTAACCATAGGCCTGTAATGGAGGCCACCTCTTGGGGAGAAAAAATCCCTGTTTCTGAGCTTTATGCTCTCAGTTTCTATCCAGATTCTTCTCTTGCTCTACAAATTTCCCTGCAGTTAAGTAATCCCTGATAAATGGGTCATGTTCAAAGAAGTTTCCTCCGATTAAAATAGAGGACAACATAAGGAGTCTCTGAAGCCATGTATCAACTATAATTAAGACCAGATTTCCTCCCAACTTGATTGTCCAAAGACAACAGTGTGCTTTTTTGAATGGTGCACAAGCCTGGGACTCAGAGCATTGTGACAGTCATGGCTCTGCTCCTAAGTTTGCATTTTTTTATAGACAACAGTGTGCTTTTTTGAATGGTGCACAAGCCTGGGACTCAGAGCATTGTGAGAGTAATGGCTCTGCTCCTAAGTTTGCATTTTTTATAGACATCATAACTTCACTGATAAAACAGTTATGCTAAGTCTACTTTCACAGCACTGATGAGTTTTTGGAATAAGACAATACATGATACAAACCTTTATAGATCGTAAAGACCATATTACGGTGTTATTATATTTTAATCATTTAATAGGAAGTGTAAAATATTACCTTAAAAACATAAATGCAGAGGTTACTCGGAAAAGTTATTTAAATGAAAATGTTATTTATTACTTGTGCACCAACCTTAATATAATTTTCACCAGATTCTACCAACATAAACCGAAAGACACCAACCAATTTATATACTAAACAGAGTCAAAATTAAACTTATATTAACAAAAAGTTTCTGTAATTAGTTCTGAATGTGAATTGTCTTACTGTCCAGAGTCAGATACCTTCCTATATAACCAACATAAGAACCTAGGTATACATAAGTCATTTTAGTAAATGTTAGTATTAGCTTTCTACATGACAGAAAATTTAAAACCTCATCTATGGTTTGTTCTGGGAATGTATCCATCATTTGCAACCTTGTGCCAGGGAAAGACCATCTAGATTCCAATATGAAACAGAAGCAAACTTTTGGAATACAATCTACTTCTAATTTGGCCACTATCTATAACATAAGCTTTCTATGAAGTTGGTAACGCCAAAGACTAAATAATGGTTTTTAAGCAAGTATGGATAACGGAATTGGCATGCGAGATACATAAAGTGAAAAGTACAAGAAAATCTAAAAAGAAATAAAAACTGTTCAAATTAACTAGCATTGCTAAAATTGGGTCTGTTCATATGAATACTTACAAATAATTTGCATTTTATGTGACTAAAGAATGTGAACTTTGAAAAGATAACAAAATAAGAAATATATACTTATGCATATATGTAACCAGGAATACAAAAAGGAATACATTTGTTTTAATGCATAGGCAGAGTAGTAAGGTTTAAAGAAAACTGGAGAAGTAAAAATTTTAAAAGTCATTCTATTTGAAATAATGTTTCTTTGTATCTGGTCACTTAAATGTACACCTACAATAGAATTTATTAAAGTCAATAGGTTTAATTGTAAATTTCAATAAGCTTAAACACAAGCACAGCTAATTTGAAAATGTGGAGAAAAATCCCATGGCAATAATTTGCTTTCTAAATTTGTCTACAGGGTGATTTTATTTTATCCTTCCCATTAAAGATTTAAAAACAAATAAACCTAGTCTCAAAGAAATATGATAATAAAACAAAAATGAATTTAAAGGTTTTTTTTTTTGCCAAGTCAGAGTTTTGTAAATCTATTAAAATTTCTCATAAATATGAACTAAACCTTAAAAATCTACTTGCAAACAATTTCTTAAAGTGTGTAATTTCCTGGTGTGTATTTGATGCTTTGAGAGAAAATATTAACTCTGACCTAGAGTCAGTCCTCATAGAGTTCTTCAAGATTCACCTTCCTCTAGACCTTTTTGAGATAAAACCCTCTAGTGAGAAAAACTTGCATTTTAGAATATGAAAAACTTCATACAAATCATGGTTCTGTCACTTGATGATCTTGGGCAAGTTATTTCAAATCTCTAAGGCTCAGATTCTTCTGATGAAAAATGGTGGTGATGGAGGAAGAGTGGGTAGTAGGATAATAACAACAGGATTATAGTAAGGATTAAATGAGATAACTATATATGAAAGAGCCAAGTAGACCCTCATAAATGTTAGTGTTTTATGAAATGGAATTCATTCCCTACTATAGCTGGTTTTATAAACTAAATTGA
The DNA here is from genome assembly GCF_018345385.1 of Vulpes lagopus. Classification (NCBI taxonomy): domain Eukaryota; kingdom Metazoa; phylum Chordata; class Mammalia; order Carnivora; family Canidae; genus Vulpes; species Vulpes lagopus. The sequence goes on along the minus strand of NC_054832.1, from coordinate 25,525,819 downwards.
TAGGCTGAGTAGATACAAGATTATATTTAATATGATTTATAATAACATCTAAATTCTGAATCCTTTCTATATTCCAGAAATTATATTGGGTATCTGACTGGCATGGCTTATCTCTTTTAATCCTCCTAACTAACTCATAACAATGAACTAGCTACTACTGTTATAACTGATTTACAGATGGAAAAAAATGAAGTTTAGAAAATTGAATTAACCCAATATCAAATGACTACCATCTAAACTCGGACATTCAATAGCCTTCACTTGGATTATTCCCAAGATTCTCATTAACTAGTCTTTGAAAATATGCACAACAAGCAAAAATGGAAAGGGGACAACTCAGGTAAAACCTGGCTACAGCAGGAAAAAAAAACAGAAAACAAAAAACAAAACAACAAAAAACCCAGAGAAATTGCATTCTATGTAGCTTCCTGAAAAAGATGCTCTGAGAGTGTGACTGCTCATCACCTTCCAACTTCAAGCCTCTGTGGTTGCTTGTGCTATTTCTATAAAAGCCTAGGATTTTAAAAAGAAATTTCATCTGTTATATATCATCCTGTCTGTTATATAACCCACAGAGGCTGTGAAAACAATCTCATCACTATAAAAGTCTTCAGACCCACATTAACCTGGAAGATCATAATTTTTTTACTTGATTTGGGGATCCACCAGAATATCCACATTTTATACCCTGGATAATATATTAGTAAGTCACAGAGGGCATCCTGCTCATTCTAAATTTCATCTGTAGGCATTTTGCCTCCATAGAAATGACAAGGTCTTGAACCACAGATCAAATCTCTAACAATTTTCCTGATTTTGTAGCATATTAAACTTACATAGATCTGTGACCTACAATTACATTTACAATTAAAGTAAATTCAAATTAAGTGCTTTTGAGAGATTCAACAGCTTTATAAAATAATTACAAAATGACCATTTGTATCTTCTTCTGTCATATAAACAAGTACTGACAACCACTAAATGGCTAATGACCTGAAGAAATTTTTTTCTCCTTATCTCCTACTTTAAATAGGAAATGACTTAAGTCTTAATCGAAAATCCTTCATTTTCCCTACAGAATTTTACTTTATTTTTCTTTTTATCAGTTAAATTTCCAAAGACTGGGATGGTGATTCTAAACTTTCAATACTTTAATTATTGTTATTCTTTATTTCACAACACAAAATGAATTGCCATCTTAATTCATTTATCATAATAGGTCCATATATTGATTATATACATTGAGTCAATACATGACTTGATAGCCTTTAAATTATCTATTATTTATTTGACACATTTTCCTTCATAGTCATCTTTCATGAATGTGAATCCTAAATTATAAATTATTGCCAAATCTTCTGTCATAAGTCATGGGAAATCATCAGTAGAATATAAGATGGTAATTTTTTGTAAACTCAGAAAATGTGATTATCTATCTATCTATTTTTATATCACCTATTTATATATCTATTGATTTTTTATCCCTGTCATCTGAAAACAAATTTAGAAGCATGGTTACTTAAATGGAGCAGTTGAGAAGTTAATTGAGGTACACCAGATTGCCAAGTGAAAAAAAAAATTGAACTAACTAATACAAAATAAATGAAGAAATTCAACAGATTATAAAAGAACAAAGGGTGTATAACCATGCAACTCCATGGACAGTGACTACACATACAAGCAAATGAAAGCAGCTGACCACGTACCCACACACCTTGGCAGAGGTGCACTCCACACTCGTCGGCCACCACCAAGACAGGTGATCTCGGATGTCCCTTCCAGTCTGTAACCTGATGAGCACGAGAAGGTCAGAGTGTCACCAACCCCAAAGTTGAACCCAATTCGGTTACCATATTGAGGAATTCCAGGATCTTCACAAGGTTCGAGGTTATATTCTGTAAATTAGATGGAGAGGAGGACAAAGAAAATGATAGTATTCATTTTTAAGGGCACATTGCTATTGTTTGCAGACTGGATGCTATTGGGCTCAGTCAGACATTTAAAAAATGATGTTGTGTGTAATTATGGAAACATGCTAATGACACACATACTTTTCTTCTTTTGTGAAAGATCGAATAGCTTGATAAGTACTTTTATGTGTGAAATTCAATACAGATGAGAAAATGTCACCTTCTGAGTGATAAATTGAAAATTTAGCTATTTATCTCATATTCTTTCTTCTGCATTAGAAACATTTCCATTTCACCGATTTTGACTTATAATAATAGCATAATAGATGCATATTTTCAAACACAAAATAACATTTGGGATGAAATCATTAGCACTTTTGAAATGCATTTTACTTAATGGTTTTAATCTAAATGACAAAGGCTCTTATGTCTCTCCTCTACAAGGAGTTCAATTAATCCATATTCTGAAAAACACAGAACTTCAAAGGCAATGGTTTATGTAAGACTAAAGTGCCCACACACTGAAAATTGTTACTTTATACATTTATACAAGAAAATTTCCCTAAGCAATGAATGAGCACCATGAAAATAAACAGCTAAACACTCTTCAGGGTATAAGAGAGTAGAGTTGATTAAGCAACAATATTATAATTTATATAGCATCCTAAGAAGAAGTAGCTTTGTTAAAACTATTTCCAGAGCATGTACTTACCTTGTAATTGCAATGGAGAACAAAAGGGATTGTTCCATGTTGATGAGCTATTATTTTTATTGTTTAAAAAATTTATTTGGACATACTTTTAAACTTCTAGGTTAAAATCGATTATACTCATGTGCTATATTATTTTAGAAGACAAGTATTTCCATGCAAATATAGAGCAAGAACTGAAAACAAGGTTAGCTTTTGTCTGATTTTATATATATATATAAATCATATAGAAATAAATATATATAATTATAATATTACACTTTTAATGTTAGCAAGTGGACATAAGATTTACTTATTAGTTTGTTTCTGTGTTAAGAAGTAACTACTGGCCTCATTATTCCATTCAACTAGAAAGTAGAACTACCTGATAGAAAAACTTTTTTTTTTATAGAAAAAAAATTATTCACTTTAATTGTATAAAGTTTTCCCCCTGGAATCCAAATTATGTTTTCTCTAGATGAGGTTATTCTAGAATAGAGGGATAACTACATTAATTTTTTCTATATCATTTATTTCCAAAGTACTAAATTAAATTTATATTAACCTTGGCCTGTATATTATGTCTTTTCCAAGAGACATAAAATCAGAACCTCACTGGCCCATGTTCATTTGAGTTTAACTAAAATTTTAAAACATATCTTTTCTTTTGTATAGATTTTATTTATTTATTCATGAGAGACACAGAGATAGAGAGGCAGAGAGAGAAGCAGCCTCCATGCAGGGAGCCTGATGTAGGACTCGATCCTAGGACTCTAGGATCACACCCTGAGCCAAAGGCAGACACTTAACAGCTGAGCCACCCAGGCATCCCTAAAATATAGCATTAAATTTCTATTTTAAGTTCATGAAGCATTTTAGCTAGTTTTGCCCTGTTACTTAGAGTAGACTTTTAGGAAAGTCATTTATTTTTTGCTTTTGTATAAAGGTTCCCTTTAATACTACCATAGACAATCTTCAAGATATTCACACTTTCCTTAACATTGGTTGGCAGATATTTATTTGCTTTTTTAAATCATTTCTGTTATTTTTCCCTTTCTTTTTTTATACTATAAAAAACAGACTTTTAAAATTTATTTTCTTACCAGAGAATGTAATATTGAATCCTTCGTATGATATTGAAAAATCAGAAATGAAGCGCAATTGAGCTCTGAAATTTCCATAGAGACCAGCATTGATTGTTGAAGGAAGTTCTGAACCAGTAAGGCGTGCCAGTGGTTGGGTAAAACTACCATTCTCTGTGATCAGTAAATAGTCATGATGGTCTTCCAAATGGAAGGTGTGAAAGTTGAACTGTACACCTATTGAGAAAAGAAGAAAATTAGACTCACAAAGTATATCTGTAAGACACAGAGAAATACCAAAGTAACTGAAGCCAGGACTCTTCTTGTAATTAAACTCTCTGGAAATGAAAAGTACTGCTATGAAATACTCCAGGTGTGTCATCTAATAAAATCTTTTTTTCCCCCCTGTAGCTTATAAGACATGTAGCGAGTCATATTTTGGAAACCAAAGCCTGAAAAGATATCACTTGAGTTTTCAGAAAATTTTGAGGAAAATTCACATGCTTTATTTATAACAGCAGTGCAGCTTTCTGGCAAATACTTTACATGCCTCCTTCATTTCCTACTGCAATCTTCTAAAACACATAAACAGTGTTTAGTAATACAACACCCAACTTCCACAAATGCTTAATTGCAGAAGAGAAATGTAGAGCAGGCATAGGAAGGAACTGTTTGGTAAGTGAATATAGTTATTTATTTCTTTTTCATATGCTTCAACCTGTGTACATCATATACTGAAAATTCAGATCGTTGAAATTTCACAAAGTAAACTTATCTTTGCAAATATAATCTGAAACGATAGACACAACATTACTGACGGCAGAACCTCTTCCATGAAACTTTCTCTCACTTCACTTTGCCAAAAGTAACTACTCACTCAACTTCTAGAAACACAGGCTAGTTTTGCTACCTTATATAAATGGTTTGTAGTTTTATATAATGGATTCATATAATACATACTCTTTTGTTGAGTTTTACTCAACATTAGGTATGTGAGATTTATCTCTGTTTCTGTGTGTGGTTGTGAATTGTTTATTTTCAGTGATGTATACCATGGCATTTCATTTTGCAAAAACACTGCATTCATGTATCTGTTCAACATTTGACAATCACTTAAGTACTTTGTGTTTTAGCCTGAATGTAGATGGTGCCATGATTATTCAAGTATGTCTTTTGAAGAATATATATTTTTGGGGGAATTATCTAGGTGTGGAATTACTGGGTCATTATCCCTTAGGGGTCATTAATAGCAGCTTTAATAGATACTGTTTTACAAAGTGGCTGTGCCAATTTATATTTCCATTGCCATATCTAGTTGCTTTATACCTTTGTCAATGCTTGAGGTTTTTTTTTTTTTTTTTTTTTTTTTTCATTTATTCTATTCTGGTGAGTGTGGTGTGGCATTGCATTGTGGTCTCACATGAGTTTCTGATGTTGTCTAGAACAGATATTAAAAACTAAAGATTATACACACATACACACACACCACTCATACTTCAGGCAGGGTATTAAGTGAAGTAACAGATGACTATCACATTCACCTTTCCCTTGAAGTGTTTTCTTTTTTTACATGAAACAAAAAAAGATTCATCAAAATATTTATTAAATAAATTAAAAAAACAGAATATGGTAAGTAACATTTTTTTAGCATTATTCATTGATATTTTAGTTCAAAATCCTTCGAATATTCATTGTTTTTTTTAAACAAAGCTATAAAATGAAACCAAACAAATACCCTGAAAACATAAGCAATAATAAGACAAGGTTATTACCAAAAAAAAAGACAAGGTTATTACTGCAAAACAAGGTTATTACCGCAGAATGGACCAGTGATTTGGTCTCAGAAAAGATTAGAAATGTACAAAAACACTATTTTTCAAATTCTTCTTCAAAATGTGAGGTTTTTCCCTCCCCACAATGATTAGGAATATAAGAACCCCTTTAAAAGGAGTTCAGAAATTGAGTCAGTCTTTCAAATGTTCTTCAGTATAAAAGTGGTAATTGACACTCACCAGATGCTAATAAGAATATAGTATAGATATGGCAAGAAGATGCTTTGTCATCTACATTAACTGCTATCTAAGTGTAAAAAATAGCCTGAGTGGAATTTCAGGTAAGTCAATTTGATTTTTACAATATAATAAAGCTAAGAAAAAGTCATTAGAGAATAGGAGAGTAGATGAACAAGAGATGAGAAAAATGTTGTTCTGCATATAATTTATATATTTTTAGAAAAATGCATTTATTCTGATATACATTGAACTAATACGTGGGAAAATTAAACATTCTGTTAGATCAGATCATGGTGCTAAGAAGCCCACTGTTGAGGATAACATTGCCTTCCTGAGACTTACTTTCTTCATTTGTAAAATGAGTTTCTAGGGGGGATTTTAAGTTTAAATGGGATGATATATAGGAATGACTTGGCACAGTGCTTTGCATAGAAGACGTGTTCAGCATTTGTTAACTATTGTTATTGTTCAACATGCGAGCTGATTGTTTTGTGGATTTTTTTGTCACTCAGTCAAGGCCAGCCACTTTATAAAAGGAAACTTCTGTTTATCAGATTATGTTTTTTTTTTTTTTTCAGATTATGGTTTAAATAATAAAATCTGTTTTCACTGCTGCACCACAATGTTAAGACCTTCAAAATTCTGCTAAGGTCCTGAAACCAAGTAAGGAAATTATATTAAGAACCTACTATACTCTAGGCATTATGGAATGTAGAGATTTAGAAGACTGTAAAAAACTCCTGGTCTATCTAAGGGAAAGGATACCTAAACCAATGGTTCAAACTTTCTGCTAAGGGCCCTGAAAGTGACTAAGTCAGCAGAACCCAGTATGGACAAGTCAGTACAGGAGCACAGAAATAGAAACAACCAACTTGTCAAAGGGGTCAGCAGAAGCTTCTGAAAGCAGTGACCTTCAAAAGTGAGCAGAATTTGGTGAAGGAGCAGCTCCAGGACAGACATTTCAGGAAGAAGGAGCAGATAGGTAAGGACACACAATTTTAATAGGGCGGTGGGTATTTGAGACATAGTGAAAAAAAGTCAGTTTTCAACATCCTGGTATCTTCTCATAAGAATGAACATTGAGGAAGCCCTATGAAGGCAATTACTGTACCAGACATATGTGTAAAGACTTGGCCTTAAAGTCGAAATATTATAAATACCTAGGTTTCAGTTATAGTCATGCCACCAACCATGACATTGAGGATGCTACACAGACCTTTGTGTCTTTTTTCCAATCTTTAAATGTACGGGATTATACTAGACTATGCATTATCTAAGGACAATTTCACTCTTAAAAGCCTAAGGTTTTTTATGGGGCGTCTAGGTGGCTCAGGCAGTTAAACATCTGCCTTCAGGTCATGATCCCTGGGTCCTGGGATGGAGCCCGACCTGCATTGGGAACCCTGCTCGGTGGGGAGCCTGTTTCTCCCTCTCCCTCTCCCTCTCCTTCTCCCCCTGCTTGTGCTTTCTCTGTCTCTGTTAAACAAATAAATAAAATCTAAAAAAAAAGTCTAAGGTATTTTGTCTTGTTTTCTTTTGTTTTTAATGCAGTCCCCCCACCCAGGTCTCTAGTAGACTAGAACATATAATTAGCATCTTGATTTCTGCAATATGTTTAAGGAAAATCTCTTCTGGTGTGGTTGTAAACAAGGAGCAATATAGGCTGAATGATACTATAGTTAACTGAATTTGAAACAACTGTATGAATTCAAACACCCTGACTTAGTGTTAAGTGGTGAAGAGGTTGCTGATGGTATATTTGAAGTTTCTTTTATCTTAAATATTTGGATATTTAGAGCTGTTCTGTTAAGATTTTTATAAACCCCTAAAGTCTTGATGATTCTTGATTAAATTCCCAGAATTACTTAGGAAAATTCTGACTGTTTATGTAAATATAAATGAAATGTAAATTGCTTCAAAATAATCTCACAAAAATTCTGGGCAAAAATTAAAAGGGGTAATACATAAAAAGAAAACATAAGAGGGGTAAATATAAAAGCCTGATGTGCCCTCCACTATGGCTATGCAATCAGGATAAAGGTAAAAGGGTCAATTCAAGTTTAAGGAAGTAGAAGAGATGTAAGTAAAACAAACAACAAACAAACAAAAAGCAGAATTATGGAGAGTCTTGATGAAGACACATACCAGACAATGAAATATATAGATATAGGTAGAGAGGTAATGTGGTTTCAGAAGAAGAGTACTTGTATGTAGTCATAGGATGTAAATTCAAGTTCTTTGTCCAATCTTTACAGGCACTAAGTCTTTGAGTGTAAACAAATAACCTCTAGTGACTTCAGATTCTTATTTATAAAATGCAAGTAACACCTTCACTACTTCACGAGTCATTTGAAAGTTCCACTGATCCTTGATAACATCAACTTAAAAAAAAAATGTCTTGCACTGAAGATAGAAAAAAATCAACTGCACAAATACAGAATTTTAGGATTTGGGCTTACTTTAGGTTAGTACTATGACACAACAGCATAAAAGTTAACAAAAGCAAGTATGTACAGACTTCATTAATGGAAATACTTTGTGGAGTTAAATAATGCCATATAGTGTTTTGTACCAGGAAAACATGTTAGAAGGATAATGCTATCCCTGGATATCAATAAACTGGAACACATCCAGAAAAAGGTGGTTAGAATGGTGATGACAGTAAAAATATCTTAGAATAAAAAAATGATGGAACTGAGGTGATCAGTCTGGGAAGAAAAAGCTGGGGGCAGCAGACATGAAAAGCATGAGGGGCACAGAATAGTGACTTGTTATAGTGCAGAGTTAGGGTGGAGAAAGGATTAGATTGTTTTTGTGGGTTTTCTTTATTTTGTCTAACTCCAGAGGGCAAAACAAGGATAACAATTGCAGAATAATTTTCAAACAATTACAACCATACAAAAATTGAGCAAGTTTTCCCAAGGAATAAGGTTGCCATCAACACAAGTGTCAATATCAGGTCAGTTCATCATATTTCTGAGACACTATAGAAAGAAACTGGTGTACGGGGTGAGAGATTAGACTGTATTACCTTGACAGTGTCTCCCAACTTTAAGAGATTATCCTTCACATAACTTTGGTTACACTCTGGAATAGTTGTACTTCCAACAAATTTAGTTGGCTCTTACAGAGAAGCATCTAAATCTGCATTTCTTGCCATGTAAATACAGATTTAATTAACACTTGCAACCTGTGAAGATGCAAAACCTTAAGTGTTAATTAAACCTCTATTTACATAGCAAGCAGTATGTAGCCCTCCATTTTCTTGTATAATACAAGGAAGCTTATTTTAAACTCCATTAATCCACTGCTGCTGGAATAATGGGATGCTCTGGTTAACTTCGAGCAAAGAGTCTTGTATTATGCAGAACAAAACCCACAGTTTATAGAAGTCTTCTACTTTGTTCCTGCTGTTCAATACCAGAATGCTCATTTTAACTTTTTTTCTCTATAATATTTAATTTCATCATGATAATAACTCCAATAGAATCTTCACCCTCAATAAAATAATATATAATTTTAATAAAGCCAAACTTCATTTGCAAGAACACTAAATTCAAATGTACCAAACATAAGCTTTAATTTTAAAAATTGTAATAGCATCCTTTCCTTGCTAGGATTTTTAAAAAAGATTTTCTATAGTAAAATCAATCAATAAGTATGATATAATAGTAAAAACCGATGGGAATGATTTAATGATAGAGTTAAAAGAAAAATTACTTTTCCAAAGCAGTTATTCAAATGAATAAATGAACTCTTTTTAAAAGATTAGAATATAGAGATTTTAGGTCAATAATTTTAATCCATTTTTGATTTTGATATGTTAGGATGACCATTTTACTGCTAAGGTGTTGCCTCAATCACTTCTATTTGCTAGTTCGTTAGTTTGGTTGTATAGCATGCATGAACCATATTTAGTTCTACAAGGCCTTTCACTTATTTGTTCAAAAGACATCTATTAACATCTACCACTGGCACAGTGCAATTTTACACTCCCCATCAATTCTGTGAGATATATTTGCAGTTCTGACAGAAAACCGAGACACAAGTATTTCTAGAATGGTTATAAATTCATACGAAGAGTATAATTACAATAAATAATCATAAACATGTTAAAAGCAATGCATATAAATATGTTTGCTTTACAACTGGCTCAGCACTTCAGATCATCTTCCAATTTCCTTTTGAACTTTTGAAATCAACCTCTTAACACTATGCCAGAGAACAAAAGCCATCCTGTTTGAGATTTTTGTTGATATGAAAATTCCAAATAACATTAATTTAATACATCAAAAGAAAATAAATATCTTTTACATTATCATTCTGGCAGAAACATAAGCATATTATAATACTATGGAAAAGTAAATATAATCTGCTGCTGCGGTTACTCAAACTGGATTTTGTGTTAGCATATTTTAGTCCTGATCTGTTTTTGCTCATGCAAAATGACATTGTAAAGGACAATGAAATAAAAATAGATGCAATGAAAATTCAGAAGATAGTCCAATTATCATTGCATGAGGCAAATTACCTTTTCCATGAGTTACATCAACAGTCCATGTACAATTCAGAGAATTTGGATAAAATTCCGGGTAACCAGGTGATAAGATTGTTCCACTAGGCCCTCTAACATCTCCTCCACATAATGCTGAAAATACAAAGAAATACAGTCATGTGATCAGTCATAGTTAGAGAGGCAGAGGCTGAACAAATCTCTCCTCTCTTGAAATAGAATGAATCTGATTTTCTTTGCTTAAGCTACTTCTCGGTAATAACAGGAGTGTGTAAAAGACCTCCTCCAATACTAGGGAACAGTTTCATCCACTGCAGCTCTAGAGAAGCAAAAGGTATGTAACAGCCTCTGAGAATTAGCCACAAGATAACGTAGCTCATCTTCCCACATTTGAATTTGAAGTACATACTTATCTTACACATTTCTAATTATAACTAACATTTGCATAAATTGGTCATAAATTAAACATGAGTAATTAATTGTTTAGCAGCCCCACTTTTATTAGCTTTAAGGAAACGAATTGTTAATTATGCAGAATCATTTCTTTTAGATTCCTAAAGGGGTATGTGTCATTTCTCATATAATTCTTTTTAAAACAGTGAGCTAAGCTGCAAAACTTTTAAAGGCTATGTCTGTAATTCTCCATTTCTTAGGGTTATATCAGGAACAAGCAGGAATGTGTGAGAAGCTAAAACTTCTAAATAAATATTCTGAGATAAGAAAAATAAATATATGTTTAATAATGTAGGTCAAATAAATTTAAATTTGATTCAATGTTCATTTTTTAAGAACAAATCATAGTTTAAAATGTCTTCTATCACATTCAACAACCATCAGTGGTTATGCTATACCAGATAATTTTATCAGCATTAAAAATTAAAGGAGACAAAGATATAGCCAAGTAAGAATGTATATTGTAATGGAAACAGAAAGGTATGGACTCCTTATTCTACTCCATGTGGAGATGTCAGCTCTCATGGCGAAGGTAATAAGAACTGTGAATGCAACATATGGTCTTGTCTGCTCTGATCCTTGCTTAAGCAACTTCCCTGGAACACAGAAAGGTGAGACTTGGCCTTATGCTTTTCCATGATTTCTTTCAAGTAACGGTGTTGAGAAGAGTCAAGGCAATCTGGTTACTATTCTATACTGACCTGACTAGAAATACATTGTCTGCAATTCCTGTAAGTATCTAAGCATGCAGGCTTGAACTCACACACACACACACACAGTTTTCAACATCACACACACACACACACACACACACACACACACACACGGAACATTTACATATGTATACAAAATTAAAATCCACTTCTCCCTTTGCTATTTCTTTTACTCCACCAAGGAGTAAAGGCAGGTCCTTTACAAGTACCTCTCTAGGTACTTATAGATAGCCTCCCTAAGGCTAAAATAAATCCATGCTTCCAATCTCATTTATTACCAATACATTGGAATAATATGCATGGTTTGCTACTTTAGGCTTCTATTTAGATTCCGCATGGGCTTTCACTGGCAACTATTATTACTGAACCTCTCAAATTTCCTTTCAATTTTTAAAAAAGTCTCATTGTGTTTTTGTGATCATTTAAGAGTTAGGTATACCATTTCTACTGTATCTTGCTGATAATGGTGGTGCTAAGTTGACCTGCTTTTATTTCCCTTGTAACGCATTCTACTTGACACAGTACTGTATTTTTTGTTAGACTATTTTTACATATGTCAATCTATTCCCAATACACTCTGTTTTATTTTATTCTCCATTATGAGAGTCACACACACAAAAAAAATACAAAATAGTATGAATTTGTTGAGTGAAATGTGATGCGTGAAGATGCTTTACCATTTGAAAGGACTATATTACATACAGCTAGAGTAAAACTCAGTGAACAGAAGAGTCAAAATTAAGTGAGTCAAATTAATTAGTTAAATACAGAAAAGAAAGATGTGAAATTTGTATTCAGTGCATCAGACATGTGCCCCTATGCATGCATGTGTGTAACCACTGTGTGTATAGGATAGAGAGCATGGAAGACACATACATATGCATGCTTAATAATAAAAACACTATGTCTTATTTGAAATAAACTAAAGCTAAACAAACAGAGAATAAAATCATTGCAATTAAAAAAAAGAACTTGTAGGGGGAAAACTCTTCTACACGTCAGCATTCTTCTGAATAAATCTGCTTTGTCAAATCTTTCTCTACTTGGAGAATTTCTTGAGAATTTTCTGTCTGCCAACTATACCTACCACATCTGTGTTGAAGGCAGGACATTAAGGACACATTCTGTAAATTAATAAAGTTAAGTAACCATGAACACTTTAAAATATTTAGTAAGAATGATCAATAACTAACATACTAGTAGTGAACATGTATATTGAGACTTTGATTATAAGCAGGTGATAGAGTGCATTTTTATGACACAGTGGAAGTTTCTGTTATTTTAGAATATTAGTCGTAGATAAAGGCCTTGAAAGGAACTGATTTGAAGATAGAATTTCATAGTAAATTATGGGGAAAGAGTGTGATTTAGGTACTTTATTTGAAAGATGAAACTAAAAATATGAAAATATGTGTATTTTATACCTTCATAAAATGTAGGGTAAAATTTTGTCTACTCACTACTTTGTAGCAAAAGCAAAACAATCACTCATACTGAACTTACAACATGATAGGCACTATCCAGAAGACTAATTTTTATTAACTCAACCCCCTAACAACCCAAAGAGATAAGTACTGTAAGTATTCAGTTTACAAATGAAAAGGCAAGTATGGAGGGAATTCTAGGAGTCTAGTTCCAGAGTCTGTGATCTTATGCTGACTCTTAAATCGAGTGTTGATTTTGTTTTTTACAAGCTATTTTTTCTACAAAAAATATATATGTGTATATAGCAAGCTATGACATCCTTCACTTATGTTTACTTTTTGCATTCCCCTGCAAACATCAAATCTATATAAAAATTATCCGAGGAGATAAGGCACGTGGGTGGCTCAGTCAGTGGGTGACCAACTTGATTTTGGCTCAAGTCATGATCTCAGGGTTGTGAGATCCAGTCACCATCCTCACTTCAGACTCTGTGCTGGGCATGGAGTCTGCTTGAGAGTCTCTTTCTCTTTCTGCCTCTGCCTTCCATGTCTCCCCACCCCCATTCACACACTCTTGCTCACTCTCTCTCAAAATGCATAAATAAAATCTTTAAAAAAAATCAAGAATATCATTAATTTTCTCAGAGATTCCTTTAATCCTTTTGTATTTGAATCATTGTCTTTTTAAAACACCTAATACTTAAATGCATCAGTATTCTTGCCTTTAATTGATTTATATCTTACAAATTCTCATTTGTCAATGGCTTTGTCTGTAATTGAAACAGTCTTCCATCATCAGCAGCCACAGCATCATTTTCATCAACCTAATGAAATCCTTCATCTTTCTAAATGAGATTATTTTACATTGCAAATATTTGGAACTGTATTTGCTTTATATTATTGGCTTTTTGAACAATCACAAGAAATTAACTACACGTGCATTGGTATAATGCATAGTGATAAATGCTAATGCAGATTTGAATTTGATTAATTTTATAAGTGGTTAATTTATTACTGAATATTCTACCAATCTGATGATGTCTACTTACCTAAAGTTCCCTTCCCATTAGAATGCTAAGAAAGCATAAGGGAAAATCAGCCTACTAGAATCAGTCATAGAAGACTAAAATATTAAAATGAATAAAGGAGGTAAATTTTATATGTCATTTTTTTTACTTTAAGATAGAAAATGGAACTCAAATATACTGTAAAAATGTAGTATACAGACTAAGAATATTTCTCTGAGAATATTTTTTTAAAAATTCAGTTCAAGGGACTCATTTGTACAGTAAACTTTGTGAGAATGAGAGTCTAAAAAGGATGCCATGGATCTCCTGTCCTTTTTCTTTTATTTTTTTTTTGTATATCACCTCTTCTGAAGAAATTCTAATTTATCCCAACAACCTTGCTAATGGATGCCATATGTCTTTAGGGATGCAAACACTTTTGTAACAGATGTAATAGGTTTATATGTTCTTGTGAATGGGAGATAGACAAATTGTGTATCAAGTGAAACACTGCAGAGAAATTAGGGAGTGATGAAACGTATATGAAATAGCCAGTTACTTTATGTTAGAGCAAACATCTGGCAAAGAAAAGCATATAGAAGGACAGAGATGAGTGGCACAGCAAAATCACAACAATAGCCAAAATTATGAGTTGTGGGCAAATTAGTCAAATATACCATGATTTTGCCATATATGATCACTACTTGTCATGTAAGTATCAATTAGAGTTTTAAAATAGTAAAGTTCCTAAAAAGCCAAGCCCTTGAATGTTATTGCCCAGACTTATAAAATTATACCTTGCTCTTTGTAGTGATAAACACCTGGCAAGCACTCAACTGTCTATAACTGTAACAGACAATTTCTAGACCAGGATGCATAAAACATTTTGAGTATTGCAATGGAGCACAGATATAGCCATCTATTACAAATCTCATTATGATTTTTTGTTTGTTTTTTTTTAATACAATGATATTTTTTAATTTTTATTTATTTATGATAGTCACAGAGAGAGAGAGAGAGGCAGAGACACAGGCAGAGGGAGAAGCAGGCTCCATGCACCGGGAGCCCGACGTGGGACTCGATCCCGGGTCTCCAGGATCGTGCCCTGGGCCAAAGGCAGGCGCCAAACCGCTGCGCCACCCAGAGATCCCTTTTGTTTGTTTTTAATTTCAAACTTGTTTTCTTCTATTTCCAGGTATCCTCAATTTGAATTGTAAACCCAAATGAGAAACTATACTTAAGTCCCATGCATGCTTGCTTATCTTGAACCCTTGGATCTTAAACATCAATCCATGTACTCTTTTGCTAGGTTAGTCTATATGCTCAAATCTTCTAGTAATATGGAAGAAATGAGGAAATTATGAGTTTAAATACATTCATTTTGACTTTGGGCTCTGCAACTAATGATCCTGGACTAATTGTACCATCCCCCATAAAATGGCTATATTGTTTATCAAACAAAATGGAATAATTTTAGGGTGAACTTAGAGTGCCAGACAAAAGGTGAAAACAGGGCTTGTCTTAGGCAATTCAGAACATATGGCCCACCCAACTATCTATCAAATAGGGTAGCTATCTTAATTAACAATGTCTAGTTCTTAAAGGGTTGAGTCGTAACAACCATATGACTTCAAATTTACTCCTAGTACTCACAACAACCTTATGTTCTCAGTACATAGACAACATCACTTAGGTGTGAACTTTGACCTACACACTACTCTTGACACTTTCTGGCCAAAGTAGAATGCTATCCTAGCTTTTCTTATCTGACCTTCTCTAGAGCCATTCAAATCTCAGTTCTATGAAAAACACTATAGAGATATTCAATAGTTAGATCCAATAAGCAGCTAATAAAAAGTGTGTGTATGTTTTGATAGAATCTCTGATGGGTCAGAAGATGTCTTTTAAATATTTATGTTAAAGAAACAAGAAGAACATATGGTTCTTGACTTCAAGAATATAATAAGGAAAATAAGAAAATGAGTATAACTATTTCCTACTCCATTAGCTCAAGGAGAATATAGACAGTGGTTTTTTTTTCATGTTCAACAATATTTCTTTCATGGCTACACAGTAAAATTAATAAATATTGATTTAGTGAATCAAAAGGTGGTTATAAGTTATCAAAAAAATCCCATAAAAAGCAAAGAACTACAGGGTCTAAGAAAAGTTGAGATTTTGCTCAGATATATTTTCCAGGTAAAGAATAATAAGTCAATGACTTTTAAAAATTGACTAAGATTTTTTTTAGATTTTATTTATTTATTCATGGGAAACATACAGAGAGAGGCAGAGACAAACACAGAGGGAGAAGCAGGCTCCATGCAGGAAGCCCAATATGGGACTGGATCCTCAGACGCCAGGATCACGCCCTGGGCCGAAGGCAGATGCTCAACCTCTGAGTCACCCAGGCATCACTGAAAATTGACTAAGATTTTGATACAGGTGAAGGGAGGTCTGCAGCTTTCTAGTGCAAGGGAAATAAAAAGATGAATAAAGGGTAAGGACAAGAAAATATATATGCAGAATAAAAACATTGGAAGTATTCCGAAAAGTCTGACAAGTATATTTCATTCATTTTTTTAATCAACACAAATTTTTTGAGTACCAACTGTGTGACAGGAGCTACTCTTGGCACCGAGGACATAATAATAAACGTAACAAAGTTCCTGCCATATGGAACTGACATTCTTGTAGAAAGTGAACAGTAAATATATAAAGCTATTTAGGAGTGGAAAATACTATAAAGAAAAATATGAGTTGATTGACAGTTGTAACTTTGTAGCAAAAGACAGAGTGTCAGGAGTCCTTAGGTGGCTCAGTTGGCTAAGTGTTCGACTCTTGGTTTTGGCTCAGGTCATGATCTCATGGGTCATGAGACTGAGTTCCCAGTTAGGCTCCGTGTTTAGTGAGGAGTCTGCTTAAGTTTCTCTCTCTCCCTCTGCCCCTCCCCCCACTCACAGGCTCTCTTACTTTCTCTGAAAATAAATAAATAAATAAATAAAATCTTTTTTAAAAAGAAAAAAAAAAGATAAGATATCAAATTCAGTAAATAGCACAGAATCTAACCGAACCATTTCTTTCTTTTTTTTTTTTTTTTTTTTTTTTAACCGAACCATTTCTGACTTGAAGTTCAAGTTTCCTTGGTCAAAAATGAAACAAGATGGATTTAAAAACAACCAGTCTTTACTCAGAAACCTGAATATACAGAAAAGAGAAATGAATTCAAAGTACTCTTTCCATCTGACTGAATGGATAGCAAAAAGGATACTGTATTATCTTTTTGTCACATTCTAACTAGTACAGAGTACCCATCAACTATTTAAACAGCTACACAAAATTTTTAAACATGTGGCAGCACTGAGGAAAGAATGCCAAATATATAATTGTACTTTCATTTTAAATAATTTTACTATTTTATCATTGTGGAGAATGTGGGTAGGGGCAGTATAATAGTGGACTTAGGTATAGGATATGGATCTAGGCTGCCTGAGTTTTAATCCCCACTCTGCCTGACACGGGGCAGAATACTTAATCTTTATTTGCCTTACTTTTCTCATCTGTTAAGTGGTGATCATAATAGCACTCAACTGATAGAGAATTATTTTGAAAACAAACTCATATATAAAGTTTTTGTATATAAACTATATATACATGTATATATGTATGCATATATATGTGTGTATACGTTTGTGATATATATATATATATATATATATATATATATATATATATATAGCACCTGTAGCAGTACCAGTAAATAGTAAACTGTCATTAAATGTTAGCTGTTATAACTATAATCACCAAACATTATTATCTAGTTTGCTTTGCAAATCATTTATTATGGGTTGTGAAGACACCACAAGAGTTGATCTATGTGAGAATGAAGCATGCTGGACCTTGAGTATCCAGGCAAACGAGGCCAATCAAGATTACTTTCTTGGATGAGGGAAAGAAATACAGTTTATTCACTTTTCTTCTTTTTATCCTAGGAAATGTAGAATAGTTTCCTCTGGGGAAAAAGTGTAGCTTAGAGAAACAGCCTAATCAAATCACGTTACCAGGTGATGGATAGTTGAGTTCAGTTCAAGTCAATGAAAAATTAAGTAGCTGCTTTATATAAACCTCAGACATGTGGAAAAAAAGGAATAAATTCAGCCCTTGTCCAGTTATCCTCAGAATGAAATGATAATATAAAAGAGGATAGATTAAGATGGAAGTTCAAAGGGACATGATCTGATCTTTCAAAAAAATGATGCCTTGTAAGGATACAGGAAGGGAACAGAAAGAACTGGAAAGGACAGAGTCCACATGGTTAAGGATCATGAATTCCATGATTAGTAATTTGAACTTTCATCTCTAGGTAACAGAAAGCCATTAAGTGTTTTTGACATGAGGTATAATATAAAATAACCCCAGTGTGGAGGATGGAAGTAAGATTGAAAAAGTTGACTGGATATAAGGTTGATTGCAGTTGTACTGGCAAGAGATAATGAAGACCTGGGTTGCTCTCAGGAAAACTAGATCTATTCATTTTTATTATTAATAAAATCTAAGCATGCTGGTATACTTGAAATTATTTTTATCCTGATGCTCCTTCTGACATTACCTCCATACTTTTTTATCTTGGTGAACTTACTCATGCCCACCATATGACCTTACCAGGGTTCTGCAAACATAGTACCTTTACACCATTATCTTTTGTCTCAACCATTTTTGTTAAATTCAACCATTCATTTTTGTCTCAACCATAGAAATGGATAAACACATGACCTTGATGAGGTTAGTTGTAATGAGTCCTTCTCTTCTATTCCTTTACCACAGTAACTGGTTCAGGTAGGGACTAATCAGTGACCTTTCCTGGGATTTTTCTAATTGGATCATGGAAGAACACTCATTCTTGTCTGATCCTGAAAATATGAGACTGTAAGTCTGCGTGTTCCTGTGAGTGTGTTCTCCATGGCTAAATACCCATGGAGAAAAAGCTGGGCTGCAATTAAAGAGAATTATGTCAAGACACAAAGCAAAAGACACAAGCAAAGCTCAGGTAGAAAATGGATAGAGCTTTTGAATTCATGTTTATAATTAGCTATGAAAAGTATACTACCCCTGCTTTTTCTAAGATTTGAATAAACTACAAATTCTGCTTTTATTTTTTTAAAACTAGTTACAATTGGGATTCTGGACTTACAATCACAAGAATGCTATTATAACTAGTATTGTACCAAATGCAAGGAAGATGTGCTGATGATTCCTAAATCTTGTGATAAAAACAAATTGGCCTGAAGCTGTTACAAAAGGTGATGTCACTTGAAAATGTGATCATAAAATGACGAATGCAATCTTCCCCTTTGAACAAGAATACGTACAGAACTTGGAAATAGTGTTATAAATAAAAATTAAAGCCCAGCATCAAACAGTGCATAGATTTACAATGTGTATGTTTTTTGATAAAACAAGTATGAAAACACTTCTTAAACTTATAGAAGCAGTTTCTTTTACTGTATTTGCACAAAAATGAAGAATTTCTGACTTATTCTCTATAGAAAGAAAGTAGAGGTAAGGACACTGGTAAAATATTCATCATAACCAAGAATTTCCACCACAGAGCAGTCTGGATATGTTGTCATAGTGCTGTGTAACTAGGTGGAATTTGGACTGGTGCATTTTGCCTTGCAAGGTAGTAGGTAATGTTCTATCCTTTCAGTGAATTCATTGATACCAATTTGACATTTTCAATACTATTTTGTCAAAGGTCCAAGCACACAATATGTACTTAAAATGGTTACATCAGCACATTTTGAAAATATATATACCATCTTTAGGCATAGGGTAAGTTGGGCTGGTTATCAGTATTTATTCTTTTTTTTTTCTTTTCAAAGTATTGTTGACATATAACGCATTTTTAATTTTGTTAAATTCATGGTCTGATAACAAAATTACCAAAATTCAAGATAATCTTTTAAAATATGAAATATTTATAGCTGTATAAAGCCTCACAATTCATAAATACTATATTGATTTATTTTGGTTTATAAATCAGCTTATTTGGAATGTTGAATTAATTCTTACCATCACAGGTTGGAAGTGGATGACTCCACCAGTGGTTTTTTTCACATAGAAGAGGCTCTTCATGGCTTAGCCTATATCCTGGGTCACAACTAAATGAAACAGTAGAACCTATGGAGAAATCATGACCGTAGCGACGGCCATGTACAGGAATGCCAGGGTCCAAGCAAGAATAAGTGTTCACTGTAACACCTAGGAAACAAAGGGAATAGACAAAGAGTAAGTGTGATGGATTCAGATTTGCTAAAATCTATTCCTATTTCTTCAATCAATTGTGAGTTATGATTTTCACAAATAAATTACCATGCTCATAGCTTTATTTAAACAACCTGTAATTGTTTAACAAATTTGTTTTGACATTTCCTACCTGCAAAGCCCACATTCAGATCATTTAGTTATATAAGAACCTAATGAAAATGTATAATTATCAAACTTTATATTATTTAAATTATATATATATAATCTATATATATGGTTGCCGGAGTGGCTGAGTTGGTTAAGTGGCCAACTCTTAACTTCAGCTCAGGTCATGATCTTAGAGTCCTGGGATTAAGCCCCATGTCAGGCTCTACGTTCAATGGGGAGTCTTCTTGGTATTCTCTCTTTCTGTCTCTCCCTCTGCCCCTCCCCCTGCTCTCATTCTCTCTCAAATAAATAAATAAATCTTTAAAAAATACATAGATATAAATATTAGTGATATATGAAAGTACAAACACTGTACCTTTCTAAATAAAGCAGTACAACTGCTTTGGTGGCTACTTGTCAAGGAAGGGAAATTATACTGAAACAGAAAATGGGTTATATTCCTAAATTCTAGTCCATGTTGTTACTATTATTTTTAGTGTGTTTTGAGAACTATAAATATTATGTTATTGGTATAGTTTTTGCAATCTCCTTGTTTTCAGAGAAAGTTGAGCCAGGTAAATAGTGCCCTGGCAAAGGAATACCATGAAAATCTGGAGTGCACGCAGTGGTAGCACTACAAATAATCCTTCTCATCACGTTTTGGTCTTCTAGAAAAATAGAAAATTTTAAATGAATTTAATCTAAAAAATAGAAATTCACCAAATACCAAATACGTTTTAAAGTTTTATTAAGTGTAATAATTAAAATTTCATTCTACTGATTTTGGGGTTTGTGAATGGTTGATTTGAAAAGAGTTTGGTTACCATCAGCTGGGGAACTTACTAAGTAGCAAAAACAACAAAAAAGGTCTTTGCCTGTTTGTATTCCTGAAAAGAAAGGGCTTATGATGTTAGAGATTGTTTCACAGTAGTAATTAAACCACGATATTAAATAGAATAAAAATGAGAAGTGATCTCTTATAAACTAATTTGAGCAGAACATTACTGCCTTCAGGCCAGATTTGACCCAAACCAACATCCAATGCATCTTTGATCAACCTCTGCCTCTCTAGCTCTCAGTCTCCACTCTGCCTTTTAGTCACTAGCTTCGTAAGTTCAGTTATGGTATTAAGAGCCTATGGGTGACAAACTTGCTGACTGTGACAAAGACACTCTGCCTTGACCATAGCGTCGTCTGGATGCTCTGAATCCTTTTGACTAGGCCTCACCTGTGATCCATTTAGTTCAGTTTTAGCAGCAATCCTGATGGGTCAGTTTACTGAAAATCTTCCTGTCTTGATGTCTGATCAAATTCCTTTTTCCCCACCCTCAATACCTTCTTCAGTCTGACCTGCCTTCAGCAGAAATCCTGTCTGGTGGGTTTAGCCAGATTCCGTTCACCGCTAATGGTCCGCTCATCTTGGCACGTTCTCTCCCACTGATTCTCCCTACCCTGCCACTTAAGTATAAAGTCCCACTTGTAGTCAGAGTTGAGCTCAATGTCTCTCCCCTTAGAGGAAACCCCACTGTAGTAGTCTGTTCCACTGTCTTTAATGAGTGTCGGTGAATAATTTCTTTTATAAAAACGATACATTTGAGCTTGACTTCTCATTTTAATTTCTCACTCAGTAAGTTTTCAAAGAAAAAATATAAGAGCTATCATTCATTGGTTACTTACTGCATGCTAACTCTTATAATAACACATTGCATGTGTGGTTTTATTTAGTTCTTAAAATTGTCCTATGTCTGACACATGATAAAATCACACGGCTTGGCTGGAGTGGGATTGAATAAGATTTGTTAGGAATAGGATACTGCAATGGATTAAAGGAAAAGGGCCTGCCCATTTGTAACACATTGATAAAAATTAATTGCTAAGAAGAATTAATTTTGAAATAGATGCAAAAAATGATGCTACTCTGACTCCATTTTAACACAAACATATTAAACTAAAATCTCAGTTAAGGCCCTTCAATTCATCTGAATTCCCAAGTATGAGTCAAGCCTCTTGTTACATTTTACAATAATATTAAGAAAATATTTTTCCATGCCATAAAGCTCTAAATAAAAAGAGAAGTTAATATAATTAAACAATATTATGGATGATACGATCTTTAAAAAAAGTAATGAGTAGATATTGATTATGGTTTTAAAATCCCATAATCCCATTGACCAGAGCTCCTGAAAAGAGACATCCAAATGGAATATAAAGTTATATATTTCAAATGCAGAAATTTTTCTTGAGGGGACAAGGGGTATAGGAGATTTGAATATAAAAAATAGAATACCTATCTGTACCTGATATAAAATACCTTGCAGTAACCTTCTTAAATGTGCTATTAGATCCATTCCACCAAAACTGCTTTTCACACAAAGATACATGGCAATGTATGTCAAGACGCAAGTGAGCACACGTATATGTATACATCATATGCAATACACTCATACACATATAAATATAACAAGTGTTTATAAAGTAAAAATCTTGTTTCTATGTATATACTAGAATCAAATTATTTTTAAATATCATATGTATTTTAGATTTTTTAAAATAAAACTGTAAACTTCTAAGTGGGATTATTATATGTTGATTGCAACATTGTGAGTGAATTACAGCTTGTTTTAATATGTAGCCTTTGATCAGCTATGTTAGTCATATTTGGACATATATGTATGTACTTTACTTTTCAAACTTACCATAATTTTCAATATTTTACACAGAATAATAAAATTGAGTATTCTAAATGGAAAAATGTGTGCAACTAATGTGAGTAAAATATAAAAGAATGACTTTATGAAGTGTATGCTAAAGGAATTTGTCAATGTTCATATACATCTTAGATTGATATTTACTATTATTGGCTTTTCAGAATTGTGCACAAATAACTAGTACCTGAACTCATCATTTGAAATTTGTTATCTCATACTTCTGACATTTCCTTTTATAATGTTGTTACATAGGTATTGCTGAAAAATCTTCTGCAGAATTTACTAAAACACATACTTTGTGAAGTATTAGCATTATCATCAGTCAAGGAAGATTTAATTTTATTTTATTAGTAAATTTGTAGTTCTATTAATGATACAATGGTAATACCAAATGTAGGAAAGATGGAATAGGGAAATCAAAGAATATTTTACTTACTTTCATAGTGAATCTTGAAACCATTATTAGAACGGCTGTTGTCTGTCGTAAATAGAAGGTATATAAAATTACTGCTACTGAATAGAAACTGGGGCACTTGGGTACCATTGTAAGATCCAAGCAAGGGTGACAGAAGATTTGGCCCATCATGGACTTCCAGAACATCATAATTCAGTTCAGTCTGAAATCTAAGATTAAGAGACACATGTGAAAATATATTTGTTAGAATAACACTATAAGGAAAATAACAATTTAAATTGTTATTTAAATGACTAAACATTTTACCATTTTTATATTGTAATTTTTCTTTAGCTTATCTAATATCATATATATCATTTAAGACCTCATTATGTGCAAATACCTAAATTGTAAGCTCTTATTCCTATGGAAAGTTATCATTAAAGAGGTATGTGTATGTATTTGTTGTTCAGAACTAAGATTTCTTTCAAATATTATGAAATATCATCACTAAATAAGTGGCCTTTCCATTAACCATGCATTTTTTGGGAGTCACCTTTCTTTTAACTTCTTCAATTTATGGAAAAGTATATGATTCATATTTATCTTCAACCAGTTAATCAGATTCTCATCCTAATTCTATATATATTTCAAATCTCACTTCTTCTCTATGTAGCGGTGCTTTTTTTTTTTTTGACAAATCTATTTCGGTCATTAGAAATTCTATGTAGTTATTATTTCAAAACAGTGGTCATAATTATTATTAATGATAATAATGATTATGTAGTTGATGTTTACTAAGTGCTTGAGGCTCTGTTAAATAGTTTATCTACATTCATTTATCCAAACTTCACCTAACCCTGTAAATTAGCTCCTATTATTATACTCATTTTGCAGGTAAGAAAATTGAGGCCTGCAGAACTTAAATAGTTTAAATCCAAGTCTCTCTGTTGCTCCTTAACCACTATCGTATGCTATACTATACTGGTCGGTTTTATTTTTAGATTTTTGGTGGTAGTTACTGCTAATGTTTTCAATTCTTATAAAAGATGTAATTTTTATAAATTGTAATCAACACAGAGCTACTTTTAACATGCATAAAATATTATAAAAAATAGCATTTTAAATGCTATTTAAGAAGTGCAGCTGAAATATTTTTCAATCTGTACCACTTTTACACCCTGTTAAGCAATATATTAGTAAAATAAGTGAATTTCATAAGTTTATCTTAGTTTTTATTTTGCAATATGGAATATATTGCATTGGTCTAAAAATAACTTTTCCAATAACACGATTTAGAATAGAAAATGTATAGGAACACATTATGTCTTTTAAGTAAATGATCAGACAATAGTATATTACGAGTCCATTATTTGGTTGTTTTGTAGTCTGTGTATTGTAGTATTAAAATTGGAGTTTCACTTCGATAGCTAGTCAGCTGATAATAACCAAATTAAAATGCACAGAAGAGTCAGAGATTACTTTGAATTGAAACATAGAGAGACAATTCTTAATAGAATAGCAACATTAACTGGTGATATAGAGAACACTGTTCAGTAGGAGTGGATCCTTAAAAAGAAAATCAACACAGATTTGCCCTAAGGAACCATAAAAATATATTACAATAACAAGGGAAATGAATTAGGTTTACACAATAATTTGAAATTCTTTCATTTTATGTTTCAAGATAGTTGTATACATTTCTCATTAATTGCCTCAATCTAGTATTCATTTGTTTATGACATTAAATTTATTGTTTATCATAAACAAATGTTATGGAACCACTATATGGTGTTAAAAATGAAATTGAACCTAATCTTACTCAATTTCTGTTGTCTTTTAAAAATATTCTTGATGCAATCCAAAGCCATTCTGACCAAGCTGAAATAAAGTTAAAAGAGTTATTGTCTGGAAGTGATACTGATAGGTATGATCTAGGAGTTAAGGACAGAAAAAGAAATAGAAAGATGGGCGTAGGATGATTAATAGTAAATCAGTTCATTTAGAAGCTGCCAAACATTAAGAAAGTTTAGAAACTGTTGGAAGAAACAAAGCAAAATTTTTCTGCAGATCTGAAAATAAGACTTGTAAACTGGTTATGTTAAGAGATAAACAGCTAAAAAAACACATATGTTCCTTGGCATTATTATGTTGCTTTGTGTTTGATAGGAAATTCAATTTCTTAAGATTTCATTGACTTAATTTATTTGAGACAATTTCAAGGAGCCAAACAGTGGCTTATATATTTGTAATGTTATTTAGTTTTTTTTCCTCTCCCCATAGATTAAATCTAGTCAATTGTTATATTTGAGAATATATGAAAATAGCTATGTCATCATCTTAGTTATAGTATTTATTTAAAATTTCATTTTAACCAAATTAATTTAAATTATTCCTGGGTATTAGAAAACAAAGGACATAACTCAGTAATAAACACAATTCATTATTTGGAGCCAAACTCTCTAAAAAGTATTCTCACAATGACAGAAACTATTGAAGAGCTGGCAACCAGTGTCCTTACAATAGCTTGGTAGGAAATCAGAAGGGAATTAGTTTTTTTCAAGACATAATTCTTACTACTTCAGCGAGGATATCTTGTTTCTTAAAACAATCTTACACAGGAAATGAAGCGCCAAGATATTATAGGGTCAGTAAACAAGGAAGTGATAAATGTACATATTTCTGACTTCAAGATGACTATTTGATACCTCTAATCTAACTGATAAACCTCTCATTTATTTTTTTAACTTGATGAAGTCCCTTGTTCACTGCATCCCAACTGAACTACTCCTAACTGTGTGATGGCTGTTTAAGATGTGGATTATTTTAAAGGAACCCATTTTCTGACAAAGCACACGGTATATGGATAGCCCTAACAAAAAATCTCATACCCTTAGAGGATCTTTAGAAAAGAAGAAATGGAAGACGGTATTTAAATAGTTTTCCTTTCAAATAGTTCCAATTCAAGAATCTTATGAGCTTGTGTGTGTGTGTGTGTGTGTGTGTGTGTGTGTAGGAGAGAAGGGTAGATAGAGGACTCAACCCCCAAAACAAATATTTCAGTTTAGAACATTGTTTCAGAATTGAGACTTATTGATTTTATTTTATTTTATTTTATTTTATTTTTTAATTTTTTATTTATTCATGATAGTCACACACAGAGAGAGAGAGAGAGAGAGGCAGAGACACAGGCAGAGGGAGAAGCAGGCTCCATGCACCGGGAGCCCGATGTGGGATTCGATCCCGGGTCTCCAGGATCGCGCCCTGGGCCAAAGACAGGCGCTAAACCGCTGCGCCACCCAGGGATCCCGAGACTTATTGATTTTAGTTATGTAAAGTAAAATTCAAAAGAAATATACTGATATAGCTATACCCTGTCTATTCTAAAACAGTGAAAATAACATCAATAAATTCTTAAAACATTTCTTAAAGTTCTTAAAACCATTCTTCCAGTGTTTTAGCTAATTAACAAGGAATAGTTTTATATGGATGTATGTTGATATGTGTGTATATATATGTGTGTGCATATATTTGTGTGTATATATGTGTGTGTATATACATATATACATTGTTATCAAGGAGGTGGAGGAGCTATGAGGTTTATAATTTACTTCAGAGAGTGACACAGGGATTAAGAAAAGAGGCACAGTTGACAAGTCTTGCTCAGTGGTGCTCACGGGAAGAAGACAAAATCTTTGGACTCTGGGAATCATTTCTCACCCCAGGCCAGTTCTGGCTGACCTACAGAACTGTGTATTGTTGCTGTGCAGAAACCCTAGCACTGAAAATCATTTTTCAGTGTGACTCTTGCTTACAGCCTCATTTAAAGGATTTGTGTCACAGGAAGCAGATAAGAGAATAAGAAAGTGGCAGAAGAAAAAGTGCTAGGTAACCATATTTATCAGAATTAAATGGGGTTTTTGTCTATTTAACTGGCATTACAGTTTATAAAAATTGTTGAGAGGATTTTTTTTTTTTTAACCAAGAAGATAAGTCTGGGATGGTTTAACATAGAATATAGGTGATATAACTAACACTAATTTTACTTTAGAGAATTCTGAAAGTATCTACACAAGATAGGCAAGCAGCAAAGAGGCCTGTGTAATGGCCTATCAGGAGGGATAGAACATGCATGTTAAAAGACGTTGGACAGAGAAAATTTGTCTTCAAACAGAATAAAGTCAAAAGTCACAAGTGTGGTGCTCTGAATTATAAGCACTGCTTTGCAATCTGCTTCTCAAGTTGGCAACTCTAGATAGCTGAGAGATATCCCCTGTTTTTTATTTATTTAATTATGGTTGGTGATTCTCATGAGCAAACCAGGGGATGTTTTTCAATAAAATAATGCACTTTGTGTTAATAAAACTTAAGCTAATTTTCTAGTGATATTATTTTCTGCTTATGTAGTATTTTTAAATTGAATATAAAATAATGAAAATAACCTATTTTTAAAGTTGTCTACCATTTGAGTCAGCTGGGAGGTGGAGAAAGAGTGAATTCTTAGGAAAACACTGATCTTTGAGTTAGGAAAAAACATCATTATTTGTATGTGTTGGAAAGAAAAACAAAATCTACACCCTTTCCTGCCCCCCATCACTCACTGGAAGCTCATAGAAACAAGAGTTAAATCCGTAGGGATAATAAGCTACCAGAAGAAGTTTACCGTGCTAGATACTGGAGGGAGTACTGGGAAATAGAGGAAGGAGGGTTGAAGATCCTGGGTGTGAACAAGGCGAGAGCCAGAGAAGAGTTTGAGATAAGAGAGGGCCCTGGAAAGATACATGCAATCGTTCCCAAGATAGGGATTTGCAGGAAAAATTTAAGAAAGTGCAATAATCCTCTTTTTTATCCCTTGGATTAAGGTTTTTGTAAGAAGGAAGGAAAGTGATACAAAGAAGGAGAAGCATAAGGAGTTGAAGGAGGATGGCAGCCTCCCTAGCTCACACATGAGATGATGCTAAGACCACAGTTTCAGAACTGGAAGTAAACAAAAGCATCCCCAGGAATTCTGAAAACTTAAGAAGGGCCCAGACTTTCCTCTGAATATAAGATGAGGTTCAAGCCTTTATATTCAGATATTGAAGAATAATGACATGATAAGAAATATACGGGTGATAGATGTTATAAACTATGGGAGTATAAACACATTTTCAATTGCCTTAACATCATAACATCTAATACAAAATAATGTTAAGTCCAAAACAGGAAATCCTAAAATTATGTACTAATACCCATAATGATAAACTTATTTAAAATATGAATCAATTATGATGGAAAAATATGCTAATCCTTCTTCAAGTCTGTGCTCTAAATTGAACAAATTAAAAATATGCAACAAATTTGTCTAATAGGCATGAATTAATATAATTTTTTGAATTATTCAAATGATATGATCAATATTATTATGTCATATGTTCCAAACCAAAGAGAATTCTGAGTAGTAAGTTTGGTTAATTTAGCTCCCACATTTATGGGACATTATTATATGATGAAAATTTTATTTTGAATAAATCATATGCTTTACACTAAAATTACTATGGCAAAACAGCTGTATCACTGAATAAAGGATATGATTTCAATACCACAACAAAAAACTCTGCAAAATATTCTAAATATAAACTTTTTAAAAAATGTGTAAGTCATTGTTATGGGCTGAATTGTGTTCCCCTAAAATTCTTCTGTGAAGTCCTAGCCCCTAGTACCTCTGAATGTGCCTGTACTTGGAGAAAGTTTCTTTAAAGAGATAATTAAGGCAAAATGAGATCATATTGGTGGTCCAAAATGACTGATATTCTTTCAAGAAGAGGAAATTAGTAAACAGAGGAAAGACCATGTGAAGACAGAGGGAGAAGACAGCTAACGACAAATCAGGGACAAAGGCCTCAGAAGATACAATCCTTTTGACACCTTGATCTCAGTCTTCCAGCCTCCAGAACTGTGAGCAAATAGATTTCTGCTGGTTAAGTCACTTGGTTTGTGATATCTTGTTATGACGGGCACTGAGGTGGACACTTCTGCCTTTTGAAATAAAGCAGGACACACAGGCCCTTTAAAATATAGGACAAGTAAACTCATTAAGTTAAAGGCCACATGTTCATATCTCAGTAGTGTATATATGTATATAAAGCAAATGCATATAAAGCATATGTATATAAAGCAAAAAAGGTCCATCTTGCATATCTCAATAGCCCTGCCAGAGCATTAAACAAATAGAAAATTAGCTTGAAAGCAGGCTGAAAGGTTAAAAGGGGCAGTCTGAAGCATTCTTGGTGCAGTAATCAACTATTTCAATAAAATGATACACAAATTTGGTAAATAAAGTGGATAATGCCAACTACTCTTTTAGATAATATGTATTTTTTTAAAGGTAGAAAAATATTTGTAGAGACCTTTCAAATGTAATTTTGATAGAGTGTCCAGGTTCAGCTTCAATCACCCACTCACAATTCAAAGAGTCTTTATAGTATCCTGGCCATCCTGGTGAGAGAATCAATCCACTGGGAGCTGAGAAATGGCCACCACACGGAGCTGAGAAAATGAAATCAGAGAACCAGTGAGAACAGAAGCTTTAGAACAAATTGCAGAGATTATTATTAGTTCCAAGTGTAATTTTTTAAAAAGAACCTCTGCATGTACTTTAAAAATGCTCTTTAGTAACATTTTGAAAGTAAAACTAGATCCAGTCCTATTACTGAATGATTATTTTCCTTAGAAAAAGTAACTGAAACAGCATGTCTATATCCTCTGCATGTCAGATAAACGGATAATCCTCAAGTGTCCTGATGATGTGCCTTAAATACATTCTTGTGTCTCCGTCATTTTCACATTCAAGGCTTGAAAACAATGTAAATTGTTAGCTTTAATGTCTCTCTCTCTCTCTTTCGTTTTCTGACACATTATCAAACACTGCTCATTGATGCTACACACTGTCTAAAACTAATCATCCTTGTTCCAGAATCCCTACCACAATTTGGGCCTCCACTGATTGAGCCTCTTCCCTGATTTCCCATCCTCTGATTTCTCTCTTGCTTTAGTCCAGCCATCAGAATAATCTCTTTCAAATTACAATTTCATTATACCATTCCCTTCCCTAGACATCTACTTTGATCCCTTTTCCTTTACATTAGCTTCAAATCCTCAGTTTATCATTTCAAGTATATAATTTTCTGCTTTTCTCTAAATTTACAGACAATTGAAATCATAATGATAATATTGTAATTCCAGTAGGTCCTGATTAGGTATTTTGGTATAAACACCTCATTCTGGAGATGAAGAAACCAAATCCAGAGAAGAGGTACTCCCCAAAGTTTATAAGACTTATTAAGGTCTGAGAATTTTTGAGGTCCTTTTTTTTGTAAAAAAATGACTTGAAAATACTTCTATTCTCCATGCGATAGCCAGAGTATTTTTTTTTTTTTCAATTGCAAATCTGACCACACACTTCAATGGCTGCTTTCTGTGGTGACCCAGTAAGGCCATGAATGAACTAGTTTACGGTCTAGCCTAGACTCTGAACTTCTTGACTTGACTCTGCAGCCCAGGTATCAAGCCTGCCTGTACCTTCAGGAAGTATACACAGAAAATATAAATAAAGCAAAGAGTATTGGAATTACTGAAAATTATCCAGGAAGGGGAAGAAAAAAAAAAGATTAAATGTATACTGTATTAGCTTCTCAATATATTAGAGACTATCCCCAATAACTGTGTTATAGTTTTATTTTATCTAAATCACTCCATTTAAACTTTATCTCATGTGTTATATTTGTGTTGTTTACTTGTTTCTTTCTGTTTTATCTTGCAAAATTTCTAAAGGCCATTGCTCCAGACCCCATTTTTACTTGTTTTTATTTTTAAAATAATTTGGTATAACCTATAAACGAAATAGGGAATATTTACAAATTGGCCTAGGAATCCAGCATTACTATAAATATCCATTAGAGAATATTTTCATGTTAAATTGCCAATATTTGTTATTTGCATGAAGAAAAAAAAAACCTTTCATATAAAATTAGATTTTCTTCCTTAGTAGAATTTAATTTTGTTTCCTAAAAAGCTTTCAAAGGAGACCATTTTCATGAGGATTATTTACTCTTCATTGTTACAATGACTCATAATTAGGTTTCCTGTTGGGTTATTATGTATTTCAAAAATAAAATTATGTGCATAATAGCCACTTAAATTACCATATTTTAAAAGACAGAGTAAAGTATCTTAGTGAGAGAAGGTCCTGGAAATATGGAGAATCGACAGAAATCCTTAATATGTCACAGACTCATTGTTTTAGGCAAGTATTTGTGCACTTCAGTCTAATCATCATTAAAAGAGGTAATCAGTCATAAAATTAACAATTGAGTAACAGGCCATAAAGGATTAAAAAGTAAAGTACTAAGTAAAGCCTTTTAGCTGGTCCCTCCATCTGAAGTGTGAGGGAGGCAGTTAGGAGTGGTCTTTAGAGCAGAGGAGTAACTTAAAAATGTGATTATTGTTTGTTCCCTGAAAGGATTTTCCTGAACTGTGACCCTACGCAAAGGTGAGTCTTCTAGTTAACTTATGACATATTCTGAAGCAGCTTCTTTCTCTTACATAAAGGGTTGAAACTCTTCACATTTATTATTCCAAAAGTATGGGAATAGACTCCATAAGAGAGTGTGAAACCTAAGATGCTCAGGGCAGGTCAGTCAGGAAAAGTCTTATGGTCACAGTGACTGGCAGACACAGGGCAAGGAGATGTGTGCATGGAGAAGCTATAGTGTAGCAACAGCAGCAAAGTATGGAGTGGACAAAATGCAAGAAAAAAATAAGAGGAGATCAAGTATGGAGAAAAGAGATGTAGAAATCTGCCCAAAGCAAAAGCAGTAAAAAATATAGGAAAGAAGAGAGAGAGACAGAGACAGAGCGCATGCTTTTGAACAAAGAACTACTAATAATATTAGTAACAAATATTTGAATTTGTAAAGCGAAACTTAACTGTAAAAGGAATAATAAATTAGCAGCCTAAACCTTACAACTTTGTCATATCAGTGTACAGCTTATATTAAACTAATAATTTTCTTTAAATAGATTCACTTATATTTTAACTTAAAGACTTTTTTAGACTTGCTCTTAGCAAAAATATCTATGAAATCACAGTTTTAATAGACTACTGATTTTTTCCCCAAAATGCTTATAAATAAATATGTAGCTATTGAAATGTAATAAGTGTTTACACATTTAACAACTAAAATAGATTGTGCACCTTCAGGTACAAAGGCAACACAGTTTAAGACACACTTCTGTAAAAGACAGTAACTATCCTTGCCTGAACAAAGAGAACTAGAATATCTATAAAGCAGAAAGGAGATCAAGACCATATAAGGTGTTTTCAAAGTTCCGTTCATTCCTTCATTCACTCACTCATTATTTACTCATTCATATTTCATTCATGGAGCAAATAATTGTGTGTTAGGTATGTGTTCTGTGTGGTTTTTGTACTACTTTTACCAGTTAACATTTATCGAATCTTTCCCATGTACCAGGAACTGTGTGAAAAGTCCCTTGGATTATCTTATAGAATGCTCAAAAAAAAAAAAAAAAAAAATCCAACTGCATTATAGATAAGAACATTGATATGTAGAGAATTTAAACAATTTGCTTATGTGGGACCAAAGCAGGCCACCCCAAGATTGGCCACATTGGAATTTTAATTATTTTAAATAAAGGTTACTGAAGAGACAACCTGGACAAAAAAGGTCACTTGGATCCTTCTTGGTCTACCTGAAAGCAGAAAATAAATCTCCCACATCAAAGATATCTTCCCTGTTCCAAGAGGTAAAGAGACATCCTATCACCAAAGATGAGAAATTTAGAGCTAAGAAGGCTGTGTAAATAAACCTTGTGACTTTTTTTTTTTTTTTTTTTACTAATTTACTACTGTGGTCCAAATTCTGTTTAGATTTCTTACCAATTGAAGCTCCTTAAGTTTTCTTTGTCCTGCCAATTCCTCAAAGATTCATTACCTCTTTGCATACGAAGCGTAGGAACTACCTGCCTTGCTCATTTTTTTAGGTTTCAATTTCATTATTGGTCCTCCTTGGGCATGTTAAACCTTTTTTTTTCCTCCTGTTAATCTGTTTCAAGTAAATACAATTCTTAGTTCAGTTGGGAGACTTTGATTAGTAGAGACAAAAGTTTCCTTTCCTTCACATATCAGCCAGAAAGGATTTGAACAGAAGCAATTTGGTTCTAGAAACTTCTTTCCAAATGCCATTAAGTAATCTTTTTCCTTTTCTTATAGTGCTCATGTGCAAGAGACAGAAACATAAAGTAATAATGTCATAAATTCTATTAAAAAGATATGTCCATGGGACAAGGAGTCTGGAAGAGGGCATGAGTTAAGGCTTCATGCAAACCTAATAGGTTTAGTGAAGACAAAGATGGATGGCTAGGGGGATAGAATGTCCAATCCAAAGATTTTTATTCTTGAATTTTGTTTATTTATTCATGAGAGAGAGACACAGAGAGAGGCAGAGACATAGGCAGAGGGAGAAGCAGGCTCCCTTCAGTGGAGCCTGCTGTGGGACTCGTCCCAGGACCCCAGGATCAAGTCCTGAACCAAAGGCAGACGCTCAACCACTGAGCCATCCAGATGTCTCCAACCCAAAGATTTTTAATTCAAATTTGAGATTCTAACAACCCCATTTTAAGTGCTTCTCCAATATTATTATTTTTATTTCTTCACATATTCCATTAATTCAATAAGTATTTGTTTAGTTCTGCTATATATGTAAGATACTCTGCTAGGTCCTGAAATTTATTTATTTATTTATTTTTTATTTATTTATGGTAGTCACACAGAGAGAGAGAGAGGCAGAGACACAGGCAGAGGGAGAAGCAGGCTCCATGCACCGGGAGCCCGACGTGGGATTCGATCCCGGGTCTCCAGGATCGCGCCCTGGGCCAAAGGCAGGCGCCAAACCGCTGCGCCACCCAGGGATCCCGGTCCTGAAATTTAAAAAACAAATCCATATGATATTTTCTCTGCCCTCAAGAGACAAGTATTCTACATGGATGTAGGTACTCCGATTTTCCAATAGGCACAGCTAACATGCAATGCATGCTTGAGCTGGGTAGGCAGTCTGGGAACACAGGGAAGAGACAGGTAACATCCTAAAGACCTTAGGAAAGAGTTCTTGAAGGTGATTTTGTCAGAAGTGAATTTAGATTTAGAAAAATGAGTAGAAGACAGGGGGAGTTGCAGTAAGAGCAGAGACAGGAAGTGAAAAATACTAATGTGTAGGAGGTAAAGTCAAGTAGTTCTTTGTTTCCAAAGTGTATAGTTTCTGGAGGAAAAAGGAGAGCACTTATGGTTTTATGCAGTGGTTATTGCTTTTGAAAACTTTTAAACCTTAGTAGGTACTCAGAGAACTTGTTAAAATGCAGATTTCCAGAATGCACCTCTAGTAGTTATAAGGTGGTATCTAGAAAGCTGTATTGTTTACAAGACCTTACCCCACCCTGACCTCATAGGTCATTCTGCTGCTGTTTGCCCATAGACCACCTGACAAAACCTAAGATGTGACTGGTCTGTGGCTTCATGATTCTACTGGATGATACCTCAGGAGCCTGAGATAAATAAGTGATTTGCATCTGTTAGTGTAATATAGATTGTTGCCTCTTACCCCAGCCCCCCCATTTTTAGCAATTAAAAACAGGACATACATGGTAAATGCAAGGTAGACATAGTTCATTTATCTACATTTATTTCTCTAAGATCTGAAGAAGGTCTGTTATAAATAATTTGCGTTGGAGTGCTGATTCATTTCTGTACTTTAAGTAGAACGGACAAATTCAAAATACCCAATATGTTTTAAGACCTGTATGAAAGAGTCAAAAGTGCTTCAGACTGTATTCAGATAAAATTCCCTTGAATAAAAAGGCTAAGGAATTTTAGTGTTCCACAGCAGGAGATGCTCTTTCATCTGAGAAGTGGCAGTTAGGTGCTCAGGGGGTAGTTGGGGATGGGAAGAGCTGGGTGTGATCTCAGGTGGTTGTCTAGAAGTGATTTTAAAAAGGGAGTACTCTAACATTTCATCCATTAGATAGCCTTTCTGTAGAGCTGTGCATGATAAAATCTAGATAGCATCTCAAGGATTACCAAACAATGATGGTTCCATCCCCAGTCCCTCCCCACTCCCCCTTTTAACTTGCTTTATAGATATAGGTGTGGTAAGTAATCACTGACTCTCTTTAACCTCTGCACTGGATGATATTTCAAAGAAAATTAGGAGATATATGTTGGGTCTGAAGCTAGGATAAAAAGAGGAAGCCAGACACACAAATTAAAAGGCCAGGGTTATAGAGAAATGATCATAGTTCTGCAGCTTCTTCCATTGCTATAACCCCTTGATCCCTTCTCCTGTATTCAGCTCTACAGAGAGTGGGAGCAAAACCCTGTCAATTGCTACTGCATCACTTTCTCTACAGTAGTCCTCTAGGAGAATGGAATTTAAAACTATGTAAACATGTAATTAAAAGTGGAGTTTATTTTTAGATGTACACATATTCTCTCAATGAGAACCACAAATAAATTCTGATCTATGTATCAGACTGTTACTCTAATTGCTCTTTCAAAAAAACTCCCTCCAAAGAGAATGCCATGTCTGTGAATGAGAAGGTTTTCCTATCCTTTGAAGCTAATTGAGTTCAAGAGAAAACTCCTTATTCTCAAAGGGAAAGTTTGTCAGGCATGTGGATCCAGTCTTGCCTTCAAACAGTTCTCCAGGGACTTTAGTCCCATCCTATTCACTCAAGGAATTTTCTCAGATATCCCCTTAGAGAGTAGGAAGGAGAATGAGCCATAGTTATGCAGGGAGTTCTCTGCTAAGGGTAAGGAAGTTCTTGCTTGAGTAAGCATTTTATGGTACATTCTGAAATTGATGTAACAAAACCAGAAATGGGATTCCTTCCTTCCTTCCTTCCTTCCTTCCTTCCTTCCTTCCTTCCTTCCTTCCTTCCTTCAATTGCCTTCAAATATGCACTGCTAAATCTCCACCTCCTTAAAAAATGTTGAGCAGGTCCTCTAACATTTTCATCACTTTCAATATTAAAAAAAAAAGTTGGTCCTGTCCAAAATAAAATTATCATCTTATCCTCTCCATGCATCCACCCAAGGTGTGTCTCTCAGCAATGGTCAGAGAGGCTTGGAGAATAGGGAGGAGGGCGCACTTGCTGATTCATTCATTCCTGCATTCACTTCAGCACTGAGAATAGTCTCCGCCTCATCTTATCTCCTTCCTCTTCCTTTTAGGTCCTTTTGCCTGTGGTGTGTTAGGGCTGGGATGGGACAGATTGTGCTGTCAGTCCTTTCTTGGCTGTTGCATCTCTCGTTACTTCTGACTGTTCCCTGATGCCTTCCATTGATCAGATATGGAAAATGTTTGTTTTCCATGAGAGTAAATGAGTCCTTTGGAAAGGGAAAGAGTGTGGAATGGTGGATTCTCACTCTAAAATTCCCTGATATAGAAGGTCATCCTTTTCCAGTCACCTCTTGCTCCCATCCCTGGCAGTGTACCCGATGATCTCAGGTGGTTGGGTTTCCTTCACTTGGTGGCCAAGCTCCTGGTGATATTCATTTTTGCACAGAAAATTCACATCACTAACTTGCCAAATTTTTTGACCTAGACAGCTTTCTTTCTTTTCAATCTGTCAGCTTTCACCAATTTTCTTCCTCTTGATCAATCAGCATGGAAGACAGATCAGCAAGTACTATACAGTATAATCAGATATCCACTTGGAATTCCTGCTCCTCTTTCTTCCTTCCTTCCTTCCTTGTCACACCAAAACTCTTGGAACAATTATTTAGATGTACACATATTCTCTCAATGAGGAAACTCTTCTCTATGAGAGATTCTTCTAAAGCTTTCCCGTCAACTTGGCTTGAAGAAAAAAGACTAGTACCCTCCTCCCTAGAGGGAGATAAATGAAAAACTGAACAACTTTGACTTCAACAGTTTCAGATAGATTGACATACATTGACAGATAGATAGATAGATAGATAGATAGATAGATAAATCAATCTAGATATTTATCTCCCTTACTTTGGGGTACCTGAGGTTATGACTGAGAAAGATGGATTAGAACATAATTAGCCATGAAGAGGGTATCTAGATTTCTATTATTATTATTATTATATATTACTATTTTATAGAGTGGGTATTGTGACTTTTTTCTCCTTATTTGGGTGTCTAAGTTGCTTATACCAAAGGTACAGGAAAATCTACCCTTATATCTTATTTGTCAGACATTTTGCTCCTAATGTTTTTCTTGTCAGTTGGGGAGGCTACAATGATAATATTATTAAATATTATGAGACACCACCAGGAAGGGGTAATTTTTGTTTCAGTTAGTTTTAACTTGGTGTCTTAATTAAATCAACAGCTTTGAGCCAATAGCATTCATCTGACTCTTCCAATGTATTTCATTAAATGTAATCCTCTTTATCTATAAAGCAGTCCAATGAATGTATTATATCTTAATTATATTCAAGAACATGACCATGTAATCCAGAAGGCCAATATTCTATTTCCATTTTTGTTGAAAGGATTGCTTTAGATCAAAGAGGACATTGCTAGCTAGAGTGCAGAGAGCAGGGGTGATAAAAGCCAGGTAAAAATGAGGAGAGATGCAGATAGTGAGCATGCATTAGAACCTTTCTGAGTCCCAGGGGAGAAATGACTTATGAAGAAATTAATCAATGGGCACAGATGAATTGGACAACAAATCATTTCTACAGAACTGAATAGGGACAAGGGCAGAAGTAGCAGGACCACTTAGGAGAGTGTTGCACTAATTTGGGCAGGAGATGATGATTGCTGGGACCAGTATGTCAACAGTGGAGGAAGTAAGAACTAGATGAGCTTTGAATATATTTCAAAGGTAGAGCTAACAGATTTTTCTGATGGATTGTATATGGTTGTAGGAGAAGAAAGGAGTCAGAAATTGTTCCAAGAGTTTTGGTGTGAATTACTGAAAGAAAGGAGTGCTATTAATGATGATGGTGAAACTCTGTGACAGTAGCAGGTTTGGAATGACAGAGGGAGATAGATCAGTTTTGGACAGATTAAATTTGAGATGCCTATTAAACATCTATGTGGATATGTTGAGTAGGAAGTTGAATATACGAGTCTGGACTTCAGGGTGAAGAACTAGGCTGGTGATGTAAATTTGAAAGACATCAGCACATAGATATTATTTAATGTTAGAGACTGGATGACAGTTACCCAGAGAGAGGATGGATAGAGTGAAGATATTCAAGACCTACCTTGGAACCTACAGAGATCATTGAAATGAGGAGATAACAGGAAGAGAGTCTAAAATGAGCCTGAGTAGTGCAATTAATAAAGTGAAATTTAATAAAATGTATAATTTTTAGACTGTGTAACTTATTTTCCATGAACAAATGATTATAACTTTAAAGTATTAAGAAATATTTGACTTTAAAAAGTAAATGGTAGGTACTTCAGGCTTTATAACAAAATATTGAATACATTGTAGTCCAACTCTCATTTTTGGCCTGTAAATAAATCCTTCTCATCTTTCAGTCTACATAGTTGAATTCAGTAGCTTTAAGAAAGTGACATTCACCAATGAATAATAAATTCTCATACCCAGGAGCAGTTTCCTTCTATGACTGCACCAAAGATTGGAGACTTAATTTATGTCCAACTGTCTTGCTTTCTAAAACAGAAAACTCTAGATAACTTAGCACTCACTTCTTGACACCTAGAAAGAGAACTTTCTTGTTTTATTATGAGTCTCATGGCATGGTATCTTTTTCAAGTTCTTTTGGAATTCATTCGCTGGTTTATTACTGGCAAATACTGAAGCAGGCATTCATAAAGTAGAAATGCAACCGAGAGATTAGCTTGAAAAGACATGTCAAAAACTTGATCTTTCTCCTTTTTCATTGTTTTAAACTAATGCATGATTCCTTATAATGAGGTAGAGAACTGTATTTACCAACCTTCCAAGGAGATAAAATCTCAACTGAAACTATTAGAATGGGATATACTACTCTTTCCTGGGGACAGAGCACAGTGGAATGAGTAGGTCTTGTATTAGTCTAAGGGTTAAATGTGGAAAAGAGGGGCTACATATATGTAAGCAAGGGCATGGGGCTGAGGCAAGAAAAATAGGAAGGTAGAGCACAGCTTAGTGATGATAGGACTGTGTGTGTAAGCATGTGAGAGAGAGATGATGATGATGATGATTATGATGATGACGATGATGATGGAGATGATGATTTTTACATTTAACCATGGGAGGGTGGGGGATGGGGGAAGAAATAGGGGGAGATATGGCTTAGGAAGATATTCAGGAAGTTTTCTATTTACTGTACTATATAAAATGTTCATATCTTAACTCTTAAAGAAAACAAAGCAAACATCTCTGTTATTTATTAATACTTCTTGAATAACTTGGACAGTGCCCAAGTCCACCTGAATCAGATCATACCACATAATTGAGCCATATCAGCAGCTAAATTATTAGAAAAAAATGAGTGCCAAATGGTGAAAAAGAATCAGACATGTGCAGAATACCAAAGCAAAGGCAAAAGGACAATATAGACACTACTCTGGATTGAAATGACAATCTGGGGAGAATGCTCTGTTCACAGAATAGGATGCTTCAGCCTAGACTCTAGGTGCTAGAGGATTGCAGTTGAACAATGTTACACAAATTCACAAATAGAAGGAACTTAAAACATTTTTTTTCATGATATAACTATCTGGAAAGTAGTTCTTAGGTAAGTCCAAAGGATGCCCAATTTCTTAACTGGAGTTAAGAAACACTGGAGTGCTTTCTCAAAATGGAGAGGTTGATGTATAACTTCTGACCTGCTCCATTGGCCTGGCACAGTCCCCAAGTGATTGATTGCTACTGTTGGATTTCAAATTAAAGTGACCTTAGTAATCACTAGTTCAAGTCATCTTCCTCTTGGAAAATGCCCTTTTCTAGTGTGCATGAAGGAATTGTGATGGCTAATGGGAACACTGTCATCAGTGTCAATGATGTCATTTTTGTATTATTTATTATTGTTATTATTGATGTTAAAAAAGAGAAATGTTTATTTGTAACCATGTCTCTAAAAAAAGTGAGAAATCACATCTCTCCCTAGGAGGGCAGCTTGTTCTATTTAGCCCATCTAATTTGCTTCTGTTATTGCTTTGCTCCTGTAAGCATTTGAGGTTATGACTCCTGATCTATAGCAATGGGCATTAGCTACTATTTGTGGACACAGATCCATCTAAACCTCCATCTAATGGCAGTCAGCCTCACCACCCTGGAGGATACGAATATCCAGATGATTCTGAGCTGAGTGCAAATGCTGGAATGGCATTTTCTGCATATGTGTTAACCTCTTAATAAATGGTTAAAAGCAAGACATCCACTGGGCAAAGGTATGAACAGATGGGAGGATCAGAAGCGCCTGTAACTGGTTCACATTACAATGGACTTATAGCCAATTGACCAAATGACCACACACATAAACCGTATTACAAAGGGATCCATGAATCTAATGATGCTCAGATCATTTGAGGTATAGACAATAAGGCAGGGTTGTCTCAGCACTTTGGAGCTGGGCGGTCAGAATATGGTGGTCAGAGACCAGTGAGTTTCCCAAAGCCCAGTAAAGAAACCTCTCTGACACAAATATTGTACCTTGAGTTTTGCCTTCTGTAAAGCAATATATGCAGAATGCTCACAAGGAACATTCCAGAAACTAGAAATGCTCTGGGATATTACCGAGAAAAAGATTCTAGGATTTGAGGGTTAGGGATGACTCCAGTTTGCATCGCTTGGTACTGTGAAGGAAATCTATCTATACATTATACCCTTGAGAAAATTAAAGGAAAGCAACATCTTACCCATATTTCAGAAGATACATTCATACATCAAGGTAAAGAGAGAAATTGATCCAAACACAATAATTCTGTGTTCCTTTCTCCCCTTTTCCAAATTTTCAAGCACCTACGCTGGTCAAAAGGACGTTGAGGGAAACGGCGATCCTCACAATGCCCTCAGAGACCCTTGAGAGAAATTCTGATCGTATTAGGAAAAAGAAAAAGGGTGTGGAGAGAAGAAAATCCAAGGGAAAATATTCTAAAAAGAAAATTGCACTTCCTGAGGGTTGTATTTTGTGAGGAGGCTCACAGGTGCCCAACAGGGGTTTGGGCTGTGCAGAAAAAGAAATGAATGTGAGGCCAGAGGGGTTCTGAGGGGACCACAGGGCAAAAGAGGGAGAATGTTTATGCAGCTGTTATGAGTGAAAACTGGTGGAGACAGAGGAAGAGGATTTTTGAGTCAGTGGGAGCTGGGAAGCTTTCATGGTACATCATGAAAATCTCTCTGTCAACCCATTAAGGTAGACCTATGATAACCATCTACACTATTCGTGGCTGTAGGATATATCTTTGAAGGAGACACCATGCAGAGACTGGCCCTAGATACAGCCAGTTATATTCAGGCAACAGTTTAAGGGTAAGTGAAGAAGTCATTGATTGTCACACTGAGTTTGTGGAATTCAAAGTGAATGATTTCAATGCTGATTACAGGAATTCATGTATTTTGTTTTCCATTAGTGAAACTGAAAGATTCCAAGGCTTTTGAATGCCTCTAATCATTCTTCCTCGTGAGAAGATTTGATCCACCCACTCTAGAGAAAGAGGTTCAAATTTTCACAAAGATAACTTAAGTCTATCCTTAGTTAATGCATCAGTGGTGAACTTCGGGTCAGTAAATGAAATGTGTAACCCACTTCTGTCCAACAATTGCATTTAAGCTACCTGAAATGAATCCAAGTTCAGCTGTGGGATCATAGAACTGTATCAAATTATGATCTCATTTCTCTCTTTCTGCTCACCAACCCTTATTCAAGGACTATGATTGATCAAACATTTCCTTTCACTTTTTTTCAAAGATTTCCTACAGTGTTAGGGTTGAAGATTGGTTGATGCAGGTTGATTACTAATTTGCCAATATGCCTAAATTTCTAGACAATTGCTGTAGATTAGTTGGGCGGGTGTGTGTGTGGAGAGAGAAGGCAATCTTTAAAGAGGTTAGGGCTTTGTGTTGTGTTATGAAAACATTTTATCCTGACTCCCTTGCTTTATAAATCCTGATGGAAACAAGCAACTTCCTACTTTCTAATATTAACACACAACAATCCATACATACAAGCAACTTTTAACAATACATTTAATTTTGGATATTTTGTATTAACAGACTAGAATATAAATAGTTATCTGTTTTAATCAGAACATACACATGTACGTATTTCATCCATATAAAATATTTAATGTGATGATAAAGAACATTTTAGCTAAAACATCAAGCCTATATTGAAGGCCTATATTGAACAGTGCCCTAAAAGATAAATTACAACAAATAATAAGCAAGACTTCTCTGTCAAAATATGGAAGGTGTAAAGGACAAAGAAGACAGGCAGAGAGGACTCCCAGACATAGTTCTTTGAGTCAGTGGGAGAGACTGTATAGCAAGTTGGGGAATAGTGGAGGGAGAGGGGGTGATTAAATTTTTTTTTTTTTTTTTAAATTTATTTATGATAGTCACACACAGAGAGAGAGAGAGAGAAAGGCAGAGACATAGGCAGAGGGAGAAGCAGGCTCCATACACAGGGAGCCCGATGTGGGATTCGATCCTGGGTCTCCAGGATCGCGCCCTGGGCCAAAGGCAGGCGCTAAACCGCTGTGCCACCCAGGGATCCCGAGGGGGTGATTAAAAACAGATCAACAACAATTAAAGCATAAACACATTAGGAAAGAAAAAGAATAAGCTTTCCTCAGCTAGTCTCAGGCTTTTGTTGTTAACATCTAAGTAGAACTGAGGCAGAACTAAAACTAAAGGAAATCTTTACAAACCTTAATTAGAGTCTCGGAAATTAAACCAGCCAGAGTGAACTATACAGGGGTCGACAGCAGCCTAGTTTATTGGGTGGAAACTGCCTGGCAACATGGCCTGGGATATGACCTGGGATATGGCTGGTGACCTGACAAGTGCCACAGTAAAATCACTTCCAGCCCACTCTGATTCCGCCTTCCCTGTCCCCAACCTCCTTCTCCTCCTCCTCTTCCTCCTCCTTCTGTTCTTCCTCTTCTTTCTTCTTTCTTCCTCTTCTTCTTCTTCTTCTTCTTCTTCTTCTTCTTCTTCTTCTTCTTCTTCTTCTTCTTCTTCTTCTTTTCTTCTTCCTCTTTTCCAACCTCATTCTTAGTCATGTTCCCACTTTGGGGTTAGATCCAGAAATTGGCAGGTGAGCCAAATGTATGTAACTTCACTCAAACACCCAGAAAATAATACTCTTTTCCTTTGGAAACTTCACAAAGCTCTCTGGAGGATGCCTCAAGAGCCTATTGGCCTGTGCCTAATTAGAGTTTGGAATATTCATTTCACTCATTTTTAAAAGTTAAAAGCCATTCATTTTTCACAGTGAAAAACTTGCTAAAATTGCTCTCAAATTAAGCAGTGATTCATAAAATGATTTGTTGAGGTCAAACTCATTATTTTTACCTTCTCATTCAGCTAGGAAATAAGCAGCCTCTAAGCCAACACCCAAGTTAGGCAGCGGAAGATCCAAACAGCCTCAACAACTCCCTGGAGGTGGTCTCTGTGTCTGTTCACTGAACTGTATACAACAACCAGGGCAGAGGAGGGAGAGGCTCAGATCATGTCACTTCTGAGCTGAAGTGGCTTCCTGCTGGCCACCAGATAATTTTAATCCATTTAGCATTGTTTACAAAGCATGCCATGCTCTGCACCCCACTGGTTAGTCATCAACCCCTGACCCTCTATCCTCCACTCCAGTTCATTCCTTTTGTCTGAAACAAAATTTCTCCCATCTACTTTTCCTTCAAATACTAATGTAGGCTTTTCAGAATGATTCTCCAAATTTGAGTTAGGAACTACGATTAAAGGAATGAATGAGCTCAGGGACAAAGTATAATGGGGAAAAAAATGAACACTACTTTCCATTTTTCTTTCTTTCTTTCTTTCTTTCTTTCTTTCTTTCTTTCTTTCTTTCTTTCTTCTTTCTTTTTTTTATTTCAGCCCTTTATAATGCAACTCCATTATGTTATGTCTTTATATATATATATATATATATATATATATATATATATATATATATATATATAATAGTGCAGTCTTAACCATTGCCAGGGTAGCCTCTTACAAAGCCCATAACATCTGAGGTTTGGAAAAGAACAGTGGAGTCATCTGGTTCAGCCCCCTGATAATACAAATGAGAAAGTGATTAGAAGAGGAAGGAGGTGCTAGTTGAAGAGCTACCAGGAAAACATAATTGCATGGTCTGGGTTAGTTCATCATGAGACATTATGAAAATGTTTACCTCAATATAGGGTGGCATTTATAGGTAATGGCTGTATTAGTAAATGAAGTTTGTAATATTTCTGAAAATTATATATTAAATATTCTCAAGTTATCAGCTA
The DNA here is from genome assembly GCF_018345385.1 of Vulpes lagopus. Classification (NCBI taxonomy): domain Eukaryota; kingdom Metazoa; phylum Chordata; class Mammalia; order Carnivora; family Canidae; genus Vulpes; species Vulpes lagopus. The sequence goes on along the minus strand of NC_054832.1, from coordinate 25,480,998 downwards.
GAAATAGAAAGAAAACGGCAAAAAAGCTTTCATTGTCAGTTTGGACACAGGTGAGAAGAAAAATTGGGCAAGTAAGAAAATAAAGAAACTCCTCAAAAAGCATCACCTAATCATTACATGATGATCTGTTAAAAGGTGTTTCATGGCTCTGGTTCATCTATCTATTCCTTAGTAAAACTTCTTCTATATCTTTTTAAATAAAATAGATATGTAATCTCAGGTACTGGAGTAGAAGGAGAAAAGTAGAATTCAGAATGGTAATTCTTATTGTGATAATTCTAAATTGAAGCTTCATACCTCATATAAACATTACTATAGATTCTGAATTGGTACACTATACATGATATATTTTTAGTAGGATCATTCTTTCTTTTTACCAATATAATTTGTGACTTTATATGAGTGTATGTATTTAAGGATATAAACTTTCAAACATTGCTTACACACACACAACAACACATACACACATTACATACGTGCATAAATTGCCCTGAACTTCCTTGACTACAACTTATAGAGCAAATCAAAATTGAAAAAGAAAACGTGTTTAGCAAACTTTGCCCTCAAAAATTACACATTTAAAAAAAAAATTACACATTTTAAATAATGGCTGCTTTAGCATACATTGATTTATTGTTATTTCTTTATAGCAATTATTCATTGTTGACATTTTTAAAAAGATCTATTTATTTATTTATTTGAGAGAGAGAGAGAGAGAACGCGAGTGCTACAGGGAGGGACACAGAGACAGAATCTCAGGCAAACCCATCTCCTCCCCATACACACACAAATACACTGAGCACAGAGCCTGCCATGGGGCTTGATCTCAAAAACCTGAAATTATAACCTGAGCCAAAACTAGGAGTCAGCTGCTTAACCTACTGAGCCGCCTAGGTTCCCCATTGTTAAGACATTTTTAAAAATTAAGTATTTATACTGTGAATAGTTAAAATACCATGAAAAAAGGATGACTAGAGTATAAAGTATACTAAACCATAACTCTATAATTAAAAAGAGAATTTGTACATACAGCCAAAATTTACCATATCTTAATGTATATCTTTTAATAAGAGCTCTTTTTTTTTAAAGGGGACTTCTAGAAAAAAAAAGGGGGGGGACTTCTAAGAAAGTTTCTAAAAAATTAATTTTAACATGAAACACTAACTGTAATTTAACTACATATGTCTTATGTACAATATTAAATAATATTTTAAGATAAAGATTATAACAGTCCTGCTAAACAATGCATTCCCTGTGATGGTTTCTAGGGCACAATGATGATGGGGTTATAATTTTCACTGGCCATTGCACTTACCTCCACATCTTGGAATGGGTCCACTCCACATTACTTTTCCATCCATAAGGATACATGTAATTGTTTCTGTTCCCTGGGTTTTAATAAATCCTTCTTCACAAATAACCGAAATTGAACTTCCTAATTGAAAGTTGTCTCCAAACCGCCGTGCATTGATTGGTATTCCAGGATCAGGACATTCATTATGTCCAAATGCTTGAGAAGAGCAAACAAAAATATACAAACAATCAGTATGAGAGGGATTCTTATATATTTGGGATGAGAAAAACTGATTTTAAATAAGATTATATTTATTTCTAGAAAAACTTTTATTTAAAAAATTGATGGTTCTCCATTAACACGATATATTTGTCTATGATGTAAATAAGTGTGATTGTTTTAAAATAGTGTAATTATTTTTAAAGTATTAATTATATAAAATAGAATTGCTTCTGCTCATTTCTGGAGAGCATTAGACTTAAGCTATGTAAAAATTTCCAGTGTAAACTGATTAGAATTCTAATTATTCTAAGTACAAAGCAGGTTGACCACATCTCATTGCAAACTTTTATTGTGATTCACTCATTGGAATGGAGAGACAGTCTTGTGAGGTTATAGTGAAAGGTTCCAATCTGGTATGAAAGTCTTAACATTTTTTTATAATTTTCCATTAGTCATCTATTTTCTGCTATGTAGGAAAGGGAAAGGGAGCTAACTCTTGCAATTACCATGTTTCAGACAGTGATAGGAGATTTGGAAATGTTATAATCTCATTTAACATTTAGAGCTCTAAAGAGTAATGTGAGATTCAGAGAAAGATAAGTAGCTTGCCTCCGGTCATAGAGATAGGATTGAAATGTATCCTTCAGTCTGGCTTCTCATTTTTATTCAACAACATATTGTATCTTGGGTTTTTTGTTTCAGGTCTCAAGAGAATGTGAATTCTTGAGTTCAGGGTAATTTTCTTATTTTATTTTGTGTCTTCTATGATATATTTAGCTTAGCCTTAGCAAGTAGCAGAAGTGCAGGGACAATGTGCTTATTTGAATCTCTCAAGATTATAGATTACATGCACCCTCCAAATTTCTCTCTTTACTCATCTGGATCAACAAATATGCACCATAAATGTGTAAATAAGCATGATATAAACGGAAAAACATTTAAAAATAGCAAAGTCTAAATGTGCAAAACATAGTTTATAGAGTTATTTACAATTATATTCATGCTGCTAAAGTACATCAAGTTATTTGAAATTTTCTCACTAATCATCATTTTCATATTGTTCATAAATTATATAACTTTTATTATTCATTCTCTTCATTTTTAAGTTAAGCAATACAGAAGAATATTAAGGTAACTTCTAATATACCTAAAAATATACTTGTAGGTATACTTTTTTCTACTTATTGTTTGTTGTTGTGTTAAAAAATGAAAAACCTCAATTGATTAAAACTTGTTGTTCCTATATATAATGTCTGATAGGTATTTATTTAGGAAAAATAAAATTTCAGTAGAAAACATTAGTAAGAATTTGCATAAAATAGATTAAATTATTTACTAGAGAAACAGATCAAGACACAAAGAATCTATTTCCGTAATACCCTGAAGATACCAGAAACATTAAAGTTAAAAATAATATGCATTTAAGACAAAATAAAAATAATAAATAGATAAGTGCATATATATATCTTTATCATATATATATCTTTCATTTTATGTGAAATATTTTTAAGAGGACTTTCAGATAAAGCAACTATTTTATACAGCAGTCTGTGTGACACATGTCACAGATAATTTAACTTTAATAATGTGCAATTACATGTTGACAACTTCACCACCAGTGACACTTTGAAAAGGCAATAACTCCTTTTTGTTACTAATTGCCAAAGTTCAGCATTGAATGGCGGGGGTGGAGGTGAGGGATGCCATTCTCTTTTCTTTAAAGAGCAGGAAACTATAATCCTATTGTTATATGACACAAATATTAACTCATCAAGTTGGTCAATACCTGACAGAGTGTGGTAGCTTCAGGGAAAAAAAACAAGAAAAATCACTAGTATTCTATAGCTTTAGGAAACGTTTGCAAACAGAGGCACTATATGTAAGTGTGTTAACGTACTAAGATATTTTCTCCTTTATGTGATTCATATTTTTACTATATTTATACCATTTTTTCAGAAAAATACAGAGAATATGAGTGATAGACAAGAGTTCAATAACCTCAAAAAAATCTCAAAGCAACATAATAAACACAAGTAAATAAGATGTTAAGGTAATAGTTCAAAAGGTAACTAAACAATGACAGTTAATTCTTATTTAACATTTACTAGGTATCATACACTCTATGCTAAATTATTTACATGCATCATCTAATTTATTCCTTACAGAAACCTAAAATGGTTTTACTGATATGAATAATGAGGCTCATTTATTAAACCTAAAAATGGAGCAAAGCCAAGATTTGAAGTTGCATAGTTTCAGCGCAGAGATGACACTCTTAATCTCTAAAGTACTTTCCCCCATGATGACTTTGCAAAGTCAGCTCAGTGGTCTGCTGTCCCTAAGCTAATGATTGCCTGCTCTGTAATGTTTCAGCCTTGTGAATTTTGTCTTTGGAATTATAATTCTGTGTTGTCATTATTTGTTTAAGGTCCTCCATTTGTTTATGAATATTTTGTTTTGTTTTGTTTTTTAAGATTTTATTTTTAAGTAACCTTTACTTTCAACATGGGTCTTGAAACTGCAACCTTGAGTCGCATATCAGGTGCCCCGGTTTATGAATATTTTGAAAGAAAGATTTATTTCCTTTAAGTTTGCATACCAATAATGGGTCAAAGTATATGATATACGTTAGGTTTGAACTTATGCTTATAAGATTGAATAGAATAAACTAATGTATTGGCTGATATCATAATATTTGAAACATTTTTCCTTAATTTGAGTTCTCTCACAGAGAAATGACACAAGAGGGAATAAAATATGGTTGGAAATTGCGAACTGAATGACTATCCCTAGCAATATTTTATATATATATAGGACTTGTTCAAGCTTCCTTTTCTGTGGAGGAGAGCTGATTTACATGATTCCTTTCTAGCTTTATTTTGTAGAAATACATTATATAGAAAAAATAAACTTACTGTTATAAGTGATGTTAAAGCCACGTCCTGACATTGAGTGGTCTGCCTGAAATTCCAATCGCAGTATATGACTATTACTAGTAAGATGGGAAGGCACCTCAGCCCCAGTAAAGGTTCCAAGAATTGGGGAGTCTGGAGAGTCACCATCTTTAACGGCAAGGAAATCAAACTGGGATTCCAGATCAAAGTCATTAAAAGAAAGATGAATCCGGCTCCCTGGATCAGAGATTATTGTCCAGATGCAGTTTAAATTATTTCCATATCCTTCTGGGTAATCAGGAGACAGCACTGTTCCCATTGGTGCAGTAAAATTAGACAGGCAAGGAACTGTTAAAATAAGATTATAAAATACAGTAAATGTTCAAAAGTAATATTATACCTTATTTTGCCAAATCCTTATTATGCTTTAACCTTATTTACTTACTATACTTATCTTTATTATACCTTTATATCCTTTATATACTTATTATTTCTTTATTCTTATTTTGCCATGACTATGATAATCAATTAGCAGTTTGAAAAAAATAATATTAAACAATGTAAATTATAAAACAGTAAAAATGTTACCATTTTCACATATTAGGAAAGGCAACTGTTACTTTGCATGACTGTATGCTTAAATATGCACAAAATATCATGGGAGTAATAAAGGCAATTTATTTAGACATTTATCATATTTGTATTAGAGTTCTACACAGTTTTGTTTCTGTGCTTAAGAAAGAACATAGGTGAAACATTTAGAGATTTCCATATAAAGCTATAATGCTCATGAAATGATTGAAGACAAAAAATATTATTTGGATATTAACAAACAGGTATGTTTGTTTTTTTTGTTTTTTTTTTTTTTAACAAACAGGTATGTTGTAGCACAGATGAAACCTGGGGTGAGGGTGGTAACTAGGCGAGCTTCATTCCTACCATGGCCATGGGATGCTCTCATATTTTAAAACACAGATAAGGAGAAAAATTAGCTTTTGTACCAATCACCACTAGTTGTTAACACTGGACAAACTTTCACACCTTAGTTAGATGAAGTCTCTTCCTGCCCCTGGTCCACCCATCCCAGTTTTCTTCTAATTTTTAAAACATCTGGGCTAAATGATCACACAGAACATTTAAGAAGTAGAAAAAGGGTAAAGAACAGAAAAGTAAATGGTCTTATTAAAAAGAGGAAATCATAGTTAAAATAATGATGTATTTTCTTCCAGTGGCTTTCATTACATAATTTTCATTCATATAATTCATATAATTTTGCACCAAATTTAATTTACAAAGGGTATGAACTTTAAGCCTGAAAATATTTTGCTAAATTTCTTTCTAGTAAAGTTGTATTAACTTATTCAGAGCTATAAGGATATATTAGGGAGTATAATACCTCTACCAGCATAAAGTATTATAATCATTTGACCTTCCTTATTTGATAATAAAAATGACATATTATTAATCTGCCCTTCTTTGCTACTTGTAAAGTTGAAGATTTCTCCATTTTCTCTCGTTTTGGAATTTACAGGCTCATGAACTCTGATCACTTAAAATTATGAATGCTTAGTTCAATATTATGATTCACACAATATCCATACACTATTTTGTTAATAATTTTAGTATAAATAATTTGTTTTGAGTATTAAAAATAATCATTTCTTCTGATTTTTTATATTGCTTTTTAGATCTTTTATTAGCATTCAGAAATTAGACAAATATCTATCTACAGAAACATAAAGACAAAAATATAACTATACCTATGTATAAGATGTGTAAAATATTTAATATATGCCAAAGAATGATAGGAATTATATATAATCAGTTATTTATTACTACATATGTTTAATCTTTATTATTTAAAACATATAATTTCTAACATAAATTTGCTTGTTCTTCTGTATGGAATGAGGTGAGGAGTTAAAACCAGCTCTTGGAAACTGATAGCCATTGGGCTGGATCCAGTAAATGTCTTTGGTACAATTTTTTCTTATGCCTGTGAAAATTTGAAATCAATTTTAAAATTATCCTATTTCACATCTGAGGGGAAAAAATCCAGAGTTCTAACTTCTTTGAGAAAGTTAATGCACTCCAGTCCCCTACTACTTCCATAATGGGTGCACACATATCTAGTCCTATTTCCTCTTCACACTTTTACCTGCTTGCATCCTGGAATCATTTGATTCTATGGCCCTTGATCTAAATGCAGTATCAGAAAACTCTGTAAATGGAGGAACGGTAAATGCTTTGGCTTTACAAACCACATGGCTTCTTGCAACTACTTAACTCTGTCACTGTAGCAGGACATCAGCCATGTGCAATAGGTAAATGAAAGTACACAGTTATGTTCCAATAAAACTTTATTTACCAAATGAGGCTTCAGGCCAGATTTGTCCCAAAGACCTTACTTGGCTAATCTCTGATCTAAATTACCCCCATTCTAGCAAGGGATGACTGAGAACTATCAGGCTAATTTTTCATCTCAGATGAATAGGTCAATGCCAATGTAATATTCTAAACCCTTAATTATATTAGATGCAGTTTTTAATATAACTTCCTTTGACTCAGTGTTATATTTCTGTGAGTACCACACTAATTTCTGGTAGCAACTCAATATTATACTTTAGTATCCACATAAACACTTTTCTTTTAAAAAATTCTCACATCTATTCTATTGTTGCCTGTTTTTATGTTTTGTTTTGTTTTGTTTTTTGTTTTTTGTTTTTTTTGCCTAGCTGCATGCCAACACATTCACAAAGAATGTGTGTTCCCAAAGAAAGTATGTCAGGATTTTTATTGAAGTTATTGAAAGCAATTTCTATATAACAACATATTTTATTATTTTATTTTATTTATTTTATTTTATTTTATTAATTTTAAAGATTTTATTTATTTATTCATGAGAGACACACAGAGAGAGAGAGGGAGGCAGAGACACAGGCAGAGGGAGAAGCAGGCTCCATGCAGGGAGCCTGACATGGGACTCAATCCCTGGTCTCCAGGATCACGCCCTGGGCTGAAGGCGGCACTAAACCGCTGAGCCACCTGGGCTGCCCAACATATTTTATATAATGTCTTCTAATTCAGGAAGATGGCATCTATCTCAATGTTTTTCTCATAAAATTTCCTTTTCTGAATAAATTTGTAATTTTCTATGGGTTTTTTGGATTTATGTAAGAATTATTTCTACATATTTTCTAATTTTATTTTTCTGATAAATTATCTTTTCATTACATTTTCAAATTAGCTATTGTTGGTATATATGAAACTAATAATTGCTACATATTCATCATATAACAAGGTGCAGGTCTTCATTACTTTTAAAATAGTAAAAAAAATTGTTTTATGGGTTTTTCAAGAGTTTGCTGTAGTCACCATTATTTTAAATATTTTATTAAATGGATTCTAGCATCCCTTAAAATGACTTAAAAATAGTTTCGTTTTTGATGTGATATACCACATTAATAGATTCTTCAATATTCTTAATTAATAGATTCTTCAATACAACATTGTCTCCTCGGAGGGACATCCAGAGCTAAAGATCTTCCAAAGAAGACTCTGGAAGTATCACTAAGCTTTAGATAATGCTAATGGGGGCAGCCCGGGTGGCTCAGAGGTTTAGCTCAGCCTTTGGCCCAGGGCGTGGTCCTGGAGTCCCGGCATCGAGTCTCACGAGTCTCACGTGGGGCTTTCTGCATGGAGCCTGTTTCTCCCTCTGCCTGTGTTTCTGCCTCTCTCTCTGTCTCTGTCTCTCAAGAATAAATAAATAAAATCTTAAAAAAAAAAAAAAAAAAGAATAGGCACCAAGTCTTTCAATAAAGCTCTTAAAAAAAAAAAAAAAAAAAAAACCAAAGATAATGCTAATGGAATCAAATCAAACTCCCCTAACATTTTCTTCTCTTACAGCAGGAACTTCACAATGATCTTGGTTAGGCATGAGCACTAGCCCTAATAGGAGAGGGTTCTATTGAGGAAGTCTATGCACTCTTCCTCTCCTACATTCCCTGAAGAGCCAGCAGAATATATTTTAAGTAGGGAAATTTCTGCCACATTTGAAAAATGCCCACTTTGCTAAAACCTAAGATTAAGTATCATGGCAATATGTATCCAGATATCATACCGAGAAACAGTAATGCTTGCTTGATATTTTATTCCTGTTTTCCTTTTTAATGATGCAAAAACACATATTAGAAAATTACCTCTTTAAAAGTTCTATTTCCTTAAAAATAAATAAGTAAAAGTTCTATCACTTTTTAAAAATGTTAAATAGTTTAAAAATGTTAAATAAGCAACATTTTGAATAAGGGAAAAATATATTTTGCAGCATGTATTATAATTCAGATGAAATATAGGTCTTGAAAAATGTGACTTTTTAAACCAGTTAAATATTGAAGTAAAGTTTGTGCCTTTGTAGTGAATGAAGGGTTTCACAAATGAAAAACACTGTGAGAGTTGGATACAGATAAAAAATATTATATTTGAAAATCAGAAAATTATTTTTTATTTTCATGAATATTGGCTTTATATATCACCATTTGTGAACAGTCAAAGCCCAAATGCAAAATTTTCAATATTGTACCCATATTTGGTAAGTTGCATTTGTTGATACTTAACTGAAACTAAAATAAAAATGTATCAATAGATAATACAAATTATAGTTTTGCTGTAGTTAAATTGAAATGTTTTAATGTATTTGAAGAAATACATTCTTTTAATACAAGCATACTGTATATCATGAACATTCATGAATTTTTTCTGTGCAATATAAATAAATGGTACATAAGTATGCATTAGTGTGAGCATCTACAAGCAAAAAATAAGTTAATGCATTATACATAGAATATAAGCTTTAAATATTTTAAGTGTTTTTGATTGAAAATAAGCATATACTATCTTGTTAAAATAAATAAATGAGTCTACTAGAATTAGCTCAGATGTATAATTTCCATAAGTATGCTATCTATAAAGTATAAAATGCCACCAATAAAACATTATAAGAACACATGTAATATATACTTTGCAATTACCAAGTGAACTATGTTAACTTTATTTAAATCTTTAATGAAATTTATAATTTGGCATAAGCACACTTGTTAAAGATAGTATCACAAAGTGCTACTCGTTCAAAAATAATTACATGGTTCCAGCTCTTTGCAATTAATTACAAAAGCAATTATATGCAAGGACAGGGTAACATATGCTATCTGAAAGCAAAGCATTTGGTACTCACAGATACAGATGGGTATGTTTGCAGACCATTGGTTATTCTCTTGACAAACAATGGATTTCTCTCCAATTAATTCAAACCCAAACTGGCATTCGAACCTTAAAACATCACGATTAGAAAATCCATCGCCTTCTCTAATTCCATATAAGGGTGTACCAGGATCACCACAACTTTCTTTTTCAATTTCTGCAAAAATAGAAGACACAAGTCACCTTCCAAGGGTTTGGGGCATATGATATCCATGTACCCAGTTTTGTAGATGTACACCTTGCATATCTGAGATATTTCAGAACAAAAATGAGTGTGGTCTCCAACCTTAACTTTTTTCCCTTTTGTTACTCTTATGACTATAATTTGATGACATGATCTTTAGAAAACAATCAATATAGTTCTCTCATTTTGTAGATGGGGAAGCTGAAGTCATTAGAGTATATGTTAGAGGTTGTGCCTAACAGAAAAGTTATGGCAAGATTTAAATTTTCTGTCTGCACTACACACATATACACACAGGTATACGTATGTGTGTATTTTCCCCAAATCCCAAAAACATTTCTTATTTTTGTTATCTGTACATGACACAGTAAATCTGTAGATCATGACCAGGATGTGAGGGTAACATTTTGTGCCTCAATATCCCTACAGCAGTTAGTGAATACCTTTCTCAATGGCTCTGCCACTCTCCCTGACACTTGTTGGTTCAATTATTTCCCCCAATGACACCTGCCAAAAGATGCCTTAGGGCAGAAATCTATTTTGCATTCCAAATTATCCAGATACGTTCCTCCAAAAATGAATTAAAAGGTTGAAACAATTCTCTTAAGAGCATATAAAAGCACTCTTTTAGCTTATATTCAAAGAGACTCCAAATGCCTAGAATCTTTGTTGTGAAGCTATGAATGTCAGTAGTAAATTATTGTGGTGGTTGTCTTGGTTTTTCAGTTGCATGAAATCACATTAATACAGTTGTCTTCAGGCAAACTACAGCAAATAATTAAAATTAAAATTAAGAGACAAAGCTTTGAGATAAAGTTATGGTCTCTATCCTGATATTCCAACAACTACACATTCCTGGTTTTTCTAAAATCTACCAGCGCCAATTTGGTGCGGTCTTTCCAATTATTTTCCCATGCTTTCATAACTATGCATAGGCATATATATAATATGGAATATTATAAACACCTGTTATTATGTAAATAAAAACATCCTCTCTACAACTATGTAGTATTGTTTTACATATGTATTATATTTATATTGTAGTATATTGTCATTGTTATTCTATAACTTGCTCTTTTTCCAGCCATACTATAATTTTGGATTTATTTTTGAATACCCTTGTATTTTTAGCAGAAAACACAGATGGTTATAATGATTCCTTTAATACACTGGATTTGACATTTTCCCTATGCTATACTGACTTTAGTCTACTTAGTTTCCTTTTTTTCTTATGGTATTCCTATCCAGATTTAATATCAGAGAGAGAGAGATTTGTAATTTTGCAACTTTTCACTAGTCTTTAGGCTAGTTTGTATAACAGGAAAACTAGTTCCCTGAGTGTTTGAACTTGCCAAAAAGAATGCAGGCTGAGTCTGGTATAATTTTGAGGTAGATATCTGACTACCATTTAATCTCTTCTAAAATTATTTTTCTACTGAAGGTATTTTTGGGGGGGTTAGGGAGGAAGGGGCAATATTGGCTACTTATATATGTTGGAGAAGTGACATTTGCTACTTAAATAGTTTAGTAGTAATAGGATTGTGCTACAGGATTTTTACATATCTCTTCATAAGTATGTCATAAATCTCACTCCTAATGCTATTTACTTGTGATTAGTCTTTCAGTTTTCTTTGCTCATACTTACAAATGGTTCCCAAATTTATCAGTCTACTTCTAAGAACCAACTTTTGCTGATTAATTCTATTGTTTTAATTTTGTTTAAAGATCTTTCCTTTTTATTTTTTATGGATTCCATCTTCAACTCTCTTTTGCATTACTTTGCCAGTATTTTTCTGCCTCTTGGGCTGAAATCTTAGGGTTTTTTTTTTTTTTAATTAACTTTTATTGGTGTTCAATTTACCAACATACAGAAAAACACCCAGTGCTCATCCCGTCAAGTGTCCACCTCAGTGCCCGTCACCCATTCCCCTCCAACACCCATCCTCCTCCCCGTTCCACCACCCCTAGTTCGTTTTCCCGAGTTAGGAGTCTTTATGTTCTGTCTCCCTTCCTGATATTTCCCAACATTTCTTTTCCTTAGGGTTTTTTTAAATTAGTTTATTTTCAGTTCTTTTTATTTCCAAAAAAACCACAAAAATTGAATCTATAAATTTTCCTCAGAGTTCTGCTCTGATACAGAGAGCTTTCCTTGTTCACTTCTAAATAGTCTGTAATTTCCATTTTGATTTCCTCTTTAACTCATAAATAATTTCAAAATGACTTTAAATTTATGGATCAGTGCTATCACATTTTTGTTGATTTCTTTTTTAAAAAAGTATTATGTTTATTTATTCCAGAGAGAGTGTGCATGGGAGCAGGAGAAGGACAGAGGGAGAAGGAGAGAAAATATCAAGCAGATCCTGAGCAAGCAAGGAGCCAGTCCCTGGGCTCCAACTCATGACCTTGAGATTGTGACCTAAGATGAAATCAAGAGCCAGACACTCAACTGACCGAGCCAGGCAGGCATCCTGTTTTTGTTGATTTCTAGTGTTATATTGTATTCAATATAAGTATATTCAGATTTGCAATGGATAAATCACTAAAATATATTCAATCCAACTTGTTGTATTTGTCAAATTGAAATTATTTTATGCCCTTAATTATTTTTTGTCTTCCTTCTTTGACAATTTCTAAAAGAACTGTGTTAAACTTCCTAACGGAAATGGATTTTAGCATATTTCCTTGTAGTTGAATCAAGTTCACTTCACATATATGAAACCGCCCTTTAGTCATTCAATTTATTCAACAAATACCTATTTGAATACCTATGATATTATAGATTTGGTTCTGGGTATGTGGGATAAATCAATGAATAAATAGACAATGATTCCTGCTCTCCTGTATCATATATTTCATTGAAAGTTTATGAATAATAAACAAGAAGTAAATAATATCTTATTTTGGAAGGTGATACATGCTCTAGGGGAAAATATTGAGTGGGAGTAGATGGGCTTACGTGCTAGGCTATGGTGAAATGACATTGTTAGCAGGCTCACAAAATTGTATTACTTTCAAGCCTTGAAACTGAAATTGTTTCTGTTACTGAAAGAACAGATTCTTCTTCATCATAAAATGTCTTTATTTGGCCCTCACTATTGAATGATACTTGATAAATGAAAAAATTTTAATTCAAAATTATTTTCTATCAGCATTTGAATATGTGTTTCCCCTGATCTTTTATCCATTCAGTGTTTCTGATTACAAATATGATACCAAAGAGATTTTAATTTTCTTACAATGTATCTGTCCCTTGCAATTTCCTTCTCCCTTACCATAAGTTGAGGTATTCTTTTTTAAACTGGCTGGTTTTTTTTTTTTTTTTTTAATATTTGGTTATTTGAGAGAGAGAGAGAAAGGAGCACATATATTCGACCAAGAGGGGCAGAGGGAGAGGGAGAGAATCTGAAGCAGACTCCATGCTGTGTGAAGAGCGAGAGGTGGGGCTCGGTCCCAAGACCCTGAGATTAGGACCTGAGCTGAAACCAAGAGTTGGGGCTAAACTGACTGTGCCACCCACGTGCCCCTAGACTTGCTATTTTTGATGTCACTATCATTTACTTAGGTATTGGTTTTTAATATGTTTATGCTTGGTGCTTCATCGATTCCTTCTATCAAATCATTTGTAACTTTTTTTTAAGTTCTAAGAAATTGTTACCATATTTTCCTTTAAAATATTGTCTCATACTTTTATCTCTAAAAGTCATTTACATTGAATATTGGAATTTAGGGATTTGGCCTTTGTGTTACTCAATCTTTCAAATTCTCAGTTTTGAAATTCTCTATTCTGCATATATATATGTAAATATATGTATATATATTCTGATTTACTAATTCACTGTGCATGGTTATCTAATCCCAATTTAACCAATATACTGAAAAATTATGTCATCATTTCTTGAACATTTAATGATTGTTTTACTGTTTCATAACCTCCTATTATTTTTTTCATGGGTTTCTCCCTTTACTTTTGTGAAGATATCTAATAATTCTTTAAAATAATTTTCTTATTCCTCTATTAAATGTTTCCTTGGGTATGAACTGAAGTATATGAAAAGAGCAGCTGCACATTTCAGGAGAACATAGTAAATCATGCCTGTTGTCAAGCCTGTGATGAAGGTGCAGGAGGAAATAGTTGAGAGAACAAGATGGCTGGTTGTGAGCAAGTTCTCAAATAAATGTTCTTGTTTGCTTGCTTCTCTGTAACTTTGCAGGTCCTTCAGTCCCCATTCTTCACCTTCAACATCTCCCACCTTCAGACTTACTTCTTCTCATGTCAGAATTGCCTTGTAGTTCTGGGTATAAACTTTCCCCTCTATTGAACCCCTCTGTTGATCTATGGTACAGTCCACTTCTGTGATCTTCATGTTGAGTTGGGGAGCTCTCCCTCTTGACAACTGCACTGGACTCTCCTTCCATATATGAGCATTTGGCTCCGTAGCTGAAATATTTTCCTCTGGGGTCATCGCTGCAGTTTCTCAGGATTGCCAGCAGACTCTTCCCTGGTGGTTTCTAGACCCAATATGTCTGGTGGCTTCCTATGCAGAAGCTATAGCAATAGCCTCTTGTGATGAAAGAGGCTTATGAAATTCTCAGTTTACCTCTATCTTCTGTGTATATCTTTACATGTTTATTTATATACATTTTTTCTTAGTGATTCCTTACAGCCTCATAACAACTGACATTTCCTCTTTCTATGCTTTAGTTTCAGTGAATTTTTAAAATATATTTTCTATCACCCTTGGGTTAGGATTGAAAGTAAGTGCTTATTCTACTGTTTTGAAACCATAGTTTTTTGTTTTTGCTTTTGTTTTGTTTTGCTCCTTGATTTTTAAAACTCAAAGACATATTTTCAAATAAATATGTAATTTTGAAGCTGCAGTACTCTCAGACTGAAAAACAACATGCAGTAACTACAATAAATTCATACCTATTGTATATCACTGCCTTTGAATTTTTTTGAGGTGAAACTGATATCTGAACAAATAATTAATATGTAACAGATGAATGTTACAGTAGAAACAGTCACAAACAATAACTAATAATAGTGGCTATCATTTTTTTGAGCATGGAAACTGTATTGGCACTGTGGAAATCTTTTTTTGAAAACATAAATTATATAATTTAATCCTCATAACAACCCTGTGAAGGAATTGTTATCTCCATTTAGAGATGAGAAAAGTGAGAATCAGAAAAGGTAAGTATGGCTTTAGACTGAATAGTTCCTGCCCCCCCCCCATTCATATGTTGAAACCTAATCCCCAATGTGATGGCATTTGGAGATAGAGTATTGGGGAGGTGATTAGGTCAGGAGGATAGAAGCCTCATTTATGGGATTAGTGCCCGTTTAAAAGAGGCCTTTAAAAGCTCCTTTGCCTCTTCTGCCCTTTGAGGATGTGGGGAAAGACAGCCATCTATGAATGAGGAAATGAGCTCTCACCAGGCACTGAATCTGCCAGTGCCTTGATCTTGGATTTTCTAGTCTCCAGACTCTGAGTGAAGAACATAAGCTATTGTTTATAAGCCACCTAGTCTATGGCATTTTTGTTATAACAGCCCAAACAAAGACACTAATTTGGACAATTTCACAGAATTTGTGTATAACAGAGTTTAGGTGCATAGTAAAGTCTTTTTCTTAAGCAAGCTCCGCACCCAGCATGGAGCCCAATGCGGGGCTTGAAATCACAACTCTGAAACAAAGACCTGAGTTGAGAACAGGAGTCATACACTTAACCAACTGAGCCACCCAGGTGCCCCACAAAGTCTTAATCAGTAAGCCATACGAAAGGAATTTTCATTCTTTAATTACCTATTTATGAAACATATGTCTAATATTTATCTAAATAATACTAAGCATTAGGGACATAAAACTAAATAAGATGTATCCTCTGCTCTTAAATGAGGGCACAAAGGAGGTATATCTAAGCCCCCTTGGAGCTGGAGGTTGGCAAATAGGCAAGGTGATCCTTGTGCTTAGTTATTTAGGTTAGTGAACTGGAGAAGAGGAAGAACGGAAAGCATTTAGATGGAAGAAGAGTAATATCAGAAAAGATATGTAGTCTCCTTGCTTCTCTCTCCTTCTATAGGTGATGGCTTGGCTGGAGTTAAGAGGCTGAGTTCATTGGGGATGCTTTAACAGAATACCATAGACGGGGTTTATAAACAACAGACATTTGTTTCTCTCAGTCGTAAGGGTTGGGATGTCCAAGATCAAATGCCAGCAGTTTGGTGTCTGGAGACTGCCTATCTCCTGGTCATAGACAGGAGATGTGGTCCTGTGATGTGATCCAGGGCAGGTCATACCAGAGTGTGCCACTTTGATGTGTGGGTTGTGTGATGTGATCCAGGGCAGGTCATACCAGAGTGTGCCACTTTGATGTGTGGGTTGTTTTGAGCTGAAGTCAATCAGGGCCCAAGGGGCTCAGGAGGAGCTTTTTGCCTCCCTTTTAACTGCCTGAAAGCATTTAGATACAGGGCCTGGCCTGGTAGACAGCTATCACTGAAAATAACTACAAAGAATATGAGCTAGGTGTGGTAAAGCCGGAAGGAGCTCAGCAAGGCTTGTTTGTTCAAATTTCTCTCTGTGTTCCATTATGTCTGCACAGCAGGACAAACACTGTTTACAAACATTAAGTCTCTTCATATATCTGTAAATTGTCTTCCTCCCCTTTGAACTCCCAGACCCCTCTTACCTTCTTAGCTCAGGATGGTTATATAAACTTCAATTGTTTGACTGTCAAGAATCTTAATATCATTGGGATTCTCATAAAAATGAAATTAACATTTTTCTTTTGTCAATCTGTCTTCTGTCAACTTAATTATTAGATCAGACAAAGAACCCAGGAGGGAAAAGCTATCTTCTCTGAAAGCTGTGTTCTCACATGGTGGGAGGGGTGAGAGAGTTCTCTGGGGCACTAATCCCATTCATTGTGATTCCACTCTGATAATCTAATCACCTACCAACAATTACCCCCATTTCCAAATCGATCACATTGGGAAGGAGATTTCAACATATGTATTTCCAGGGGCCATAAGGATTCAGCCTATAGCAAAGTCAGTAAGGGTTGAGGAGGTGGTGAGGTCAAGTAGGTGATTGTCTGGGGGTCAGACAAGTAGAAGTAAGGCTGAGGAGGCAGCCAGTAAGGTTGGGAGATTGAGTATATATGAGGGGTTTGTGAAAAGCATAAATTTCAGTATAAGAGCAACCAGATTTCTCATTATCCAAAAGGGGTGTAAAAAAGGGAAGGCTTCAAAGAACCCCAAGGGGAAACTAAAGTAGAGGAACTGTGTGAATTCATGTAAAATACAGATATACACAGATTAGATATAGATGAAAATGTGTACATACATATGTATATATATCAAACACATATAAACATATGTATGCACACATATTTTCTAGTTTCATCCACTATGAATACTAAAGCAATAAATCTCTATAACAACAAGCACACTAAGTACCTACATTTTGGTTTCTAAATGCCATTCTCTGCTAAAAGAAATCAGGAAGGTTGCTTCCAGGGTTGGACAAGAAAAGGAACAATGCAACCCTAGAACAAACTGATGTGTCCAAAAAAAGATAAAAAGTGCTTTCGGACCAGTGGGGACTATCAAAAGCACAAGCTTGAAGAGGCTCCACTGGGCATGCTGGAACAGTTTCACCATCAAACCAACACTAATAATGATAGAGTACAATTGATTTTTTTTTTTAGTACAACGGATTTAATTCAATGTAATGCAAATGAGAGGGAAGATAAAATTCTACATGTAGAATGGCAGTTTTAAAAAATGTAGAATTAATAAAAAAAAAAATAAGATCAACATCTGGTAGCCATTGTAGTGATTTTGGATTCTGGGTGAATGTTTGATAAAAAAACAAGATTACAGTGTAGTCTTGGATTACCTCTATGTGAAGCATGTATCAATCACAAAAGAGAAAATGATGATGTTACCATAGACAACTCCAGAAGACACTAATTTTACTAGGTGATCAAGGATCACACAATCAGTGTGGGATATACAGACATTGTTTGCTTCCTGATAAGATGCATGAAGACACTGAGAGTAATTTCTGTGATATTCTTGTCAAGAATGCAGGGTCTAAGTCTGGACAGGAGGAAAGACTGTATGGACTCAGTTTGAAGGACATATTACTAACTACAAAAAGACATGACAGATAAATGCAATCATGTTTTGGGTTGAATCCTGGACAAGGAAGGGAAAGGAACATTTTTGGATCGTTAGTGAAATTTGAATGGGGCCTGTGAATTACTTGATAATGCTATATCAATGGTAACTTTCTAATTTGGATGGTTATTGTGTGGTTTTGTGAAACAGAGTCTCCGTTTTAGTAACTCAAAGTATTGGGAACGATGAGGCATTATATTTGCATCTTGCTTTCACACAGTTCTGTGGTGGTTTTAAAAAATGTCTGTAAATTCTTTGATGCTCCGCTTATCCAAAGGTGGAATCAAATTCTCCTTTCTTTGATTAATGGGCAGCGTTAATGGCTAGCTTCTACCAAATGGAATACGGCAAAAGGGACCACTTCTCTTAGCAGCTCTCCTAACACTACCTGTTGTCTCAAGCCTGTATATGGTTAGGGCATGGAGCAACAATCAGCACAGTCTATTTTATCTTGTTCATTGCAGCAGAAACTGTAGAAGCTCCAGTTCCCCGATTTGATCCAATAGGATTTGTCAAAAGTTTGATCTTCTTAAAGGCTCCCTTAAGGGGTTTCAATGCTACCTGGAATTGTGGAAAACTTAATGCCTGAGGGATGAACTTTGATCACCAAAAGGCAGGAAAGGAGACTTCTTCAGTGGATTAATTGCTTACCTCTCTTCTCCCAAAAGATAGCTCTAAAACACAACTAGCCCACATGGTCCGCATGGCCCACATAACCAAACCTATGTGGTTTGGTGTTTCTTGTGAGGCTGTGACCAACTCAGTAATACTCAATAGCATATCACCCTGTATTTGATGCCTCCCTTTCCCTATTATCTCTTTTTTCTCTCATCTTTTCGGAACTGTACTACCTTTCTCCTCCCATATAGTAATAGTCTGTAAGCTGTGCCTTAGCCTCTGTTTTCTAGGGAACCAAAGCTGGGACCTGTGACTTATCTCTCGCAAACAATGAATAGACAAAGTAAGGGACTGGGCTACCTAATAGTTGTATAAACACAAGTGTGATTCTTAGGAAGCTATTAGCTCTCATTGTTGAGTGACTATTATTTGTCAAGAAGATTGCTAAATACGGTACTGTTTTACATCATAGATTTCTTACTGCAGCACTGAGAGTGAGGCATACTATTCTAGCTTAATAGATGAAAAAACAAGGTTCTGAGAGGCTGACCACACTCATATACACAGAAATAACTCAAATGAGATTCAATTCAACATCTACATGACTCCAGTAAGCACATTCTTTTCCACTGTTCCATGCTGTTTGAGAGAAAGGTTGGAGAGGATCATGTGAGCCTGGTACTGGAATAATTAAGGAAAATAGATGAATTAACTTGATTCCAGTATTGGAAGAGAAAAGATGGCAACATTAATTTTAAAAAAGGTTTTTTGTTTCCAACACTTCAACACATTAATCCCACCTCTGCATGGCACCAGGGTGGTTTTAAAACTATTCAGTTCTCCTCGAATCCTTTCTCATGGAAGGCCCTCATAATTTAAATCTTTTCCATCTCTCCAGTCCTGTCACCCTTCATTTTTCTACAAGCTACCTAAGTGTCCTGCATGTTGAGAAACGTGCTGTTTCTTTCACACCCACATGGCTTTAGGTATGTCATCTTTTCTGCCCAGAAATAAGACATTCTCCTTGTATGTAAAACCTGGGAAATTCTCATGTATTTCTCAAGGTCAGATTATACTTTTTCCATAAATACTGTCCTGAGCTTACAAGCACAGTTAGTTTTTCCTTTCTTTGGGCTTCTATATGCCTAAGGGAATACTTATATATTGGCCCATATACTTACTATAATTTATTTACTTATTTATCTTCTTTCATGAGCCTTTATTGATCTTTGCATTTCAAGTATCCACACACATGAGGATAACAAAAATTTTTATATCATTTAAAGTGCCAGGCAAAGTTCTTTTTTTTTAAGATTTTGTTTATTTATTTGAGAGGGAGACCGAGAATGAGTTGGGAGTTAGAGAGGCAGAGGGAAGAAGAAGGAGAAGTAGATTCCCCCCTGAGTAGAGAGCCCTACACGGGGCTGGATCCCAGACCCTGAGATCATAACCCATGCCTAAGTCAGATGCCTAAACAACTGGCACCCCAATGCCATGCAAAGTTCTAAGCTCTTGTTACATTTAATCCAAATATAACCCTCTGAAGACCCAAAGAGGTTAGTGATTTGAAGACACACACATATTTTACATGGCAGAGCTGGGATTTGAACCCAGCTGGTGTGTTTATAGAATACATGTTCTTTAGCACTATATCCTCTGTCATTGTAATTTTCAAGGAATGATTGTGGAATATGTAAAGAATGAAGAAAATAATGAATATCCATTTGCAGAATCAGAGATTGGCATCAGAGTAGCACCTGGTTCTGCTCTTTCTCTTTCCTTCTGTGGAGGCAAAGAAATCAGAGGCTGGGGAAGAGGTGCTAAAGCGAATGAAGATGTGAGGTCAGGGAAATAGAAACAGAATGCTAAGGAAGGCTCTTCTGCAGTGAGTTGGGAACAAAATTGGAAATATAGGTTTAAATGGCAGTGGCTGAAATTTGTAGAACAGGACTCTTTCAACACCTTCTCTGTAGTGACCAAGTAACTTTGATCCTTGATGCCTAAAGTAATAAACTCTAATTTTAAATTCAATCAGATTTCCAGCCAAAGACTAACATCTGGCCTCAAAGTGACATAGAAATTCTCATTGATCAATCTCTGACTTGACAACAGTTGACACTGTAATTCAAATACTTCACAGAGAAACTGTGTAGGTTAAAAGAAAGTGATCTGTAAAACTTGCAGTTTTGCTGATTCTTAATGTTAAGAAGCCTCTTGGGAATCTCATTACCTTAGCAACGGACTTACAGAGGTTGTGAAATACGGAACCATGCAGCTAGAAAAGACCTTGTGAGTCAAATTCGTTCTCACCTTCAAGCATCTCAGACAAATGAGACTATAGCCAACACTTAGATTTTGAGAAAAAAAAATCTATAATTTCCCAGGCACAGTAATAAAGGATGTATTTGCAATAATAAATGTGTATTTTACAATCATGATGAAAACTCTGATGTTTTAAAAACTTTACATTAGATCAAACCATTTAATAAAAAAATATGCAAACTTCAGAATGCTGGAAAATATACTCTGAGACAGAGTTTACCTTTTCTAATAGAGATTGTATAAAAGAACATCTGTAGCCAGTAGTTAAATCATACACTCTTTTGATACATAGCAAATAGAGGAACTAAAAAAATTACTCAATTCTTAATCATATGTCACCTTAAAAAGTAATTGAATACTTTAATACCTTTCATAGAATTAAGTGCTCTTTATTGGTGATAAAAACAATATGCTTTTCTTTGCTTCTAAATATGTTATTTGACATATCAATTTGGAGTTGTTTTTATGGTTGTGTTGATATGTTTATGACAAAACCATTTATATTCCATCATCTCAGTGCCCATGTTTCTAATTTAGAGGATACCCAAGGAATTGCAGTTAAAATATGTGTATGCAAACAAGGAGTTTGCCAGCCTTCAAAGGTGCTATGGTCTGATTGTATCACCTCAAAGTTTAAAGATGATAGCATTAAAAGTGGGATCTTTGGGGGTGATTAGGTTAGGAAGCTTCAGAGAAATACCTTGTACCTTCTATGACATGAGATAAGGTACCACCTATGAACCACAAAGAGAACCCTCAACAGAAGTTCCATCTGGAAGAAAGAAGGAAGGAAGGAAGGAAGGAAGGAAGGAAGGAAGGAAGGAAGGAAGGAAGGAAGAAAGAAAGAAAGAAAGAAAGAAAGAAAGAAAGAAAGAAAGAAAGAAAGATAGATCCCATGCTGGTACCTTGGTCTTGAACTTTCAGCCTTCAGAACTATGAGAAATAAATCAAAATTTCTAAAAAAAAAAAATCTAAACTACCTAGTCTATGGTATTTTGTTGTAGCAGCCCAAATAGACTAAAACAGTAAATATGGAATCTATGAACTGAATTAGGTAGCATTTTCTTTTGACCAAGTGATTATCAAACTTTGTTCTGACTATGGGCTGCCTAGGGTTTCATGAAAAACATTACTCAAGGGAATGAGGTTATTTTTAGAGAAAAGACTAAGTATTTTCTAATTTAATTGAGAAGAAATAATGTATGAAAGTATTTAAGTATTGGGCATCCCGGGTGGCTCAGCGGTTTAGTGCCACTTTCGGCCCAGGGTGTGATCCTGGAGACCCGGGATTGAGTCCCACATCAGGCTCCCTGCATGGAGCCTGCCTCTCCCTCTGCCTGTGTTTCTGCCTCTCTCTCTCTCTCTCTCTGTCTGTGTCTCTCATGAATAAATAAATTTTAAAAAAATTTAAAAAGGGAAAGTATTTAAGTATTGGCATATTTCTTAAATTGTCACAACAGTTCAAAATATACTACAATATAGTGATTCCAAAACTAGGAACTCATGTTAACTAGTAGAGAGTTCCTTAGGGCATAAATTTTATTGTCCGAAACATTTTAATGAAAAAAGATAAGAATCAGTTAAATATACACACACATACATGCACACACTTGCTGATAATAAGATAATCTCTTAGTTTGGAAAATCTAAAGGCTAGTCTTGCCAACTTCAAAGTATTACAAATTCAGTTCAGTTCAATGTCTGCTAAGCTTCCACTGTGTACCAAGAGCTGTGCTAGACACAAAGAGATATGTGTCATAATCCTGGCCCTTAAAACACAGTCTGTAAGAGCTATCAAATAGGTGTATTCAGCATTTATATATATTATATACGTATTCAATTTCTTAGCACAGATTTTTAAGAGAATAAAAACAGACTATGCTCTGGTTGACACTTATGCTACAAACTCAATGTTTTAAAATTCCAAGATGATTTGAGAAGTTAAGTGCATTCGCTATGTATTCTGACTTAAGTGATACTCTGTGAAATGTAAAGTGAAAAGTGATTCCTCTTCCCTGACTTGCCCTGAGGTAGTATTTTTAAAATTTGACCCATTCTTTATATTCTTCATGTCCTTCAAAGCATCTCCTTAGCATTTGCCTTCAGTTAGGGACTACATACAGTGTCTGTGATAAAAGGGCAATGTGGCAGGCTGATTGAGATTAGGAAACCCAGGGATATGCTCAAGGTCATTCACATTGTAAAAATTTCAGATCAGTTGGTGGTATCAACCAGTAAATCATTTAACTATAGACAGCTTCATTAACACTTTTTTTCAGGTACAGTGACCTTATTCGTATATTCATTCATTCATCTGTCCATTCAATTGTCTCTTATGTTCATTTGAGAAGAATGTCTTGAAATTATACTTTCTCCTAAATATTGAGAATGTAGAGATGAATACAACTTAGTCTACTATTGCCTACCAGGAAAAAAACAAATATACTGATACAAAAAAGTGTGATAAATAATGTAATTTTATATTGAGGTATATAGGAGGCATGGGAAGAAGATGAACAATTCTGCTTAGGAGTGGAAAGATTCTAAAAACTGAAATATGAGGGGCACCTGCTTGGCTCAGCCAGTACAGTCTAAAACTCTTAAGAGTACAGTCACAGCCTTAAGACTGTGAGTCTGAGTTCCACACTAGGTGTAGAGATTACTTAAAAATAAATCAGATAAAACAAAACAACAAAACTGAAGCATAAACTAAGCTTGGGCAAGTTTACAAGGATGAGAGTGATTGGAGGAGGTGTAATAATTTTTTTGGTGATTGGTAACATTTCATGTAGGGGACATAGTCTGACCAAAGGGTGATAGTGTGAAACAACATAGTTGGAAAAACTCAAGCAGCTCCATATGGCTTAGGTTAGGGTACAAGGAGGGTGAGGTCAGACACGAGGTTGGGAGATGTAGCATAGTCTGTGTACAGTAAGAAGCATTGCTAACTTTATTCTAAGCACATAGAAGCCACTGGTAAAATATCCTGATGATGCACACCCAACAAATCCTTCACATAAAGCAGTCATGCTAATCTCTCCCATGAAATGAACTAAACATGATATAGAGTCAATTAAAAAGATATGACCCCACTCCCTTAGGAACTTATAGTTTAATAATGGAACAGTTAAATCAAAGTATCAGGAAGTATTCCTTTTTATAAGAAGGACTCAACACAGCATTGTTCACTTCAACTTCACTTAACCTGCTTATTCTTTAAATATTTTCCTTTAAAGTACGTTGAATGAAAGGACAAAGTGAAATATAGATTTTTGTCTAAATCTCTGTAGCTACCTGTTTAAAGAGTTTGCAAGCAGGGGTAGATCAATATTTTTTGAACTATAATAGCAATCAAAGTAAATGGATTTTTTCTTTTGAAAGAACCATAACTGCTAGCAGCATAACAGCAGCCATCAAAAACTTCTAAACCTTATTTCTCTTACTATCTCTTCCAGATGGTGAAAGGACTTATAATTATTTGGAGTTACATTTATAAAACAAGTAAGAAGAATCAACCACTCTTATTGTTACAAAAGATCAAACAGAGAAAATCCACAGTGCAAGAAATAAGTAGAATATATCTTTTGTTTTAAAAATAATAATGTTTTCTCCTAATCACTACCATTTCCACTCCTCCAGAAGTGACCATTATCCTGACTTAAAACATTAGTGCTTTTATTATATTTATTATATTTGTTAGGAGAAGGCAAGGTGGAAAGTCTCTGGAATGCTGACAGTATTCTCTTTCTTGTTCTGGGTATTTATTTTATCATAATCAATCATGAGTTGTACACTCATGTTATATACCTTCTTTCATGTTGCTATGATTTATTATTTTTTGGTTGTGTGTTTTTTTAAGTAAACAGGAATCCGATAGTAACTATGATAAAGCCTTCTCTTTCCTTACAAAAAGGGAAAGACATTGCATGTTGCAACCCATTCTTGTTCTTTTTTTTTTTTTTTTCTCCTTTGAATGAATACAGGAAGTTCAAACTACTATAGTCATATTGTAACTATGAAAGAAAGGCCAAGAGATTTACAAAAAAAAAAATTATCCTTGACCTATTGAGCTGATGAACTAATATCTTCAACTACCTGATGCTGGACTTCTTGTTATGTGAAAAAAATAAACATTCATTTGCTTAAAAAGAAAGAGAAGGATGGATAGGAGAGTGTGTAGAATGAAGTTGCTCTTGATAATATGTCTAAATTTCTAAATATGTCGGTTTTCTCACATGAGTAAAACAAGAGCATTAATAACTGATTTATATGGTCATTATAAGGACTGAATAATAAGAAATGTAAGTAAAACACATAGCATAGTCCCTAGACAGACACAAAAAAGTTATTTTTTTTTTATTACTCAAAAACATTTATATTGAAGACCAGGTGCCTTCCATATCAGTCATTCACACACAAAAAATATCTTGCATGTTTCTGGGTCTTTTGTTTAATTTTATTTTATTTTTGTTTTGATATCCTTAATGTTGGTGACCATGGCTGTTTGTGTGTATGTCTGTATGATGAAGATACCTAAATGTTATGTTGTGTACTTCATATCAAAGATCTAGGCTATATGAGCCTTACCCTGTGCTGTACTATGATAGAGAAAAAGTCAAACATTAAACAAAAATGCACTCCAAAAAATAATAATGCTGATAATTATGGAATTTACTCCTGGAACTATCCACACAATTTCTTTCAATCTAAGAAACAGGTATTAAGCGCTGAGCTAGCCATTGGGAGAATCCTAAATGCAACAGACTAGGCATTTGCTCAAGGAGATAAATATAACATTTAATTAGGTACTTTAAAGTGCTGGCAATAAATATGATAAATAAATGCTACAGTATTGGACCAGATTTCTCATATAGTTTAGGCCTCCGAGACTACTTTAACAACCACTTCTCCATTATCTTTGTATATCTTTCAGGCTGTGGGCTCTGTTTCCAGAGTTTTCAGGAGAGAATCCTGTATTATTCACCTACATTCTAGTTTAAATTTCATTCATCACCTAACTTCTTGCAAGTTATTTGCATTAACTGTTCTCAAATAGTAAAATAAATGACTTTGCAATTTTAAGAGGATATTGTTGTGTTTGGTATGTACAGTTGCTCTTTATTTGCCACAGAGAGACATTCCAAGATCCCCAGTGGATGCCTAAAACTTCAGATAGTACTAAGTCCCCCCACCCAAAAAAAACATGTTTTTTTCTATGCATGCATAATTATGATACAATTTAATTAATAAATTAGGCACAGTAAAAGATTAATAACAATAACTAATAACAGAACAATTATAATAGAAGTTATGTGAATGTGATCTATCTCTCAAAAGATCTTATTGAATTGCACTCCCCATTCTTCTCATGATGATGTGAGATGAGAAAATGCCTATGTGATGAAATGATGTGAGATGAATGAGGCAGGCATTAAGATGAAGCATGAGGCTAGTGCACCTTCTGACAATAAGTCAGAAGGAGAATCATTTGCTTCAGAACCAAGGATGACTGTGGATAACTTGAAGTGCCTAAAGTAAAATCGCAGACAAGGGGGGATTAATTGTGATGTTTGAAGACTAGAGATTAGAAAAAAGTAAGGTGTTTTGTTTGTTCATTCAACAAGATAGGATGTGCAAGACATGATATTTTGGGCCATAAAGATTTAAAATGTTGAATAGTGTATAGATTTTGTGTATGTATAAGGACAAAAAGGATTAGTTACTTAAAATAGGTATAAATGATTTTAATGCAAGACAATATGTGAAAAATATGTTATTTATTTAAGGTGTTTTAGAAATACAGAAGAATAAAAGCCAGAGGAAGTGATTCAGTAATTAGAAATTAAAAATTCAGAAAAAGGAAACAGTTTTCTGTGTTTCCTACACAGAAAGAAGGAAAGTGTAGAGATGAATATCGAAAACTATATCAAGGGGGAGGGGCAAGGTGGCGGCAGAGCAGGGTCCCCAGGTCACCTGTCCTCAGCAAATTACCTAGAAAACCATCCAATCATCCTGAAAATCTACGAATTCGGCCTGAGATTTAAAGAGAGACCAGCTGGAACGCTACAGTGAGAAGAGTTCGCGCTTCTATCAAGGTAGGAAGACGGGGAAAAAGAAATAAAGACACAAAAGGCCTCCAAGGGGGAGGGGCCCCGCGAGGAGCCGGGCTGAGGCCGGGGCGAGTGTCCCCAGGACAGGAGAGCCCCGTCCCGGAGGGGCAGGAGCTGCACCAACCTTCCCCGCGGAAAGGCCTCCCGGGGAATTGGAGCAGGATCCCCAGAAAGGCGGGGATGCCCTCGGGCTCCCTGGGACAGTAACAGAGGAACTGCGCCCCGGAGAGTGCGCCGAGCTCCCTAAGGGCTGCAGCGCTCGGCGGGACCCGGAGCAGCTCGGAGGGGCTCGGGCGGCGGCTCCGCGGAGGGGGCTGCGGGGCTCCGGGAACAGCTCAGCGGCGGCGGCTCGGGCGGAGGAAGAAGCTCCGCGGAGGGGGCGGCGCGGCTCCGGGAACAGCTCGGAGGGGCTCGGGCGGCGGCTCCGCGGAGGGGGCTGCGGGGCGGGAGCGCGAATCCAACAGCGCAGGCCCCGGAGCACAGGGCGCCGGGACACAGCCCAGGATCCGGCCTCCCCCGGGACAGGCAGAGGCCGGGAGGGCCCAGGACAGCGAGGACGCTCCTGCCTGGAACTGAGCAGATCAGCGACCCCGCCCGGGAGCCCCCAGGCCCTGCAGACAGAGAGCCCCGGAGCTACTGCGGGGGCTGACTCCAGGGTCCCAGAGCTGCCCCCGCCACTGTGGCTTCCTCCTGGGGCCTCACGGGGTGAACAACCCCACTGAGCCCTGCACCAGGCAGGGGCAGAGCAGCTCCCCCAAGTGCTAACACCTGAAAAACAGCACATCAGGCCCCTCCCCCAGAAGACCAGCTGGACGGACCAGTTCCAGGGGAAGTCAAGGGACTTAAAGTATACAGAATCGGAAGATACTCCCTGGTGGGGTTTTTTGTTGTTGTTGTTGTTGTTTTCTTATTGTTTTTGTTTTGTTTTTGTTTTTGTTTTTCTTTTGTGCTTTTTTTTCTTTCTTTCTTCTTGATTTCTGATTGCTTCCCCCACCCCACCCCACCCTTTTTTTCTTTTTTTTCTTTCTTTTTTCTCCTTTCTTTTTCTTTCTTTTTCTTCTCTTTTTCCCCTTTTTTTCTTCTTTCTCTTTTTTCTTTTTCGCTTTTCTTTCCTTCTCTCTCTTTTTCTCCTTTTCCCAATACAACTTGTTTTTGGCCACTCTGCACTGAGCAAAATGACTACAAGGAAAACCTCACCTCAAAAGAAAGAATCAGAAACAGTCCTCTCTCCCACAGAGTTACAAAATCTGGATTACAATTCAATGTCAGAAAGCCAATTCAGAAGCACTATTTTACAGCTACTGGTGGCTCTAGAAAAAACCATAAAGGACTCAAGAGACTTCATGACTGCAGAATTTAGATCCAATCAGGCAGAAATTAAAAATCAATTAAATGAGATGCAATCCAAGCTAGAAGTCCTAACGACGAGGGTTAACGAGGTGGAAGAACGAGTGAGTGACATAGAAGACAAGTTGATGGCAAAGAGGGAAACTGAGGAAAAAGAGACAAGCAATTAAAAGATCATGAAGATAGATTGAGGGAAATAAATGACAGCCTGAGGAAGAAAAACCTACGTTTAATTGGGGTTCCCAAGGGCGCCGAAAGGGACAGAGGGCCAGAATATGTATTTGAACAAATCCTAGCTGAAAACTTTCCTAATCTGGGAAGGGAAACAGGCATTCAGATCCAGGAAATAGAGAGATCCCCCCCTAAAATCAACAAAAACCGTTCAACACCTCGACATTTAATAGTGAAGCTTGCAAATTCCAAAGATAAGGAGAAGATCCTTAAAGCAGCAAGAGAAAAAAAGTCCCTGACTTTTATGGGGAGGAATATTAGGGTAACAGCAGACCTCTCCACAGAGACCTGGCAGGCCAGAAAGGGCTGGCAGGATGTATTCAGGGTCCTAAATGAGAAGAACATGCAACCAAGAATACTTTATCCAGCAAGGCTTTCATTCAAAATGGAAGGAGAGATAAAGAGCTTCCAAGACAGGCAGGAAATGAAAGAATATGTAACCTCCAAACCAGCTCTGCAAGAAATTTTAATGGGGGCTCTTAAAATTCCCCTTTAAGAAGAAGTTCGGTGGAACAATCCACAAAAACAAGGACTGAATAGATATGAGGACACTAAACTCATATCTATCAATAGTAACTCTGAACGTGAACGGTCTTAATGACCCCATCAAAAGGCGCAGGGTTTCAGACTGGATAAAAAAGCAGGACCCATCTATTTGCTGTCTACAAGAGACTCATTTTAGACAAAAGGACACCTACAACCTGAAAATAAAAGGTTGGAGAACCATTTACCACTCAAATGGTCCTCAAAAGAAAGCAGGGGTTGCCATCCTTATATCAGATAAATTAAAATTTACCCCAAAGACTATAGTGAGAGATGAAGAGGGACACTATCTCATAGTCAAAGGATCTATCCAACAAGAGGACTTAACAATCCTCAATATATATGCCCCGAATGTGGGAGCTGCCAAATATTTAAACCAATTAATAACCAAACTGAAGAAATACTTTGATAATAATACACTTATACTTGGTGACTTCAATCTAGCTCTCTCTATACTAGATAGGTCTTCTAAGCACAACATCTCCAAAGAAACGAGAGCTTTAAATGATACACTGGACCAGATGGATTTCACAGATATCTACAGAACTTTACATCCAAACTCAACTGAATACACATTCTTCTCAAGTGCACATGGAACTTTCTCCAGAATAGACCACATACTGGGTCACAAATCGGGTCTGAACCAATACCAAAAGATCGGGATAGTCCCCTGTATATTCTCAGACCATAATGCCTTGAAATTAGAACTTAATCACAACAAGAAGTTTGGAAGGACCACACACACGTGGAGGATAAGGACCATCCTGCTAAAAGATGAAAAGGTCAACCAGGAAATTAAGGAAGAATTAAAAAGATTCATGGAAACTAATGAGAATGAAGATACAACCGTTAAAAATCTTTGGGATGCAGCAAAAGCAGTCCTGAGGGGGAAATACATCGCAATACAAGCATCCATTCAAAAACTGGAAAGATCTCAAATTCAAAAGCTCACCTTACACATAAAGGAACTAGAGAAAAAGCAACAAATAGACCCCACCCCCAGCAGAAGAAGACAGTTAATTAAAATTCGAGCAGAACTCTATGATATCGAGACCAAAAGAACTGTGAAATAGATCAACAGAACCAGGAGTTGGTTCTTTGAAAGAATTAATAAGATAGATAAACCATTAGCCAACCTTATTAAAAAGAAGAGAGAGAAGACTCAAATTAATAAAATCATGAATGAGAAAGGAGAGATCACTACCAACACCAAGGAAATACAAATGATTTTAAAAACATATTATAAACAGCTGTACGCCAATAAATTAGGAAATCTAGAAGAAATGGACGCATTCCTGGAAAGCCACAAACTACCAAAACTGGAGCAGGAAGAAATAGAAAACCTGAACAGGCCAATAACCAGGGAGGAAATTGAAGCAGTCATCAAAAACCTCCCAAGACACAAGAGTCCAGGGCCAGATGGCTTCCCAGGGGAATTCTATCAAACGTTTAAAGAAGAAATACCTATTCTACTAAAGCTGTTTGGAAATATAGAAAGAGATAGAGTACTTCCAAATTCATTCTATGAGGCCAGCATCACCTTAATTCCGAAACCAGACAAAGACCCCACCAAAAAAGAGAATTACAGACCAATATCCCTGATGAACATGGATGCAAAAATTCTCAACAAGATACTAGCCAATAGGATCCAACAACACATTAAGAAAATTATTCACCATGACCAAGTAGGATTTATCTCCGGGACACAAGGCTGGTTCAACACTCGTAAAACCATCAATGTGATTCATCATATCAGCAAGAGAAAAACCAAGAACCATATGATACTCTCATTACATGCAGAGAAAGCATTTGACAAAATACAGCATCCATTCCTGATCAAAACCCTTCAGAGTGTTGGGATAGAGGGAACTTTCCTCGACATCTTAAAAGCCATTTACGAAAAGCCCACAGCAAATATCATTCTCAATGGGGAAGCACTGGGAGCCTTTCTCCTAAGATCAGGAACAAGACAGGGATGTCCACTCTCACCACTGCTGTTCAACATAGTTCTGGAAGTCCTCGCCTCAGCAATCAGACAACAAAAAGACATTAAAGGCATTCAAATTGGCAAAGAAGAAGTCAAACTCTCCCTCTTCGCCGATGACATGATACTCTACATCGAAAACCCAAAAGCCTCCACCCCAAGATTGCTAGAACTCATACAGCAATTTGGTAGCGTGGCAGGATACAAAATCAATGCCCAGAAATCAATGGCATTTCTATACACTAACAATGAGACTGAAGAAAGAGAAATTAAGGAGTCAATCCCGTTTACAATTGCACCCAAAAGCATAAGATACCTAGGAATAAACCTAACCAAAGAGGTAAAGGATCTATACCCTAAAAACTATAGAACACTTCTGAAAGAAATTGAGGAAGACACAAAGAGATGGAAAAATATTCCATGCTCATGGATTGGCAGAATTAATATTGTAAAAATGTCAATGTTACCCAGGGCAATTTACACGTTTAATGCAATCCCTATCAAAATACCATGGACTTTCTTCAGAGAGTTAGAACAAATTATTTTAATATTTGTGTGGAATCAGAAAAGACCCCGAATAGCCAGGGGAATTTTAACAAAGAAAACCATAGCTGGGGGCATCACAATGCCAGATTTCAGGTTGTACTACAAAGCTGTGGTCATCAAGACAGTGTGGTACTGCCACAAAAACAGACACATAGATCAATGGAACAGAACAGAGAACCCAGAAGTGGACCCTGAAATGTATGGTCATCTAATATTCGATAAAGGAGGAAAGACTATCCATTGGAAGAAAGACAGTCTCTTCAATAAATGGTGCTGGGAAAATTGGACATCCACATGCAGAAGAATGAAACTGGACCACTCTCTTTACCATACACAAAGATATACTCAAAATGGATGAGAGATCTAAATGTGAGACAAGAGTCCATCAAAATCATAGAAGAGAACACAGGCAACACCCTCTTTGAACTCGGCCACAGTAACTTCTTGCAAGATACATCCACAAAGGCAAAAGAAACAAAAGCAAAAATGAACTATTGGGACTTCATCAAGATAAGAAGCTTTTGCACAGCAAAGGATACAGTCAACAAAACTAAAAGGCAGCCTACAGAATGGGAGAAGATATTTGCAAATGACATATCAGATAAAGGGCTAGTTTCCAAAATCTATAAAGAACTTATTAAACTCAACACCAAAGAAACAAACAATCCAATCATGAAATGGGCAAAAGACATGAAGAGAAATCTCACAGAGGAAGACATGGACATGGCCAACATGCACATGAGAAAATGCTCTGCATCACTTGCCATCAGGGAAATACAAATCAAAACCACAATGAGATACCACCTCACACCAGTGAGAATGGGGAAAATTAACAAGGCAGGAAACAACAAATGTTGGAGAGGATGCGGAGAAAAGGGAACCCTCTTACACTGTTGGTGGGAATGTGAACTGGTGCAGCTACTCTGGAAAACTGTGTGGAGGTTCCTCAAAGAGTTAAAAATAGACCTGCCCTATGACCCAGCAATTGCACTGTTGGGGATTTACCCCAAAGATTCAGATGCAATGAAACGTCGGGACACCTGCACCCCGATGTTTCTATCAGCAATGGCCATAATAGCCAAACTGTGGAAGGAGCCTCGGTGTCCATCGAAAGATGAATGGATAAAGAAGATGTGGTCTATGTATACAATGGAATATTACTCAGCAATTAGAAGCGACAAATACCCACCATTTGCTTCAATGTGGATGGAACTGGAGGGTATTATGCTGAGTGAAATAAGTCAATCGGAGAAGGACAAACAGTGTATGTTCTCATTCATTTGGGGAATATGAATAATAGTGAAAGGGAATATAAAGGAAGGGAAAAGAAATGTTGGGAAATATCAGGAAGGGAGACAGAACATAAAGACTCCTAACTCGGGGAAACGAACTAGGGGTGGTGGAAGGGGAGGAGGGCGGGTGTTGGAGGGGAATGGGTGACAGGCACTGAGGTGGACACTTGACGGGATGAGCACTGGGTGTTTTTCTGTATGTTGGTAAATTGAACACCAATAAAAATTAATTAAAAAAAAAAAGAAAACTATATCAAAGAAGTTGAATTTTATACTGTTCTTAATGAATGCAAATGACTTTTATAAATGGAAATCAGAAAATATATTACAAAAGGACTGAGGGGCATAAGTTTGAAGAAGAACAAATTTTATATAAAAAACATATAATACGAGTGGAAAAGCAAATTATAGTCAAACAGTGCACAACTTCTTGTATCTAGTCAGAGTGGAATTGATTATCTCAGAATATAGAAGATTCTATAAAGATTTTAGAATCAAGTAACAGAGCTAAAATTAATCTGGAATCTATGAGAAGAGTAGCTTCAAGAAAGGAACCTGGAATTAGCTAATGGAACAATTCAAGAAAAGCAAAATAAAAGGTATTATAATTGTGGCCAAAACAGAGGTGATAAGTACTGGTAAAGACAAATGATAAAACTTGCAACTTATTTAATGTAGGAAGTACAGAAGGATAATTAAAGTTGAAAAAAATATATATAATTAAAAAAATTTCCCAAAGCAACATAAGCTCTATGAGTTAAGAGGGATTATGGAATAAAAATGGAGCTTGATAGTCAAAATGATTTGTGATATGAATATACTCTATAGAATATTAAATTGATTTATGTAGCATTTTTTATTCTTTAATATATTAATGTTCATTATGAAAGTTTAAGTGGGGTGTGTAGTTTATGACTATGCATTTAAAACTTTTTTTTTGCATTTAAAACTTTTATTATTTTTATTTGATGGACCAAATATACACATGGATAATGGCTATTCTATATATGACAATAGCTCTGACCCATTTGAGAAGCCCAGGAAGCCAGACTACAACCTCTGCAGCAATCTATTAAGAAAAGTAAGACTTGGCCAATAATAGCCAATTTCCCTAATTTTTGCTCCCACTTCCAACACAGAATCAATCAGAGAAAGCCAAATATACTGCACAAACTAATCAGGTAAGGTTGTTTTACTTGTAGTTAGCCCACCTCCAGCCTCCCCATGGCAATAATCTCCATCAGAGCAAAATTAGAAAGTAATCCTTCCTTCCTTCCTTCTTTCTTTTTTTCACTATAAAGATTTCCCATTCCACTGTCTTTGAGTTTCTATTAAAGCAAGGGATGGTGGCTAACCCCCTTGCTATAGAAGCTCTGAGTAGTTTCTGTTTGTTTTCATTTCTATGGTATTTATTTATTATTTTCAAAACTCTTATACACAATTATGTCTATTTATACATACCAACATCACACATGAAAGTAAATAACTGCAAAACATGGTTCATAGAACAATGCATAATTCCATCAATGTACGATGCCCTCTGATATTTTCTATTCCATTCTATTCTTTTCAGATATATATATATAGCCAAATATATATATATATTATATATATTAGAAAGGAAAAGAAAAAAGCTGGACCAAACCCATTAAAATTATATAATGGCCCTAATTAATATGACTTTTTTTTTTTTTTGCAAAGCAATTGTACACTGATTTTCTAAGGTTTATTTGCCTCCAGAATCATGTTCATTGAGTATCTCTTGGATTTTATTTCTATAGATTACCCTTGGGAAGTGTGCATACATTTTGTAGGGATTACTGGAAGAGTGGGGATGTGATTAGCAAATAATCAGGATAAAGATAGTTTTTAATGACACCATTTAGTTCAAATTAAAGCATATTGACTTAGAAATTACAGCTCAGATAAATAGAAAGAAAAATAACTGAAATCAAGAAAGGAAAGAGTTTCATAACTCTTTCATTCTAGTCTTTTTTCCTAAACCTTCTTTAACATTTAGCCTTCTGTCCTATTACGTACTAATAAAGTAGGAGTATATATTGGGTAGAGCAAATTTAATAAAGACAAAGCCCTGTCAATCAGAAATTGAAAGGGGAATGTAAGGGTAAATACAAATAACAAGAGGCTTAGTTCTCCCCGCTAAAAATAGAAAACTACTCCTCACCTCTCTTTATTTTAAAACTTTCATTTTGGAAAACTTGTAATTGTTAGTTCTATCTGTCTTTCTCAAATGTACATAAATATTTTCAAGTGCTAAATAAACCTCTTGTTAGACTCAAAATTTAGGAATGTTTTCCCAAGAATCTCTTTGAAATATGATTATCAGGAAGATGGCACTTCTATTTCCCTTTCCGTAGAAAGGTAGGAACCTAATTTCAGTGGACATCTCACTCCAAGTTACAAAACTAGTCCCTGTCATAAAGATACAAGAAACTTATCTTTTCTTTGGATAAAGACAATTAGCTAACACAGATAGTCACCCCAATTACAGATCAATTTAGGATGAATTATGTGTGGCAATAATGTTGTCTAGTTCTCTTACCTGAGGACTATTTGTCATTCATCTTTAGAACAGGCATGTAATAGGTTTGTCTGCTTGACTATATAAAAGGGAAGATTTTCTGTCTTTGCAACCTCTTTGGTGGAGTGCCTATTATGGGACATCATATCCTTGTGTAATGCTTATTTAATAATAAAACAGCTTTCTTTATTTACTACTTTTGTGAATAGGTTTTCTGGGTTAGCAGATTCTATTTTTAATTTTATTTCCCCAAAAAACAGCCCTATACAGAAATTATATACATTTTTCTTTAGTAGAAAGGATTTCTATTTTTAAATGTTTTTGTTTCATTTTTATTAAGATTTGGAGTTATAAGAGTGGGGAAATATAAGAAGAGTCTGAGAAAAGCACAATGCGCTGATCACAAAGGATACAAAGCCTAAAAATCCCTTATTTCATGAGTGTTTTTATACTATACAATTTAAAAATTTATTATTTCTTGCTTGGAGTGGCTAAAGTAAATTTCTTTACGCTCTGATGTAGATTGGATAAGCTATCACTTCTGTTCTAGCCATGATTCTACGTTTTCATAAATAATCTATAACAGAGAAGAAGGGGGAAGGAATTCCATACAAATAGCTCCTTGATTTTTCCGAATGGCCTTTCAATTGCCACATAATTTGTTGAAAAATTAAAGCTTTACTTATGCAAGTTTAAATTATTCCTACCTTTAGAACTTAAATTTTCTTCTGAAATAAGAATTTTTACCTCTGCATAAACTAATCAAGAAAATATATTAGATAGATTTACATAAATGGTGAGCAAATATTTAAATTTTAAAAGAAATGTTACAGATTTCATTTTAGTTGCAAGTGTTCTTAAAAATCTTTTTTTGTTGTTCTTAAAAATCTAACATGATTTTTGCTCGGTTTCTGGAGCATATATCTACTATGTAAATCAATATATACTGCATAGGTATTATTTACTTTAAGAATTGTCACGTACACGGGGAAATTCAAAGTCGTACATCAAGACTAAGATAAATATAGACACCCACACTGCCCGAGTTTTCAATAGCAGATGTTCTTAGTTTATAGGAGTATGTCAAAAATAAATCAACATCTAGGACACCTGAGTGGCTCAGTAGGTTGAGCATCAGCCTCTTGGTTCCCCTGAATGGCTATATAATGGCTGTGTGATGGGGAGGGGTTAATGCGACATCAACAAGACAGACAGGACAAGGGAGGTCAGTAACTATCGGATGTCCTTTGATTTTTCTGTCACTGCTGATGTAGGGTAGCTGGCTTAATATCTTACTTGGACTGATTAGTCTTCTGGTAAATTTATTCTGCTCTGGACTTTTGGAGTAATTTGGGCATCAAAGAAATATGGCCATTTGCTCTTAAGGTATTTGTGCTTTGAAGTGCTTTAATCTTGGGTATCTGCTGTTAGTCTTATAAGGAAAATGTTACACAACAAAACTCTTCACAAGGGCAGCAGGTAGAAGTTACTCTTTATCCACACATGTCCATATTGTATGGAACAAAAAACAGGGGGTGAATTTTCTCCTATGCCATATTATAAGGAAAGCTGGATTGCATACTTCCCCACCCAACTCAACACTTAGGAAGCTGATTATTAGTCTGTCCTTGAGCAACAGGTCTAGTGTCTGATTTTTTTCCCATAATTCTTCAGGGTGTTTCCGGTGCTTACTACGGGGTTTTTATCTTCTTTTCTGCATATTCTTATTCTTCTGTATTATACTGAACTTGAAGACAGAACTTGCACAAATAGAAAGGATGTCTGCTGTATACAATATGGAGGAAACTTATGGTGATAGGTTTCATAGAATGTAAAGAAATTAGAAAATTTATTTTCCTCTAAGATGAAGGCTGGCCTTCAAGACTGTCTTCTCAACTGAACTCAAACTCACACTTAGTCAAGAGCTGACCTATTTCCTTTTCTTTGAATTGCCACCTTAACAGTTCTTGTCCCAGTGCCCTTGAGGTATATGGGTTTGGTGACCTAGAGTGACAGTTCATTACAAGCAATGCAAGAGAAAAGTATTACACAACTAAACTTCATTTCATTTTACATATTATAAGTAATTCAGACTTTTTACTACTTCATCTTGAAAATTTCTATTCATCTTTCAGACTTAGGTATGGTATCATTTCCTTAAGCAGCCTGTACTGTACCCCCATTTATAGCAAATCTTGTTTGTTTTAAACGTTAAGAGCACATATTGAAATGGCCTATTTAAATGTACTTGTCCCCACTTTTCTGAAAGTCTGTAGATAAAGGAACCTTGTCTATTTCATCTTTTTAGCCCTTTACATGTGTTAGGTAACACAGAACTTGGGATAAAATAGGCAGATAAGTAAAGTTCTTAAAGGCAAATGTAAATATATTTATGATAGTATTAGTTTCATTTTCTGTTTAAAAAGATTTATAATTTGAAAGCCTTTCAATGAAGCAGAAAGCATATCTGTCTAAAATCACTCTAATTTGATACATTATTCAGATATCAAAATAAAAAAAAACAAATCAAATAATCAGATTTATAATCATAGTAATTATATCAAACTTGATGTGAAGGAAAAATAACTTCATTTGAAATCTTAAAATATATGCAAATAATATAGGTAGCTACCATGGGGAAGAGAATTGGAAGGATGATTAGAGGACTGGGTAAAAGTTATATATATTTTCCATCAAGAGATTAAAATTTGCGATACAAAGGTCGGTAATATAACAAGGTCCCTGGAGAATCCAAAGAAAGAATGAGAGTGGATAGAAACAATAAAAAGATAAAAGGAAATAATAAGATGAGGAAAGCTTTTAGAGAGCAGTCAGCTTTAACTAAATAGGTGAAGGTGGTACAGGGGGACCAGTACTAACCATCCATTCCAATCTTCATGTGATATGCCTAACAGGACTGAAAAGTTAAAAGAACAAACGAACCAATGGAATAGCTTAATTTGTCTTAAATTCTTCTGCAGCTAGTATTCTACATGTGGATTCAATATCATCAATTAGGTACATTTTGGGGAGATTTGAAAAGTGGGAGAGACATGGAAGACATCTTCCTTGTTCTTTTGTTCATGAAGGTATGTTCATTGGGTTTTTCTCGAGTGGAAACTCCATTGTCCAGTCATAGCTTTGAGGGCACTAATCCTTGAATGGAAGACTTTGTTGATGCTAACATCAAATTCCTGATTTCCCACCTTCCTGTTGTGTCAGAGATAGCACTCACTTGGCAGTTTGCATCTTGTGCTTATTCTTATAGTCTCCTTGGAGACTCAATGTAGAACCTGCCCTTTTGACCATTCCAGCAATTTAATTTACAAAAAATTATCTATATTAAATCACTTTCTTCTTAAAATGGCTAAGCAGCTTTCCTTTGCTACTAATGGAACTAATACAACAGGTTAGGAAAATGTGATACTAACACATTATTTTGTACCAATGTTGGTATTCTGTGGTACTTTCTAAATTCTGCTTAATAAGTTGTTAACGTTATCTATGGTAAAAGAAAAGTATTATATAACTCACCTATAAACTAATAATTTTCCAAAAATTTATACTATACAGAATTCTAGACCTATAAACACATAAACACAAGTAATTATATCCATTCACATAAATAGCAAGTTCTGAACTGAGATGCTGGTAGTTCATGATGTACCTCAGTCTCTATTCAGAATTTGGTTAGTTTATTCAACAAGCATTCACTAAAACTTTCCATGTACCAAGCACAGAGATTCTTACCAGCAAAGGAAGGGAGGAAGGGAGGAAGGAGAAAGAAAAGAAAGGAAGAAGAAGGAAAATAAAAGATCATTGGGGAGCTCACAGTCTAAATTTCAGACATAATATTTAGAATAGAATTGTATTCTAATATAAATTATATATTTTAACATATATATTTATCCATACTTCTATTAGATAATATGGAAGTGAAAAGAGACTAATCTTCCAGGGAACTTTAGCTGCTTTACCATTCTGAAATGATCAATATAGAATGTATTTTCATCCCTCACTCTCATTGTCTGTATTGTTACACTTTCTATAAAATATAGTTCAACTCTAAATTCATCTGTGACCCTACAGTGCTTTAACATTAGAACAGGGTCTACCACAGGGATGCCTGGGTGGCTCAGTGGTTGAGCATCTGCTTTCTGCTCACAGGGCCCTGGGATCGAGTCCTGCATCGGGCTTTCCTCAGGGAGCCTGCTTCTCTCTCTGCCTATGTCTCTGCCTCTCTCTGTGTGTCTCTCATGAATAAATAAAATCCTACAAAAAAAAAAAAAAAAAAGAACAGAGTCTACCACAAAGTTAGTCTCCATATGGTTAAATGCCAACACTAGGCTAGAATTGTTGAGTTGAACAATTGGTTAACAACAGGTGGTTGTCACCTTCCCAATTACAGGATGTTTGTTATTTGACTTGTTAATTACCTGAGATATTCTGAAAGCTCTGATAAGCCAAAAACTGGAAAAATCACCTGGAAAACTGGAATCAGTGTGACTTCTTTGACCTTGGTAACAACTACATTAAAAATACTAATATGCCAAATACGTGGTAGAATAGATTCTGTTGGAGCTGGATTCCATAGGAAGAATAATTGAAAGAATAGAAGAGCAAATATTTATCAATGATAATAATTTCACAAGTTATGTCCTTGATCTAGAAAAACTTCCTTATCTA
Source organism: Vulpes lagopus (assembly GCF_018345385.1). Classification (NCBI taxonomy): domain Eukaryota; kingdom Metazoa; phylum Chordata; class Mammalia; order Carnivora; family Canidae; genus Vulpes; species Vulpes lagopus. The sequence goes on along the minus strand of NC_054832.1, from coordinate 25,440,743 downwards.
GGCTTTTCTTAAAGCTTTGTTCCTTGATGCATTCTTGCTATGTCAGCTTTGGCACTATTTGAAAATAAAGAAAAGAAACATCTAGTGAAAAAAAAAAAAAAACTAATGAATCCCTAGAACTATTTTTTTCTTAATGTTCCTGCCCTTTGACTACCAGTTTTTGGCTTTGTAAATACCACCAGTATTTTTGAAGGGATGATTTCACTGTATATGGTGTGTAAGATAGAAAGCACCTGAAAATTTCTCAATATTACATGACAAATAAATCAAAACTACAATTTGATTAAAATTATTTTGCCTGACAAAACTTTAGTCAGGCCCCTGAACCTTCTCCTAGATTCATCTGTGTGCTTTCATGTAAAATCCAATTTTATGAAGAACTCTGCTTCATCATTTTAGCAAGAACTCCCACCTCTCCCATATCTGATATCTGATACCCCTGATATCTTATTGGGTTTCTCATCTTTTAGCATTCCCTCGGTGATATCTGAACATCCTAGACTGCCTTCCCATAGGTTGGTTTAGCCAGAATTCCCTTTACCCCTGCAGTTTGCCTTTGTGGTTTTCCATCCACAGTTGCCCACTCTGCTTCTTGGTTGTAATTTCTCCTTGCTCATGCTATACTTAGAATCCAGTCCAGTCTCTTTTCCTCCCCATAAAGCCCCTATTGCAGTGGTCCCTACCATACCTATCACCATGGCCCCTCACCTCCCTTGAATAAAATCTTACTGCCTTTATCAATTGTCATAAATATTTTTCAAATAAACAAAATACGGGGATATGGTTTACTCAAGATGCAAGGATCTTGCATCATATATATATAGTATATTTATATACACATATAATATATTTATATACATATAAATATTTTTAAAGCTTTATTTATTTATTTATGATAGACAGAGAGAGAGTGAAAGAGAGAGAGAAAGAGGCAGAGATACAGGAGGAGGGAGAAGCAGGGTCCATGCTGGGAGCCCGACGTGGAACTCGATCCCAGGACTCCAGGATTGCCCCTGAGCCAAAGGCAGGTGCTAAACCGCTGAGCCACCCAGGCATCCCCTACATATAAATATTTATATATATTTTTTGAAATTTGATTTCACAACTTACCAAATATATAAATTTGGAAATTTACTTCACTTTTCTAAGACTCTATTTCATTATGGGGGGGGGGGGAATGAAAATATGTAATAAGGTTGAGTTGGGGATTTTAGTGGATAAGTCATGTAATAATAACTGATCAATACAAATTAGTATAGTATGAGACATGAGAGAACTGGCCTTGACTCTGCAAAACTTCAGAATCATGAAAAACAATAAAAACAATGGGACTGTTCCAGAGTACAAGAGACAGAAGAGACATAATGACCAAATGCATTGAGTGAAATTTAATTGGATCTTAGGTTAAAAAGAAATGTATAAAAGACCATTTGGTCCAACTGGGGGCATTGGAAATGGGTGATATAGTAGATGACATTAATTAATGAATGTTTATTTTCTTATTGTGATCATAATATATGCCTATATAATGGAAGTTTCTATCATTAGCAGATGCTTATGTACTTAGGGATGCAATGGAGTGATATGTGTATCTTTTTTTTCAATAGTTAAGCAAAATAAATAAAGCAAATAAAGTTTTTGTGTATTCATGTATGTGTATGTATGTTTGTGGGAAAAGAGAAAATGTGTATCAATATGGCAAAACCTTAAAACCTGATAAACCTTGATGAGCAGTATACAAGTGTCTCTTTTATCATTCTTTCAAATTTTCTGACCAAATCATTCAACTAAAATAAGTCATTATTCATAAGCTACAAAAATATTAGCATAAGTAATAATAGTAATGATAATAATAACAAAACAGCTGTGTCAGTTTAAATAAGAGTATTAAAATGAAGATTTAGAAAAAATTGTAAAGTATGTTGGGTTTTCTTTTGTATTTTCCTGAACATACAAAATGTAATAGGCAAAAAATTAAAATTAATAAAATAAATAAAATAAAATAAAATAAAATAAAATAAAATAAAATAAAATAAAATGTAATAAGCTAAAACAGAGGTCCAGGTTAGTAACTTAGAAACATATGGATGACATATTTTTGTGAGTAACATGCACATCATACTAAATATATGTTGATAGTAACAAAACACAACTCTTTGTAAAAGTATCTATAAAATGCAGAGTTATCAGTTCCATAACTAAAAAATCTAGTAATGTACTAATCATTAACTTAAGCATATAGAACCATTTGCACAGGCTGAAGGAAATATCAACACCGAGGGTAAGAAAAGCACACACTGATATTACAGATTTCTTAATTAAAAATGGCAACTACTCATTTTCTCATTAATTCTCTTGCCAACAATGATAGAATATCTGCTAGGTCTATTTCCTGAGAAACTATTCTATCAGTAGTGCCACCAATGGGTCAAAACAGTTCAGTACATTTCTTTCAAGCATTTCAATCTATATTTGCCAGTTCTTGTGGTGAGTATATTAGATTTGACATGTCACATCTCAAACTCATGAAGGCAGCAAATAGCCTAGTTGATATATATATTTCATTAAAGTGTAAGATAAATTCTAAACATCAAATGTCCACAACAATGAATTTTCATTCTTGTCAAGAAGTAGGGCTGTAATTCTCCATGAGTATCATCAGGAACCTTGTTTTCAGAGTACAACATACTCAGCGATACAGGTTTTACATGCAATTTTGAAAGGATGCTAAAGATGGGAGGGAATAGAGATTAGAAGCCCAGGCTTTGGAGTAAAACGAGTTGGGTTTAAATCTAGTTTTTGCTTTGCTGTTACTGGAAAAATCAAATCAGGTAGTCAACACAACACAACATATTGCCAGGCATGTACTAAGAACACCAACTCCGTTACTCAATAAATATGAATTGAACTCCCACTCACTGTGTGCTAGGTATTGCTCTAGGTATGGTTCATACCTAGAACATCTAGGTATGTTCATAGCAATGAACAAAAAGAACCTCCCAACCTTCCTCCACCCAAAAAGATGAAGAAAGAAAGAAAAGGAAAAATCCTAGTTTGTGTGGAGCTTATATTCTGGTGAAGGGAGGCAGACAATGCAATATACACAAGATGGTATTTTTGCAATACAAAGAGTATATTAGAAGGTGGCAAGTACTATGCACAAAAACATAGAGAATGAGGAAATTGTGGAAAGGTGAATGGGTTACAATTTTTAATACAGTGGTTAAAGAACTTCTCTTTGAAGAATGACATCGGAGTTAAGACGTGACAAAGATGATGTGGTTAGCATTCATACATATAATGGGGAAAGGCCATAGGAAATAATGTGCCTGAGTGTTGAAAGAAGAGTAGAAGCCACAGAATAAGTATTGAAATGATCAATTTGGCTTTATTTTGAGGGCATCAGAGACTAGAAGCAGATAAGTCAATCAGGTGATTGATGATAATGGGTTAAGCAGAGTGTTCACAAGGAAGGTAGTGATAAGTGATTGGATTGTGGGTATATTTTTGAAGTGGAACTGAGAGAATTTGCTGATAGATGAAATGAGGGGAAAATGAGAGAAATAGATTAATCAAAGATGTCACCAGTAATTTTGGTCTGAGCAACTAATGGTTGAAATTTCCATCAAAGATGGAGAAAACTGTAGGTAAAGCAATTTGGTAAGAAAGCAACTCAGGTGAGTTTGGGAAGCCTGTTAAGTATCTAGATGGAAGTATCTAGAAGTATCTAGAAAGCAGCTGAGTGTCTAGAGGTTTAATAGGACATGCCAATGTGAATACAAGGTTGACACATGCATGGTATTTAAAACATACAACCGGATGAAATCTCTGAGGTAGTGAGTTAAGAAGAAAAGAGGACAAAGGACCACTAATATTAAGTGATCAGGTGGAGGGAGAGAAAACTGGTAGAAGGAAAACACAGAGAGTTGTAATGTTCTGGAATATAGGGAATAAAGAGAAGTGAGCATTTAATACTGAGTTACATATGGCTAATTTGTCAAGTAAGATGTGTACAGAGAATCAACTAATACATATAACGATGTGGAGGATATTTTTGACCTTGACAAGAGATCTTTTAGTACCACAGTAGTAGTGAAAATCTATTTGAAACAGTAGGTTTAAGCGACTATGGGAAAAGGCAAATTAGAGACAAGTCAAAGTGACCAACTCTGTTGAGAAATTTTCCAACAAATAAAAGCAAAGATACGGGGTAATAGCTGGCAGGAGAAACAGGGCCAAATAATTTTCTTTTTTCTTTTTTTATGACGGCAAGATAAATCCACGTTTGTACAATCATGAGAATTATACAAAGAGAAAATTTGATCGTTCATGAGAAGACTGGCTGGAGCAAACTGGAGGTAGTGGGATGGTCTGGCATTGTTATTTCATTTACATTAAGAGGAAGGCCATGTAAATAGGTAATCAATTTGATATATGTGTAGATCTGGTGGTAGATACAGTATATAATTAATACTATCCTACATAAGATTAACTCTAAAAGGAAACATGTGAATGTTAATTAGTTCTTTAACTCCTGCTATAGCTCAAATAGAAGCTGATTAAATTCAAATCCATGAAATCAAAATTATTTTTGCATATATACTGATAAAACTAGTCTCTAACACAACTAAAATACATTTTTTCTTTTGTGTATATTAAAAGGAAAATTGACCAGTGGCTACTTTTATTTGCTTTTGTAACATCAAGAGTGCTCAAAATTCCATACCTAATTTAGAACAAAGACAAAATGTTCCAAGGCATTTTTTTCCAATGAACCATTATTTAAATTGTGAAGTTTATAAAAATTTGGATTTCAATTCATAAAATGTTTAGTTCTTATTAAGTTTTAACTTGTGAAGTGGGACTTAGGCATGAAAGGACAAGAAATATGATACTACAACCTGTGTATGATTGTTCTGTATGTGTAGGCTGCTACTTCCTATTGAGAGACATTAATAATGATTATGTAAGTATCATTTACATGGAATATGCCAATGATATTAATTAGCACTCATTTCCACTTCCTCCTAAGCTTAAAATGCAGTCTTAGTATTTAGCAAATGACTATAATTTGGCCAACAATCAAGATAATTTTAGGAAGAGCAGGAAAAACAATAGGAAAGCAAGGAGTATAATAGTTTGAATTTTTGCATCCTCCCCACCCCAAATTCTTATACTGAAATTCTAATCCCAAAGTGGTGGCATTCAGAGGAAGGGCCTTTGGAAGGTGATTAGGTGATAATGATAGAGTCTTCATGAATGGGATTGATCTCCTTATAAAAGATACCCCAGAAAGCTCCCTTGTCCCTTCTTTCACATGAGAGCACAGCAAGAAAGTGACAGTCTACAATTTGAAAGAGGGCTATATCATCAGATACCAAACTTACTAGTGACTTGATCTTGGATTTCCCAGCCTCCAGAACTGTGAAAAATAAACTTCTGTTGTTTGTAAGCTCCCTATGTGTGCTATTTTTGTTATAACAGCCCAGTGAACTAAAACAGGGATGTAGCTAGGGAAGGTACATACATAGAAAGAGGGTGATATATATTTGTAAGACTTTTACTGAGCAGGGTACCTGGTGCACAGTACTTGACAACAGTATTTGTTGTTTAGATGTGGAGCTAACAATCAGTTGATATTTTAGAAGAGAGAACGTTGTTCATTCAACTAGTAAGTTTTTAGTCTTTACTATTTAGAAATTCTTCTTTTTTCTATACTTTTACTTGTATAGTTAAGACAATAAAGTAGCTGAAGATAATCCAAATACTCATTAAATTAGAGTAAAAACTGCAGAGAAAAAAAGTGATTTGATAATTGATGTATGACATTAATTTTAATGGAAAATAATACTGGGCAACATAATGATGCCACATGATAAGGATAAACACAAGAACCAATGAAGATGGGATTCAAAGGAAAATATGTCATTAAAGCTCACTTTATTCGCCAATTTAGGTTATGACCAAATCAAGAAATAAAGAATTAAAGACAAAATGACTGTGTTACTTAAATTACTTGTTTACCATCATTCTTCAAGTATTTTTAAACCAAAAAATATAGAGTATTAAGAAGTCTCATATGCTATTAAATCTGTAATTTTTCTTAATTTAAAATATATAGAGTCCAAATTAAATCTATAAAAAGATATAATTACTTTGAATAATCATCTCATTCACAGCTTTTCATATACTGTGTTAAGGAGGCATATGAACTACCCAGCAACAATTTGTCAAAGAGATAAATTGTGGACTGTATCTGATTTTTCAACAACTGATTATAATTAATGGGTTGCAGTGCTACAGATATGAAATTATGAGCAAGGCAACATAAAAGATTTATTTTATTGAGTAATCATAATTTTCTGTGGCTTCTTTCCAACTCTGTTTAGCATGTGAACAAGATATTTTCTGTTGAATTAAACTAACAAAAGGGATGATTGAGTCCTTAACCTCCAAGGACTCTCCTTGGAGGGTGTTACATACTGCTTCTAAGATATTTAATAATTCAGTATAAATGGCATAATTTTCCTCCTCAGTTTGGAAATTGAATTTTTAAAAAATGCCTACCTCAGCATATATATATATATAATACATATCATATATGTATATATATGATAATGATAAATAAATAAAATGATAGTCATAAATAAAAAAATGATAGTCAAAACTTGTTTTCATTTTTACACATTTTATACTAATAGCATTATATTATTTTACAACATGTGATTTTTGAGATCTAGAATTGATTTCATAGCATTAATCTATTTTATATTACTTTTCTGAAATAAGTACACTTTACCCAAATATTATTCAAAATGAAATACAATAGTGAAATACTATTAAATTCTAAATGGTATTTTTGAATACCATTCAAAATGTTTTTAAAATGTGGACTCCCTATATGAGAAGCATTTCATTGACCAGAAAAAAATCAGATAATTGAATCTTAATATTGAAAATTTGACTTGTATTTTCCAGACTGTAAACTCTTGTGTTGTCTCAGCATCAATTTGAAACTATCTGGTGTCATGCTAATTTCCTTTTCTGACTAGCATTTTCTTGTTTATCATAAAAAACAAAAGGCATTAACACTATCATTAATTGGGGGTAGTCATTTGATAGAAAATGCAGATCATTTAGAAGTATTAAGCTTTGTCAGCTGGAGCCCTAATTTCCCTCCATTAAGAGTAGATAAAGTGCTCTCAAGACAATAAACTGATTATGACAACCTAAGAGTGCAAGTAAATTTATTAGATGAATGACTTGGGAAATTAAACAATAAAAACAGAGGTAATATAAAATTCCAAAACACTGGGCCGAGAATATATGAATTAGAAGGGGGGGCAGTTCAAGAGAATGGCATAGGAAGACTGAAGTCATCTCCTTCCATGGACACACCAAAGGTATAGTTACATATAGAATAATAATTCCTCTAAAAAGACTTGAACATTTTCTCGAAAACTAGTTGCACAGCTACTCCACAAAAAAAGGATAAGAAGGTCCATTGAGATAGGTAGGAGAGGCAGACATGTGATCTTGTCAAATCCTACCCCTTATGCAGAACCCATTAGTGGGAGGGATCTTACAAAAACAAGTGCATCCCTGAGGAGTGAGAGGTTCAAGCCCCACATCAGGCACCCCAGTCCTTAGGATCTGCACCTGAAGGACTAGCCCCTACAATGTCTGGATTTGAAATCCAGCGGGGCTTATGTCCAGGAGATTCAAAGGAAATCAATACTCTGCTCTTAAATAGCTCATAGACAGACCCACTTACCCTAGGAACCAGTATAAAAACAGCAGGTTGAAAAGTGCCTAGACCATATGTGAAGGAGATTCATTAGCTAATTTTAAAGCATCTGCCAGAAAGGCAGGGCCCACTGAAATTTTGTCCAGGGATAGAGATGCTGAAGGGCACCATTTTTGCACCCTCTCTACTTTGCTAGCACTCTTTTCCCTACCCCTGTGCTCTCCTGCAGCCTTGCCCCACAAAACCTGGCAGATGGGCTTTCACTGACATGGTGTTGACCTTCAGCCCAGTCCTGCCAAAGGTGGAACATGGGCATGTTCCAAAGCAGTGCTCCTTTATGGCCCCAAGAAAACTGGTGGAAACTTACAGTCCATATAGGAAATGCCCTGGCTTTTGTGGACAGAGGGTCTGCATTTCTGGGCTTCAGGGACTGAAACAACCGAGAGACAGGTTTTGGTAGGCTATTATTCATGTGGTACTATATAGACAACACTCTGAAACACATTCCCAGTCTTCCTGTGACCCTCTCTTTACGACTGGCTTACCTAATATACAGAAACAAAAACAGTCAAGCAAAAATGAGGAAACATAAGAATATGTTCCAAATGAAAGAATAAGATAAAACCCGAGTGAAGCAAGTATGAGAACCAAAGTTAATGAACTCAAAGATAAGTAATTTACCTGATAAAAAGTTTAAAGCAATGGCCATAAAATTACTCACCAATCTCTGGAGAATGGATGAACATAAAGAGAATTTCAATGAAGAAAGAGAAAATAGATAGAAACTTCCATATCCAGAAAGCCTAGATAGTTCCAAATAAGATGAACCCAAAGATATCTACACCAATATGCATTATAATCACAGTGTTAAAAGTTAAAGATAAAGAATCTTAAAGTAGCAAAAGAAAAACTACTTCCCATTGACAAGGGAAATCCTATAAGATTATTAGCATATTTTTCAGCAGAAATTTTTCAGGCCAGAGAGAATGGCATGACATATTCAAACCACTGAAAGCAAAATCTTCCAACCAAGAATGGTCTCCTGTCAAAGTTATTATTCAAAATTGAAGGAGAGATAAAGAGTTCCCAGATAAGCAAAAGCTAAAACAGTTCATGACCACTAACCTAGCCTTATAAGAATTGTTAAAGCTACTTTTTTAAGCTGAAAAGAAAGGGTACTAATTAGTAATAAGGAAACATAAACATTAGCAAAATGAAAACTAAAAATCATACAATCATTTCATAGATGTAGGAAAATCTTTTCCCAAAATTCAACATTTATGATAAAAACTCTCAACAAAATTGGTATTGATGTATCCCAACATGATATGGTCCATATATGGCAAGCCCACAGCTAATGTTCTACTCAAAGATCAAGAATAAAAACACCATCAGGTTGACCATCCTCACATCTTTTATTCAATATAGTTTTGGAAGTCCCAGCCAGAGCAATTAGGTAAGAAAGATAAACAAAATTAACCCAATTGGAAAGAAAGAAGTAAAACTGTCAATATTTGTTGATGACATGATTCTATATATAGAAAACCCCAAAGACTTCATCAAAATTTCTTGGAGCTAATTGAAAAGAGAAATTAAGAAAATAATCACCTTTATATTTTCATCCCCCCCAAAAAAAATCTAGGAATAAATTTCATCAAGTAAGTAAAAGACCTGTATACTGAAAACTATAAGACACTGATGAAAGAAAGTGAAGAGTATACAAATAAATAGAAAGCTATTCCCCGCTTATGGATTGAGCCAATTAATTTTTTTAAGATTTTATTTATTTATTCATGATAGACACACACAGAGAGAGAGGCAGAGACACAGGCAGAGGATAAGCAGGCTCCATGCAGGGAGCCCAACGTGGGACTCAATCCCGGGACTCCAGGATCATGCCCTGGGCCGAAGACAGGTGCTTAAAGCACTGAGCTACCCAGGCTGCCCCCAATTAATATTCTTAAAATGTCCACATTACCCAAAGCAAGCTACAGATGTCTATCAAAATATCAATGGTTGGGGCACGTGGGTGGCTCAGTCAGTTGAGCATCTGACTCTTGATTTTAGTTCAGGTCATGATTTCAGTGTCCAAGGATCAAGCCTTGTGTCAGCTTCTTATGCTCAGTGGCAAGTCTGTTTGAGAATTCTCTCCTTCTGCCCCTCCCTCTCACCTGTGTGTGTGCTCTCTTGCTCTATTTAAGACAAATGAATAGAAAATAATTCATAATAATAAATGGATAAAGAATAGTAGTAATAAATCTTTAAAAATATTAATGCCACTTTTCACAGAAATAGACAAGACAATTTAAAAATTATATATGGAACTACCAGAAATCCTAAATAATCTTGAGAAAGAACAAAGCTTCAGGCATTATGTTCCCTGATTTTAAAATATATTAGAATATTATAGTAATTAAAACAGTTACAATTATTTAAAAAAATTAACCTCATTGGGGTAGCATTATATTTATATATGATATGATATATAAAAAATATTTTTTTCCTTTGTGACATGAAAAAGAGAGTGCCTATTTTAGACACTTGATGCTACTGTGTCAGGCTACCAGATCAATACTGTTAGTAATCTTATTTTAAAGGATCTCATTTTAAAAGATGCTTAGCATTGCTCATCGTCAGGGAAATGCAAATCAAAACTACAGTGAGATATTACCTCACATCTGTCAAAATGGTTAAAATCAAAAACATAAGAAACAAGTGTTGATGAGGATATGGAAAAAAAGAAACTCTCTTGCACTCTTGGTGGAAATGCAAACTTCTGTGGCCACAACATAGAGGTTCCTTAAAAAGTTAAAAATAAATCTACCCTATGATCCAGTAGTTGCACTTTGGAGTATTTACCCCTAAAATACAAAAATGCTAATTCAAAAGGATACATGCACCCCTATGCTTGTAACAGCATTACTTATAACAGCAAATTATAGAAGTAGCCCATATCCACTGACAGATAAATGGATAAAGAAGTGGTATATATGTACAATGGAATATTACTCAGCCATAAAAAGATTGAAATCTTGCCATTTGCTACCACATGGATTCAGCTAGAGAGTATAGTGCTAAGCAAAATAACTTTGTCAGATAAAGACAAATGCCATATGATTTTTATCATATGCAAAATTTAAGAAACAAAACAAAAAAGGCTGGGAGGCGGTGGAGAAAAAGAGAGAGAGGCAAACCAAGAAACAGACTCTTCACTATAGGGAAGAAACTGATGGCTACCAGAGGGAATGTGGGTAAGGGGGATGAGTGAAATAGGTGATGGGGATTAAGGAGTGCCTGATGAGCACCAGGTGTTGCATGGACGTGTTGAATCACAATACTGCAAACCTAAAACTAATACAATGCATGTTAACCATCAGGAATTAAAATAAACACTTAAAATAAAAAAAAAATTAAATCCTGCTAATTAGGTTACATAGTATTTATAAATATAGATTGCACAATTAAAAATAGGGAAAAACTCAATTATACAAAAATGGACTGAACAACTTTAGTAAAGAAAACTGGAGAAAGAAAAAATAATTTGTAAGTTACAAGGTAATGGTATTGAAGTAATAAAAACCTCTAAGAACACATATATTTACTACTTTTGTAAACATCATGTTATGATAAAAGCTTTTAATAACATAATAAGATCATGTTAGGTTTATTCAGAGAGAAAGATCGAGAACACCACTGAGAGATATAGTAGCAAAAAACCAATATTGACTTTAAACTATAATAATTAAATGTTAATCTCAGTAAGAAACTAACACTTTTCTTTGACTTTGGGCAAAAATGTTACTGTCTGTGTTGAGATTTGTACAGGTAAAATGCAGATAATAATAATATCACAGAAGGGTACTGTGAAGCTTAATTAATTTCTCCAGAGTGTTATGGACATGAGAAAATGTACAAGTAGTCTGGGCATTTAATCACTATTACTCCTCCAGGAGTTTTCTTTTGATATTGCCTGAGGAAGCTAGATGGAAGACTGCCAAGTTACTGAACACCCAGAAGGAACTAGAATACCTTGTACTGAACAGTAAAACAAATGAATTAAAAGCTAGCCTTTTGGAAGAAATCTTAAGGAAATGAAAAAGTTGACTACTTGGGGATGGCAGGGGGGATCAAATAAATTAACATTACAACTTACAGGGTTTTTTTAAAAGATTTTATTTATTTATTCATGAGAGACACACAGAGAGAGAGGCAGAGACACAGGCAGAGGGAGAAGCAGGCTCCATGCAGGGAGCCCAACGTGGGACTCGATCCTGGGACTCCAGGATCATACCCTGGGTTGAAGGCAGGCACTAAACCGCTGAGTCACCCAGGGATCCCATAACTTACGGTTTAAAAAAAAAGAAAAGTCATGTATGTATGTGAGCCAAAGGTCCTAAAAGAGAAGGAGGGAGGAAAAGAGGAGATGGAGACGTTGAGAGAGGGGGAGGGAGGGAAGAGAGGGTTACCTACACACACACACACACACTACAAATATCTACATATATTTATATGTATATACATATTTATAAATATGTATATTTTAGATGAAGAAGGAAAAGCAAGAGGATGATATATGGGGTAGAGCAGACAAAAGGAGTAGGTATGGGATAAGGTCATTTTTGAATACTAGTAAATTGGGAAAATATAATTCAGAAGGTCATAAAATTTTAGTGTTTAGAGAGCTATTATAACTCTTCAAAATTTAAAAAAAAAAAGATTTGTGCAGTAGAATTAAGATTGATATTCCAAAGTCAAATGATTTAGTGAGTTATTTAACTCAGAAATGATAGAACATTAGTGCTCCTAGTCAGGACTGAATTCATAAAGCCTTTGTGAAGATTTACTAAAAACTAAAAATATTTCCATGTAAAACACTCAAAAGGATGTTTAGCAGATAGGAAGTGCTCAGTACATTTTAGAAATTACCATTACTCAAATTATAATGAATGCAAATACTGCAGTTGCACTGATTTCTTGCTGTGTCATTTTTTCTCTTTTATATCAAATATTTTACATTTAAATTATTAACAGTGAATACCTGCTACTTTAAGAGCAATCCCAAGTCATAGTTTGAGTGATACCAAATTTTTCCAGATCATTTTCAAACCTGTAACATATTTCCCCCATGGAATCAATGTTATGTGTGAATGTTGTTTGTGCTAGACAAAGTAGCAAGCTATTTCAAAATAAGAGTAGCAGAAAATCATTCATTCATTGGTCACGTGTAAAACAACTACTTTATATCAGTCCTTTGCAAGGTAATATATCACGAAAAAGAAGAATGGACATTGGTCCAAAGCAGTTTAGTATCTAGTGAAGAGAATTTAAACACATAAATGTGTGAATAAATTAACAACTGATAAACGCTACATAAGAACAAGCAATGTGAAATTTCTGAGATATAATTACATTTGCAATGACAATTCCCAAGAGAGATAAAATCTTTAATAAAATACTTCCTTGTATCATACTCATTCCTCTGTACTTTTTACAGCTTCTCAAGCAAAAGTCTGGACAGTGAAAGGTCCCTGATTTATAGAAATGGAGGGAAGTAGAAAAAGAACTCACTAGACACGTGTCTTGTTCTGGTAATCCCTCTGGTGGTGTCAGAGAACATACATGATTTAAAAAAAAAAAAAAGATTGTTTTCTGTGACAACACTTGAGTTCTGAAACACTTGAGTGAAAAAATAAAAATAATTTCTACCCAAACCTTCCAGTTACTCTACTAATCTAGCTTGTCCTATATACAATTAAATAGGAGCTGAAGTTTATTAAATAATGGTTATTTAAAGACTGCTAAGAATTAAAACACACACACAGGAAATCCTAGGAAAGTTAGCAAATCACAATGTGAGTGGAGAGAAAATTACTGCATGTTTGTCCTTTGTTTGCCCAAAACAACTCAGCAAGCAAACAACTCAAGTATATTAAATCTCAATGAGAGGTACTAGTCTTGGCAATGATGGGGAGAAAAAAAAAAGATTTTGGATCAGAGGTTTTCATATAAGTACTCACTGAAAGTATTCTGTATTCAAATCTCAGATACTCATTTCTTAAGTTTATTTGACAAATGTTTATAATTTTATGTTCCAGCAGCGTAACATCTAGACTGAAGATAAAGATAGAATTATTGCAGACAAGCAGCTTATGGTCCAAGTATAGGAGAAAAAATATAAACCAGTACTTGCCAAAACATGCATGTTGCTTAAGGTGATCCTAACTCGAGGTCAGCTCTCTCCTTGAATGGATCTATTGGGTCAAAATCATTTTAGGAAAATGAACGTTTCAGGCACATCCATGCTAATAATATTGATCACTGTCACAGCCTCACTGTCCTTATAGAGAAATCTGCCAGAAACAACATCACATGTTTTACTGTCTTTATGGATTTATCATCCATCTTTAACTCTTTGGAAAGGAATTAGTTGTAGGCGGAGTTTAAAATAAATCCCCATCACCCTCTTACACTGTTGGTGGGAATGTGAACTGGTGCAGCCACTCTGGAAAACTGTGTGGAGGTTCCTCAAAGAGTTAAAAATAGACCTGCCCTATGACCCAGCAATTGCACTGTTGGGGATTTACCCCAAAGATTCAGATGCAATGAAATGCCGGGACACCTGCACCCCAATGTTTATAGCAGCAAGGTCCACAATAGCCAAACTGTGGAAGGAGCCTTGGTGTCCATCGAAAGATGAATGGATAAAGAAGATGTGGTTTATGTATACAATGGAATATTACTCAGCCATTAGAAACGACAAATACCCACCATTTGCTTCAACGAGGATGGAACTGGAGGGTATTATGCTGAGTGAAGTAAGTCAATCGGAGAAGGGAAAACAGTGTATGTTCTCATTCATTTGGGGAATATAAATAATAGTGAAAGGGAATATAAGGGAAGGGAGAAGAAATGTGTGGGAAATATCAGAAAGGGAGACAGAACATAAAGACTCCTAACTCTGGGAAACGAACTAAGGGTGGTGGAAGGGGAGGAGGGCGGGGGGTGGGGGTGAATGGGTGATGCGCACTGAGGGGGGCACTTGACGGGATGAGCACTGGGTGTTATTCTGTGTGTTGGTAAATTGAACACCAATAAAAAATAAATTTATTATAAAAAAATAAAAAATAAAATAAAATAAAATAAATAAAAAATAAAATAAAATAAATCCCCATCAACGTATTTTCAAAATCTAAATGTTTTTACATTACATACTTCAAGAACCAAGGTGATAGGTTCTTTTCAGTTTTATGAAGAGACTAGGTTTAAATTATAATTTAGTAGTTTACTTCATGTTTGGATGCCCAGCAGCCAGTACAGTATTAGGCATAGAAGTATACAATACATATAGGGTAAATGAATACGTGGTTTCATTGCTTTTGGACAAGTTAAATACCAATCTCCTTGACACTGATGGATCTCCCCAAGGCCCTCAACCTTCCCCTCCCCGTATTCCTACAAATGCTTTTTATACCAGCAACAGAAAGCTTTCTTCATAAACACCTTTGTTAGATTTGGCAACTCTCCATTAAAAACTCCTTCTCATGTTACTAGGTCCATTCACACTCTGACCTACCTGTCTTCACAGGCACTGCAGCATGGATTCTCAGCATTTTAGTCCCATGCACCTGCCCACAGCATCCTGAATACCACATGTCACCCTATACTTTCATACCTATGTGAACTCCCCTCAGCTTGCCGTATCATTTCTCCATTCCTCTGCTTAATAATTGTGTTCATGATTCAGGATTCCACTGGCCTATGAACTCTGAAGGTTTTCCAGAAGTATAAATCATTTTTAGTGTTCTTCAGAGTATTTTCCTCTACTGTTCTATAGAGTTTTGATTATAATATTATAATTCTATGTTTGTGTATTTATCTCCCCTGCTGGGATGTGAAATATAAACTATACTGTTTTTCATTTTGTATTTCTAGGGTAGTGCTAGGCTGTGGTAAATTCTGTTGAATAAATAGGCCAATGAATGAATGAATGAATGAGTGAATATATTTTTGTCAGTGAAGAATGGGAGAAAATCTTTGGACCCATGCCAGCACCTAGTTCCCTGACAGAAATTAGAGCTGCTGTTGCTTCTTCTTTTTGAACTAATAGGCTAATAGAAATAACTGAATCAAATTTGTAAAATTGTACTGCTTTCAATTTGTTCTCTAGTCAGAATTTTTTTTAGTACTTCAATATTGTTAATATTTACCTCTTGCACTTACTTTTAGAAAAGTTAAGGTAGCTTTCAGTGGGAATAAAAATCGAGCAGAGAGTAAGACTTGAAGTTAGGCAAAAATAATTGGATAAACCATTGGGAGATTTTCTGTATCCAGCAAAAATTGCTTGAAAGGAAGGAGTGTGTAAGTGTAGGTACAAGAAAACATTGTATATAAAAGAGCACATTATTTTGGGAAACTTCTGAAAACTTGCAGGATACCAAATTTAGTAATAGGTAGGGATGCAAGCATTTAATTAGCACCATTTATGGCAAACTCCCTCTCTGGACGATTTTTGGATTTATGTAACTAGAGCTTTATCTCTTTAATTTCAGACTTTAGTCTTTTGTTAAAAATGCTAAAACTAAAAAAAAAAAATAACCAAAATGCTAAAACTCTCCACTAAAGTCATATTTTGATCACTCTCTGATGTTTGACACTTCAAAGTGATCAATAGCTACAGGCAGATTTTCCTGAAAAGTGCGAGATAGAGCTTGGCATAGAAGGTTTAAAGGAAAAAGTAGGAGAGATTACAAGTCCCGCCTTGCCCTGGACACTTCCAGCTTATGCCTATTGTGCCAGTATCATAATTAATAGCATTGCATATAATTCTCAGAAGTGTCCTACTTCAAACAATAAATTATATTGTTCCCTAGACAATGAAAAAAGAGAAAAATGCGAGTGATGAGGTACATAATAAAGCTGCGGGATGTGCTAGAACCAAATATAGACATCATAATGACTGACCCTGATTCCTCACAACTAATACTTTTAATTCTAAAGGAAGCTTTACCTGCACATCTTATTTATACAGTCTAGCAATATGGTAACAATGAAGAAGAACCTTTTCTTGACCTTTCTAAGTAATGAGTTTATGAATCCATTACTGTAGCTTACATTTCCCCCATTAAGATCTCTATTGCAAATTAAAGCACTTAGTGTCAGAAGTAGATTATTTATTAATGTAAATCATTGTCTAAGCTCATCTCCTATTCTTAGAATTATGATTGCATTCTGATGATAGTTTGATTGATAGCTAGGTGAAAAATACTCTTGATCAGTAATGAACGTGTATAATCATGTGGTGATATAGCCTGACCTTGGTTTATAGATTGTGGTGTATTCCTGCAGATGAAAGTTGAGGGAGACTAGGGGAATTAGCTCAGGGATCCACAAGTGTGGTTATGTATCAGTGTGACATTTTTGAAGTAGAAAGTCAACTAATATTTAAAGTGACTAACCACTCATTTTATGAATTTGAAGTTTGCATCTCAATGATTGATTAAATAATCCTTTCAAAGTGTAGAGTATTAAAGATCCAACTGTTTCATCTAATTATCAGGGAAGTCCTTGGTATATAAGTGTTCAGTAACAATCTGAACACATTACAAAACAATATCATAACATGAAATTATTCACTAATGAAATGACCACTTAGATAATATTTTGCAAACATCCCAATACATTTAGCATTAGCACATAGCTCCTTTGGTGCAAACATTTTGGAAAGTAAATTTTACAAATCTTGTAAAACAATGATGACATGCTAGGTATTCCAGAAGAGAAATGTTTGAATTGTAAAGATATGAGAGTCTCTTAAGGAAAAGTGGAACCACCATTGACTATTTTCTCAACATGTCTCTTACTATGATCATGTTATACAAGTCAAATGTGAAATGAAAAATACTGTATTGCACTTAATATTATTTTAAAATATGGCCAAAAGAACAAGTTAGCATTTGACTAAATTTTTGTGTATTTTAAGAATTTTTGTGCCATTGAAATTAAGCTTAAAAGGAATGCAATTTAATAATTTCCATTTCAAGATAAATATTTTTGCAATTCTTTTCATTTGTAATATACAGCAGAACTCTAGGTAGTTTTTAGGTGATTCATCCTAAGTGGTTTCTTTTTCCAAAAAGATTATGTTCAAATAGGAAGATTTTCTATAATTTCCTAATTCACTCACTGAATATCCTAACAATGTCCTTCTAGAAGCGGTTCTGCAAGTTTGCAAGTTTTCAAATAGTCCAACAACAACAAAAAAAGTTATAAAAATTCACCTAAACAAATCCAAACTAATGTAAGTAATATATGCTAAAAGTATTCTGTGTAAGGATAATTTAACTTAGAAATTCTTTTTTAACCATGAATGTTAAGGACAGAATGAATTTGAAATGGAAAAGTCATTCTTCTTAAAATTCTATATTTACCGAAATAGATACACAGTTCCAATATTTATATCTTATTCTTATGTACTCTCATCTTTTCTATATGAATGTCTACACAGTTTTTTACTCATCCTTAACGTTTCTTTCTCTGTAGTGTCTTTGATGAAAGCTGTAGTTGATTTCAAATACGCTTTTTCCTACATCCCATTATAGTCACTGATGAGTTTCAATCTCCTTATTAAGGCCAGAAACCCAGAGAACACTAAATTCTCCATTTTTAGTCCACAAGTCATATCTCCAGGGCTTCTTTTATTCCTACATCTTGAAAGAATCATAGATTGTCAGAGAGATTCTTGATACAGTGGGGAAAAATTCTATTTTGTTTTTTTAGACTGATTCCACTAAACTCTATGTGACCTTAAAGAAGTCCCTTAACCTCTTTGTATATCAATTTCCTGCATGTAGGTAGAAAGGCTCAAAATGGTTATTCTAGCTCTAAGAATCTATGTACATCACCTAAGTTCCATCTCACCAAAGGGAAAAAAAAAGAGAAGAAAATCCAGTCATAGACAATCCATATATTGTCAGATAACATGCATGGCTTTTTTCCCCCTCATAATATATTTCTTTTGGATGTCTGAATGTTAAATTTTAACTACATAATTTTTAAATGGGTTTTTGTACTTTCTATCTCAATTTATCATGTCTCCTATGATATGGATATCATACATATTACCGTTAAACTCTCATATGATCACATATTATAAGGAAATGGGACACACCAAGAGCCTAATTAGAGGAAATGCAATCTCAATCTTATTTGGCATTCTTGCTAATGCTGATGTCAATGACCACAGAGAATTATTTGGAAGAAATCTGCATTGTTAAAAATACAGCAAAAGTGTATATTTCCAAAATTGTTGTACACAAATATTAGGATTAAAAAAAAAGTCAGTCTTAGAACCTTTGGCATTACTTGTTTGTGGTATAAAATTATGATACAAAAATTAAAAGATACTTTTTATGTCTCTATTCCTTTCATTATGCACTGTCAAACCTATCTCCTCTTATCCTGTTTCCATTTTTTAAAATGTTTTATTTATTTATTTGAGAGAGAGAGAGCACGGAGCAAGGGGAGAGACAGAGGAAGAGGAAGGAGCATGATCCCCACTGAGCTGGGAGGCCATGGGACTCAATCCCAGAATGCTGGGATCGTGACCTGCGCTGAAGGCACGTAACTGACTGAGCCACACAAGTACCTCTCCTCTTTCCATTTCTAATAAGTGGTTTTCCTTGCCAACTATTAACCATGTTTTAATAAGGAGCTAATAATGATAAAAAATATTTCTTATTTAGGATATAGGTTTTAATATTTTCCGTTTTGCTTTTTTCACTTACATTGCATGTCCAGAAAATCATTTATCTGTTTTTATAGATCTTCCTCCTTCTTTTTTTTTTTAATTTTTTATTATTATTATTTATTTATGATAGTCATACAGAGAGAGAGAGAGAGAGAGAGGCAGAGACACAGGCAGAGGAGAAGCAGGCTCCATGCACCGGGAGCCTGACGTGGGATTCGATCCCGGGTCTCCAGGATCGCGCCCTGGGCCAAAGGCAGGCACCAAACCGCTGCGCCACCCAGGGATCCCTCTCCTTCTTTTTTATAGCTGAGCCATTGAAGATTAAAAGATAAGTGAAACATAGTTCCCTTAAAAAGTCTAGTGAAGAAGATATTTATATATACACAACAAAAAAATTCAAAAAGAGACATATTGAAGATATGCATTTTATTATTTAAACTCAAAGAAAGAACAGTTCACATTAATTCCAAGGAAGTCTGGTTGGGATTCATAGAGCAGGTAATGGAACTGGATAGGAAAGCAGAGGTTAACCAGGAGGAAAAGTTTGTGGAAGAACATGTAGATAGGGTGAACAGCATATACAAAAGGCCTAGACTAAATGATCCTGCAGAACAAGGTTTATGCTGCTTATCACACACATGTTGCCTATTCAAATCTGTTTGTAAAACTTAACTGTACAGAAGTAATACTAGGTTTAAGAATGTTGAATATTTTCTTAAAGATTTTATTTATTTATTCATGACACACACACACACGGAGGCAGACACAGGCACAGGGAGAAGCAGGCTCCACGCAGGGAGCCTGATGTGGTACTCAATCCCAGGGACCCCAGGATCACACCCTTGGCCAAAGGCAGGCACTAAACTGCTGAGCCACCCAGGGATCCCCAGGATGTTGAATATTTCTGAATGTTTGGCCACAAGAAGCATAATTAGGAGAATAATAGGCATGAGGTTGAATAAATATAACTGGGATATAGTTTGAGAAAAAGAGCTTCATCTTTTTTTTTTTTTTACAATACAGATTTATAAGTTAAAGTCATTATAATAAATGAATTTCCCAGCAAGAAGTTGAGAATAAAAGGACAGAACTGGGAAGAATATATTTTAGAACTCAGAAGGAAGATGAGGAGCCAACAAAAGGGATGAAGTGAGTATATACGGAGACTGAAATCATGTCTCAGAAACCAAAGGAAGAATATGTTAATAGTAGGGAATTACCGATATTTCAAACTCCACAGAGGCCTGAAGTTAGCTGAAAACTTAAAAAGAAAAAGTTGGTGTCATATGCCATGAAGAGATGCTCATCATCACTCAGCATCAGAGAAATACAAATCAAAACCACAATGAGATACCAGTTAGAATGGCTAAAACGAACAAGTCAGGAAACAATAAATGTTGGCAAGGATGCAGAACAGAGAAATGGGAACTCTCTCATACTGCTGGTGGGAATGCAAGCTGATACAGCCACTCTGGAAAACAGTATGAAGGTTCTTCAAATAGTTAACAATGGTGCTACTCTATGACCCAGTTATTGCACTACTAGGTATTTACTCCAAAGATACAAGTGTAGTGATCTAAGGTGCGCCTGCACCCCAATGTTTATAGCAGCAATGTCCACAATAACCAAACTATGGAAAGAGCCCAGATGTTCATCCAGATGCATGGTAAAGAAGATGTGAGATATATATATATATATATTACTTACCCATCAAGAAATGAAATCTTTCCATTTGCAATGACATTGGTAGAACTAGAGGATATTTTTGTTTTAAAGATTTTATTTATTTATTCACGAGAGACACAGAGATAGAGAGAGAGACAGAGACACAGGCAGAGGGAGAAGCAGGCTCCATGCAGGAGCCTGATGTGGGATTTGATCCTGGGACTCCAGGATTACGCCCCAGGCTGAAGGCAAGCACTAACTGTTGAGCTACCCAGGGATCCCAGAACTAGAGGATATTATGCTAAGTGAAATAAGTCAATCAGAAAAAGACAATTATCATATGATTTCACCCATATGTGGAATTTAAGAAACAAAACAGGAACATAGAGGAAGGGATGGAAAAATAAAACAAGATGTAATCAGAGAGGAAGTTAAATCATAAGAGGCTCCTTTAAAAAAAATATTTATTTATCCATGGGAGACACAGAGAGGCAGAGATACGCAGGAGGAGAAGCAGGCTCCCTGTGGGGAGCCTAATGAGGGACTCAATCCCAGGACCCCAGAATCATGCCCTGAGCTAAAGACAGATGCTCAACCACTGAGCCACTCAGGTGCCTCACCTAAGAGACTTTTAACCATAAGAAACAAGCTGAGGGTTGCTAGAGGGGAGTAGAAATGGGGCTCAAAGGTGATAGGCATTAAGGAGGCACATGATGCAATGAGCACTGGGTATTATATAATACCGATAAATCACTGAACTCTACCTCTGAAACTAATATGTTGAGTATTTTAATTTAATTTAAAACATGTTGAGTATTTTAATTTAAATTAATAAAAGGTTGGTGTCATATCCAAGAAATCATTACAAGACCAAAATAATAAATTTCTCCTAGGTTTTCCTTATGGAACTCTGTAGTTTTATGTCTTTATTTAAGTCTTTAATCGATTTTCAGATGATTTGTGCATATGATGTCAGATAAAGATCCATTTTCATTCTGTTACATGTGGATATCTAGTTTTCCCAACACCATTTATTGAATACACTGTCCTTTCCCCATTGGTACACTTGTTGAAAATCAGTTGATTACATAAATGTGGGTTTATTTCTGGGCTTTCTATTATGTTCTGTTAGTCTACATGTCTTTGTTTATGCCTGTACCATACTATTTTAAAAAGCAACCAAAGTAAAAATAGACAAGTAGGACAACATCAATCTAAAAAAGCTTCTGTTCTGCAAAGGAAAATAATCAACAGAGTGAAAAAGCTTATTTATGGAATGTCAAAAATATTTCTCAAACAATATATCTTTAAGGGGTTTATATACAAAATAAATAAGGAACTTCTCCAACTCAACAGCTAAAACTAAATCATTTGGATTTAAAAATGGGCAAACAACATTGAATAGACCTTTTCCTTTTTCAAGACATACAAATGGCCACACAAGTATATGCAAAGATGGACAATATCACTAGTCGTTAGAGAAATGCAAATCAAACCACAATGAACTATCAACTCATATCTGTTAGAATGGTTATTATCCAAAAATAAATAAACAATATAAATACAAGTGTCAGTAAGGATGTGGAGAAATTCATGTACATTATCCGTGGGAATACACAATAGTACAGCTACTGTGCAAATAGTATGTAGGTTCTTTAAAACATTAAAAAAATTACCATATAATCCAGCAACCCAAATTCTGGGTAATTAAAAAACATCATAATCAGGACCTTTAAGAGACATATGTTTCTCCACATTCATTGCAGTATTATTCACAAAGTTAAGATGTGAAAGCAACCTAAATGTCCATTGGTGAATGAATGGATAAAAAAAACATGTGGGATATACATACAATGGAATATCACCCAGCCATATAAAAAGAAATACTAGGATGCCTGGGTCGCTCATTGGTTGAGGGTCTGCCTTTGGCTCAGGGGATGATCCTGGGATCCAGTCCCACATCAGGCTACCCGCAGGGAGCCTGCTTCTCCCTCTGCCTATGTCTCTGCCTCTCTCTCTCAGGGCCTCTCATGAATGAATAAATAAAATCTTAAAAAAAAAAAAAGAAAATCCTGCCATATACAACATCCTGGATGAACTTTGAGAACATTTTGCTGAGTGAAATAAGCCAGCCACAGAAGGACAAATACTGCATGAATCTACTTAAATGCAGTATCTTAAAGAGTAAAGTTCATAGAAACGGGGAATAGAATGGTGGTTGCTGGGGCTGCAAGGAGGGGGGAAGGGTGAGTTAATGTCTAACAGAATTAAAGTTTCAGTTATGCAAGACAAATATGTTCTAGAGATATGCTGAAAAACACTGCGCTTCCAGTCCAGGAAACCTCACTGCACAGGAAGATTTTTGTTGAGAGTAGATCTCATGCTATCTTTTCCCATTACAAAAAAAAAAAAAAAAAGGCAAGAAAATATAAGATTATTTGAGTAATCTAGGCAATTTAGGTATGGTACTAAATGTTGATCCCACACTGAAGTGGGTTGAGGAATGAATAGAAATAAAATGAAAGAAGCCAGTGACAAACTTTAAACTTTAAAGACACATGTGAAATAAGAAAAATTTATGAAGGGTAGTCCCAGAGGAGACGAAAAATAATGGCATCAAGAAGCTTGACAAAAACAGAAAAGAAAAATTCCTCAGATATTGGGAAGGGAAGACTTCTCAGGTGACATATGTTCCTACTGCTGAGATCCAGGTATGAGCATGGTGCCACCTAATTTTCCACCTCTACCTGCTCTGTGCCCACTCGCCACAACACCAACTTGATGTAGAACTGATTCAGAAGGAATTGGATTTCTGTTAAAAATCTCTTGAAATTATAAACTGCTGCATTATTAACACTTTCATATTGAAAATACTTCTGCATAGGCTTATAATATAACATCTCATATTATTCCTCCTTTTCCATTGTCCGCATAGTCCAAAAATCTTTTGACAGGCCATTCTATTTTTTTTTTTAATTTTACTTAAATTTTGACAGGCCATTCTTGACGCAAATAGGATAGACTCCAAAGAATGTGTAGAAAGCAAATACCTAGGTCATGAGATTAGAATTTATTCCTTTCACCTGGTAGAAAGTTCTAAGACTCTTTTCTTCCCATGAGAATGCAATCTGTACAACATGTAAAATACAGTTTGGATATTGTACTTTAAGACATACTTATTTTTCTTGCCTATCACTTAGTTGTGCTACACTTCAGAGATTTTATAGGTAAGAAAAGTCATTTAAAAACTGGATAGTAAGACAGTTGGTTGATTTTACTATGTCCTAGTTCATGGAATAGAAACATGATCCATGTTCTAGTTTTGAGGATTAAAAAATATATATATATATATATATATATATATATATATATATATATATATACACATATATATATATATAGAGAGAGAGAGATTTAAAAAATAGAGAGAGATTAATATATATATATATATATTCTACAGCCCTATCTCATCATAAAATTACATTAATAGCAGAAACTAGTATTTTATTACCATTTTTTTCTCTTTACATATCACTGATGCAAAAGAAAAGGAAGAAAGAACTTATTAAGTTTGCATGATATTCCTTGTAGAAACTCTGAACAGCCTGGCCTGTTTAGTGAATGTGTGACTTACGCAATCACAGTGGGCCCCACTCTCAGAAAAGCCTCACTTTTCATTTAAAGCTTTTTTGTTGCCACCTTGGAATTCTTAATTCTTTTGAACGGGAAATCCAACATTTTCATTTTAAGATTGAGACTTGCATGTTATGCAACTGGTACAGGTGGACATAAAGGCATATTTAGTACATGTTCATACATGCGCATGTGTATGCATATGTGCATATACTTGTGAGTGGGTATGTGCTTATGTGTAAATGTGGTTAAAAAATAAAAATGATATTGAAAATCATGGCAAAATAAGCCTTAATAAACAAAAGCAATTAAGCCTGCAGTAGAAAATAGCTTAAAATATTTTTTTCATATTGCAAAGGATACAGAAAAGTCATTAAAGCTTAAATTCTCACAGAAAATAAAATATAATGAACATTAACTTTCAAAGGAGGAACAGTAATTTTCAAATGAAGATTTCTCAATGACTTGTTTTAATTAATAGAAAGAACATATCAGTATAATGAAGAATCATTTTAATTTCTAAATAAAGCTGTGTGTTGAGTCAGCTTTCAACAAAGAAACAATGTAATAACATTTCAATCACTGGGATTACTCTTTCTTTGTGATTGTGTATATTTACAGAAAACCTTCAAAGAACCCTTTTGGCAATACTAGAAAAGAAACTTTAATTTGAGTGAATATTTAGCAGAATTTTAGTGACATCTCTGTTGTACACAATTTTAAATCAGCTTGCTATGTATTACTTAGTGAATGTACCCAAGTAATTATTTTTATAAGTAGCAATACTACAAACCAATAAATTTGGAATTGTTCCCATGAATTTTCATTTAAGAGGCGCAGCTTTTAGGATGACTATAGTACCCAAGGTGAGAAACTGATGAATGCATTTGAGTTAGAAAACAAAAGAAAATAATAATGACATGCATATTTTTATAGTGTCAATATTTTTATAGTATCTTACAGTTTGTATGGTGTTTTCACCCATACTGACTATCTCATTTAATTCTAATCAGCTTTTTTGTCCTTTCCATTCACAGGAGAAACTAAAGAATGATTCTGAAAGAGTACAAAACTTACCTTTGTCCCTGACATTATAAATAATAGGGCCAGAATGCTTATGCCATATAAGTAAAATGTCATTGCTATTGTCATTGATAAGCTTACCCAAGCAGAAGATTTGTGGTTGGTAAATTTAAAGCTCAGGTTAAAAATTAAATTAGATTGGATAATAATTTTCTTTTAAATGATAATTTAATTCACACCCAAAGTATTTTGACTCTGCCACTCTGTTAGCTAGTTAACTGCTAATTACTTATGTTTTAGATACCCTAAAGAAGTATATTGCTTACAAGAATCTTAAAATGCTACATTCTTAGAAAATTTATAAGACTTGAGAGAAGACAATTTGGAAGGATGCATAGGTAGAGAAAGAGGAAAGAAAAAATGTTGAAATGAACAATTCCCCCCTCCCTCTTTTCTTTATATATCATGTGTTTTTCTTTTTGATATTTAGAAAAGATAAAATTGTGGAGGTTATTTGGTAAGGTAAAACTGCATTTAACATTTAAAATGTAAATTGGACTTTTAAAAAATGTGTTTCTTTAAAAGGGGAAATAGTCTTTACCAGATGTACATTTTCTCCAAAATGCTTGCATCACTGTGACAAACACATGGTTCAATTTTGCATGCCTCCTAGAATATGCCAACTAAAACAATTGCCTGTTCCTTGCTCCAGGATATTTCTTTTAAAACAAATGATTAGGGACGCCTGGGTGGCTCAGTGGTTGAGGATCTGCCTTTGATTCAGGGCATGATCCTGGAGTCCCTGGGGAGGGGGAGGGTCTCAAATGAGGCTCCCTGCAAGGAGCCTGCCTGCCTGTGTCTCTGCCTCTCTCTGTGTCTCTCATGAATAAATAAGTAAATCTTAAAAAAAAATAAACAAAGTAAGATAAATAGATATGCAAGCAAGGACATTTGATATAACGTCTAGGTAAAATCATTTCCCTAAGAGAATCTTAAATCTACAAAATAGTCTGTTAGGCGATGTTATTATGTGCAGCAAACTAAACTTAATCTTTATAAAAAGATTGTCATCTCAAAGGAGAGAACTAAAAAGGAATGGGCATTTAAAAAATTTTGTCTCAGTTGTACTTTTAGAAATTTCAGCATGTTGAACATACTGTAACAATTTGTCCACACTACAGAGAGCTGTCTCTGCTATGTTGAAGGAATATCATTAACAGCCTAAACTGAATCTAAGAACTTTTACTTCAGAAGGAAGTTTATAAATATCATCAATCTACAAAGAATAATGCCTTGACTCAAAACATTAATTCCCATGTTATTTCTGCATGTAGCAGATTAACACATAGATAAATAGTATAATTCAAGCTAAGTAATTTAAATTATTTCTCAGGCAGCCCGGGTGGCTCAGGGGTTTAGCACCTGCCTTCAGCCCAGGGTGTGATCCTGGAGCCCCGGGATCGAGTCCCACATCGGGCTCCCTGCATGGAGCCTGCTTCTCCCTCTGCCTGTGTCTCTGCCTCTCTCTCTCTCTTTTCTCTGTGTTGCTCGAATAAATAAAATCTTGAAAAAAATTATTTATCATTTCTAAATCGTTTATTTTTTGAGTGAAGAACATAAGAGGATCATTTTTTTTGTTACTAAAACCCAGTATTGACTTCCAATAAATGTATTCATGAATTTAAATGTCATTTTCACATTGATTAAATTATTATAATTATTTATAAAAATTATGACAGTAAATCATAATTTCAAATGGAGAATTAAAAGGGATAAAATAACTGTTCTAAGTATAGGAATTATGTGTTCTATGACTGTCTTATTTATTTAGCTGGTTATTTATTTTTAATTACCAAATAAAATGAAGAGCTGACCTTGGGCACATATAAAAAGATAAAACTACAGAATTGAATGATTTAAAGAGTGAAGAGTAGTCAGCCAAATAAGAAAAAAGAGCTTTCCAGGAGCAGACAGCATTACAAATACAAAGAGAGAGAGAGGAATGGGTAAGGTGTAGTGCAGGAAAGGTATACAGGCTTATCTGGTTAGAAAAAAAAATGGGGGATCCCTGGGTGGCGCAGCGGTTTGGCGCCTGTCTTTGGCCCAGGGCGCAATCCTGGAGACCCGGGATCGAGTCCCACGTCAGGCTCCCGGTGCATGGAGCCTGCTTCTCCCTCTGCCTGTGTCTCTGCCTCTCTCTCTCTCTCTCTCTCTCTGTGACTATCATAAAAAAAAAAAAAAAAAAAAAAAAAAAAAATTAAAAAAAAATGGTTTGGAGGTCAACTAAGGCACTTGGATTTATCCTGGGCACCTTACGAAAGTGTTTTAGGGTTCTTTTTTTTTCATTTTTTAAACATTTTATTTATTAGTGAGAGAGAGAGAGAGAGAGAGAGAGAGAGAGAGGACACAGGCAGAGAGAGAAGCAGGCCTCATGAGGGAGCCCGAAGTGGGACTCTATCCAGGGTCTACAGGATCACATCCTGGGCTGAAGGCGGTGCTAAACTGCTGAGCCATCTGGCTGCCCCCTATTTTAGGTTTTTAAGCAGGGAAGTGACCTGGCCACATCTCTGATTTAGAAAGATAACTCCAAAGATGGTGTGCAGTTGTGGTTGGTAGGGAGATGAGGTACGAATAACTGGAATGGAAGTGAGAACTGATATTACGGAGATAAGCCTGATCAGCTGCTGTAAAACATACCTGGAACAAACTGATCAAATGTAAATTGATTAATTTGATAATATTATCTATTTCTTTAAAAGGAAAAAATAGTCTCAACCATATTCCATATATTCAAAATTAGAACAATATTACAAAACAACAAAAGAGGTAGGATTTGCATAATATTGATTTAGGGTGTATATGTGTGTGGGGTTTTATTTTTGTTTTTTTACACTGTACACTTTATCATGCTAGGCTATGATTTCCCTAAATTATCATAGATACTCAAGAATACGCAAGAAATTAAAAAAAAAACTGACATATGCTTCCATAATAATACAACTTCCTTGATATTAAGTTGAATAATTAATGAAGCTATTATAAATGTGTCTATGGTGACATGGTCAACTGGCTTTCCATATTTATTCCCACAAACTTCTAATTCACCTTTTCAGCATAACAGAAATCAGAAAGGTAAAAACTATATTTACCAGATTCCCTTGCAGCTATATCCAAATAAATATTTACTAATTTCAATCCCAAGGTTTACTTTTTAATATTTAAATTTAATTTTGAGAGGGGAGGAAGAAGGAGAGAGAGAGAAAGAAAATCTTAAGCAGGCTCCAGGACCAGTTCAAAGCAGGGCTCCATCCCAGGACCCTGAGATCATAACCTGAACTGAAATCAAGAGTTGGAAGCTTAGTCAACTATGCCTCCCAGGTACCCTTACAGTCTTCAAATATTTTCACATACCATTAAAAAGCTTATACTACTTAGGAGATATGCTTTTAATAAATAATAAACAAAATGCCTCTAGATAATGTTGGGCATTTGTTTTATAATGGATATATAAAATGCCTTATGATGACTCTAAGAACATGTTTAGTTTGAAAGTCAGAGAAGGAAAATTAGGAAGGAATATGAACCACAGGAAACTTTCTCTAAGTTTTATTTTATTTTTTAATAATCATTTCCTCTCCCCAAGGAAAATAAATCAATGTGTGGTGACATGGTCAACTGGCTTTCCATATTTATTCCCACAAAATTCTTTTTTTTAAATAAAGATTTTATTTATTTATTCATAAGAGAGAGACAGACACAAAGACAGAGGGACAAACAGGCTCCACACAAGGAGCCTGATATGTTCCCACAAACTTCTAATTCACCTTTTCAGCATAGCAGAAACCAGAAAGGTAAAAACTATGTTTATCAGATTCCCTTGCAGCTATAATTCTGTATGCTAATTAAATTACACCAATTAGATATATCCTCAAAATATTTGATTTCCTCATGCTTTTGGCTGATTTTTTTTTTTTTTCTGCTGGCAAGTCAAGATTGTAGAAATGTAAGTTGCTCCAATCAACTCCCCAGTGTTATACAGGAATCACCTTTCAGCTCCACGGGTATTAGAAAAACAAAGGAAACAGCTTCCTGGCCTTGGTTTACTGGTTACTTGATCTTGTTACAGTGATGTGTCTTCACCTTTAGTGGTATCAAGGAGGCCAATATATTTTCTCCTTCTTGAT
This sequence comes from Vulpes lagopus, assembly GCF_018345385.1. NCBI lineage: Eukaryota > Metazoa > Chordata > Mammalia > Carnivora > Canidae > Vulpes > Vulpes lagopus. Next base: position 25,410,745 of record NC_054832.1, on the reverse strand, counting down.
TGTGGTAGAGTTAGTTGCTACCTATCTAGTGATCTGGTACTCATGCCTGGAGGACCATCTCCAGCCTGCTTCTCCAACCTGCTCCTCCAACCTATCTACAAACTTTGAAAGCACCTAATTTATTGTATTAAAGTCCTTTCTCTTTAAAATATGTGGCCCTTTCTTATATTGGAATGTTCGTTATACTATGTATCTCCATAAATGGAGGTTTCTTTATAAGCTAATAGAACAATTAGTATATTACCTATTTTTGAATGATCTCTATTACATTTGTGTATTTTATATTCTATCACCATAGTCTTTTGTGAACAAGATTATAAAGAAAGGTTACCTAAGAGATAATCCTTTGCCCCAGTCTTTTGTGTCTGAAACTATAAATCAACAGAGGAGGCAGATGCCTGGGTGGCTCAGCAGTTGAGAGTCTGCCTTCAGTTTGGGGCATGATCTTAGAGTCCCAGGATCCAGTCCCATATTGGACTCCCGGCATGGAACTTGCTTTTCCCTCCACCTGTTTCTCTGCCTCTCTCTCTCTCTCTGTGTCTCATGAATAAATAAATAAAAATCTTAAAAAAATAAATCAACAAAAGAGCTATACTATACCATACTTGGATTAGAAGGAGGGAGGAAAGAGTATGGAGGGGTAGAGATATCTTTATAGCTAATATCATTTGTCCCCACCATGACCTATTTCTCCTCACTGTCATTAATATTTCTAGTCACTCCTCCAGTTGTTTTTGTGTTATTTTTCTTTGTTTTTTTTCTTTCCCCCACCACATCTCCAGTCATCTTTCTAGGTGATTTTAATATCCATATGGACATTCTACTCAAGAGCCTTTCAAAATCCTCACTTCCAATGGATTTGTCTTCCACTTCCACTTCACCTCAGTCCTTCATTTCCATGATTATATGCAAAACTGTGTCATCTACAACTTCAACTTCATAATCTTACTCTCTAAGGATTATTTCCTATCTTTTTAGGAAACTCTCACTGGTCCATCATGTCTATAATATTCTTCTATTTATTTCAAAACAACCATTATGATCACTTTTTGCACACTTAATGTCTTTGTTTGCATCTTGCTTCACTGTTCTTTTCTGGAAAGATCTTAGCCCTGGTTAAATTCAAATTTCAATACACTTCAAGAATGGACCTACATGGCTAAATGTGGCTAGAGACACACCTTAAATTGTGCTAACTGCCCCATACTTGAAGTTTACAACCAATGGACAGAGAGGGCCTGTAGCACTATCAGGCAATTATATATTTTCCTGGTTCATTTACTTTCTCATCTTCTTTAATAACTCCTTCCTATTTTAGTCCTCCCTCTTCATATTTTCAATACCTTCTTCTCTTTCTCACTCTTATATAATTTTATTTTTTCACTGAGGAAACAGCAACAACAAGGAGTAGTGATACTACCAACAAGGTCTGAATAGTGAAAGAGTCTATTCTTGTTGTAGACAGTTGCTTAAAATAGAAGTTAGTAACAATGGTCCATGGGTCAAATCTAGCCAGCCATGTGCTTTTTATTTTTATGTTTTTATTTAAATTCCAGTTAGTTAACAAACAGTGTAAAATTAGTTTGAGGTGTACAGTATATAATGATTCAACACTTCTATTCCAACAACACCTGGTGCTCATCACAAGTATATTTGCATCACCCAATCCCCTGCCTACCCCCTCTCCAGTAACCATCAGGTTGTTCCCTATGTGGAAGTCTCTTTCTTGGTTTACTCTTTCTTTCTCATTTTCCATTTGCTTGGGTTTTTTGTTTGTTTGTTTGTTTTGTTTTTTAAATTCCACATGTGTGTGAAATCATATGGCATTTGTCTTTCTCTGACTGACTCATTTCACTTAGCATAATATATTCTAGATCCACCCATTTTATGGCAATTGACAAGATTTCATTCTTTTTCATGGCTGAGTAATATTTATACACACAGTGTGTAATATATATGCCACACACACCACTTCTTTATCCATTCATCAGCCAACGGAAATGGGCTATTTCCATAATTTGGCTATTATAGATAATGCTGCCATAAATATTGAGGTGCATGTGTCCTTTTGAATTGGCATTTTTGTATTCTTTGGGTAAATACCTAGTTGTACAATTGCTGAATTGTAGTATAGTTCTCTTTTTAACTTTTTGAAGAAACTTCATACTGTTTTCCAGAGTGGCTGCACCAGTTTGCATTCCCAACAAAAGCACATGAATGTTCCTTTTTCTCCATATCCTCACAGACACTTTTTTCCTGGGTGGTTGACTTTAGCCATTCTGACTGGTGTGAGGTGATATTTCTGTGTAGTTTTAATTTGTATTTCCCTGATAATCAGTGATGTTGTGCATCTTTTTTCGTGTAGCCAAGTGTATATTTCTTTGGAAAAATGTCTATTCATTTCTTCTGCTGGCAGAGCTAGAACAAACCATCCTAAAATTTGTATGGAACCACAAAAGAGTCTGAATAGCCAAAGCAACCTTGAAAATAAAAACAAAGCTGGAGGCATCACAATTCCAGACTTCAAGTTATATTACAAACTATAGTGATCAAAATAGTGTGGTGCTGGCACAAATATATATCAATGGAACAGAATAGAAAATCCAGAAATGAACTCACAACTGTATAATTAATTAATCTTTGAAAAAGCAGGAAAGAATATCCAATGGGCATAAGACAGTCTATTCAACAAATGGTGTTGGGAAAACTAGAGAGGAATATGCAAAAAATGAAAGTGGACCACTTTCTTACACCATTCTACACTTATATCTTACATTTTATTACATCATCTTACAAAAAAATTCAAAATGGATGATAAACCTAAATATGAGACCTGAAACCATAAAAATTCCAGAGGAAAATACAAGCAGTAACCTCTTTGACATCATAGTAACTTCTTTCAAAATATATCTCCTTGGGACACCTGTGTGGCTCAGCAGTTGAGTGCCTGCCTTTGGCGCAGGGAGTGATCTGGGAGTCCTGGGATCGAGTCCCACATGGGGCTCCCTGCATGGAGCCTTCTTCTCTCTCTGCCCATGTCTCTGCCTCTCTCTCTCTCTGTCTCTCATGAATAAATAAAATCTTTAAAAACAAGACAAAAAAAAAAAAAAACAGAAAACAAAATATTTTCTCCTGCCATTAGATTTTGCAAATAAAGTTTTATTAAGGCATAGTCATATTCATTCATTAATGTGTTGTCTATGGCTTATGAAGCCTAAAATACTTACTATCTGGCTCTTTACAAAGAAGGTTGCAACCTCTGATTCAAAACTTAAAACAAAGATAATTGTTTTTCTAAGAAATTTGTTTTTCACTGACATTGTTTAGAACTGCCAACACTTGCTGGTGGTGGTGGGGATGTTTAGTTGGATTTATTGTTATTTTTGAGGGTTTCTTTTTTTTTTTTCAACTGATGTCCATGCCTCCATCACTCCCACTACTCTGCACTTGCTACAGCATTGCCAGAGACTAACATCCCTATCTGCCTACCATCAAATTAATCAACTCACTTGTGTCTGGCATAGTTATGCTCTTTTCCTTCCTTTTGGATGAATTGCCCTTGCTTCAATCTGAAATCAATCATTCAACCTGCATATGGGATTACATTCCTTGTCATTTACTAAGAACACCACTCCAGAGAGGTGAACCTTCTGTCCTGCATCATGGATTTTTCCTGATGGATTACACATGGAGTGTAAGACAAAGAGGAGTCAATGATCATTTCTAGAAATTTCTGAGCAATAGGTGGAGTGAAGCAAGTTTTGAATGGAAAAATAATAGTTCAGGTTAGATCATGATAATGAGACAGATTAAATACCATTAATTATATAACATTAAAGTAGAGATGCTCAGTAGAGAGTGGATTTCTGAACCTGGAGTTTAGGGATAAAGAGTAGAACTGGGGATAGATATTTGGGGTAACAACCAATACATAATATTTAATAGTACTAGATATACAGTACAGAAAAGGGGAAGATCACTTAGTCTGTTGGCCAGCTGTATATCTTCTTTCGGAAAGAAGAGGTTTTGGTAAAGAAAGGCTGAAGAAAAGTACCAGTAAGGTTGCAAGAAAGGCAGGGTAGTTTCTAGAAATAAAATGCAATTTAGCAATTTCAACGTAAAATTAAAAAAAAAAGTTTTTAAAGAAGGAATGATAAAAAAACAAACAAACAACAAAAAAAGAAGGAATGATCACTGTGTCAAATGCTGCTGAGAGGTAAAGTAAGATAGGGGCTGATGGATTACAGTTGGATGTGATTATATGAAAATTAGTGATGACTTTTAAGGAAAAAAAAAAAAGGAAGCCACTTCAATGAAGTACTGAGAAAGTCTAAATGGTATAGGAGAAGGGGATGTGTAGACATTAAATACAGGTACAAAAATTTATGAGGAGTTCTGCTGTAAAGGGGAACTAGAAAATAGTGCAATACATTCGTTTTTAAGTCTAAAAAAGGCAACTGATTCTAGAGGGGAGAGAAAGAGTCAAAGATGTCTTCAGGACCACTTAGAGATACCTAGACTTCAGAGGAAATAGGATGCTTAACCTGAGCTCAAAAGGATTCGGCCTCATCAAAGCTCCTTCTGTTAAAGAATGACTTTATTTTATTTTATTTTTTTAAGATTTTATTTATTTATTCATGAGAGACACACACACAGAGAGAGAGAGAGAGAGAGAGAGAGAGGGCTGCTTTGCCCTCCAAGTCTTTTGCCTGAGTTAAGTAAGAGGCTGGAAAGAAAAACTTAATCAGTTAGAAAGTACAGACTGAGGTCAAAATTGAGGCAGTTGGAATCCTTTTTCACAAATGCTCATGTCTTTGTCTTAATAGTTCTCTTCGTAAGTGGAGAATGACTGTAACAGTGATTTATTTTTAAATTCAAAAAAGACAAAGAAATAGACTTCCTTTACCTTTTATTTTCTTTATTAGACTTATTTTAATATATTTTATATTGTAATTAGTTATATATATGCCTGTCCTTTTTTTTTTTAAGATTTTATTTATTTAGGGATCCCTGGGTGGCACAGCGGTTTGGCGCCTGCCTTTGGCCCAGGGCGCGATCCTGGAGACCCGGGATGGAATCCCACGTCGGGCTCCCGGTGCATGGAGCCTGCTTCTCCCTCCGCCTGTGTCTCTGCCTCTCTCTCTCTCTCTGTGACTATCATGAATAAATAATAAAAAAAAAAAATTAAAAAAAAAGATTTTATTTATTTATTCATGAGAGACAGAGAGAGAGAGAGAGAGCAAGAGCAAGAGCGAGAAAGAGAGAGAGAGAAAGGCAGAGGCACAGGCAGAGGGAGAAGCAGGCTCCATGCAGGGAGCCTGAGGTGGGACTCGATCCCAGGTCTCCAGGATCACATCCCTGGCCGAAGGCAGCACTACACTGCTGGGCTACTGGGACTGCCCAAGAATGACTTTAAAACAATAATTTTGCTGCAAGTGCCCTGGTTGGCTTATATAACAAATACATTCATGGCGACCAAAACCTGTGCCCTCCAAAAACTGTTCTATACTAAGAAAGCTTTCTAGTACCTTCACACAACCCTGAGAAGGATAGGACCACTCAGAGGAGAGATGCCTGATAGTGACCAATAAAATTTCCCAGGCACTCAGCAGGTGGAAATTTGAGTTTTTGACAAGTAATGTAACATTTCCTGCACACAAGTTTGTGGTGTAAAACTTATACTGGGCAAATAAAAGTTAGTTGTTTTGCATACTTAATAAATGCTGGTATACATTTTAAATATATCTATTTGAATGAGTGCCATTACATTAGCATGTCCAAGACACTCATATATTTTTTTGTGGTGTACAGAGACTAAAGCTCCATTAGAGAAAACTAAAAACCAAAAAACCACTTAAGTAGTTGCTATGGAAATGTAAGAAAAATAGCAAAAAAATGTGAAACCTTACAAAAGAAGAGCAATAGTATGAAAGAAAGGGATGGTCCATAGGGTTCTCAAAATTTAATCTTTGAATTGAAGAATAAACAAAATAAATATCAAGATGAGAGTTAGTTGACATTATAACATGACTCATTTAACTATCAAATGAATCACTCTGTTCAGTTCAAAAATACCAAAAAGAGTCATATAGATCTAATTTCTAATTTATCTGGAGGGGTAATTTTTTTAAAGATTTTATTTATCTTTTTGAGAGAGAGAGAGAGGAGACATAAAGAATTTGAAGCTGACTCTGCACTGAGCTCAGAGCCCATTGCAGGGCTCCATCCCACAACCCCAAGATCATGACCTGAGCCGAAACCAAGAGTCAGACATTAACCCACTGAGCCACCCAGGCACCCCTGGAGGAATAATTTTTTTAATACAAAATTGCAACTCCCCTGCCTATACTAGTAATTGTATTATAATATAACATTAGGATGTAATTGTTTAATCTGCATCAGGAGCCAGAGAATAGTTACATCATTATTAACATGAATAATGGTAAGTAGAATAAAGAAGTCATCATCACAATATTTTCTTTTCGAGTTTCTGTAATTTGTATGCATACATATTTCTTTAAATTTTTTTTCTAAGTCAGTTGCTTAAAATTTTAATCAATTTTTCTTCTACCCGCTAAACTTTTTGTTTTAGCATCACAGCCTCCCAACTTATCAGTGAAATCTATAGGAAAATGAATAAATCCACAAGTGAGTTTTGCACACCTCTTTTAATGTTCTTTGACATAATGCAACTAAAAGTGCTCTTCAAGAATAGCCACCTTGTTGATGATGCACATATCAATTAATAATACATAATAACAGTAAGAGAAATGACAATACTAAATGTATTTATTTTTTCCCAAGAATTATGCTATGAATTTTATATGTATTAGCTCATTTTATTTTTATGGCAATCTTGTAAAATAAATCCTTTATTTACCCAGTTTTAAAGCTGAAAAAGTTGAGGTTTAGATTGATCTTTCCCAAGATCCCACAGCTTGTAGAGGTGAATCAAGAATTAGAAGATGAGCTGCCTATTAGTCCACACTCTTAAGCACTACTACAGTCCTTGGCTGCACTGCCTCTTAATAAGTGTTTTATATATTGCCACTCAATTTTTCGTTCTTCTGTAGTAACATTTTATAAATAAATAGGAATTGAGCAACAAAACATGTTCAATCTTCTTTGGTAATAGTAAGTATTGCAATTAAAATAAAACAAATTAGCTTCATAGGAGAATAAAAAAAGAACTCTGTCTCTTTAGGGGGAAAATATTTCCAATTGTTTACCATTTTAAGGAAAATAATTAAATATTCAATAGACTGAGTGCTATTACATGAAAGATTGAGTATTCCGTTACAATCTAAATTCTATGAGTGGCCAGTGGCACTATGAACAGTTCAAAGAATACAATTTCTAGCCTAAGGTATCTTAATGTGCTTTTTGTAATTCAGGAGAAACAGATATCAGCAGTGATATTTTCACCAAATATAACATCATTAGGTCATAATGATGGAGAATGAAGAGCAAAATAACAGGCTTCTTGGATTTTTCTCTTGGAAAAATCCTATTCTTCCAGATTGACTCATATTTTAGAATACACACACATACACACAAGGGGAAAAGAAAGAAAGAAAGAAAAAATAAAGAAATTTACAAATAAAAAGGCTTTGGTGTTTGTAGTTTGTAATTCAGATAATATTTTAATTTATTATCTATTAAGTATACACAACTATTTTGCAAGTGTGTTTACAACTTTCAACTGAAAAGATGAATAAAAATCAAATACAGAGATAAGTTCATTTTCACTGATATTAAACTAATTTAATTATTTATACTTGAATATATAAATAAGCCGAATCTAAAATTTTCTCAGTTATTAGGTCCAAGAACAGATTCTTAGACTATTTTTGCATTTTTATCTGACAAAATTTTGAATGTTAATTCTGGATATTACAAATCCATTCTTCTTTTTTTTAAAAAAATAAAATTAAAACCCAGAGTATTGAGATTGCCCAGAAATTTATTCATTCAATGAGTATTTATTGACTACCTATAATGGATCAGACACTGTGGTATGTTAAGAAGACAAATTCCCAACCTTCTCTGAACATAATTTCTAATGTATGACATGACACCTGAATTAATGGCAAACCAGGGCAACTTCCCAATTTTTACTAAAAAAAAAAAAGAAAGAAAGAAAAACTCCCACTTAAATAATTCCTAGTTTGCTTGAAAAAAAAAAACTTTCGATTATAAGGATAGTCTTTGAGAAAATCATAAATTAACTGAACAGTGTAAAATATTTTATTAGTGAAGTATACTGGGCTTGATATTGAAACCAAAATGCATTCTGGATGGGCTTCTGAGCAATCATGATATTTATCATGCCTTTATTACCAAAAGTTTTAAAATGTTTTATTATATTTTAAACAAAAATTTCCTTTTCCCTTTCTAATTTGCAGGTAAGAAAAGCAGAAATATGCTTCAATAAAGAGCAACCAGAACAGAATTAAATATATGTTGGAAGTTATGAAGTAAAGGGAGTATCAATTTCCATTCTCAATTTTTGTAGGATGAATAAATACTAGTTATATTACCATGCCATCTAAACTAAATAGCTATAAAAATATAATGATGGTTACATAAGAGGGGTATAAAATACACAACTTCTCATATGTTGATGTTTCAGGAATTTATTGCAAATGAAAAGAGGGAGAGAGAAAACAACTGGCTTCAACCCAGGCTCTGCAATGGAGGCCTTCACCTATCATATCTCACTCTTTTCCCTTAAATACTAAGGGTCTAGATTTGTGGAAGAGGTAGACAAAGTAACAATAGCAAGAAATAATAAAGCACATTAAAAATTAGAATTAGTTCTTGGGACAAAAGGAACATATTGGTACTAATTTTATTCAACACATTAATATTATTTATCACCAATACATATAATGCAGAGTGATATGACTACATTGCTGCAATTGAGGTGGGAGTTTGTGAATATTGGGTGGAATTATATATGCAGTTTAATGTTCTCTTTGATTTGAACATAAGGATGGATGGATCTATTTGTAGCTGTATTAAAAACTAGACCCGGGATGCCTGGGTGTCTCAGTGGTTGAGTGCCTGCCTTTGGCCCAGGGCGTGATCCTGGAGACCTGGGATCAAATCCCACCTCGGGCTCCCTGCATGGAGCCTGCTTCTCTCTCTGCCTATGTCTCTGCCTCTATCTCTCTCTGTGTCTCTCATGAATAAATAAAATCTTTAAACACACACACACACACACACACACACACACAAACTAGACCTAATAGGAGTTTTCTTCCTACCAGAGAAGACTAACATCTTCCTCTGATTGTCACAGACGAGAAGTAACTCAGGACGCCACATGGAGAAGAGGAAGCACTAAGAGCAGAGGGTCAGGCTGTAAGCCAATGTGCATCAGAAACAGGAAGGAATGAAAATACCCAATATTAGGGATGTTTGGGTGGCTCAGTGGTTGAGCACCTGCCCTTGGCTGAGGTGGTGATCCTGGAGTCCTGAGATTGAGTCCTGCATGGGGCTCCGGATGGGGAGCCTGCTTATCCCTCTGCCTATGTCTCTGCCTGTCTCTTGTGAATAAATAAATTTATATATAAAAGAAAGAAACAGGAAGGAATGAAAATACCCAGTAGTAATTATTCATAAGCAATTTGCAAGTATAGTGAATGAAACAAACCTCTTGACAATACAATTTGTGAAGAAGATACTAAGGAGCAAATGAGCATATATACAGAAGACAGTCTCTGTTTCAAAAACAATGCACAACCCATGAGACCACTATAGCACAAGAACAGCCTCATGTGATGTTATAAAAAAGAAGTAGTAGTTGTTGAAGAAGTTGGTCATGAATCATGATAAAAAGAAAGATAATTATGCTATTAAAACCTAAGTTTTTAACTGTTTTTGATTCTACAATTTTATTAAATATGATGTCTGGGCAAGATATTATTCTTGGTGCTGGGAACACAGCAACGAATCAAAAAGACTTTAATTCCTGCCTTTATGCATGCATATGGTCAGAGAAAGTTAATATAAAAATAAATTAATGAATCATATAATTTGTCAATGAGGATAAAATTCTGTGAAGTAAAATAATGTAGAAAATAAGAGCATGGTGCTTTATGATAATTTTAAAAATGAGAGTATATGATATATAAGTATATATGTAAGTTGAGAGAAGAGTAAGTACAAATCCTTAAGCCATTGAGGTGTGTGGCATGTACAGAGAATAACAAAAAGGCCGGGGTGGCTGGACCAGATTGATCCAGGTATAGAGTAGTAGGAGATAAGGGCCAATGGCTAGATTCAGATCATATTATGCAACACAATTCAAATTCTTCTACTGTAAAAAGTCAAAAAACAGATTCCATTTTGATAGAAGGCCAATACAAGTAGTAGCTTTGTAAAAAGAAAAAAATTATTCTGATGTTAACTAAAAATGTTCTATCTTTCTGAAAGTATACATGGATTTATGCCTATAACATGTCCTCCCGTTCTTTTTTTTTTTTAAATCTAGGACTTTTGATAAAAAATTACTGACAATCTGTATATAGGGTGTTAAGATATTCACAACTAATTCCAATTTTTTGTTTGCAAATATCGTTACAGCTTTTATTTTTTAAATTGTAAATTATCTATCCAAAATATTACATTCTCCCAAACTAACTAGTTTCTTTCTTTCTTTCTTTCTTTCTTTCTTTCTTTCTTTCTTTCTTTCTTTCTTTCTTTCTTTCTTTTTTTCACTCAAAAGGGAATTCTATTTCAAGTCATGAGACTTATCTATGGGCAGTAATGAGGTAGATCTATATTTTCCTAGATGACAATTTTATACCTTCTCTCACTTGCCTTACAAAGTCACAAGTTGGTAGCCTCATTTCCTACTTCTTTGAGTAATCCAAATTAATCATAAAGGCATTTTCAGGGTCATTCATCATCTCTTTTTCTACCTACCAGCTCCTATCTAAAGACACTTTCCACTTGAGCTGTAGGTCCTCTATGTTCTCTATAAATTAAGAACATCCCTCCAGCTATTCTCTTTCTCTCTCTTCCATCAGAATATTTTTCACTCTCTATGTTCATATGCATCATGGTTCAGAAATGATTTTCTCTAATCTTTAAAATTATACTTCTCTTGATTGTGTTTCTCTCACCAGCCACTTCTCCATTTCTCAACCTGATTTTACAGCAAATCTGAAATGAATGGCCAACAATTCTTATGTCCAACTCCTCACTTTCCATTCTCTCTTGAGACTTTTCTAAATAGCCTCGCCCCCAAACTCCCTAGAAATCATTGTTGTTATAAACACCAGTGTATTTCATTTAATAAAATTCAATGATATGTTCTAGGTCCTTTTCATGTTGTCCTACCATGCCTTTTTTGTTTTTCGTCCTACTCACTACCCCCCCGCCTTGTCTCTCTTTGTAAGTCTCCTTCTGACCTTAACGTAAGAATGCCCAGCCTCAGTTCCCTTGACAATTTTATTAATCTTATGCTTTACATGCCATCCATATGCAGAATAGCCCCCAGATATCTATCTTTATCTCAAATGTCTCTCCTAACTTCCACTAATAAATCCTATTGATTATTCAATAGCTTGGCAATGAAAAGTTAAAGTATGACTCATAGAAAAACTGGATGTGTCTCAAGGATCACAGGTAGAAAAAAGGGTTGGGGAAACAATATCATCATATTGCAAAATCACATTGCTACCACAATTTGTTGGAACCTTAATTAGAGGTCTTAAATATGTATTCTAAAGTTTAAAAGCTAACAACAGAAAATGTGAAGAGTAAAAATACTATGAGGAGACAGAGTAAAGGGGACAATGTAAGTTAATGAGATTCTAAGTTTTTTTCAGAGCCAATATATATTGTTGAATATATATATTATGGAGATAATATATAATAGTAATATACAATAGACAATATATATTTTCTAAGAAATGTATATATTTATATAGTAGGTACATAAAGAGAGAGAAAGAGAGAGAGAGAGAGAGAGAGAGAGAGAGAGAGAGAGAGAGAAACAGGTATATATTTTCTAGAGTTGTGGTAAACCCCCTAAAAGGACTGAAAAGGAAAATGGTTTAAAGATTTTCCACATAGGGTAATAAGGAGAGATGATTTCTTTTTAGATTAAGCTCTTCAGTATTTATTCCTTGATAAAAATAAGTTTGAAAATATTTAATTGTATACAATAATTAAAAAAAACTAAAAATATCAATACTCATTTGGAAAATGGAAAATGGATTGGCTAGGACAGATAAGAATAATGTAAGTAGACTAATTCCATTGTTGCATTGCTGGTATCAAAAGATAATGCCTAACTTTGATAAATAAATAATAAGGGAAAATAAAGCTGGAGGAGTAGGGTTATGGTGATAAAGGCTATAAAAAATAAAAATGATAAATGATAAAACCCCTTACTTTTGGGAAAGGGATTGAGGATGAATGGGGGACACACAGACATTGAGTTCAATTGTTATTTTAAATGTTATTTTTATGGTACATGTTTTAGAGTTAAAATCATTAATTTCTATAAAGAAAGACTAAGTAAAATGTAAATAAGACATTTGTATAGGAGAGATTTATTTCCTCTTCAATTCCTGGGAAGGATGAACATAATTATATGCTGCTAGGCCACCATTGATACTTGGGAAAGCCTGTTAAATTAAATTGAATGGCATTGGGAAGGAAAGACCTCACTGGAAACATGTGGAAAAAGTGGTGAGCAGAAAGAGCTCAAGAGTCTCCATACACCAGGAATTCTTCCTGAATGTTTAACATGTTTTAAATGCTTTCATAAATGACCTATTAGTAGAAAGGATATCAAAAGAGATCTATACAGGTTGTGAGGGGAGCTGCTACATGGCAGTTAGGAGTTGTTACAGGAAACACCTGTATGAGCGCTACACCGTGTCAACTTTATGTAATGCCAGCAAAGGGTTTCTTCACCAGATATAGGGAGTTTTAAGGACACTGAGCCTCAGAGTTCCAAACCCTACCCGTTTTCTTTGCGCTTATGCTCATCTTGTTTTTAAATGCCTGAATTGCTTATGCTTTCTGGTCTTTATGAAGAAAAGAAGTGAATATAAATGGCCAAAATTTATCTTGAAATGTTGAAGGAGTTTGGGGAGGAAGAATGGGCCTGTCTGGCTCACAAACGGCTGCACAGGAGAAAAGTTTGATGAATAATGCATGCTACACATGCAGGAAGGACAGCACACTTGATAGAAAGCTGCTAGAAAGTAGGCCAGGGCGATGGAAAGTACACATTCTGGTATTTGACAGATTATATGAGCACTGAGGAGTCTTTGTTCACATGGGATAGACACAGCACAAAGTGGCTGAGGGACCTGATGTGAAAAGAAGAAAATATTAAACAGAGCTATAAGTCAAGACATAACCAACTCTAGTCTCCCTCTCTCATAGTGAAAGCTATTATATTAGTGGAGATAAAAGTTACTTTAGATCTCCTTTCAAAATATAGGCATACCTCGGAGATATTGTGGGCTTGGTTCCACATCACTGCAACAAAGCAAATATCACAATAAAGCAAGTCAGAGGGAGTTTTTCATTTCCCAGTAATATAGAAGTTATGTTTACACTTTACTGTAGTTTATAAGTATGCAATAGCAATGGCATTATATCAGAAAAACAAATGTACACACCTTAATTAGAATTTTTATTACTATAAAGTGCTAATCATTATCCAAATTTTTAGTGAGTTGTAATCTTTTTGCTGGTGGAAGGTCTTGCTCTGATTTTGATTTTAGGGGCTGCTGACTGATCCAAGGTGTTAACTGCTGAAGGCTGGGCTTGTTGTGGCAATTTTTAAAAATAAGACAACAATGAAGGTGGTGAGCCACCTGGGTGGCTCAATTAAGTGTCTGTCTTATGGCTCAAGTCATGCCCCACATCATGCTCCCTGCTCAGCAAGGAGTCTACTTCTCCCTCTACCTGCACACTCCCCCGGCCCCTTTAGTTGTGCTTTCTCTCTCTCCCAAATCTTTAAAAAAAAGACAACAATGAAGTTTGCCACATGACTGACTCTTCCTTTCACAAAAGATTTCTCTGTAGCATGCAATGCAGTTACAGCATTTTATCCATAGACCTTCTTTCAAAATTGGACTCAATCCTCTCAAAGTCTTCAGCTGCTTTATCAACTGTGTTTATGTAATATACATACTGCCTTTGTTGCCATTTCAATAATCTTCACAGCATCTTCAGCAGATTCCACCTCAAGAAACTACATTGCTCATCCATAAGAAGCAAGTCTTCAACCATTAAATTTTGTCATGAAATTGCAGCAATTCAATCATATCTGCAGGCTCTGCTTCTAACTAAGGTTCTCTTGTTCATTCCACCATGTCTCTAGTTACTTCCGCCACAGAAGTCTTCAAACCCTCAATGTCATCCATGAGGCTTGGACTTTACTTCTTCCAAACTCCTGTTAAAATGTTGATATTTTGACCTCTTCCTACGAATCACAAATGTTCTTAATAACATCTAGAATGGTAAATCCTTTCCAGAGGTTTTGAATTTATTGATTAGAGGCATAGCTACCTATGGCAGCTATGGCCTTACAAAATATACTTCCTAAATAATAAACTTGAAGTCAAAATTACTCCTTGATCCAGGCAGGGGCTACAGAATGGATGCTGTGCTAGCAGGCATGAAAACAATGTTAATCTAATAGTGCTTCTCCATCAGAGCTCTTGGGTGACCAGGTGCGCTGTCAATAAGCAGTAATATTTTGAAAATAATCTTTTTCTTTTTTTTTTGAGCAGTAGATCTTAACAGTGGGCTTAAAATATTCAGTAAATCATGTTGTAAACAGATGTGCTGTCATCCAGGCTTTGTTGTTCCATTTACAGAGCACAGGCAAAATAGATTTAGTATAATTCTGAAGGGCCCTAGGATTTTTGGACCAGTAAATGAACATTGGCTTCAACTTAAAACCACCAGCTGCCTTAATTCCTAACAAGAAAGTCAGCCTGTCTTTTTAAGCTCTAAAGCCAGGCATTGACTTCTCTCTAGCTACTAAAGTCCTAGATGGCATCTTCTTCCCATAAGGCTGTTTTGTCTACATTGAAAAATCTGTTGCTTAGTCACCTCAATTAATTATCTTAGCTAGATCTTCTGGATAACTTGTTGCAGCTTCTGTATTAGCACTTGCTGCTGTACCTTGCACTATTATATTATGGAGATGACTTCTTCCCTTAAACTTCATGAACCAACCTTTGTTAGTTTCAACCTTTCTTCTAAAACTTCTTCACCTTTCCTAACCTTCATAGACTCAAAGAGAGTTAAAGCCTTGTTCTCCATTTGGTTTTGGTTTAAGATAATGTTATGACCTGTCTGACCTTTGATTCAGACTACTAAACTTTTCTCCATATTAACAATCAGGCTCTTTCACTTTCTTATCATTTGTGTGTTCCCTGAAGTAGAACTTTGCTTTTTATTTATTTTAAAGATTTATTTATTTATTTATTTATTTATTTATTTATTTATTTATTTATGAGAGAGAGACAGAGAGAGTACAAGCAGAGGGGAGGACAGAGGAAGAGGGAGAGGGACAGGTAGACTTCTGCTGAGAAGGGAGCCCAACCCTGGGCTCAATCCCAGGACCCTGTGATCATGACCTGAGCCGAAGTCAGATCCATCATCCACTGAGTCCCCCAGGAACCCATGAAGCAGCACTTAAAATTTCTTTCAGGAAATTTCTCTTTGCATTCACAATTTAGCTAGCTATTTGGTACAAGAGGCCTACCTTTCAGCCTATCTTGGTTTTTGACATACCTTCCTCACTAAGCTTAATCATTTTTAGTATTTTATTTAAAGTGAGAGAAGTATGACTCTTCCTTTCCCTTGAACACTGAGAGACCATTGTAGGGTTATTAATTGGCCTGATTTCAATATTTTTGTGTCTTAGGGAATAAGAAGGACAGAGGAGAGGGAGAAAGACAGGGAAATAGCTGGTTGGTGGAGGGGTCAAAGCACACATATTCATCAGTCTTATGTGGGCACAGTTTGTGGCACCCCAAAAATATTGTAATTGTAAGATCAAAGATCACTGATCATAGATGATCATAGCAAATATAAGAAAAATGGAAAAGTTTGAAATATTGGGAGAATTACCAAAATGTAACATAGAGACACAGAGTAAGCAGAAGCTGTTGGAAAAATGGCACTCACAGATTTGTTCCATGTGGGTTGCCATAATCCTTCAATTCATGAAAACAAACAAACATACCGTATCTATAAATCACACAAAGCAAAGCAAAATAAAACAAGGTGTGTCTGTACACAAATCTATGATTTTATCCAAAAGATGGGAACAAGTTGAAATTTTAGGGATATGAAAAATATTGAGAATTAAAGCTTTCACTTCTTTCAGAATAGTAGTCAAGTATTAGGAGAAAATATAGTAATTGCCACAGTAGCAGAAGGGTTCTAAATGGGGAACATAAATTGTGCCATTTAGACAAGAAGGATTAATACAGGAAATTAAAAGTTTATAAAACCAGAGAAGAGCTGGAATAGTAACAATCAGGTCGGGGAAGTAGCTTCTAGCATTCAGGAAATCAGAAAGTATGAGAATCACAAGGAATTGCTGTTGATAATCTTAGCTGCATGTAACTTCAGAATAGGCAATTTGTAGGGAAGAGGCCCTGGAACCTCTGGCAAAGCCACATATCTACTATTTGATGAAGCCCCTGAGCCCATCTGTTCTGTTAAGGAACATCAGCTTCTTTTTTCCTATTGCCTTAAACATTTCACATGGGTGCCTCCCATCAGAGACAATACTGAATGAGGGAGTCTGCTTTTGTCCTGATGAAGACATGTTTACTCTCCCCTGCAAAAGAGAGATGTACATTTTCAGCAATTATTGTTAGTTCCCCTTGTCACAGTGTCTCTTGATAATCCTACAACTTAAGGACTACATATATTACAAGACTAATCACCACTGACATGGCCTTAAATAGTAGAGGAAAAGAAAAGGACACAAATTTGTGTGTGTGTGTGTGTGTGTGTGTGTGTGTGTGTAAATTTGCCCAATAACAAAATAAGAGAGATTCCATTATCTGGTAGATATTCCATTCTTTTATTCTACACCCAGTCACAAAACTATTTTGGGGGATCTATCATTTATTTCTCAATCATTCATTTCATATTTTTCCACTACTTCAGCTTTCCATGGTGAAATGATCCAAACCTTCATTCCTGACATGTCTGAGCAATTTATGAATCAGTTGATACTAAAATGCTGTACATCTCCATGAATTGATTTCTGTACATGAAAGTATTCATTGGAACCTTGCAAATCTACTGGCTTTCATACACATTCCTTCTTAATCCCAAAGTATACCAAAACTGTATATCCTGTTGATAATCAGAATCAGTCACCCAAGCCAATATAATAAATCCCTTATGTGCCTGTTGATGGAGTGGCTTGAGAAGTTCAATGTGGCCAGAGGAGAATCTCAGACAAAAAAGGAAATGGAATTGTTGTTTCTGCTAATGGAAACTCTGTTCTCATAGGAAGTAAGATTTTGCTATGCTACTAGAGCCCAAAGTTGTGGAGATTAAAAAAAAATTGTAATTTATTAGGCATAATAGTGAGGGTGCCTTTTCTACTATCAATACTTGTTTCTAGGCCTATGTTCTGGCTACGTTAAAGGAGGGGTGTAGCATATTGCTCACTTGTTCTAAGTATATACTGAATGTTAATTTTAGAACAGGCTGTTGAACTTGCAAGAGCTGGCTCCCAGCAGTATCTGGACCAGCTACAGAGCCTTCTCTTTCTCTGGTACCCAAATAAAACTAAGAACAACTTAAAACAACTTCAGGTGTTCCCACTAGGAGATTTTATTTTATTTCTTTGTTTCAAGTTTTTATTTAAATTCTAGTTAGTTAACACCGTGTAAATACTGGTTTCAGGAGTAGAATTTAGTGATTCATCACTTATGTATAACACCCAGTGCACATCACAACAAATGCCCTCCTTAACACCCATCACCCATCTAGACCATCCCCCTGCCTAACTCCCCTCTATCAACCCTCAGTTTGTTCTCTATGGTTAGGAGTCTTTTATGGCTTGTCTCCCTCTCTGTTTTTATATTATTTTATTTTCCTTGCCTATGTTCATCTGTTTGATTTCTTAAATTCCACATATGAGTGAAATCCTATGGTATTTGTATTCTCTGACAGACTTCTTTAATTTAGCGTAATATACTTTAGCTCCTGATAGGAGTATTTTAAAGATTAGATTGTTAGCCAAAGTAATAAATTTGGAATACCCAAATTTCACTTGTGATGCTGTGGGGACAGCATTTCTCTCTTAAGTGGCTTGATACGGGGGCCTTTTAACTAAATTTGTTTTAATTCTACATGGAAGAACAGTCTTCAAAATCAGAAATCTAAGAAAATTCCCCCAAATATAATTGATTGTACCATCTGCTTTTCTTGGGACGCAATCAGTTAATAACAGCATTTCCTTGGCATCATGTTCTGAATTGTACAAATACTACACTGGAATGTAAAGAACAGGTTTTTTGTTTTTTTTGTTTTTGTTTTTGTTTTTAATTGTGAAAAGATGTCTTGAAACTGCTTACTCTATTTTTTATTTTACATTTTGGAATAACCTTATATTTTGACACCTACCCCCATTTATTTATTTCAACTTTAAAAATGAAGCAAAATTTTGGGATGCCTGAGTGGCTCAGTGGTTGAGCATCTGCCTTTGGCTTGGGTCGCGATCCTGTGGTCCCAGGATTGAGTTCCACTTTGGGCTCCCTGCATGGAGCCTGCTTCTCCCTCTGTCTCTGTTTCTGCCTCTCTCTCTGTCTCTCATAAATAAATAAATATATTTTTTTAAAAATAAAAATGTAGCAATATTTTGGTACATTAACAAAATGGCTAATGCATCACACTCGTCTACGGAAGGTTTTTGATTAGAGTGTCTCAATGATTTATTCATTTTTTCTCATCAAGTTTTAGAAAAGATGTTTTAGTTGAAGAGATTATTATAGGAGATGATGTTAACTTCAAATGCACATGATTCTTATGGATACGTATACATGTATGTATCTACCTATTTATCAATCATCTTTCCATCTATCTTATCTCATCTATCTTGTGGATTTGTTTAACTAAAGCAAGTTAGTAATAAACCCTAAATAAGCAATTAAAAGAATTAATCAAAATCTCTGAAAAAAAAATCTCTGTTGGTTCTGATTTTCAGGAAGGAGGACAGAATCAATGAAGCAAACAGCTGTGAGATAAAGGAGGATTTGCCTCATTTATATTAAAGGGTACAAATGTCTCACATCTTTGATGACCCATCTTGGAAGAAGTTTTCTGTACTAGGGAAGGGCCAGTTATATCTTCACTGCAATTAATTATGATGTATCTTATAAAATTTTCTGGTCGGATCAGAACTCAGGTTTTCAACTGATAAAGCCCCAATGGCAAATTCATAAAATTTATATTGCTTGAGTTCATAGAACTACTTACAAATTCTATTTGTTTCCTACTACATGATTAGATCTTTGTTGGACATATTTAAAGATGAACTACTGTAAGACAGTTGCATATGGTGATAGAACATAATATTGTAATAGCATATCCAAGTTTTATTTGATTAATATATAGAATACCTTATTCTATTCAATTTGCAAACTATAAACTGATTTTTTAAAAATCATTATTGTAAAATGTGTTGTCTTAACAATATTTCTTCAATTCACTCTGTTTCTTAGAATGAAATTTTGACTGAAAGAAATCCTAATTTTGAGCGAAATCGTGTCTTGCAATAATCATCATTCTCAGAATAATAGCTATTATTACTTAGTGTGATATGTATCATGCACTTGCTCAAATACTTTAAATGTACTCCTTTCAATAGCACTATGAAATATTAATAGCCCCATAGTACAAATAAAGAAACTGAAGGAACATAAGTAAGTTGTGAAGGCTACACTACAGGTAAGTATTAGAATCCAACCAAATAAGGCTATCTGATTCCAGGACTAAACACTTAACTACTGAACTCACTGTTTTTCTATAAACACTTTCTTTCTCTTCACCCCCAAGACACTATTCTATCATTAATTTTGTTAAAAAGTTTGAGAAGATGGCAGGGCAACAAATAGCAACCAATATAACATGCAGATTCTAGGTCAAATTTTTCAGAAGTAAAACTTTTTATCTAGCAGAGATAAATGAATGACTGTATAAATTTTCAGGCCTGTACGAACAGCTGGGGGTCAGAAGTATGATTGCTCACTCTGCTCTGTAAAGATAGACCAAGATGATTTCAGGCAGACACTTAATTTCAGTTTATCAGGAAAATAGGATATATGTTAGTTTTTGTTTTCTTTTTTATCCTTAGATGACATCTAATATTAACAATGTAAAATATTTAGTCCGTAACCTCTATTCAAAGGTATTACATATAAATGTAGATCATACACTAAAACAAAGGATTTTAAATATTTGCTAACAAAAATGAAGTCCATTAAACTAATAGTGCATATTGCATTTTTTTTGGTGCCAAACAAGATATTATACAAATATAATAATTTTTATTATTACATTTCTTCTTGAAATTCAATGAGTTTTAAAAGCAATTCATAATTTAAGGTATTTTTACAGTCTTATTTCCTCCCAAATCTCCAGCATAAATCTCAAACTTTAAGTAGGATAAGCCAGGCCAGTGCTGCCCTTTTAGTGGGAGTGGGAATGACTCTGTGGACCCCCAAGAGTTCTCATTTCAATGTGTTTTGGTTTGATTTAAAAGTCTTATGAGGCATTTGTTGACAGTTCCTGTTTCTGGAAAAATCTCTTCTTTTTAAAACCACAGTACAAGACAATATTCTCATTTGTGATGATGTGATTATTCAAACAAACTTCTCCCCAGAGTTATGCTCTCTGCAAATGGACTTTGCTAGTGCAGAAATATCCATAATGAAAAAAAAAAGTAGTGGACTGATTAAAAGGTCACCCATATCTCTTTTTAAAGAAACAGATGCAATCTCTGTTTCAATTTACTATGGGGCACCTTCAAATTACCTCGTCGATTTTTCTAATTTATTTACTAACATGGAGTTAACTCAAGATTTACTTACCCGTGAGACCGTGCCATAGTTTCATTCATTTATCATTAACCATGCTGCTGAATAGAAATGTCCCAATCACTCACAAAAAAAGACACTACCAATGGAATTCTTAAACAAATTGATTCTAGTATGGCTTGAAATACACTGCAACGCTATTTGATATTACAAATATGGTATAAAACACATAAGCAAGTATATGTTTCTAAATATATGTAAAATATTTTCATATTATTGGCTAATTTAGTTTTTTTTAATCTCTTTTCTTTTACCACCTGGCTTGGAAATCCCATAACAATCTGGCTTCAAAGTAAACCTCTGAAACCTATGGCAGAGATAAAATCCAGAAATAATATTTTTCATGATAAATCTTACCTCTTTTTTTGCTCACAGAAAAGTAAAAATCAAGACATTGATGTTTGCCAACATTCTGGCTCGTGTAATTCTGTATGCAAGCAACTTAGGAAACTGTTCAACATACTTACGAAAAGGATGTTTTTATTTTCTGTGATCACAAATTTATAGCCATGATATGTAACATATACTTTTGACTATATATGTCTATTGGTGAAACATTTTGAGCATGCCTTCATATTTATTTATTTATTATTTGTATATAGGTGTTACTGCATTAATATGTTGTGTACTGTTTGTCTGTGTATATATAGCATGTGGAAGGGATAATAAATGACTTTGGCTCTACCGTATTGTCAGTGTAACTCCACTTGACTGCTGCCAAATATCTTAATTCACAGAATGAACTATGTGGAAAATAGCATATTTCTAATTGTTTACCTTTGATATCATCTATTAAGTCTGAAAAGTTATATCAACCTCGACCTTGTGGTTCACCTTCTATCAACAATTAGAGGTAATTTAACACAGCTGCTTTGCATAAGTTACCACCAGATGGCATTCTTGGGTCTTTGATCTTGAACACTTATATCTGAACCATGAACTACTTTATTAAACAAAGTTCTTGTTATCAAAAATCTATCTGTATCATCTTTTTAATTATGAGGAAAAGGAAGCACATATATCACTGTGCTTAAAGAGATCTGAGTTCTGGTTCTGTTCCTTTTCTCTACTTTGGACAAAATCTTTTACAGCTGAAGGTATTTGCATTATCATACATGAATAAAGAATACTGGACTAGCTGGTTCAATCTAAATACATATTATCAAACAACTGTTCTGCCCATGATACCGTGCAATATAACAGGGACTACAGAACTAAGTTGTCGATAATTTTAACTGCTTGCAATTAGGAAAAAAAATATTCAGTAGAGTTCTTTATCTGATTTTCATTTATTGGCATATTAACTGTTGCTTTTCATGTTCTTTGCAAGTAGTAGACAAAATATAAAGGATCCAATATGGCATACCAAAAAGTTTATGTATGAGTGCTGTATAAGTATGCATAATTTATATATATTATGTATATAATAAATTATATATAACATAATATGGCATACCGAGAAGTTTATGTAATAATATAAATTTGTGTATAGTATAATCCACACAAATTTAACAAAGCTTTTTGTTATTTGATTGATTGGCTTTTGGCTGAGTTGTGTTAATGAAGCATGGAATTACATTATCAAATTTATGCTTTATAAAGATAAATTTGGAATGAAGAAGGCATATACTAAGGATAGAGAGAACAGTAAGATGACTATAGTAAGTAAAGAGAAAGAAATAATAAATGGCTGAAATAAAGCTATAGCCTTATTTCTGAGAGATGGAATCATTTCAACACATAATTGAGAAAAAGGATGGATGGAAGGTAGAATAGAAGGTGATTTTGAAATACCTACCATCTATTGGTGAGTCATTATCAGAGGAAAAATAAAATAAAATATGAAAATAAGGATTTAGTGAAATGTAAAGAATTTGATCTGGACATGTTGAGTATAAAGATCTGTGGTACAAACTGATGAAAATATTAACTATTTGATATGATGTTCAAGAAAGAGGTGAGGGATAAGGATTATAGGTAAAAAAATCTATTAAATACGTTTAGCAAAATTAAAAGTAAACTTTTCTTCCCTTTCCATTCCCCCAATATATTTTATTAATACCACAAAGATTATTTGAAATTTAATAGCATGATCATTTTAACTAAAAATAATGTCATCTATCACAACTCTTCAGATCCAGAAACGAAAATAATATACCCTAAATGCAAAATAAGGATTTTCACTTCTGTTTTTAGTGCAAAGAATCTATGTATACTGTTAATTATTTTGTGTTAAAAGTAAATGGAAATATTTGCTATTATATTCAGTTTCACATTATTTATTGAGCATTGCTTTCTAATGAACAGAAATGTAGTTTTGGGTATAGGAATTAATACTGCTTCATGTGTGAACTATATTATTTGGAAAGTGTTGCAGTGATATACATTGGGTTCTGAACAGGATTGCGAGGCATAGATGCTTCTCTGATTTTCCCAGTAACACACAAAATTCTTTAGTTTTTTTTTTCCTTGCTAGCAGTTCTGTATTTTAGAAAATTCCAATTAAGCCCTTTTCTTCTAATTTATAAGCAGCTGAAAATATTGAATTTCCCTAAAGATTTAAACTTTTTCTCTTCTCAAAATGCATTTATTAGTGGTTCAACATAGTATCTTACTTTTCTACACAATTTTAAAATGAGAACTATTTCCAACAGAAGTAATACAAGTGACATTTCAGCAAGTTATGTGCTGCTGAAATGAACTAAGAAATGGGAATTTTAATGAGAAAGATGTCTTTTAGAAATGCACCCATGGCTTCCTTTGTTAAATTTGCTTACTAGGAAAGATTTAAAGGATTTGTTTAATGAATATAGAGAGAACATTCTCATTTATAAGCAAAAAAAAAAAAAAAAAGAAAAATCCCTGTTCACAATTTCATATAAAATCAATGTACAGTTCTTTGAAGGTTAAATTAAAATATCCTAATTACAAGAAGACAAAGAACACATTTCAAAGAGTAATTTCCTAGATCAAGAAAAGTTATGTTTTTCCCCAAAATTCATGAGCTTATACTTTGATTAAAAGTAACTGAATCTTAAAAAAAAAAAAAAAAAGTATCTATGTCTCTTAAATTATGTCTCTTACCTCCCAATCCTCACTTCTGGCAAACTACGATTTGTTTCTGTTTATATGGGCTTGTTGTTTTGTTTAGATCCCACATATAACAGAGATCCTATGGTATGTGTCTTTCTCTGTGTGACTTATTTCACTTAGCATAATCCCTCAAGGTCCACCCATGTTGTTGCAAATGCCAAGATTTCATTCTTTTTAATGGCTAAATAATATTCCATTGTATGTGTATGTATGCATGTATGGTGTATGTGTATAGTTTGTGTGTACAAAGTGTATATCACAATTTTTTAATCCATTCATCCATCAAGGAACAACTTCCTAAACAACTTACATTGCATTTGTGTCTTGGTTATTGTAAATAATGCTTCAATGTACATGAGTGTGGAAATATCTTTTCCATTAATGTTTCTGATTCTTTCAGATAAATATCCAGAAGTGGAATTGCTAGATAATATGATAATTCTACATTTAATTTTTTGAGAAAACTCTATACTGTTTTCCATAGTGGTTGCACCAATTTATATTCCTACCAATAGAATTCCCTTTTCTGCACATCCTCACCAACACTTGTTATTTCTTGTCATTTTGATAACATCCATTCTAACAGGTGTGAAGTAATAGCTAACTGTGGCTTTGATTTGCATTTCCCTAATGATTAATTATGTTAAGCATCTTTTTCTGTACTTGTGGCAACCTGGATGTTGTTTTTGGAAAAATGTCTACTCAGATCTCCTGACCAGTTATTAATTGGATGTTTTCCCTATTAAGCTGTATGAGTTCTTTATATATTTTGGATATTAATCCCTTATTAGCTATATGATGCACAAATATTTTCTCTAATTCAGTAGGTTGCCTTTCTGCTGTGCAGAAGCACACTAGTACTAGCCCCATCTGCTCTTACTTCTGAATCTACACTAGAGTATTCTATGCATTTAATATATATAATAGTAGTTGTCTGAGGCATTAAAATAAGTTTGAACATGATACTTTGCTGGATACTGTTGCATAGTGGTGTTTTTTTTTTTTTTTTTTAGAACATGAATTTTTAATGTATGTAACAATGGCAAAGAAAAGAATAGGAAAATAAAATTAAAAAAATGATTTGTGGAATATAGCCAAATTAATTCTTTTTAATTATTGGGGGGAATCTATACTGCTATACAGTACTGAACATACTTTTTAAATGTTTTATGTGTTCAAAACAACCAATTTAAATATATTTGATGCTTATATTAGTAACTTTGAAAATT
This sequence comes from Vulpes lagopus, assembly GCF_018345385.1. Lineage (NCBI taxonomy): Eukaryota > Metazoa > Chordata > Mammalia > Carnivora > Canidae > Vulpes > Vulpes lagopus. The sequence continues at coordinate 25,385,304 of NC_054832.1, read as the reverse complement.
AAAATTCCTGGCACACCTTGGTGGCTCAGTTGGTTGAGTCTGCCTTCAGCTCAGGTCATCCTCAGGATCCCAGAATCCTGGGTTTGTACCCTGCCTCAAGTCTTATGCTCAGTGGAGTATCTGCTTCTTTGTCTCCCTCCACCCCCCTGCTCCACCCACTTGTACTCTTTCTCTCTTTCTCCCTCTTAAATAAATAAATATAATCCTTTTTAAAAAAAAGACAATTCAAATTCTTTTACAAAAGAAGTTAGCAAATAAATTCATCAGAAGAATAGTTCAGACACTGGGCAGCATAAGTGGCTGTGGTTCGATCAAGGGGATAGCAGAGGAAGATTCCAAATAATATGGGAGGGAAAGACATCCTAGAACTCATTTATAAGATTAAGCAAGGAAGATAGATAGAAAACATCATGACTTGTTCACAAAACAAAATATTGATGTATATAGCAAATGATGGGTAATGGGAGGAATAAAGAAAAGAGGAAGGTAGGGTCACAAGGTCTAATCATGGAGAGCCTTTAATGGATTTTACTCAAAAGACAAATGGTAGCAACTAAATGTAAGATGAAGCAGAAATAACAGGGCAAGATTTATACTTCAGATATTAATTCTGAGCAATTGAGAGGATAGGTTTGAAGAAAATAGAAGAAAACATATGGGAAGATGTTTTAAAAGTCCAGGCAAGAAATGATGATGTCCAGAGACACGGGCTGAAAAAGTATCAAAAAGTGGATAGATCTGAGAAATAGGTAAAGAACATCTTTCAGGATGAATTAATGAAAGAGTGGATGTGGGGATTGAGAAAAAGTAAGGGGTTTAGGATCACACCAAGGTGAATATGATCATTAAGTGGTTGAATGCATGTGACTGAATTTTTAATCAAGTCCCTGACTGAGGGCGCTTTTACTAAAACAAGAAAGAAATAAGCCACTCCAATCCAATTTGCATAATGTGATGAGAATTCCTGGATATCCACATAAAGCTTTGGGCTTCAGTTTCCTAACCTAATTTCTAATGCATGTGTCCAGTCTGTCCTATTTATTGTTCATTCTTGACTCAGTAGCATTTTCAAAGTGTTTACCACAGTATTACTCAGCCATAAAAAGAATGAAATCTTGCAATCTGCACCAATGTAGATGGAATAGAGAGTATAATGTTAATTGAAATAAGTCAGAGAAGACAAATACCATGTGATTTCATTCATATGCAGAATTTAAGAAACAAAACAAATGAACAAAGGTAGAAAAATGAGACAGACCAAAAATCCTCTCTTAACGATAGAGAACAAGTGGTTCCCAGAAGGGAGGTGTGCGGGGGGATGGGTGACCTAGGTGAAGGGGATTAAGAATACACCTATCTTGATGAGCACTGAGTAATATATGGAAGTGTTGGATCACTATATTGCACACGTAAAACTAATATAGCCCCGTATGCTAACTATACTGGAATTAAACAAAAAACAAAAAAATATCATTCTCCAAAGATAACAAACACACACACAACCAAGGGTTTACTATGAGTAAGTAAGTACTATTTGTTGGCTTTTTCTCCATATGTTACCTGCTCCCATTTTCTTTCTTCCATTGTTTTTTGTTTTGTTTTGTTTTGTTTAGATTTTATTTATTCATGAGGGACATAGAGAGAAAAGAGAGGCAGAGGCAAAGGCAGAAGGAGAACCAGGGACAGCCCTGGTGGCTCAGCAGTTTAGTGCTTCCTTCAGTCCAGGGCATGATCCTGGAGACCCGGGATCAAGTCCCTCATTGGACTCCCTGCATGGAGCCTGCTTCTCCCTCTGCCTGTCTCTCTCTCTCTCTCTCTCTCTCTCTCTTTCTCTCTCTGTGTCTCTCATGAATAAATAAATAAAATATAAAAAAAAAAAGTTGGAGAAACAGGCTCCCTGTAGGGAGCCTGATGTGGGACTTGACCCCAGGACCTCAGGATCATGCCCTGAGCCAAAGGCAGATAGATGCTCAATCACTGAGCTACCCAGATGCCCCTCCGATTTTTTATTTTAATTTTTCTTTGATAAACTTTTTGTTGGCTTACATCGGATCTTTCCTTTGTGTCTGGACCTTAACCTGTTGTCCTTTATCTCTAATCAGACATATCTGGACATATTTTTCCAGACTTTCATTGAACATCGGGAACTATAGCAAGCTTCATCTAGTGCCAACAGTCAATAACTTCTGGGTAGAAACTAGTAGACTCTAGTATTCTCTACTGTCTATAGAGTGATTTGGATCACTAACTCTTCTTTAAAGTATTTTGGTTCTTTTATGCCTGGGAGCTAGCCCTACCCATACTGCTCTCATTTCCCTTGGTCTTCCCTGTAGAGTTTCCTTTAATGGAAAAATTTCTATACAATCAATGACTGTACTGGAGAAGAGTCCTCATCTCTGTCTATTCTTTACTAGAGGAGAGGATTCAGGAAACAGATTTACTCTGTGAGAAAAAAAAATCATACACATTAAGCAATGTAACACAAAAAATTAACTTATGTGACTTTAGTCCATGTTATTCCACACTGGGAAGATTAATAGCAATTAAATTGTCCAGAAGAAAAGTACTCTGGTAGTTAATACACACACACACACACACACACACACACACACATATATATACACACACGTATAGAAATATTTTGGTCAGAAGTTGTAAAATCAAATGAAACATTTGAAGAGTAAAACAGAGGACTTTCTCTAAGTCCTGGCTCAGAAATCCATTTATCTTTTATGCTTTTCTACGTATTTTTCTTTTTATATCTTCTAGGAACTTGAATTTGGTAAGTTGTATATTTTGATAATGTGATATACTTGTGTATATGTGTGTGTGTATATATATATATGAATATATATATATATATTCATAAAATATCAACAAGTTGCTGCTGTAAAGGTCTCGGCAACTCATATCTGGGAAAATTTACAAATGAGAGCCATGCTGCCAATTTTTAAAAATCAGCATCTTTACTAGTGATGTAACTATCATACAGTAGACGATAAATGGTGAAAGCAAAACCCTGAGAAAGCATTTTTGCTGCTCTCCATAGCCCTGGGGGTGGAAAGGCTGATTTCCTTTGGTAGTAGTCGGCCACTTTACTATGGTCAAGGGACAATTTAATGCAAAAGGACAAGCAGCACCAGAGAGATAGAACTTATGTTCTAACTTGGGAGATCAGTCTTTCTAACAGCACAGCAAACTGCAGTCATTAAGAACTCTGGAATTAGAATTGGGGGGTTTAAATCCCAGCTCAACTACTTACTAGATTTGTGACCTTGGCCAAGATAGTGATCCATTAAAACAACTGCAAAATGTAAATAATGCCCTGCCTCGCAAGCCTTTTGTGAAGACTAAGAGAGGTTAGGATTAACAGACAATTAATTAGGGCCTAGCTCACAGGAATATACAGTAAATGGTAGAATGATCTTTGATAATTTGTTTGCCATATGAAACTTTGGGATTTCTGAAGTAAACCTAAAATAAGGAGAGGAAAATGTGCAGAAAAAAAAAATAGAACAGGGATTATCAGGCTATACATAAATAAGTGGAGATGAAAGTACAAAAACAAATCAGTCTTATAAGAGTTTACAGCAAAAGACAACAATGTCTTAGAAATGGTACTATAATAATTTGACATCCAGCCTCTTGCAGAGGGAGGGTGGTTATTTATGGAGCAGAAATGCTTAAAAGCTGTATGAAACAATAAAAAGTCAGACAGTGAACCAAATGAAACAGAAATATGGTATGAAGATGATACATCAATCTAGTCAGACAAAAAAATGGCCAACAAATCCTTAGAAAAGAATAGACAGGTGGTTAGAGACATGGACACTAAAACCACACAGCTCATTGTCCAAATTGTGACTTGGCTATTTACTGGTTGTGTGGTCAGGTACAAGTTACTTAACCTCTCTGTGCCACAGTTTCTTCATCTGTAAAAACGGAATAATTCCAGAATAATCTGTAAAATTGGACAATTCCAACCCCATTAGGAGTGTATGAAGTTTAAATTATGATTAATATAAGTAAATCGCTAGATTCATGCTTATATCTACAAACTGCATTATGCCTATGGTGATTATTATTATTTTTTAAAATGCCCAATTGTATAGATATCTGAATCATTTGCATATAATTACCCACTTAGGCATCCCCTCAAAATTTCAGCAATAATATCACTTTCAATCATTATCATAAATGACCTTTCTGTTTAATGTCCACTGAATGAAGCTATTTATTTGGGAGCCTTTTTCCTCTGCTATATTATTATGTCTTGGGGTTCACAGAGTGAGTCTTTTATATCTCTGAATCCTTATTAAAGTAGTTCCCAAGCATTGCTATGCATTAGAACCCCCTAAGGAAACTTAAGAATGCTAATTTCTGTACCTACTTTATATGAATAAGCTCAGATTATCTGGAGGTGTATTATTAAAGCAGTCCAGGTGACTTTAAGTGCAGTCATTAGTAAGAACCTAGTGTTCTGCAAGGGTATTGACATATACTTTGTTTATTTATGTCCTTTTTTCTCTCAACCAAAACCTAAATGACTTACAGAGATCGATCTATCTGTCATCTATCTATCTGACAGGAGAGTTGGACACCCAGGAAGCATTAATAAATACCTTTGATAAATACATCAGTCAGTATCCTGAGAAGCAACCTGCGGAACACTGAACCCCAGTGGGGAGAGGCTGATGAAACTGACAGAGTGTCGTTCCTCTGGGAAACCAACCACAGGAATCTGCTACCGTTTTCTATAACTTTCCCTTCTCTCTATTACATCAATATTTTTCCCCCTTCCACCACTTGGTGCTACTACAAGTAAAACACATCAATTGTTTGTCACTAATCTGCTATAAAATACCTTCCAGAATGCCAATCAATTATGTCCATATTGTTTAATTTGCCTGACATTTTTTCTTCTTTTTTCAAGATTTTATTTATTTATTCATGAGAGAGAGAGAGAGAGAGAGAGAGAGAGAGAGAGGCAGAGAGGCAGAGAGGCAGAGACACAGGCAGAGGGAGAAGCAGGCCCCATGCCGGGAGCCTGACCTGGTACTCGATCCCAGGTCTCCAGGATTGGGCCCTGGGCCAACGGCAGGAGCTAAACCGCTGAGCCACCCAGGGATCCCCCATTTTTTTTTCATAGTTAAGACTTTGTCAATGAAAGTAGTAGAGCATTGATTTGCATTCTAGCATCAAGTCGTTATCTCTTGGTGGACTTCTCCAACATGGTTTATGAACTAGTACTTAGAAGTAGCACACTACAAGATTCCTTTCATCAGCATGAGGATTTGTTGACTATCTCCTGAATAAAAGCAAAATACTCAAAAAACTCCCTTTGTCCTACAACCCTTTTGCAGGGTTGTCTGTATTTGTTGCCTCTAATTCCTTTTGTACCAACCATGTATAAAATAATTACAATTATGTTTTGTCAAGGTCACTTATTTGGCCAAATCACTAATCAATTGTCAGTCTTCATCTTTTGATTTCTCAGTAGTGTCTGATATTCTAGGTCATCTGTAGCAACTTCTGAACTATTGATTTATATATCCTACTACCTACTCCACTGCCTACTTGGGTATCTGTGGGCATCTCAAACCTACTGTGTAAAAAATATTTTTTTTATTTTTGTTTCTGAACTTGCTCTTTCCACAGTTTTAACTCTTTTCACAATTACCACTTGCTTCATTCTCCAATTATCTTTATCCTGAACTCTTGAAATATCTGCTTAACTACTCTCCCTTCTCTGTTTCAATGTTTGCCTTCTCAAAGTGTTTTCTCAACACATAAGCCAAAGCGATCCTTAGAAAATATAAAATACATGATCACTCTTGTGCTCAAAGTCTTGCAATGACTTCCTAATTCAGAGTATAATTCAGACCCTATTAAGACCCATTTGATCTATCATCACCCCCTCTACTCTTGTCACTCTGTGATCTCCTCTTCCACTATTCTTCCTTCCAGAAACTGCAGACTATAAAAAGCATTTTTCTGCACTCTGAAAATTTTGGTATTAACAACTTTTCAGAGTTTAAAAGGTAACTACACCTCAAATTTCAAAATTACCACTATCAATTAAAAACATGGTGCTATGCAACATGTAGGTGGCTCAGCAGGTGAGCATCTGCCTTTGGCTCAGGTAGTGATCCCAGAGTCCTGAGATTCAGTTCCACATCAGGCTTCTAGCATGGAGCCTGCTTCTCCCTCTGCCTGTGTCTCTGCCTCTCTCTCTCTCTGTGTCTCTTAGGAATAAATAAATTTTAAAAAAGCATGGTGCTATATTTTAGATCTTATGAATATTATGAAATATTAGGAAAGATTTGGATATCATATGTATACCTTTTTTTAAGATTTTATTTATTTATTCATGAAAGACAGAGAGAGAGAAAGGGAGGCATAGTACTCCCTTTCCAGGAGAAAGGGAATCCAGGATCATGCCCTGGGCCAAAGGCAGGCACCAAACCACTGAGTCACCCAGGGATCCCCCTCATATTTATACGTTTTTATTATTCTTTCCACATCTAAAATATTTATGAGACATAATTGTCCAATAATATTTCTGATTAGTTGAATCTCAGAAATTAAAATTGTATTTTATTATTTTTTATCTTATTATTTTTTTAGAAGAGAGAGTATAGGTGTGGGGGCAGAGGGAGAGGGAAGAGAGAGAATCTTAAGAAGGTTCCATGCCCTGATGTGGGCTTGATCTCATGAATGTGAGATCATGACCTGAGCTGAAACCAACTAAATCACCCTGGTACCACACAGAAATGAAAATTTTATTTTATTTTATTTTATTTTATTTTATTTTATTTTATTTTATTTTTTAAATTTTTTTTAATTTTTATTTATTTATGATAGTCACAGAGAGAGAGAGAGAGAGAGAGAGAGAGAGAGAGGCAGAGACATAGGCAGAGGGAGAAGCAGGCTCCATTCACCGGGAGCCCGATGTGGGATTCGATCCCGGTTCTCCAGGATCACGCCCTGGGCCAAAGGCAGGCACCAAACCGCTGCGTCACCCAGGGATCCCAAGAAATGAAAATTTTAAATGAAATTTCACTTAATCAGAGATTTTGGTTGTTTTCTAATGAATTCCCATTTGGCTTTTGCACAGTAAATAAAAGACTTATTTTTTTCTTTACTAGAATCAAAATCATATTTAAAAATGGTATTTTCGGGATCCCTGGGTGGCGCAGTGGTTTGGCGCTTGCCTTTGGCCCAGGGCGCGATCCTGGAGACCCGGGATCGAATCCCACATCAGGCTCCCGGTGCATGGAGCCTGCTTCTCCCTCTGCCTATGTCTCTGCCCCTCTCTCTCTCTCTCTGTGACTATCATAAATAAATAAAAATTAAAAAAAAAAAGAGTTCCCTCCTTTAAAAATGGTATTTTCTTGCAATTATGGGAAAATCATTTAACAATATAAAATTTTAATGTGCTTATATCTGTATATACACACATAAACACATACATACACAAATACATATACATAAATATTTATATACATATACTTTTTAAAAAAGATTTTATTATTTATTCATGAGACACACACAGAAAAAGAGAGAGAGAGAGAGGCAGAGACATAGGTAGAGGGAGAAGCAGGCTCCATGCAGGAAGCCCGATATGGGATTCAATCCCAGAACTCCAGGATCATGCCCTGAGCCAAAGGCAGATGCTCAACCACTGAGCCACCCAGGTGTCCTTATATGTATACTATTGTTTTTTTATTTACATATAACTGGCATTCTCAGACTTCTGTAGTTATCTGACTAAAATGAAAATATGTAACATGATAACCTAGAAATCAACACATAATATTTTAAGCCTATTATTCTCATGTGAAAATGAACTACAATGAATCAAAATTAAATTAGATTTCTACCAGAAGAAAGTTCTACATTAAAGATAAATAGTGAAGTGAAGGAGACAGTTTTATTAATAATAACTTGGCAGAGAAGCACACTTGTAAGTTTTAAAATTATTGCAAATATTGAAATAGAAAGCAATCTGTCTTTCAATTTTCAACATATTTCAGGTGCAAAGAAAGAAAGAAGAAAAACTTGGAGTATATTATTTTTCAGGTTCAATGGGTGTTGCCTTGCTCACTCTTTGTAAAATGTGCTGAAAATATTAATTTAATTTAACCACTTTTAAAATATCCATCATTATTTTGTTACTCAATTTTAATCTTGTTCATTCATCATTTTAAATATAATATCAGAAGCCAAATTTATTGATGGCATTTAATTTTTAGAAGGAACAGAGTTATTGAGAAAAGACTAGAAATCACAGTTAGGAAACCAAAAATTCAATCATTTCCTACTTGAAAAGCTATTTTGATTGTAACTAATTTACTTATATTCTCTGGTGTTGGTTTTGTCATCTGTGAATGAGGGTTTTCAAATTGATGAATTAATTATAAGATCTATTTCAACTCTAAATGTCAAGAATACATGATCATGTCTAGGTAAAACGATGGCTGTCTGATTCTGAAGCTCTCTTATCATGTCCCTTATAACTATACAAATAATCAAGGATGAAAATAAATGGATGCATGGTCTATGTCTTCAGAATACTACACCCCCCAGTTATCTGTAAATATAGAAAAATAAAAGCCTACCAATTCCACCTACAGGACTGAATACAAAGCATAGGAAAGGGATATAAATTCAGACTGAGAAAAGTGGAGTAGAAGGCATAGAGGACATAAACAAATTACAGGCCAAATCATCCCATAAAGGGAGTCAAATACCAAGTGTCAAAACTAAACATAGAATTTAGTCTTGGTAGTTCACAACAATAAGTAAATGCTGGGGATTTAAAATATCTGGGACTAGAATTAGTCTCAGAAAGCATTAATTTTGAAGCAGATACACATATATACTGATAGGGTAGTATTGTGGGTAATGAGGCAGTGAAGGAAGATAATGAAAAAAAAATGAGTAAAAAATGAAGAATCCCAAACAAGGAAAAAAAAAAACCAAAATATGCCAGCTCTTATTCTCATCAACATAATCCGTAAAAAAACACACACCAACCTTAAAGAAGAGGAAAGAGGGCATTTGCAAGTTAAAAACACTATCCACAACATGAATAGAAATAGGAAAAAGTCTATGTATATGAAACTATAGTGATAAATCAGAAAGTGTAGTCAACACATTTCTGATGATAAAATTTTTCACATGAAAACACCTTGGAGTTAAATAAAATTGTAATACAACAGCCAAAGTAAATCAAATATACTCCAATAGGCAATAAGGACTATAAAAATCTCCTTCCATCAGAAAAAATGAATAGAATGATAAATGAACATAAAAAGTTATAATGAAACAAAAGTTGCAACTCAGGTAAAGGATAGAATAAAATAATAAAATTATGATAAAAGTGAAGATAAATTATAAGGTGCATAAGGGAGAAAGATACAAATAAAAATTTTACAAAGGATATTAAATAAAAGTGGGGCAAAGAAAAATCAAAGAGAATTAATATGAAATAAAGAAGAAGAAAAATAGATCAGAGAAAAAGCAGTTGAAATGGAAGACAGATAAATAACATAAGTTAATCAAAACAATGCAAGAGAATTAGTATTCACATATGTAAATTAAGAAAATTTCCAAAGATGAAAGAAGCTTTACAGAATACAAATTAAATGTACAGAAATCTGTTGCATTTCTATACACCTATAATGAAGCAGCAGAAAGAGAAATTAAGAAAACAGTCCCATTTACTGTTGCACCAAAAATAATAAGAAACCTACAAATAAACCTAACCAAAGAGGTGAAAGACTTGTACTCTGAAATCTATAAAATACTCATGAAATAAATTAAAGATGACACAAAGAAATAGAAAGATATTCCATGCTCATGTATTGGAAGAACAAATATTGTTAAAATATCTATACTAACCAAAGCAATCTACAAAATTATTGCAATCCCCCCAAAACCACCAGCATTTTTCACAGAGATAACCAATTCTAAAATTTGTATGGAACCACAAAAGACCCCTAATAGCTAAAGCAATCTTGTAAAAGAAAAGCAAAGTTTGAAGCATCATAATTCAGGACCTTATTATGAACTGTGGTGATTGAAACAGTATGGTACTGGCACAAAAACAGACACATAGATAAATAGAACAGAAGACCCAGAAATGAACCCACAGCTATATGGTCAATTAATCTTCAACTAAGTAGGAAAGCATATTCTTTTTTTTAAAGATTTATTTATTTATTCATGAGAGACACACAGAGAGAGAGGCAGAGACACAGGCAGAGGGAGAAGCAGGCTCCCTGCAGGAGCCAATTTGGGACTCGATCCTGGGACTCCAGGATCACATCCTGAGCCAAAGGCAGATGCTCAACCGGTGAGCCACCCTGGTGTCCCAGGAAAGCATAGTTAATGGAAAAAGACAGTCTCTTCAATAAATGATGATTGGAAAACTGGACAGCAACAAGCAAAAGAATAAAATTGGGCCACTTTCCTATGTCATACACAAAAATAAATTCAAAATGGATGAAAGTTCTAAATGTGAGACAGGAAACCATAAAAATCCCTAGAGGAGAACACAAGCAGAAACTTCTTTGACCTCAGCCATAGTAACTTCTTACTAGACATGTCTCCTGAGGCAAGGGAAACAAAAGCAAAAATAATTATCGGGACTTCATCAAAATGAAAAGTTTCTGCACAGCAAAGGAAACAGTCCACAAAACTAGAAGACAACTTACAGAATGGGAGAAGATATTTGTAAACAACATGTCTGATAAAGGGTTAGCATTCAAAATCTATAAAGAATTTATAAAACTCAACACCCAGAAACCAAATACTCCAACTAAAAAACAGGCAGATGACATAAATAGACATTTTTCTAAAGAATACATACAGATGGCTGACACATGAAAAGGTGCCCCCCCCCAAAAAAAAAAAAGAAAAGGTGCCCAACATCGCCATCAGGGAGATACAAATCAAAACTACAATGAGATATCACTTCCCACCTGTCAGACTGGCTAAAATCAACACCTCAAGAAACAACAGGTGTTGGCGAGGATGTGGAGGATGTGGAGAAAGGAGGAGGAGGATGTGGAGAAAGGAGAGCCCTCTTGAACTGTTGGTCAGAATACAAACTGGTGCAGCCACTTTGGAAAAATAGCCCAGGTTTCCATCTACTGATGAATTGAGAAATAAATGTATATATATATATAATGGAATATTACTTGGCCATAAAAAAACAATGAAATCTTACCATCTGCCATAACATGGATGGAGCTAGAGAGTATTATGCTAAGTGAAATGAGTCAGTCAGAGAAAGACAAATACCATATGATTTCACATACATGTGAAATTTAAGAAACAAATGAGCAAAGGGAAAAAGAGAGACTCTTAACTATAGGGAACAAACTGATGGTTAGCCGGGGGAGAGGTGTGTGGGGGGAGATGGGTGAAATAGTTGATGGGGCTTAAAGGGTGCAACATATAATGATAAGCACTGGGTGTTTTATGGAGGTATTGAGTCACTATTTTGTACACCTGAAATTAATATTACGCTGTATGCTAACTAACTGGAATTTAAATAAAAAACAAAACAAACAAACAAACAATGATGGAAGCCTCAAATCTAGACTGAAAGAAAGTACTGGGTGCCAGAGAAAGCTGATCTGGTAGAGTCACCTCTGAGACAAATTCTAATGAATCTTTCAATTAAACAAACAAATTAAAATAAAATCCTTCAGGGCTTCTAGGCCAGAAGTTAGAATAATGCACATACACACAGGAATTAGACTTGCATCAGACTTTTCCAAAACAACATGCAAAGCAAGGCAATAGTATTTTCAAGAAACTTACAGGAATAAAATGCACTCATAGGATATAATGTCTACATAGCCTGTTTTCTGAGTATAACAGCTATAAAAAAACAGTCTTGAAGATGAAGAACTGTTGTAATATTGTACACAGGTGTCCTTCTAAAGACTCATCAGAGTAAGAGCTTCGTCTGAGAGATGACTGGGAAAATTTTGGCAAATAAGTGATTGTGAGGAAAGCATATTTTAATTTTGAAGCTAAGATTAAAATAATGACGGGCCATGAATAGAATAATAATATATCATATTTTCTGACAAAGTGCAGAGAATGCAGCAGCAACCACAATAAAAACAAGAGACTTTAGATTGAACTTCTAGGAAAGCAAAACAGTTTTTCTTGCTACCTTTGCATTTTAGGTGTTGTGAGGCTACACCAATCACCTCCATCTCCCTAGCCTCCATACCTCCTAGTCCTATTACTGTAAACATTCTAAGCACACTTTATTTTCTAATTAAAAGAAAATTGAAACCATTAGGTATGAAAACTGATGCTTCTTGATTCTTTCCTCCACTCCATACCTATATATTTATTTGCTTTCAAACCCATTCTTACACACTTACTTCTGCTAGCTGACAGCAGGTCTATTCGTGCTCATGACTGCTCTCCATCTGTGCATTTGATTTGATGTCTTACAATTTTCTCAGGGATACTTGGGTTCATTGCTGAGTTTCTAGTTACCTAACAACCACCAAATCTACAAAGATTTCTATTTTGGATGTGTAACACATCTCTGAATGTTGGAGCTTATTCTATAACATACTAACATACATTCTAATCACCACATTTTAACTGAAAATAACTACTTGTTCCTCAAAATCTTCCCTCTACAGTCTCCTATACTATACAAACCGATTCCTGAAAAAAAAAACAGCTCCGATTTCTTTCTTGAGTTCCAGTTGCATATTAACAGCTTTAATTTGATATCTTACAATGAAATTAGATGCACAACCCTAAATTAATTTTATTTCCCTATTTTCACAACTTATTTTCCTTCCCTTCCATTTCTTTAATGTCATAGCCATTCACCCACTAATTCAAGTAGAAAGTTAGATGTTATCTTTGGTTATCTCCTCCGCCTCAACTTTGCTCCTACAAAATCTGTTTGGATTCTAGGGAAGGCCAATTTTGTCCTTTAAAAGTCTTAAGATTCTGTTGTCTTCTCAACTGCCATTATGCTGGGTTTGGACTTATCTCTTTTCTGAATAATTAAAATAATTTTTTAATTCACTTTTTCCCTCTGATCCCCACTCTATACAATTGCCAAATATAAGTCATAAAGTATGACTGACACTGGATTATTTTTCTTAGGAAAATAAATCATAAGCATATAGATAGAAACTTCAAATTGGCTAAGATTTAGCTGATGAGAATTTAAATGATTCAAAAAAATAACTTACTTGTTTTCATTTACTTTTGCTATGCTGCTGTCCAAATCCCACAATATAGGCTAGGTCAAATTTCCAAATCTCATTACACAAGGCATATTTTATACGGTGCATTGCGATTTTCCATTTTGTTGGACCAACCTTGATCTCCTATCTGCATATCTAAAGGTGATCAAGATGGGAAAATTGCTTTAAAACACATTGTAAGTAGCAGATTGGAGATAGAGAGAAATTGACCAAAAATCCTATTATATATTCTTGAATGTTACATTTAAATTAATTTTAAAAATTATGCATCAGTCCTAAAGCAATGAATATTATATTGTTTCATTACATTTCCTTCAGAAGTCTTTGTCTGCTAATTCTACAACATGACTGAGAAATATGCCCTTGGGTAAGGATCTTTATTTGATTCACTGGTGTAAAGACTGATGATAAGAGTGTAATTTAATTTATTTCAAATCTCATCCTACTTTTTTATTGACCTTCCAACCTGTATGTAAAAGGACCCTAAACAAACTTTGGCCTTGGATCTGATGATTTAGCATGTAAACAGACTTTGCACATTTTTTGGCAAAGTCAAAAAATTACCCCTTTCATTTTCTTCTTTTATGCTCTAGGAATCAGATTGTCAGAAGATTACACATTTTTTTTTCTAACCAGAATTAGGAGATACTATAACCTATGATATGACATGCAAATATCAGGATCACACAACATCTTTTTAAATATGTGAAAAAATTCAGAGAACTTTCCCAGGCTTTGTCAGTTTCTTTACATAAGTAGAAGGAAGATGGAATTTCCTTACCTGCATAATTTCATAGCACACAACTATGAACAGAAAACAAAATATGCCTCATGTAAACAGATATTGGCAGCCAGTGTAATTTTCTATTTTACACTCCATTTTATAGTGTATATTTTGTTGAATTTGTATAATTGTATGAGTCATTTCATTCTGTTCAGGACATCCATTTAATGTTATCTTAAACTCATATACAGATTGGTACTTAATCAATATTCGTTGTTGATGTTTTTTATGAGCCATAAAAATTGGCAGCACGTATAGACAACATGATTATTTGAAAAAGTATAAAGCCAGGTATTTATAAAAAGATCATTTACTCCAAATATCTATTATTTTTCAAAGGAACATAAAAAATACATTTTCTTCTATTTGAGGAACTGCTTTTGAAAATGCCCCAACTTGGTGACCACTAAACTGGGCTTCACAACTGAATTAAAAGAGACATGAAATATTCTATCTCCTTATTGCTACCAGGAATATATTAAGCAGGAAATGATAATACTTTTATTTTGAGTGGTTTTTGCAAGTCAATTTGAGTCAAAGTTTTTCTTCTGAAATAAACTTAATGTAGTCTGAAATGTTGTGAAGGCTACAATCAATATGAATGACAATTCAGGGTACTGGCCAGAATATGCTATTTACTGAAGCCTTCAGGAGGTTGGTGTTTTCCTGCCTGCCTGCCTTCCTTCCTGCTTCTCTCTTTCTATTTACTTTTTCCAGTCATGGAAATTGAGTAGTAGACTAAATCAGACCAGTGGGAGTAACCACTTAAAGCTTTCAATTACTTTTATTAATACAAAATACTATCATTTTAGAAATATTTTAGGTATCTTTTGGAGTACTATTAGGTTCTATTTTTAATTTTAAAATGTTTTTTAAAAAAATTAATAATTTTTACTAATGGAGAAGTATTTGGTTGACAGCAAAACTGAGCAAAACACACAGAGTTCCCTTATACCCTAGGCCACCATGTGTGCGCACGCACGCACACACACACACACACATACATACACACAGCCTCCCTCACTGTTAGCACCCAAATGTATCATTATGTGTTCCAACTGAAGAATGACAGACATCATCATGTAAGATCTTTAATTTACATTAGGGTTCACTCTTGATGTTGCACATTCTATGGCTCTTGACAAGTATATAATGAAATATATTCACCATTGTAGTATCATACAAAACAGATTCACTGCCCTAAAAATCTCAACCTGTGCTCTAACTTCTGGAAGCCACCAATATTTTCACTGTTTCGACAGTTTTGCCTTTCCCAGAATGTCATCTAGTTGGAATCATACAGTAGCTTGCCTTTTCATATTGGCTTGTTTCATTTAAACTAATATGCATTTAAGTTTCCTCCATGTCTTTGCATGGCTTGATAGATCATTTCTCTTTAGCACTGAATAATATTCCATTGCCTGGATATATTACAGATTATGTATTTATTCATCTATTGAAGAACATCTTGGATGCTGCAAGTTTTGGTAAGTACAAATGAAGCCACTATAAATGTACATGTGCAGTATTTATATGGATATAAATTCTCAATTCATTTGGTTAAATACTAAGGAGTATGATTGCTGGATTATATAATATGAATATGTTCAGTTTCATAAGAAACCACCAGCTGTCTTCCAGAGTGGATGTACCATTTTGTATTCCTACCAACAATTAACAAGTGTTTCTCTTGCTCTATACCCTCACCAGCATTTGGTGTTGTGTTTTGGATTTCAACCATTCTGATAGATGTCTAGTGGTTGTTTTAATTTGCAATTCCCTAATCACATATGATGTGAAGCATATTTTCTTATGCTTATTTTCCCTCAAAAATCTTTTCTGGTGAGGTAAATCCAAAAAGTCATTGCCATACTCAAAGTCATTTAGAGTTTCTCCTAATGTTATCTTCTAGAAGTTGTACAGTTTAGGTGTATGATCCATTTTGAGTTAATTTTTGTGAAATATGTAAGGCGACTGTCTTGATTTATTATTGCATTTGGATGTCCAATTGTTCCAGAACAATTTGTTGAAAAGACTATTTCTGGTCCATTGTGTTACCTGTGCTGCTTTGTACAGATCAGTTGACTATTTAGGTGGGTCTGTCTTCTGGGCTGTTTATTCTGTTCCATGTATCTATTTGTTTATTCTTTCACCAATACCACACTGTCTTGATTACTGTGGCTTTATAGTAAGTCTTGAAGCCAGGTAGTGCTGGTCCTTCCACTTTGTTCTTTTCCTTCAACACTTAGCTGGATATTTTGAGTTCTTTGCCTCTCCAAACAAACTTTTGAATCAGTTTGTTGATATCTAAAAGATAACTTGTTCAAAAATTTTTTTTAAGATTTTATTTATTTATTCATGAGAGACACACAGAGAAAGAGAGGCACAGACACAGGCAGAGGGAGAAGCAGGCTCCATGCAGGTAACCTGACGTGGGACTCGATCCCAGGTCTCCAGGATCACACCCTGAGCTGAAGGCGGTGCTAAACTACTAAGCCACCTGGGCTGCCCTCAAATTTTGATTAGTATTGTAGTGATTCTATAGAACAAGTTAGGAAGAGCTGACATCCTGAAAATATTGAGTCTTTCTGTTCATGAACATGGAATACTTTTCCATTTATTTAGTTCTTTTTTGATATCTTTCATCAGTGTTTTGTAATTTTTTCATATAGATATTATATAGATTTTGTTAGATTTATACAAAAGTATATAATTTTATGGGGTGCTCATGTAAGTGGTAATGTGTTTTTAATTTTTTAAAACATTTTATTTATTTATTTATGAGAGACACACAGAAAGAGGCAGAGACAGGCAGAGGGAGAAGCAGGCTCCCACGACCTGAGCTGAAAGCAGATGGGCAACCACTGAGCCACCCAGGCGTCCTGGTAATGTGTTTTTAATTTCAAGTTCTATTTGTTCACATTAAAATATTATTCTATATCCAATTTATTTATCCTTAAAGGAATATAAGTTGCGCTTTTCAGAATATGATAGAAATGTTTTTGAATAATTCACATGTGAAATAATAAAATCTTAATATAATGTAAAATTGTATGTAGCTACATAGTAAGTATGTATTCTATGCAAAAATAATCATAAAAATATAAGACTTGTTAATACTTTAAATGAATTCTCTCATTAATTCTCACAACATTCCAGTAAGGTAAAAACTATCAGCTTTCTCATGAGAAAATCAAGACATCAAAAGTTTAAGATACTTGCCCAATGTCTCCCGTGAGCTAGCATCAGAATTGAATAAGTATGTCGTGGCTGAGTCAAAGTCCATGCTATTAACACTTGAAGGAAATCACCTTATCATTAAATGTGGGAAATGCCCTGATGATCAACTTTCATTTGATATATTTTGCCAAAATAATTCTATTGTTCCTTTCAATAGAAATCCTCATTAAATTTTTTATAGATGTTCCAGTCTTTATAGTATTGTTAAAACTCTACATGAAATGAATATACTGTTGGAGTTAAATATTTAAATTCTGTAAACATACATGATATTTACAATGAGGAAGGATATACACAGTAGCATTGAAATGTATTTCCTGGCCAAAATAATACTGCAGATTTTGACTACTATGAACATTTCCATCTCTCTATTTTCTTACTGTTTTCTTTATTTATTGTCATCAAGTTATATCTTTTTTTTTTCTTTTTCCAGAGAAAATTCTTTAATCCTCAGTTCCTATTTTCCTTTTCACTTTAGAATTATCTCCTTTGGCTAGTTCTACATTGTCTTGTTAAGATCACTACAACAGTTAGACTAGGTGATTTCACTCTGAACTAGCTGTCTTCTTTCGGGCAGAAGAGCTATCTATCTCTCACTTATCTATCTAAAACATTGATCTCAGCAGTAGCTCAACCAATAATTTTGATTAATATGTGGACTGTGCTTGTGGCAAGTTAGATTACCACATTTTGGGGGGATGGAGAGGGAAGGGGAGCAGAATCCACTTACTTGATTCTTAAATCTGGGCTTGCCAATCTGACTTAATTAGATCAATGGACCTTAACAAACAAGATGCTAGCAGAGTTTTAAAAACATCTGTCTGGTTGAATTTTAATTTGATGCACTATTGAAATTATCAGAAGACCATATCTGAAGTAGTTTACTGGTGTCAGAAGAATGAAGGATGCATGGAGTCAAACTCAGCCTAAATGAGCCCATGCTCAGCTTATCTAAGACTTGTGAAAATAAATGATTGTTGCTTAAGCTACTGAGTTGGGGGTGCCTAGCATTACCATTGTGTCCACCAAATGATATAATACTACATTTAGAAAACAACTCATTTATAGAAATATGTATTTCTTTGTACGAAGCCAGATTGGCCCTATTCCAAAATTCTGAAGAAAAATTATCAAGATTTGTCAGTTGAGATAAAAATAACATTGGGATTTTATTTAATCAAATGAAGAAAAACTTTGTTCTCCTCTGTCATGAAAAATCGAGTTATGTAAACCTACATACCTCACATATCTCACATCTTACTTTTTGCTTATAACAGAGAAGAAATGACATTTTAGTCTCCAATGTTTCTTCTACTTGCATTGGTTTTTCACTTTGATTTACAATATTTTTTTTTCAATTAAGGTGAATATCATAAATTTTCACCAGCATATTACATTTAAAACTAAATGCTTGGGACACCTAGGTGGCTCAGCAGCTGAGCATTGGTTGGCCTTCGGCTCAGGGGGTGATCCTAGTCCAGGGATTGAGTCCCGCATTGGGCTCCCTATGAGAAGCCTGCTTCTCCCCCTATGTTTCTGCTTCTGTCACTGTGTCTCTCATGAATAAATAAATACAATCTTAAAAAAATAAAATAAAACTAAATGATTATTGGCATTGAGGAAAAAATATTATTTTCATCAGAAATTGTGACAATATAGATTATTTGATAAAGGTTTGTATAACCATAAAACTGTATTTGCCAACCAGGCAGCCAACTGTTTATATTTTGGATCCATGGAGAAATGCAGTGTGAAGTAATGCAGTGCAATGGAAAGTGACCCTATTATTAGAAGCAATAATAGCTCATGGTTCCAGTTCAGGCTCAGGTACTATGTAAAGCAACTATGAGAAAAGTCAATCTTTCTGGGCCTCAATTTTCTTACAGTAGAAGAAAGGAGTATATTTGTTTAGATTACATCAAAAGTCTCTTCGGTTGGAATGTTCTATGATTCCATTTTTCTTAAAAACTAATTAATTCATTCATTCATTCATACTAGTCTTTGTTCTCAAAGAAAAAATGACAAAGCTGCTTACTTGGAAGCCTGGGGAGTGATCATCTACTCCCACGGGGAAAAGGTATTCATTCATCAATGGCTCCTGCACAAAACCATGACCTGCTCTTCCTATATCTCCAGCTTCTTCTAGGACTACTCTCCAGACCCCTGTCTTTCCATTCTTTTCTCACACCCTGGAATTCTATCTGCCCCCCAAAAGGAACTTAGCACTGCACATGCTGGTCATATCGCCCAGTTTCCAGCCTTAGTAACTCCTAATTCAGCCTCAGATCCTCAATCCAAGTTACCTTCCTCCGCCTCCTCCTCAATGCTTGCATTCAGTGCTTTGTCTCCAAAAAAAGTACATTCTGGTTTTCATTCTTGGCACTTATCACATTTGCAATTTTTTGTTAAGTGTCAGTCTTTGTCCTGCTAGACTGAAATCAGTGACTAAGTTTCTTATTTTTTGCTATATACCATGTCCTCTCCACAATGCCTGGCACATAGTGAAACTCCATGAATATTTTAAAATTGACGTGACTTTTACTGTTCTCCTGCCACTCATTCTCTTTCTGGGGGTGTAGAAACAAAAGGCTTAGTTCCCATTGCAGATTGGGATAAACAAAGTCAAATTTGATATTTTAGGAGCAGCAGTTTTGTGAAGGAACTTGATGTATTGAATGTGAAATCAAATTTAAAAATCCTTTAAGTTAATAAATAGCAAGAACAAAAAGTATAAATCTTATTCTAATAAAAAAGTTTTCGTGAGTCATGCTTAAAAGCCCTCTTTATTCTCAAAGGCAGATTGAAATGTTATTATGAAAATCCCACACAAAATAGGTGTGACTTTGTAATTCTTTGTAATTTGCTTTTTACAGGTTACAGGGTTTCAATAACGAAAACAAAAATGATGTAAAAAGAGGAGATATCTCAAAAGATATTGGGAAAACACAAGGACACTCACTGGTTCAGTGTTGACAGATTACTATCTGATAGTAAAGTTTTAAGTCCGGAGTACATTCTGAGGGAGAGATTTATCTTGGAATTTACACAAAGAACATCCCACTTAAGGTATATTAGTTTACTACAGTGAATGGATATCAAGTATAATCTTCTTGGACAGTACAATGAATATATCAATATTTAATTTATCAAATAAGAGAATGTTAGAACTCAAAAGAAATGCAGGGATAATTTAGTCCAATTTCCTTATTTTACAGATATGGAAAGTGTCCTTTCAGCAAATATTGAATCAGTGATGCATACGGCATACCCTAGGAGAAAATAGTTATTTACATGAATAAATTTAAACTCCATTGTGTTTGTATAAACACTGAGCTATAACTCTGTAACACACTAATATTATGTCAATATAAGACAAGTTCTTTCCTAAGAAACTAGAAACTTCAGTTTATTTTCAGTATAATTAAACATGGTTTTTATTATTGACAGTATGCTTTTTAAAGAGAACATTAAATCATCATCTAAGTATGTTCTATACATGGCTTTGATCTCATTAAGTTGAATTCACTTGAGTTAAATGACAGGAGATGGATAAGAAATATTTGTAAAATGGAACAATGATATGTCTATGCTTTATATAATTTTATTTCATTAATTTGATTTTTCAGCACTAGAAATCTAACAAATGTATGGGAGGATTTAAGAAATTCATAAGTTCCAAAAAAAGTGTTGAAAGTTCTTTATTTTTCATTATTAGTTTTCTGCTTTAAAACATATTTTTAGAATTAAGAATTTGCAAATCAATTGTGAGTAATATAGTAGTTCTTTCATTTTGAAAGCCATTTCGGCTTTATACTAATCTCAATGAGCTCTTTTACAGATCACAATTTGATATATTTATTGAGCTATTTATTTGAATTGTGGTCAGTAATGTGGGGTGCACTAATGGGTTGTGAAGGATCTCTGTTTAAATGTAGTGACTAAATAGACAAAAATGTACACACACAATTAATTCTTTTACCAGATATTATTTCTCCACCATATAAATATATTTTGATGAAGACTCCTTTTTTAACTGACTCTAATCAGAAATAGAGAAAGGCTTAATTTTGAGATCTCTAAATGGTGACTTCTGGAGAAATAGCCTAATAAAGAGATGAAAAAATTCATATAAAAGGAGAAAAAGAGAAAAAAGATCACTTATATAATGAGAAAAAGAAAGGAATTTATAGTTTCAATAAGCCTCAGTTTCTTACAAGAACAAGTCTTATTTTCTTAGTCATCTACTGCTGGGATTGTGAAACAAGTGATTTATTATGATGTATTTTTACTGTGTACCACTTTGCATAAGCCTACGAGTATTTTATTATTTTTTATTTATTTATTTATTTATTTATTTATTTATTTATTTATTTTTGCCTACGAGTATTTAAAAGAACAATGGAAAAATTAATGCAATTGTAAGTACTTCATTTGTTGTTTGGGTATAATTTTTTTTCATAACCTATTATATCACTGACACTGTTGCTTATAATAGATGAAACCTACAAAAAATTAAATGTTGCAAAGTATTACCACTTCAGCACTTAAAAAAATAAATTCTGAGATTATTTTTAAAGTAATTTTGAGGGATGCCTGGGTGGCTCAGGGGTTGAGCCTCTGCCTTTGGCTCAGGACGTGATCCCAGGGTTCTGGGATCAAGTCCCACATCGGGCTTCCCATGGGGAGCCTGCTTCTCCCTCTGTCTCTGCCTCTGCCTCTGCCTCTCTCTCTCTGTGTTGCTCATGAATAAATAAATAAAATCTTAAAAAGAAAAGTAATTTTGAATAAAATATGTTTTTGTTTTCTTGTCAAAAGTGGTTGATATAATTGATGAATCCCTAAATTCTACACCTGAAACTAATATTATACTGTATGTTAACTAACAGGAATTTAAATAAAGCATGAAAAACTTGGAACATTTCACTTATAATTTTTTTATCTCTCTCAAAAATAATACCATTATCAATAACACAGCTTATATTAGTGTTCATTTTGAAACATTACTTGATAATTTTAACCAGAAATTTGTTTATTGGTTCACTAAGCTAAAATTGATAAACAATAAATTGCTCATATATAAAAGGTACAGTTTGATGAATTTTATTTATTTTTATTTTTTATTATTATTATTTTTTTTAGTTTGATGAATTTTAACATATGTGTATACCTGTAAAGTCAACACCTAGTGAAGACAATGAATATATCTATCACCCCAGAGGGTAATATTATCTATCATTCACCTTTCTCAAACCATCTTTCCTTTTATTTCAACACCCAAGAAACAAATAATCTGCTTTCTGTTACTATGAATTTTCGTTAGCATTTTGTAGAATTTTATGTAAGTAGATTCATGCAAGATATGTTTTCTTATTTGGCTTTTTTTTTCTGAACATAAGGATTTTGATTTTCATCCATATTGTTGCACGTATTAATAGTTTTTGCTTTGTTATTTATGAGTAGTATTCCATTGTGGGTACATAGCCCATTTTGTTTATATACTTATCTATGTATGGATATTTGTATTGTTTCCAGTTTGGGGAGATTTTAAACAAATCTGCTATGTATATTTCTTGTACAAGTCTTTTTACAGACATTTGCTTTCATTTCTACAGGAAAAATGTCTAGGAGTGAAATGCTGGGATTGTATGTTAGGCATATATTTAAGAAACTTGTAAATTTTTAAAAAGTGGTTTTACCATTTTATCTTCCTACCAACAGTGTATGAGAAGTCCCACTGTTCCACTTTTTGAAAGGCAATATCTTTTAATCTTCACCATTCTAGTGGGCATATAGTGATATCTCCTCATGGTTTTAATTTGCAGAGCCTTAATAACAGTGATGGTGAGCATTTTTTGTCATACTTTTTAGCCATATGTATCTTTTCCTGGTCAGCCATCTGGTCAAATTTTTAAACTAATTTTAATTGGAATATTCTATTCTATTACTGAATTCTTAAGATTCAATACATATTCTGGAGACAGGTCCCTTCTACACATACATATTTCCAAGTATCTCCTTCTAGTCTGTAGTTTGATCTTTCTTTCTTTCTTTCTTTCTTTCTTTCTTTCTTTCTTTCTTTCTTTCTTTCTTTCTCTTTCTTTCTTCTTTCTTTCTTTCTTTCTTTCTTTCTTTCTTTCTTCTCTTTCTTTCTTTCTTTCTTTCTTTCTTTCTTTCTTTCTTTCTTCTTTCTCTTTCTTTCTTTCCAGTTCCTTTTGGTGACCAAATGTTTTTAATTTTGATAACATCCAATTTATCAATTATTTTCTTCTTTAATGTCTTCTTGGCTAGGGGAGCTATTATAAAATAGCATAAACTGGTGACTTAAACAACAGAAATATATATCTTACACTTTCAGAGACTGAGATTACAAGATCAGGGTGCTAGTATAGTCAGCTACTCATAAGGAGTGTCATCCTGGTTTACAGACAGCCACCCGCCTCTTCTCTCTTTGTGCTCAATAGGCCTTTTTTCAGTACAAGTCCTTGGAAAGAGAGAGTAGGTTTTCTAATGTTTCTTCATATAAGGCTACTAATCTCGTTATGAAGGGTCTCACTGTCATGAGCTCATCTCAACCTAATTACCTCCCTAAAGCCCTATCTTCAAATACCATCATATTGGGATTAGGCTTTTAGCATATAAATTTTGTGAGAACACAAACATTTAGTTCATGACATATAACATGGTTTTGGTCTTCTAAGAATATTAATCCTAAACCAGAGTAACTATGCTTTGCTTCTGTGTTTTCTTCCAAAATTTTTATAGCTTCAGCTTTTATATTTAAATCTATAATAAATTTCAAGTTAATTTTTGTATATTGTGTAATATTAGGGTTGGAAGGGGTTTTGTTTTCTTGTTTGTTTTGGTGTGTGACTATCCAATCGTTTCAGTTCTATTTTTTATACCTATTTATGTAAAAGAACTTGAATATCCAAAGCAACCTTTAAAAAGAAGAACAAAGCTGGAGGTATCACAAACCCAGATTTCAAGATACATTATAAAACTATAGTAATCAAAACAGTATGGTACTAGCACAAAAATAGACGCAAAAATCAATGGAAGAGTACAGAAAGCCCACAAATAAACCCACATTTATATGGTCAACTAATCTATGACAAAGAGGTGAGATTATACAATACAGAAAAGATAGTCTTTTCAATAAATGTTGCTGGGAAAACTGGATAACTACATGCAAAAGAATGAAACTGGACCACTTTCTTATACAATACACAAAAATAAATTAAAAATGAACTAAAGACCTAAATGAGATCTGAAACCATAAAACTCCTAAAAACAAACACAGCAATCTCTTGGACATTGGCCTTAGGAACATATTTATGGATATATCTCTTCAGGCAAGGAAACAAAGGCAAAAAATAAACTAGTGGGAGTACATAAAAAAAAAAGTTTTGCACAGCAAATGAAATCATCAACAAAACAAAGAGGCAACCCAATCAATGGGAGAAGATATTTGCAAATTATATATGTGATAAGGGGTTAGTATCTAAAATATATAAAGAACATATAATTCAACTAGAAAGAAAGGAAAGAAAGAAAGAAAGAAAGGAAAGAAAGAAAGAAAGAAAGAAAGAAAGAAAGAAAGAAAGAAAGAAAGAAAGAAAGAAGAAAAGAAGAAGAAAGAAAGAAAGAAAGAAAGAGAAAGAAGAAAGAAAGAAAGAAAGAAAGAAAGAAAGAAAGAAAGAAAGAAAAGAAAGAAAAAAGAAAGAGGCAAGGCAGGAAAGGAAAGGAAAGGAAAGGAAAGGAAAGGAAAGGAAAGGAAAGGAAAGGAAAGGAAAGGAAAGGAAAGGAAAGGAAAGGAAAAAAAAGCAATCCCATTTAAAAATGGTAAGAGGACCTAAATAGACATTTTTTTCAAAGAACATATACAGATGATCAACAGACACATAAGAAGATATTCAACATCACTAATCATCAAGGAAATGTAAGTGAAATCACAATGAAATATCATCTCACACTAGGGGGACCTGGGTAGCTCAGTCAGTTAAGCATCTGACTTTTGAGCTCAACTAAGTTCGTGATCTCAGAGTCATGAGTTTAAGCCCCACATTGGTCTCCATGAAACCTAATTAAATAAAGTTAGGTGGAGCCTAATTAAAAAAAAAAAAAGAAATATATCATACTAGTCAGAATGGCTAGTACCAGACAAGAAATAATAATGCACTCCTACATTTATTGCATTATTATTTATAATAGACAACCCAAGTCAAGTGCCCATCAATATATGAATAAATATAAAATAAGTGTATACATACACAGTGGAATATATCACAAGAATGTGATATATTTGTGATATATTTGTGAAATTCTTGTCACAAGAATTTGTGACAAGATAGATGGACCTAGAACATATTATACTAAGTGAAATCAGATCGAGAAAGACAAATACCATATGATCACTTATATGTGGAATCTGAAACCAAACAAAACTAATGGACAAACAAACAGAAAAACAAACTCTTAAATACAGAGAACAAACTACTGGTTGCCAGAGCAGAAGTGAATAGGGGAATGGGCTAAATAGATAAAAGGGAGTAAGAGGTATAAAATAAATATATCATGGAGATAAAAAGTACATCATAGGGAATATAGTCAATAATACTGTAGTAATTGGTGGTGATGTAGACAGTGACTACACTTACTTTGGGCACTGAACAATGTATAGAACTGTCGAATCAATGTGTTCTCACCTGAAATTAATGTAACATTGTACTTCTGTTATGCTTCAATACAAAAAGAATCAAAAACATTTTACACAATTTTTCCATTATCCCCATAAAGTTATTTCAGTGATATCTAAGCAAGCTATAACTCAGTATGAAAGTAATCATGTTGAAATCAAAGAATTGGCATTACTTTCAAAACATCTCAATCAATCTCATGATTGTCCTAATGTTTTGAAGACAAAACAAACTGGGACCAAAAATTAATTCATAAATAATGGCAGTAAGGCACTAAGATTAATGAATAATTTTGCTCACTATGGAAATATACTGTTGGCAGAAGACAATTACAAAACTGTAATATCTCTTTGTTTCCTTTCCCTCAAAAAAGCAAAAAAACATATTGAATATTATTTACTTAAATATTTCCTTCTCTGAGTAGAAACTCTCTTAGTCCCATCCATAATGTTTTTCCAAGCTAATATTTTGTAAAAATAAATAAATATATTTAAAATTGAAAGAACTGAATTGAAATATAGATCTTTCCTTTTTTTCTGTGTTGAAAGAATTAAACAGCAGAGATGACAGTGTGTTAATCGGGGCTCATTTAGTTGTAAGTGATAGAAATTGAACTAGCCATGGCTTAAACAAGAAGTTTATAATTTTGTATGATTGAATAAATTAAGATCTAGTGTTCCCTTCAGGTGTTTAGGATTTTCAATTATGCCCACAATACTGTTTTTCATTCTTTCCATTTGTTGATTTAGCCTTTTCTCTATGGGCAAGTTACTGATACAAGATAACAAAAGTTGTTCCTCTCTAGCACAAGTTAAATGATCCTTAGAGTTTAAAATCTCAGAAAAGACATTTCCTTTCACCTAGAATCTATATCAATTGCCCCAAATCCTGGACTGATAACCATATCAAAGCGAATTCTGATTATTTTAGCCCAAACCTATAATGCTATACAGAATTGGAAGAGATAAGGTTCATTAAAGCCTAGAGAACCTCGGTTAGTAGGAAAAAAAGTGGAGGAATTGTTCGGCAAGCAGGAAAGCAGATTCAGGCAAAGACAGAGAGAAAAAATAATCTACTCTTCGGAATTATTTTATATCAGAAAAGGCTTTTTTTTTTTTAAAATAATGTACATATGAAATGTCAATAGATTTTGAAATTATTAACTATTTTATAACCTAAAAAATAGTCTAACAAAATATAAAAAAAGAATCGTAATCCAAAAGAGGACATAAAGTGACTTAGTCGAAGAAAAAAAATAAAATTTGCTATTTACCTTTAAGTGAAAATGCCCACATGATTTTATAGCTAAGTTCTTTCTTACTCTCAAACTTATGTTACACAGCCTATTTAACAGCATTTACAAAATCCCTGACATGTTCTGTGAAACTATCATAATCATAAAACTGCCAAAAAAAGAAACTATAGTCCAATTAATGCATTTGATTAGATGCAAAAGTTATAATTAAATCATTAGTAAATTGAAATGGAGAGTATTAACAGATCAGATATTCTGTTCAAGGAGATTTTATTGCAGGAAAAGTAGTTTATCCAGGATCAGGAAGCCTATGAACACAGTTTAAAGAATGACATAGTTAAATATGCACTTGTGTCAATGAATGGAGAAAAGTGACCTTATCAGTTATTCTTAATAAACGCTCAGAATAAAACAGGACTGAGAAAGAACTATGCAGACATGGTAAAAAGACCCTTTTCCTTAGATCATAAGGAATTATGTCAAATATCATGTCAGATGTTGAAATAACAAAGTCATTGTCATCAAAAGAAGAGTGGACAGAAATGCTAGCTCTCATCACTATAATTTCATAGGCATTCTGGGAATTCCAATCCTGTGATAGACCTCTGGCAACAATGTTGCTACAACTTTAGGAATAAAGATAGACATATTAAGAAACTGGAAGCACCCGAGTCTCTAATGGCAGTGTAAAGCAATCATCCAACATCAGTTTTTCTTCAGACATGTCAGGTGAGAATATTTAAGGTAATATTAGTAATAATAGTTGGGTTTTCTATAATTTGCTAATATATGTACCACTACTACAATGCCTAATTATCAAAGAAGTAAAATTAATGAGCATTAAAGGATATGACTAAATGCTACACAGACATGCAAAAATCACCAACTATTCTTTATAATAGTTAGAAATATAATAGTAAAAATAAAATATAATAATAGTTCTTTCTTATCAGTTAAAAATCCTACTGCTATCCATCAAAATATTTGGAACTAGTTAGAAATAAAGCTATGATGAATGAAAATAAAATATATATTTAACACATATATATTAATATATATGTGTTAAATATATGTGTGTTAAATATATATATAAAATATTAAATATATTTAAATTTAAAATATATATATATATATATATATATATATATATATATATATATATATATATAATTCAAAGCTAAGAGGAGCCTGGGTGGCTCAGTTGATTGAACATCTGACTTTGCCTCTGGTCATGATCTCAGGGTCCTAGAACTGAGCCCTGTATCAGGCTCCCTGCTGAGCAAAGAGTCTACTTGTCTCTCCCTCTGACCTGCTTGTGCCTACACTCCCTCTCTCTCACATAATTAAGATCTTTAAAAAATAAAATAAAATTTAAATCTAAGAAGATGAAAAATGACTTGATGAGAAGACATTACATAATTATATCAATATAAATCAAAGTGATATATAAAATTAATGCAATTCTAATGAAAATCACAAGTAATTCAGCAAAGTTATTTTATGACGCAGGTGGAAGTTAAGTGTACAAAAGTTGTCACGGAAATTTGAAATAGAAAAATAGTAGCAGGAAGTGGTTCTCACAAAAATTTTTTTTTGAGTTTTTTATCTTTGAAGATTTTAAAAATGTATTTATGCGAGAGAGAGAGATTGAGAGAGAGAGGCAGAGACTCAGGCAGAGGGAGAAGCAGGCTCCATGCAGGGAGCCTGAGGTGTGACTCTGGCCCGGGTCTCCAGGATCACACCCTGGGCTGAAGGCGGCGCTAAACCGCTGAGCCACCAGGGCTGCCCTCTCACAAGATATTTAAAAAAGAAAACCTTAAAACTAGAGAAATTGAAACAGTCTGGTTTGGGCAGAAAAAGGTAGTTAAATGCATCCAAGCATATATAAAAACCTTTAATGTGATAAACATGACATTTCAATTCTGTGGGAAAATGATGACCTAATCAATAATACTGTTGGCAAAATTGTCCTTAAAACTAAAAGAAAACACCCTGTCAACAGACATAAATAGATTTCAGGTGAATTAAAGTTTTACATATTAAATTGATATACAATATGATATAAATGCTATATACATATATATTTATATATACACATGTGTGTGTGCATTTAGAGTAACTTTAATAAGATATTTAAAAGATGCACAACACATATACAAGTCCAAATGCCATAAATAAAAAGAATGATAAATTTGAATAGAACAAAAAGAAACCAAAAACCTGGTATTATTTAAATTTCATATAATCAAAATGGAAGAACAAATATTTGTTGTGTGTGAACAAAGGGTTATATCTCTTATGTGCCCGAAGTCCCTACAACTTGTTACAAAGAAAACCAAGAATGGGCTAACTTAATGTGTGTATCCATCAGAATATACTAGGTTGTGCTGGACCAACAAATTACCCCAGGGATTCTAGAAGCTTAGCAAAGTTTATGTCTTGCTGATGCTACTTAATTTTTTTTTTTTAAGATTTATTTATTCCTGAGAGAGAGAGCATGTGTGCACAAATAGAGGGAGGGGCAGAGGGAGAAAAAAACTCAAACCGGGACTGGATCTCACAAACCCTGAGATTATGACCCAAGTGGAAACCAAGAGTCAAGAGTTTAACCAACTGAGCCACCCAGGTTCCTCATGCTCATTCTATTTATGCTATACAGGAAGCGGAGATGGGTGGGGACCCCTGTTCTCTATATTCCCTTAGGAACACAATCTGAAGGAATCAACATCAATTTGAACCTGTACTAACTAGAAGATAGGGTCTCATTTTTCATTTTGAAAGAGAACACCAGTGTAATTCAGTACTTTGGTCTGGGAATGACTCAGTCACTTATTCACATATTAGTCGTCCCATGGCCACACTGAACTTCAAGAGGACAGGGAAATATAATTCTCTGTGGACCCAGAATTAGAGGAAAGGTAGATAAATTGTGACCATTAATAATGCTTTCCAAAGAGCATGAAGCTGAAAAATTTCAAAGAGGATGAAATCCCGTGGTTAATAAATTTATGACAAGATGATCAATAGCCCTGTAGCTATTAAATTTAATAATAATACTGCATTACAACACATCAGATTGGCCAACACCTAACAGATTAGTAGCATTCCATTTTACATTGTAGGGAAAGGCCTCCTTTTGACACTGCTGGGAAAGTGAAAATATAAAATTTAGGAAATAACTATTCAAGATGTGTTACTTATTTAAATGTCCATACTATTTTTAGAATCTTCTTCCTTATTAAAGTATGGATATTTGTATATGAGAATATTTATTTCACCATATTTGTATATGAGAATATTTATTTCACCATTTTAATATCATGATAAAGGCAATGACCCATATGACTACAGATTTATGTTAAATTATGGTATGTATATTTTGTGGGATGTTAGGTAGTGGTTAAATGAATGCCACCTATCCAATCAAATTGACTGGAAAGACAGGCATGATATATTTATAAATGAAAAGCAGCTGAAAAGTAATCTGTGCTGTATCATACAAAAATAAAGGTAAGAGATGAAAGGAAAGGAGAAAGAAAGCAGAGAAGAAGACAGAGAAAACATGGGGGAAAGAAGGAAGAAAAATATGCCCTTATAAACACAAAAACATAAAATCTACATGCCTGAATTGTTTGTAAAGATTTTTTCTGTATAGGGGCACCTGGGTGGCTCAGTCAGTTAAACATCTGCCTTTGGCTCAGGTCATGATCCCCGGATCCTGCGATCCAGACCACACTGGGCTCTCTCTCAGAGGGGAGTCTGCTTCTCCCTCTCCCTCCGCCCCTTCCCTCACTTGTGTGCACGATCTTTCTCTTTCTCTCATAAATATATTTAAAAAAAGATTTTTGCTGTACAGAATATTATTTATGATATCGTCAGAAGATATCTATGAAATGTTCTAATTAACCTTTCAAAATATTATTTGATAGACTAAAAAAAATGACACCTCCAGCATTAAATATGCATTTTCAAGAAGCTAAGTCTTTTGTTTGTTAAACTTTAATTTGGGCCAAACACTTGTAAGTGATTATCTGATTTTCAAATCTTTGTTATCAATCCATCTTCTCTCTGGCATATGCCCTTATTAGTAAAAACTTACATTTGAGTAAATAATGGAATTTCTATTCCTCAGTTCCACAATGAGAGAAAGGGACTGTCAGTTCACTTAAAAACATAAAAATTAATGATTCTAAATATTTAAGTAAAGTAATCATCTTTCATGAAAATGTTCCATTTCAAAATTTTTGGTCATTCCATAAAAGCAGATGGCTTCATCAAATTTTAAATTCTGGCCATCTATTTTAATTGGGTGCTACTTTAACATTTAAATATCTAAATAACTGTAAATGTAAGCTAAAATTTATAGAAATAATATATGTTTCTGAAAGACAGCAGTCTTAAAACAGAGTTCACAGTCATATTTTTATTTAGCCAATCACCTCTGTGATTTTGAATGAATTACCTAACTTGCTCTGTCTCCATTACTTCATCCATACAATACCCATGCAATAGGGATAATATTACCTAACTTTTAGGTTTGTTGTTGTTGATTAAATTCGATGATGTATGTGCTTAAAATAGTACATAATGACTCAACAAATGCTTGCTATTAACACCATATCATCGAGAATACACACTATGGCACAACTGAAAATCAGTCAAACAAAATATGTTTTCTTTTTTTTTAAGTTTGTTTGTTTGTTTATTTGAGAGAGAGCGCAGAACGTGTGAGAACATGATTTGAGGGGAAACGGCAGATGGAGAGGAAGCAGCAGTCTCCCTGCTGAACAGGGAGCCTGATGAGGGGCTCGATTTCAAGACCTTGGAATCATGACATGAGCTGAAGGGAGATCATTAACCAATTGAGCTGCCCAGGTGCCCTACGATATCTGATTTCGAAAAGGAGCAGATGATATCCCTTTCATAACTCAATGAAAGCTGGTGATTTTTCTTTCTATGCCTCTGTCACGGATTTTAAGCTTTCTTACCAAATATTTCTAAAGAATATAAAGTGAACATATGGAAATAAATACGTAGACATTTGAAACAGGTAGCTTTTGTTGCCTACCTGTATTTTTTATGGGTAGTTTTATGTGTAGCTGATGAGACAATGGGAATTCAGTAATTTAACTCAAACTTGTGCTGCCTTCACACCTTTTACACTGATCAGGGTCTTCAGCTTGTCTTCAGGCTTTGAACTTTCTGCTTCCCCCAAACTCTTATCGCTTATGTAGGATATAATACTATATAGTAAAGATTAACATAAAATCAACAAACTTAGGAGTCGTATCTAGGCTCTGCAGTAAGTTAATGATTTGATACTCATGTCCATGCATTCACACATTCCATAAATGTATTTATTGAGTGGTGATTATGTCTTAGACATTGTGCTGGGTACTCAGAAAACAACAGTAAGCAAAACAGACCAAAACTCCTGTCATCTTAGTGCTTACATCCTACTCGGTTTCCTGATCTGTAAAATTGAGTAATAATTGATACCTCTCAGAGTTCTAATGAGGTTTAATGAGTTAATGCAAATAAAGTAATTGCAATAGAGAAAATTCTTAGTAATTATTAATTATCCTTTTAGTGTTCCTTTGGTTTTCTAAAATGAAGATGAAAATATATTTAAAAAAATAGTGCAGTGTTAATGGATGTTAATAATGCAGTGTTAATAGGTCCAGCAGGAAAAAAAAAACTATCTTCATTTTTGGTTAATATGCATTTGAAATAATGACAATATAAAACAAGAAAACAAAATTAATGTCTCTAAGGCTAATGGAGCAGGATAAATCGCTAGACTATTCTTCTCTTTAAGCAGGGACACCTAGTGCAATACCTTGAATCATAACTTTGGCAAACTCATAAATCTGCAGAGCAGGATGGCTGTGATTTGTTATAGCCAATATGAACATTACTGATTTTAACAAGAAGGAATATCATTAAACTTCTCAAGAGTATAGTGGTATTTCATTCATTTCTGTTATTGTTCACAATAATCAGCATACTGTCATGTACATAATAAATATTGAATGACTTTTAGCTGAATAAGAATGGATTACATTTATAATAAAAGACTATTTTCTTGATTTGCAACATTTGTTTCCTTTTTATGGTTTAAGATAGTTGGAGCAGCTCTGGTGGCTTAGTGGTTTAGCGCCTGCCTTCAGCCCAGGATGTGATCCTAGAGTCCCAGGATCCAGTCCCACCTTGGGCTCCCTGCATGGAGCTTGATTCTCCCTCTGCCTGTGTCTCTGCCTTTTTTCTATGTCTCATGAAAAAATGAAATCTTAAAAAAGAAAAAGATAGTCATTGTCCAAATTCTATAAAAAAAAAAAAAAAACACCTGATAGTCCAAAAGATTAAGCTGAAGTTCTAAAGATAATGACAACTTGATTAGGCAATTATGTATCGTTTTATATTCACAGATACATTTTCGGTCTCCCTGTCAATGGTATGATCTTAGAAAAGTCCTTTTCAAATAGTTTTTTGGAGCACTAAGGTTTTCCTACACTCAGAGGGAATGAGGGATAGTCTGATCATCAGGGGATATGTCAATCCTCCTCCCCACCCCTTCCATCAGAGCAGCGCAGCTTTTTTTTGTTTTGTTTTGTTTTCTATTTTGGGTTTCCTAACAGGATATTTCATTTGAAATATTTATTTTATTTTTAAGATTTATTTATTTATTTATTCATGAGAGACACAGAGAGAGAGAGAGGCAGAGACACAGGCAGAGGGAGAAGCAGGCTCCATGCAGGGAGCCTGATGCAGGACTCAATCCCGGGTCTCCAGGATCACTCCCTGAGCTAAAGGTGGCACTAAACCGCTGGACCACCAGGGCTGCCCCTTATTTTCTTTTAAAGTAAGTTTCAAAAGCATGGTCACAGGCGATTAACAAAACACAATTTTAGAATTAAATATAAAAAACAAAATCTAAGTTACATAATTTAGTCATTACCTTTAAAATTTAAAAAAATAAAATAAAATATACAAAAAATACATGTTGAATTTACAGGAGATCTACAGTCAATGCCATCTCATGCAAAATCTACAGATGAAAAATAGAAGATATCTTTAGATCAAATCTGGAAAGGTTTTTTAGCAGGTGTTCCATTTAGAACCAACACACTACTTAACAGAGAGCATGGTAATTATGAAAATTATTTTTAGTAGGCGAAGTTGCTGAAGCTATCTGCACATCAAAATTTGAAACTTCTCAAAATGAACCCTGCTTC
The DNA here is from genome assembly GCF_018345385.1 of Vulpes lagopus. NCBI lineage: Eukaryota > Metazoa > Chordata > Mammalia > Carnivora > Canidae > Vulpes > Vulpes lagopus. The sequence goes on along the minus strand of NC_054832.1, from coordinate 25,350,829 downwards.
AACTTTGAGCTCAGGTTTTAAATTATGGAGAATGCAAAAATATGATTTTTCACAGGAGGAAAAAATCATGATAAACTAAATGTTTAAGGGCATATTTTATCCTATATCACATCACATTATAGAGGTTAAATCATTTGTTCAGCTTTACTAATCACCTATGATGATATAGCAAAGTGTTGCTGATGGAAATATGAAGAAGAATATGACATATTTCCCTTGGGTAATGTAGTATATATCTGCTACAGGTCTTATACAACAGAGAAAGTGTTATTTTGTGAAAAGTGGAGTTAAGAAAGGCTTCACAGAAGAAGAAATATTTGAATTTTGTCTTGAAGGATGAGTGATGTGATGCTGTTAAAGTGAGAATAGAGAATCCAGATAGAATTGTTTGAATGTCCAGAGAGGAAAGGTACAAAACAACTTGCTGGGATGGAGAATTATGGATAATTTGATAAAATCAGACTGTAGAAAGATGAAGACAGGTTGAAGAAAGGTGGAAAATAAGGCATACTGAGGTTGTGGATCTTATCTCTAAGCAATGAAAAGTATGGAAACACCTACAGCTAGAAGTATAATATGGTACTTCTCTGATGCTGCAGATCACTATTCACAGTGTAAACCTTAGATTAGAATAGATTGAAAAGAGGGAGAAGAATAAGGGTATTATTCACTAGGAATCTCCTGTGTTGGTTTCAACTATCTCATCTCTGTAGATATTTGTGCTTGAATAGTTGGGTTATGTTTTTCTCTGTCACTATATTATGATCTCCCTCAGAGATAATAATCTGGATCTTCTTTCTATATTCAACAACTCATTCAGAAGCCAGCACACAGCAGAGTCTTCGGATTTTTAAAAAAATTAAAAAGCAGAAAGAAACAAAATAAAATTTAATTGTGCAACTTTACTCTGTACTTCAGCTCTTCAACTGCAGCAGAGTGGAGAGCTTTGTAAATATCGATAGAACTCCCCTACTGCTGAACATGTTCATGAGTTTTAATAAATATGTTCTTTGTTGAAGTGTTATCATTAATGATTAATATAGTTTCTAAGGTTTAAACAGCTATAGGTTCTCTGACAGGTAACCTCCACAGAGTGAAGAAAATGATAAAACCAAGAGGAATACAAGGATGCCAGTTTCATTTAGCCATTTGGAATGGAAAAAAAAATTTAAATGAAAACTTCATAACATAGATACTTTCGATTGAAGCTGACCATTCTTTAAACTTTGTAATTTTGTTTTATTTACTGAGGATAGATGTTGGGTTTTTAAAGGGAGGAGGGATATATTTAAAATTATAATCAGGGTAACCTTTTTATTTTTTTAACTGACATTTATACATTTTTCCTGAACTATTCAAATTAATATAGTACCAAATTCAGTCACAAGTTAAGAACACAGAATGCATGTGTTTTGTTTCCCTGACAACATCATGCATTCATTTCCATGTGTCCAGATTCAAAGGCATGGCAAGCCAATGTTTGAAAAAGGAAACTGATTAAAAATTATTATTGTGCAAGTAAGATAATTTTATACAGCTATTGTTTAGATTGAGAAGATAGAGAATGATGATTTTTATCACAACAGAAATAATAAAATCAAGCCAGATAATGTTCCAATGGTTTCTTACACATTTTCATTTCTTAAGGTATAGATTTCAATTGAATTTATTAACATAGACATATTTTTCAGTCAGAATTCTATATTTGCTTTTCTAATATATATTTTATATGCATATATCCATTGTCTCTATTTGAGTTTAATTAAGGTTCATCATGTGCCAAGAATATTTATGATTTTATAACGCTTCTATCTATCTCTTATAAATGAAACTAGAACAAGAGGTTTTCTAGTACACATGTAATTAATCATCAGGCTGCATCACTACCAACCCTGGGATGGGCAGTAGCAATTTAACATATCTGTGGTCTAAGAATTTGATCTGAGAAGATGACTGGTAGATCTCTCCCACCCCCTCAAAAAATGGTATCTGTATTCTTTGAGGAATTAAGTCCTTTACCTTAAATTTAAGTAATAAATCTTTAATATATCATTTTTCCCAGGCAACGTGTATAAGGTGTATAAAATTACATTGTCTATTCTGGGAAAGCCTAGAGGTCCAGAGTGACTAACGTATAGGGATGGTATAGTGGACTGGAAGAAATATGAAGTATGCAAAATAGACACATTGTAATGGCGGGGAAGGTAGGCCTATGTTTTTTTAAAGAAAAGTGAAATAAACATTGATAGTTAATGTAAAAAGAGAGTTATTTTGTTAGAATATATTCTTGCTTGTGTTTTGGGAAACTTTTATGTTGTAGATGCAATTAAACTTGAATTTAAAAGCATTCTCTGGTAATATTAAGATAACATATTTCCCATAGTAGCAATTCATCATTACCTTTGTAGTTAACCTTGAAGCCAACAGAGCCGACACTTTCATCTGTTTGAAGATGCAGCCACATTTGGCTACTCATGCTCACTATCAAGTCTGGCACAAAGCTTCCAGTCAGCCTAAAAAAGAGATGGACGGAGAAGAGAAAAATGGGTTATTAAAACACTCTCTGCATGAAAATTATGAGGCAGAACTATTTCTCAGTACTTTCTTGGCTAGAAAAAAAAAATGTCAGATAAACTTGCAAGGCTCTGCGTTGTTGTAATAGAACAAACAGCACAATTTAGTGATCAAGATTTATTATAAGTAAGTACCATTTCATGTGTTTAACTAGATTAGGTCTTTTATAACCCTGAGGCAAGATATTAAATTTTAGACTATCAGAGAATCTTATACTTCTTTTTGAACTGAAAAGAAAAAGAGGATCTAAAATATCTTTAATTTTTTTTAGACACCAACAACGCTCTTCATTTTAACCTTTCAAGTTTTACAGAACTTTGTTCTGAAGAAATATTATGAAAAATATTTAAGCACTGTCCAAAACAATAAAATGGCAAGGAATATAATATATCCCTTTGCAGTATTGATATCAGACTACCTATGTTATGTATTGTTTTTACTGCAAATAATTTTATCTTAAAGAACATGTTGGTGGTTTGATGGAGCATCACTGAATCTATGCATTAATAATCTCATTCAGTAGTGCTCAATTTTAAAAAGGGAAATTACCGCATGTTTCCTCTGTCATTAATTATGTTGCAGTCACACACTTGAACCAAAGCCAAGGGTCATATAAAGGAGGAAAGCAAAGGAGGAAATAAGGCCTTGGGGCAGCAGGGGGAGTCTGTCAAGAGTAGGAAAAGGGAAAAAAAATGGACTCACTGCTGAGTAAGGTATCTATAATGATGGGGAATTCTATTATATACTAAAAAGATACGTTTTTAAAAGAAGGGATTCCTAAGTGTTTAGGTAGTTTATTGCTAAAACCATGCGGATTGTTGGGAAGTTACATGAGGAGAGAAGGTATAAAGTTTCCCTCTGTAATAAAATGGGCACCCTAAGAGTTCAGGTTTTTGGATGGAGGCTACACTAACATTTAACCAGCAGAGGGCAGCATGGATGCCCGTAACCTCAAAATGACCAGGGCAACTCATTATCCAGCCACCAAAACTGTAAAATATCATCAGCCAACTGCATTAAATATAGCTGTGTCACCAGTGTCCAATGTTACAGAATTTATGATAATCTATCACAAATAAACTCAACTAAACATTATGATTTAATCACGGGATTATATGTGACACTGAGGAACACTGTGACAAATAAAATACTATATTGTGGAATTTTGAAGTATATTCATTGTCTTCCTGCTAAATCAAATTTAAAATTATTAAAATATAGAAGATACGCACACATTTTCCTTTTTAATATGAATCTGCAAATACAGCTATGTATACCTATCTGCACGTGTACAGACACTCCCTATCATTTGGAAAGATCTTTCAATGAAACTTTGTAGCATTTGAACTTTCGATTTTCAAATTGATGAGTTCATAAGTACTACGCTTTTGAGCTATAGTAGAGTGGTAGGTTTATGGGCAAGAGTGAGAACTCAACCTCAGAAAAAAGAAAGTGATTTCATTATGAAACGGACGTACGAGCTTAACACTATAGGATGTGCATCAGATACACCTCATCAGATATACCATATCAAATACGCCAACAATCTGCCTTACACTAAATATTAAAAGTTGTTTTCAGGAAAGGATTGCATATTTTCTCTTTCTTATGTGCTCTTATTTCCTTTTCAGACCTAAATTTTTACCACCCCAAACCTCTAGCATGATAACTTATAGCTCATAACGAACAGCTAACACGTGCATCCTAAATTGTTCCCTTGCTAATTTGTTCCCCTATGATTCACACATTCATGCCTGGTGTAAGGGTAAGTATAAATCTGAAAAATAATAATAATTAAATTAAAAATTTCCCTGATGCTAAAAGGGAAAGAGAAAACACCCTTCTCTTTAGCATTTCTTTGAACTTGAAGTTGTGACATATGTTCATTTCAAGTGTATATAAATCTTTTAAGTTAAATAAGCCTCCTGCCAACGTTGCATGCTGTGAATGTCTTTTTTGGAGGCCTCGATGCTATTTCTCTGAAATGTGAACATCAAGAAGGATGTTGTCTTGTCTCCTTGTTTTGGGGGAAATTTAAACCTAGGAACAGAGCTTTATGTTGTAACTTCCTGTTCAGCATAAAGACAGGAATTTTATTTAATTTTTTGGGGGGATAAGGGCAATTAACATGCATGTAACATGCGTCATGTGGCATGCATTAACTGTATCTGCTTGCCAATAAAAGGGTGAGATTTATTTCTTTGCAATCTCTTTTGGTTGCTTGTGATACACATCACAGTCTGGTTTAATGCTTATTCAATATTAAAACTGTTTTATTCTTTCTTGCATTTTGCAGAGAGAATTAACTAGGTTGACAGGTGATTTTATTTTTGATTATATTTCCCCAACAATTTGGTGATGAAGATAGGATAAAAATGGCAGTTCTTACATTAAATGGATTGGTTAAAAGTCTTGTGGTCACAACAATCTAATAAGAAACTCTGGATTATAAAGTCTTTCTTCTAGTGTGCCCTCCTCTTTTGAAATACTGTCTGGATGGACCACTCTCTCAAGTTCAAGATTTTATTATTTGGTAAGCAAGAATAAATTAGGCTCTAAATCCCATCAAGATCATGATTAGCATCAATGGTGAAAACTATGGGAAGCTTGCAGTCCTTTCTCTTAAACAAGTAATGTCTCTCTGTCAATTTGGAATACATATGAGAATCCAGTCCTTTGGGATTTTTGAAGGTTTTAGGAGGGCCTCACTCCAAGCAAACTAAATTTTATTATATGGAAATCATTCTAAGAGGAAAGTTAAATATGATTTAGATAGTCTGTGGAGAGACTGGGAAGAATGGAAGAAAAAAAATGTGAAAATTCAAGGGACTTTCTCTTTCACAGAGGCCCTGCCTTCCTTTCTTGGTTGCCTCTGCTCCCTCCATCTCCCCTGTCTCTTTATTCTTTAAATTTACAACTCCACACTTGGGGATGTTCACTCGCTACTGTGTGGAATTCTGCAGCCAGCAGATTTTGCTTCTTTGATGGAGCAAGTTTACTGGGGACCAGAAGATGACCCAGCACATAAAGGAGTAACCAACTTTCCACCATTGTCTAGAACTCGGAAGAACTGAGGCTTCTGATGACCCACCGAAAGAGCCTGCTCACAGCCTTTCCTCTAATGATGACCTGGGAGAAACCACAGTGTTGCACACAGAAGACACGTGAACCCTCTATTATTTTCCATTAACAGTGTGCTGAGACTTTTTCAGAGTTTACTAGCATGGGTACCGAGGCAGATCTAAATCATCCTCTGGTTCTATCTTTGTTTTGGCTCTCTGAGGTCAAATTGAGAAAAGGGAGTAGAATGGCAAGGATGACTATTACTCAAATCTTAGCAGGAATTACTCAGTCCGGGGACAACCTGAACAAATACAAAGAAGAAAATAAGAAATTAAAAACTGGGGATCCCTGGGTGGCGCAGCGGTTTGGGGCCTGCCTTTGGCCCAGGGCGCGATCCTGGAGACCCGGAATCGGATCCCACGTCGGGCTCCCGGTGCATGGAGCCTGCTTCTCCCTCTGCCTGTGTCTCTGCCTCTCTCTCTCTCTCTCTCTGACTATCATAAATAAATAAAAATTTAAAAAAAAAACTGCAGGTGAACCCTTCAGTTAAGACTATTTACTCAAGGAAATAACTTCTACAGTGGCCAATCTGTGCAGGGAACTATGAAAGAAGAGAAAACATTATGTCATTATTGCAAGAAAGCTGAAACATTGGGAAAAGGATTGGAGGAAAAAAAAAAGACTCCAAAGGATACACAAATTGCAGAAAGAAGCATCAGGAATGCTCAAAAAGCTAAGGAATAACTGTCAAAATGGCTTAAAATTGACATACTGAGGAAATCTCAGCAGTTGGAACTGGTGATATGTATGTTTCAATAACTTTCCCTCTGGCTAACATATCCTTGCTTTTCCTGTTAGATAGTAGTGTGAAATTTCCCCAGGAAGTCCTCATTTTCTGGCTGGTGATAGATCAATACAGGACAACGATCATTTGAATCAGTTCTGTGCTTTCTTCTTTCTTCTGTGGTTCCCACCTGAAGAGGTCCTGTGACTGAGGAACATGTTTTCTTCCTTTCTCCTGATTCTCCTCTAAACCTACTGGGAAGACATCTCTCTTGCAAATTTAGACTACCACATTGTATACTCCATCTGCAGTGGCTGTTAATTACCCTCGGAAACAACATCTGGTTTGGTCACTGTGTGCCTTCTGAAAGAAAAGGGATATAGCAGGGAATAGCAGTCGTTCACCACACTGGAAAAGCACCCTGAGCAGAAACAAATCCATTTATTACTTTGGGCCCACAGAATAACAACATTGATTTACTCTGAGATATAGAACCAATAGAAATTATCAGAATCATAAGTCATATGTCAAACAATATACCCTTTGTTAAGGGATCAATGAGAAGGAAAAAACTGGTTGTAAAAAAATTAGAAAAACAAAGGACAGTTATGAAAGAAAGGGCACTTACCCTTAATATTAATATTGCCAAATTCCCAGTAAAGAAGTAAATTTGATAAAGATTGTTGACCTTTGTACAAGATCTTAAGGAAATAAATAAAGTCGTTCCATTTATGTCTGTAGTTCCTAACAACAGAACCATAAATAACTTTGGTGCCATCCTCTGTGAAGTCTTTCTCCAATTTATCTATTTTCTGTTTTCTGTTTTTTTATTATTTTATTATTTTTTTTTTTCTAATTCCCCTCATGGAAAGTCTAAATCTCATTTACTTTTACTTATGGAGCAGTGCAGTATTTATGGCAAAAAAAGATCTCAAGGGTTTCAGTACTTTCCTACTATTTCTCTAGTCATTTACAGGAAAACTTAGAGAGCTCTCCCACCAGAAGGATCCATAGATATTCAATATATAGATGGTTTGCTGGTAGTATGAGAACCTAAAAACCAAAGTGGAACTGATGCTTTGACTTTGTTACAATTTCCTCTGTTCACAAGGGCACAAAGCCTCACTCCATAAACCACACCACTCCCAGACTGAGGTAAAATATTCAGGATAGTTGTTGATGCTGAAGGCCCAAATTGATACAATATAGGAGCCAGCCAATTTTGCAAATGAAAAACCTGATTACATAAAAACTACTTAGCCAACTTGGGGGACAAGCAGGATATTGTAGACAATATATCCAAATCTTTGTACAGTGGGCAAAACTCTGAGAGAGCAATCGCATAACTGCTCAGGATCGTCTCAGCATTGGGGGATTCTGAATTTTTGAAAAGCATTTCTATTTGTGTTGCCATGAAAACAAAGGCTCTACTTTTCTAGTTTTAATTAAAAGGCAGGGATTAGACTACAGGTTAATAATGTATTTCTCAGTTCTTCTGGAGACAAGGGCACTGTGGATACTGGGATGCTGTGGTAGAAGCAGACACACTTTTAAAAAGGTTCAAGTCCTCGAGTCACTTGACTTATTTTCTTGTCCTATGTATTGTGACAGTTATCTTACAAGTAAGATCCTGCTAGTTTCTTTCTTTCTTTCTTTTTTTTTTTTTTTTGCCAGATCCTAATCAAATAGATGATCATAACTGTTCAATGGCAATAGAAGACACTAGCCTCTGACTCTGACTTGGTTTGTCTGATATTCTTGTTTGTAATGACAATTTCATAATGTTTGCTGATGGGTCATGTATTGGGATTAAAGTGGCCAACTTAAGGCTTTGCATGGTCTGCTGACTTATGAAATTTTGGAAACTAACATTTTGCCTAGAACTAAGCTGGCACAAGCAGCCTCATCAATAGCAATCACAAGAATTGCACCCCCATATAGAATGTGTTTGTTGTCTTTCGTGCAACAGAACAAATTTGGAAAAACAGAGGATTCTCTACTTTGAGGAGGAATAAAGTATCTCATGGAAAATTGATAGCTGACTTGTTAAAGACTGTACAACTGCCTGCTCAGATCAGTAAATCTCTTGTAGAGCTCACGCAGGCAGAATGAAAACTTCTGAAGGCAATGATTTTGCTGACAGAGCTTCAAAAGCCACTGTTAAATGTGGCAGATTTCAAACTTAGAAGCCTCACATTCAATACAACAAGCAATTTTTGTTAATTTCCAAAAATATGCTTCACACACACACAAATGCATAAATGGATCAGAAAAGGAGCTAAAAGAATTTTTCCTGAACTATTAGAATTATCTAACAAAAACATTTCTACTCCACAGTCCTTATTTCTTGGTTAGCAATATTGTGCCATCAAAATAATCATCTAAGTAAAAGAGGGATTTTTAAAGGCATTAGACTCTCAGTACATCTACCTAAAAGATGACATTAATCAAAATATATTAAAGAAATAAAAGTTTGTCAGCAGAATCCTTTAGAGGCCACTCCCAAGTTCTGTGTAGGCCATTTCCCCCAACCAACTTCTCTAGAATTCTGGTGTCATTTGGTTTGTAGAATTAATTCCTGTGGAATGGAATGTAAGAGATTATTTTCTAGTTATGGTATGATGATAGCTAGATGGTCTGAAGAAGTGTTTGCCTCTTTAGATGCCAATGCTCAAGCAGTGGCAAAGCCTCTTAAGAGTTGTATTAAGATACAAACATTTTCACTTTGGGAATACTAGAGCATAATGAATCAGAGAAAGAAGATTATCTGATTTCTACTGCCATCCAGTAATGATGGAAATATTTACAGATTCCTATAAGATAAATCAAACCCATTTGCTAAAATTCAGCAATATACTAGATTAAAATGGCCTAGAACTTTACTGTTAGCATTGTGAAAAAATTAGAGCAACCTCTGCAGGCAAGCATATTATTTTTCCCTTTGAACTTATATTTGGCAGGCTTATGAATTTGGGTCAGAGATCATGTCCTGTAGCCAATTTAACTGAATCCTCTCATAAACATGTTCAAAACTTCAAAGGGCTTCTTTCTTTCCCAGAAGTCCTGAGACATAAAGTTATAAGGACCTTGAAGGACCCATCAGAAGAAGCCGGCCACCTCTATTGATCAGGAGATTTTGTCTCCCTAAAATTGTTGTAGAGGAAAGACAGGCTGTGCCTGTGCTGGAGGGACTCTTTCAGGTGCTGCTGATCACTCACATGACTATCAAAGTGAAAGAAAAACCCAGGGAGACCCAGGCTAGCCAAGTGAAGCCAGCAGCACATAAAGGGCTAAGCAGCAGTTCCCACAAAGGATGTGAAAATTAAATTTTCTACAGTCATTGATGATGGCACTGAATTCAAGTGAAAAAAGGGTATTCTAGCAAACTTACAATTTTCATAGACCACCTTACTGTCTTATTTAGTGTTATTTCCATTTCTCTTAAAAATCTCATTTTATTAGGAAAAAACATGCTATTTGTTAAACTATGTTTTTCTTTCTGTACTCAACAGTAATATGTCCCACAATCACTATTCCAGACACCTCAAAATTGTATTCACAGCGGCCAAGACAGCCTTAATGTTCCCCCGAGCTTAACTCCACTTTAGACAGTCTTCTTCCTGACTACAGGCTCGTAGTCTACCTTTCTGTAGAGCATTTACTTAAGAAGACTTGGAACTGTAAATCCTTTCTTTGCACTTCAAGAAGAAAATTTTCCACAACCCAAAAATGTTTTTCTCAAGGACCTGGGATCCATCCCTCTGAAATATAATTGTGAAAAGAGCACTCTGCTCACTGTCTCTGTGGACATGTAGGAGCTCAACTTTGATCAGCATTTATTAGCAAACAGATGACCTGGTCACACCTACTGTTCTCTAGTACTTTCCCTCTAGTTTACCATAGCTTGCAAAAACACTCCACCTTTTATTTCAGTGGAGTTAATTCCTCTTCCTTATTGTAATGGTACTGACTCCTACTTCAATAGTCTTGGTCCCTATTATAGTAGAAGTCAATAATCTGGAATAAAGTCCTCCCTAATGGTTTAACTTATTTGGCATATTTTTTTTCTCTTATACTAGTAGACACATGATCTGGACTTATGAGTTCAGAAATCCAATTATAGTCAGAACAAAAGAGAGATATTCTTCTTCTTAATTTTTAACACTACCAAGTAAGTAGCTAACTTTCTAGATTTGACACTCAAAAAACAGTTTTGTTAACCTATTTGACTGGAAGGATGGTGCAGAATGAAAAGCATCTTATTAGAAGACAAACAGAAATCTGGCATTTACAGATTAAGACTGTAGAAGACAGGTCTAAATCCACATGATTAACTTTGAAATACAAGTTCTCTCCAGTTCAAATGTAGCTAAACAAAAGTTAATATCTATCATCCACAGAGACGTAATTGACTGTTATAATATAACTATTGATTTTGATCCATGCAAAACATAGCCCATAAGGCTGGGTTTGTTCCCAAGACTTAAAATATTTAGAGTCATGTATTATTACATGCTGGAAGTTCCTAACAATACTAGATAATGGTTTGGGGTACCTTTATGTTTCTATCTGGGAGGCTCTACAAAAAGCCTCGATTATCTTGTAAATGTAATGTCGGTTATATGATTGATGACAATTCAGAAGAAATTTACTGGGACTCAAGTGAAATAAAATCTTACTGAAAAAATTAGATGCAAGCTCCAGGGTGAAGCTACTCCTTAGGCTTGGATTGGTAAGATTTCATTAAGAGCTATAAAATAATACAATAAACAGTGAATCATTTGAATGTGTAAGCAATATAGACAGCACAGCAATTTGTAAAAATAACGTATGATGAAAGAGAATATTTGACCATTGCTAATCAAGAATTTGCTTTACCCATTCACCAACGGTACAACATATTTAAAGGTTATTCCTCCAAGGCTAATATTGTACTGAAATTTTAAATTCATTCTATTGTATTCCTGATAATTGCTTTGCTTTATATTTTACTGTGAATTTGCTGTGTATTTAGATGACAGCAAATTGCCCAGAGGAAAGTAGAAACAGCAATAGAGATAATTATAAAATTGTAGTTTTATTATAAAGTAGTGACAAAAATAAAAATTATAAGTGAAAATACAAATAAAGTAGTTTCAAACTGTCCTTGGTTCCAAAAGGGAAAGAAAACTTTCCTACTTTTCCATTTCTTTTTATCATTCCTTTAGAAAACCTAAAATTATAAATGCTTGCTTTGTCTGTTTTTTAGGTATATTTAAATGTTTTATTTTTATTTTTTTTAAAAGATTTTATTCGTTTATTTGACAGAAAGGGCACACAAGCAGGGAGAGCAGCTGGAAGAGGAAGAGGGAGATGCAGGGTCTCCAATAAGCAGGGAGCCCCATGTGGGGCTTGATCCCAGGACCCCAGGATCATGATCTGAGTTGAAGGCAGACTCTTACCAATAGTCACCCTGGCACCCCTAAATGTTTTAAAAGCTAAATATACCTCTTCCAATTTTGCATACCAAAAATGTCTTACATGGAGGCCTTGGAGTCATCTCTTCGAAATGTTCACAGCAAGAAAGATAGCACCCCTTCCTCCTGCTTCTGTGCATGAGAGGGAAAGTCTAGGTGTTTTGTTCCAGGATGTAACTTCTGGCTTATCATAAGGATAAGAGTTCATTTTGCTTTACTTTTGATAAGGATAATTAACATGTATGTAGTGGATTCTATCTGCTTATACAAATGGATGAGATTACTTTTCTCTATTGCAATCTCTTTAGCAGATGGCCTACAATGTGTGTCACAGTCTGATTTAATCCTTATTCAATAGTATTCATTGTTTTCTACTTATAGGGAAAATGATTTACTTTGTTGGTAGGTGATTTTATTTTTAATTATTTTTTTCTTACTACTGGGTATCTCATTTACACCATGCTCTTTGCATGCAGCCTCAGTAGGTAATTCCTCCCAACAGCCTCTCAAAGTACTTTAGTTTAGACCCAAACTGTAGGATTTGCCTACTTTGGACAATTTTCTATTGAATTCCCATCCCTTACAATAAAGAGTGCTTTTTTTGCCATGGATGAGGGAGTCTTAGATCATTCTCAAATGAGCATTCAAATGGTTTTAGTATTTTTTTTTCTTTGTTTGTTTCTAGAGAGAGAGCATGAGGGGAAGGAGCAGAGGAAGAGAGGGAGAGATAATATTAAGCAGGATTCATGACCAGCACAGAGACCAACATAGGGATTAATTTCACCACCTTGAAGTCATGACCTGAGCTGAAATCAAGATTTGGACTTTTAACTGATGGAGCCCTCCAGGTGCCTCAGTTTTAGTGTGTTTTTAATACATCTTTTTGAACCTATTATCTATAAACTTAAAAAAACTTCTTTGATACATGTTTGTTAACAGGCTGAAAATCCCCAGAGTTCATAACACATTCTAATCTTCTAGTTTGCTCCTTCACGCTAGAATAAAAGATTAAAAGCCCTAAATAAGCGCACTCAGAAATCTTTCACAAGCACTCCACAATATGAAATAAAGGATGGAATCTATAAAATTTCTATTACTCTCAATGCCTGATTTTCTTTATAATCACTCTAGGCATATGGGTGCATCCATTAGAGATAACAGCTATATCTCTACATTCCAATATATTTTTTGTATCATATAAACATCTAACAGTTGCTTTTTATGGAAATATATTTAATATTAATTCTAGTATAGTACTATCAAGGGTGATTTATATGCTCCTTTTGGAAACATGGAATTAACTAACCATGATGATGACTACAAAACATTAGATTTAAAAAGAAAATGAAAATCTTGAAACCTGGAAATATCACCAGTAGGGTAATAGCAGAAAGTGGTGTTGCCTCACATCTTTTAGGGTGGTTATTATCAAAAACACAAAAAGTAATGCATGTTGGTGTGGTGAAGAAAAAGAAACCCTTGTACACCACCTAGCAGGGGTGGGTAGGTAAATTGCTAGAGTCGCTATGAAACAGTATGAAGTGGGATTTCTGGGTGGGTCTGCAGTTGAGTGTCTGCCTTTGGCTCAGGGTGTGATCCTGGGTCCTGGGATCGAGTCCCACATCAGGGTCCCTGTGAGGAGTCTGCTTCTCTCTCGGCCTATGTCTCCTTCTCATGAATAAATAAATAAATAAATAAATAAATAAATAAATAAATAAATAAATAAATATTTTTAAAAAAATAAACAGTATGAAGTTTTTTCAAGAAATTGAAAATGGAACTACCATACTATCCAACAATCCCACTGCCAGGTATGTCTTCAAAGGAAATGGACTCAGTATCTCCAAGAGGTATCTGTACTCCCATGTTCACTGCAGCATTATCTACAACAGCCAAGATGTAGAAACGACCTAATTGTCCACTAGCAGATGAATAGATCAAGAAAATGTGGGATACTATACAGTGGAATGTTATTCAGCCTTAAAAAAGAAGGAAATCTTGTCATTTCCAACAATATGAATGAAACTGGAGGGCATTATAGTAAGTGAAAAATAGCCAGGCAGAGAAAGACAAATACTATATGACATCATTTGTGAAATCTTTTTTAAAAAAAGTCAAACTCATAAAAAGAGAGTAGAAAAATAATTGTCAGATGTTAGGGAGTGTGGGAAATAGACACCGGTAAAGGAGTACAAGGAGTTCTGAGGATCTAATGTGCAACATAACTCTCTATTGTTGTCTTGTACATTTGAAATATGCTAAAAGAATAGAATTTAAGTGTTTTCATGAAAGAAAGAAAGAAAGAAAGAAAGAAAGAAAGAAAGAAAGAAAGAAAGAAAGAGAAAAGGAAAGGGTAAATATGTGAAATGATTTAAGGATGAACTAACCCAATGAGGAAAATCCTTCACAAGATATACATATATCAAATCATCATGGTATATCCCTTAAATATTTAACACTTTTATTTGTCAGTTATAGCTCAATAAACCTTAGAAAAATAAAAAGGAAAAAAAAGGGATCTACATATTGGAATAGTAATAATACATTGTTTTAAAAATAATAATATATAAAGTACTAGGAATGACAGGACTACATAACTATTAGCTCAGGTAGCTGAGTAGTCAGTAATTGTGACATTTATTTCACTTATGGATGTAAGCTTCAGAAGCTCTAATTTATTTGTGAACTTGAAAGCATAAGGTGTATGAGCATGTCTATCATAGTTCTTATTACATACACAAATAGATTTCTGTGTCAATGTTTGTTTTTAGGAAAGAGGACCTGAAGATCAAGACCTCAGCACATACATCTTTCTGTTCAGCTATGTGTACCATACTTCATTTATATATATATATATTATATTTTATATATATAATATATATATATTTTAAATATTTTATTTATTTATTCATGAGAGAGAGAGAGGGGAGGGGGTTCAGAGACATAGGCAGAGGGAGAAGCAAGCTTCCTCCAGGGAGCCCAATGTGGGATTCAATCCATGATCCCGGGATCATGTCCTGAGCTGAAGACAGATGCTCAACCGTTAAGCTACCCAGGCGTCCCTTCATTTATATATTTAGCAATCTAGCAAGATGCAGTGCTGATTATATTTACTATTAGTGGGAGGAAACCTAGCTTATTTAGATGCCCTTTCTTTTTTTCTTTAATTAATTAATTAATTAATTAATTAATTAATTAATTTATGATAGTCACACAGAGAGAGAGAGAGAGAGAGAGGCAGAGACACAGGGAGAGGGAGAAGCAGGCTCCATGCACCGGGAGCCCGACGTGGGATTCAATCCCGGTCTCCAGGATCACGCCCTGGGCCAAAGGCAGGCGCTAACCGCTGCGCCACCCAGGGATCCCTTAGATGCCCTTTCTATATTTTGTTCCAGTTTCTCTATTACAACCACTTTTGAAATGTCTACCATAGTACGAATATCCCTGATTAAAAGGAGAAAAACATTAACTAAAAAACTTTTTGTTTTAGAAATTCAACCCATGCAAAAATAAATACACAAAGAACAAACCAAAGCAAACCAAAGTATATTGACTTTTTCTTTAGTAAAATCATCAGTGTTTTTACAATAGAAGGATGTATCACAATGAAGAAATGATAAAGAACCATAAAAGTAAGATATCTCTATATTTAATAATTTGTTGCTAGAAATCAAAATGTCACAGAGTTTATTTTCATATTGTGGCCTAAAAAGTTCTAAAGTTCCAAGGGCATCTACTTGCTACTTCCCAACCGCAAGTAATATTCATGAATACGCATTAAATGTTGTCCACAGGATGAAATAATTGCTGCTGTCAGTTTGATTGTTTTTCCTGGAGGTGATAGCAGTGAGTGTTGTTGAAATTCCCAGTGCTAGATAATGAATGTGCCCCATACCCTCCCATTTTATGTGTTGAAACCTAATCCCCAAAGTGAGGGTATTTGGAAGTGGGGACTTTGATGGGAAATTACTTACCTCATAAAAGCTGAACCCTCATCAATGAAATTTTGCCCTTATAAAAGAGGCCCCAGAGAGATCGCTGCCTCTTTTTGGCATGTGCAGACACAGTAAAAAGATGGCCATCTATGAATCAGAAAGTGAATCCTCAGCAGACACAGATTCTCCTGGGACTGTGATCTTGGACTTTCCAACTTTCAGAACAGTGAGAAATAAACTTCTGTTGTTGATAAACCACTCAGTCTATGGTGTTTTTTGTGACAGCAGCCCGAGTGAACCAAGGCATCCAGATAGTCTGCACAGCTCTCTACAAGTTACAGTATGTCCTTGCTAATGTTTGCAAAGATATCTGCTCACATGTCTCAGTAAGTGTCTTGGTGAGAGTAACTTTGTCTCTCTTACTATAATTCATGTAATTTAGGCTCTGTGTTAGGTATTATGGGAAACCCAAGATAAGTAAGAATCTCTGCTCTTAAGGCACTTAAAATGATGGTGAACACGTGTGAGTGAGTAAGTTTGTGTAGTGGAGGAGGGCAAGGAGAAGTGCAAAGCAGAGTAAAAAACAAAAAAAAGAGATTCTTTTCCTTGTTTTTAATAACTTTAAGGTAAGGGACAGATGATTTTTCTCACTGGTCAATTTTCTAAGCACTTTTTCTTTATACTGTGGTCATCAATCTCTTAAAAAGTATATAACCTTATTGCTATATGTAGTATATTCCCTTCTTTCATTAGTGCATGTTGTTTATTGGTATTTAGACTTTTTCATTATTAAGAGAGGGAAGTATAAAAGCAAATTTGGGAAGCTACAATTCCCGGATGTGAAAGTTTGCTCAAGGCAAATATCAAGTGTAGTGGTCTGATACCAAGAAGCGTGAGGCCTAGATTTTAACAAAGTGAATCACTGAGTTGCTTAAAAAAATAAATAAATAAAAACAATTTGGACAAAGTAGACCAATGAACTGAGAGCAGTAACAATAATCTATAAGCATAACAAAATAGATCTGTCTATTCTAGAAAGCTAATATAAATATCATTTATTAAAATATTATTAAATAAAATATTTATTTAAAAACTACATTAACAAAAAAGGATGTGGGATCCCTGGGTGGCGCAGCGGTTTAGTGCCTGCCTTTGGCACAGGGCGCGATCCTGGAGACCTGGGATCGAATCCCACGTCGGGCTCCCAGTGCATGGAGCCTGCTTCTCCCTCTGCCTGTGTCTCTGCTTCTCTCTGTGTCTCTCATGAATAAATAAATAAAATCTTTAAAATAGAAAACAAAAACAAAAAAGGATGTGTGTATTTAACATTAAAAAAATATATATATAGGGCAGCCTGGGTGGCTCAGCAGTTTAGCACCACCTTCAGCCCAGGGTGTGATCCTGGAGACCCGAGATCGAGTCCCACGTCAGGCTCCCTGCATGGAGCCTGCTTCTCCCTCTGCCTGTGTCTCTGCCTCTCTTTCTCTCTGTGTCTCTCATGAATGAATGAATGAATGAATAAATTATATATATATATATCTCCATATATATATATATATATATATATATATATATATGTATCTCTCTCTCTCTCTCTCATATATATATATATATATGAGAGAGAGAGAGAGAGAATTCCCAGGGAAGAGTATTGCTAGTCTATACCCACATATATCTGAGAAGGAAATTTTACATTGTACATTGATTTTTTAGAAGAAATTAGAATTTCAAAGTAAGAGAATTACCCATGTTTAGATACCCAAAACAATATTTTCCCCTTAAGATATTTGTTCAAATACAATATCACCCAATCAATATCAGTGCATATTCATCAATTTCCAGAACTATCTTAGGAATAGAAGACTTTTTTCCCTCATCTTTTATTTTGCAGTTTTTTATTTCACTAATCTTTACAGTATCACCATGAATCCAGTAAGGAAACACCAAAACATGTGAGAAAGAAGGTAAGAAAAATGAAAAGAATCACACGCTTGATCAAATACTCAACCACCTTCATGTGATGCTATCCACATGAGAAGGGTGGCCATATAATCAACATCCTCTCCTTCTCTGCGCAGATGAATTGAGAGTTGGAGGTGAATTCAACAATTCAATTCACTGTTAGTTCTCTCATATTTATTACATCCATTTTCACTATCAGGTGAATTTACACATAAGTGTGAAAAAAGCACATGGAAAACAGTCTGGAGAAAGTTAAAGTTATTTTAATAGCCTTTAAAAGATAATAGCATGATTGTTCAAATCCATTACCTGAATTTTTATCAGCTGGCTATGTTCACACTCTGCTCTCTTTTGACCCTTGTCACTATATCACCATGCAGCTGCCAGGAATTAAAAAATGCTGTTTCAAAAAGGGGGAAAATGCCCTCCAAGCAACTCCCTTGAAGAGAAAATGAATGAGAGAGACAAGTGTACAAATGGGCAACAGATTATGAGACAACAAATGGCAGAAGCAACAAATCTCTGAATTGTGGATTTAGGATTGCAACTTAAATTGAATTATTTTAGGAATTTTCATTGGATAATAATATATGGAGAACTCAGTATTGCATATGCTGTCCAATTATAAGACATTCTCTATTATTTAATAATTTTATTGATGATAAGTTCATTGTAAGTATTTCTTTGAAGCCAAGGTCTCAGGGTGAAGAGACGCCACATACCTTAATTATTTTTAAGTTACTGTATTGCAAATACTATATGCTTTGTACTTCAGAGAAAGACATTACAAGACTTGTTTTTATAAATATTTCATAATTAGTTCCTTTTTTGGAGCATTATTTTAACTATTGAACATGTTGTGACTTTATGGACTACATATATTTTTTATAGAATAGAGTATGACAATTGACTTTATTTTTTAGAACTTAAATATTAAAAGGAAATGAAAAACAAAAATGCCACATATTTCCAGTGCTTAATTTAATCCAATGACCTAAACAGAACAGCTTGGAATATTTTATATCTGGTTAAATATTTACCAAAGTGATGTGTCCTGTGTTTATTAAATTAATTGTTTGTTTATTAAATCAATTAATATAATACAATTTTATTATAGTAATCAATAAAATTAATGTAGCTTGAATTCATCCTCTTGTAAAAGAATTTCAAATATGATATTATGTAGTTTTCTGTTAGATGCATCCATTTTCATGGGTTTTTTTCACTTTTTTTTTACACTTTTAGCTATTAAATCTTTTATTTATTCATGAGAGACATATATATATATATATATATGTAGAGAGAGAGAGAGAGAGAGAGAGAGGCAGAGACACAGGCAGAGGGAGAAGCAGGCTCCATGCAGGGAGCCCGATGTGGGACTCGATCTTGGGACTCCAGGATCACGCCCTTAGCCAAAGGCAGATGCTCAATCGCTGAGTCACCCAGGCATCCTGCTATTAAAAGTTTTAAAATAAATTTTTTTACAAAAATAATTTTGGTGCCAAAAGTTACTTACTAGCATATGAATCAAACTTAAAAATTGAAAAAGAGTTCATAGATGAATGAACATTGCTAAATAGGATGTCTAGATGGACACTAGTTTTACCTGTTAGAAGAGTATAGTTTAAAATAAATTCTTTTCAACTAGGGCTTTAAAATAAATTCTTGACAATTTATCATGCCACATATGTAAAATTGCTTTTAAACCTGAGCCAAAGGACCCCTTTCCTAATTCCTTCCCCATGGAGTGTCTTCCTCTGACCTTTCCTTAACTCTCACCCAGGGATGTGTTAGGTCTGCCTGTTGCTGGCATCCCTTGCCCACTTCTTCTAGATCCAAGACTAGTTTCTAGCCCATAGTGTCATTAATATGGAAATTGGGAGTAAGTCCTTCAAATTACTCTTGAAATTTCTAGAGTAATTTGAAAGACTAATTTTGTGTGGTGAATTTCATGATAGAAAAATAATGGGATTGCACTTAAATGTGGTTTTATTTCATTTTTCTAGGAACTTATTTTTCTTTCACTATACAAAAGTATCAGCTCAAGATGTATTGCAAAGAAAAACAAATCTTCTATATTACAGTTTATTTGAGAAGTACTGTTCTACAACTCACTAGCACCTAATACTCTGGATTTCCCTGCTACCTGGAGCCAAGTGAGTCTCTTTTCCAGATACATATTTCCGGGGCCAGAACATAGTGATGTAGGAATGAGTTAGGGGCAGATGGGGCTAGGCAGGGAAATAAAGGGAAAAGACCAGAGTTAAGCTCCCAGAAATCTGTGGGCTCTCATAAACCCCAAGGACACTGACAGGCCCAGAGTCAGGTTCCTGTCCATCCCAAGAAAACAGAAATAAGACAATAAAAACAGAGAAGAATAATAAACCTGGCTCTCTAGCTCCAAAACGTTAGAGAGTATCTCCCTTTGATGGTTACTAAATAATCACAGAAACTCACCACACCACAAAGAAATAAATCATTAAGGTGTTATCAATAGTCCCTACTTAAATAAAGACTGGACAAGAATCTCAAGGCCATGGGCTCTCTGGCTAGATTCTCAATAAAAGACTGCCACTAAATGCCCTCAGTGGCAACCGTGTCGTCACCCCTCTCCCTTCTGATAGCTTTCTCTGTATCTCTCATTAATAAACTTCTATTGTTGTCCGTGAGATCTATTTTTCACTTCATAAGACAAAAACCAAGCTCTCCTGTATCATTAGGGCCTATATGTGCACCCCTTGGCACAGTGGGCAGTGCTTGCAGAGGGGTGTGACCAGTTCAAATGTTTAAGCTGGGAAGTCCACACACATGGTGAAGGATAGAGCTGAAGTTGGTAGGAGTGGGTAGTAGATGTAGGCTGGGGCTAAGATCACATTTGCCCATGCTTTCATGTTCCAACAAAGAAAATCACACAATTCCTAGAATTCTAAATTCAAACTTGTCTTTTCTGGTCCCCATGAACGTGTATTTGTCAAGGTCAGAGGATGGAACATACTATATTTAATGATATATAGCTGGATTTATAACTTTTAATATTTAGGCATTTGATATGTGAGTTTGCATTTATTTGCATTCTTACTCCAGGCCCTCCAAATGCCCAGGTGGGTGGTCCTAAAGTTGGAAAGTTAACATCCTTGAGAAATATGATTCAGATTCTCTCAAATTTATATCAGCTTCTCTGGTGGATACAAATCCAGCAAGTTCTATTATTACAGAATCTTAGAGTTCAAAGGAACTTCTGATCTAATTCCAGAACTTGTAAAATCTGTTAGCTAGTTAGCCAGTTTTTATTTGAACACCTCCAGGAGTAGGTGCTGCCTAAGTTCTGTTATAGTCATCCTTACTCAAGGAAAAGAGTTATATTTTCGGAGAAGTGTAATTTGTTTCTGAGGGAGAAAAGCAAGTTTGAGAAACACTTCCTGGTTCCAGACAGAAGAATATAAAAGAAAAATGGGAATCACATAAATTTTTCAAGATTAATATAACTTCTCAGAGTGAGGGAAATATAACAATCAAATAAAACTACTACACAAAGAAATGGGACAGTATGACAAGAGGAATGTGAGAAGAGGAAAAAAAATGTAACTTTTTTTTCTTCTTCCTACCATCAATGGAAGGAAACTCATGTTAGTCTGTGACATACACTTATTTCCATTTGACTACTCACTTGGGTTATAAAGGCACTTACCATCCACACATTTGTTCTCTACCTGGTCTTTTGTTGTCCAGCTAATTTTGGGATTCTTCTTCAAAAAACCAACTGTATGACTTTTTTTTCACTTAAATATCCCACGCATTTTACTATATCCACTCTTTTATTTCATTCATTCAATATATGGTTTTCAAATTTATTTTAAAAAGAACCATCCCTGTCTTCCAATATAAAAAGAAATAAGCACATCACATGCACTTGACAATTAAGTTTTGAAATGAACAGTAAAATCACTAATAATTTTTTTAAGTCAATTGAGGTCAAATGAGAATGGTTCTAAAAAAATTCTCTTTGGATCAAGTACCTTAAACCTCATTGAAGAGGAACTAATAAGAATATTACATGTAGGTTGTACATAATCACCAAGTTACTATGCTTCTTCTGTTGGTAGTAGTGGGAGGGACCGATTAAAAAGAAAAAAGAAAGGGTAAGATTTAATAAAGACCTGATAGGCAAAGTAAAAAATGAGATGTTGAGCACTTACACTTGGAGCACTGTCCTGGGGTCTCCAACTTCACCCCCATCACCGATTGTCAAAGTATCATAGCCAATCTCCAGATCAAATTCTTCAAAATTTATCTGTATAACCTAGGCATAAACAGAAACAAACATCTCAAATATATTGCAATATTTAATAGAATTAAAACTTAGGCAGGGAAATATTTAAAATGCATATCAGACTTATTGCATCTATCTATGTAAATTTAATACCATGGCAATGGATTATGTCAGACTATCCCTAAAGTTCAATCTTTATAATTTTTGTATGATTTTTATTTGCAGTAATGTACCTTCTGTAATAATTTTTCAATGAAATGGCGTGGCTTCTGTTTATAGAACGTCCTTATTTGAAGCATGATTAATGCAAATCTACTTTGAGAAGGCTTTATAAAAAGTACATGTAGGTGGAGAGTGGTTTTCCATACATTTGCATACATTTTTATAAAGCTAACATGGAAAAACACAGAGTGTGCTATTTCCATTAAATAGTAAAGCTTAAAAAACGTTAGAGCTAAATTTGAATCTAGATCGCCAGATTTAAAGGTATCGGATTTATTTTTCTGTATCCTTTGGTAACAGAATCTCTCAAATAGATTATAACAAGCTAGCAAAACTGGGAGCAAATTATACCACTATAAGTCATTTAGTATTATTTCTTACTAAAATATAATCATGCATTCATACATTGTTTATATTGTCTATGCAAAAATTCATATTTAATAAAATTGCATTTTTTAAAAAAAGATTTTTTATTGATTTAATCGTGAGAGGAACAGAGAGGGAAGCAGACACATAGGCAGCAGGAGAAGCAGACTCCTCACGGGGAGCCTGATGAGGGACTTGATCCCCAGACCAGGATCACGCCCTGAGACAAAGGCAGATGGTCAACCACTGAGCCACCCAGGCGTCCCTAAAATTGTAATTCTTAAATAAGGAAACTAGTATGATATTAAATAATAATGTAATTAAGAATCAGTACAGGAAGAAATTACATAAATACTGTCCTCTATATAATCATGCTTTGAGCAAAAAATAATTAATAATAAAATATTATTCATCCTCAAATCAAAAAAAAATGAATGCCTGAGGTTGCCAATTTTAGTAAAGAATAAATTACAAAAATTATCTCTCTGATAATTTTCATAACTATTTGTTACCTTGGGATCATAAAAAGAAATTCTAAAAAATGAAAGATTTTATATTCTGGATTTTCTAGGCTTTATAACAATTTTGGTGGGGCACTTGGATGGCTCAGCAGTTGAGTGTCTGCCTTCAGCTCAGGGTGTGGAACAGGAGTCCTGGGATCCTGCCCCATCCAGCTCCCCTTGAGGAGCCAGGTTCTCTCTCTGCCTACGTCTCTGCCTCTCTCTCTGTGTCTCTAGTGAATAAATAAATAAAATCCTTAAAATAATTTTTTTATTATTCCCATCTCTTGATTTTTTAATGCTTTTATATTAACATTGACAAAAACAATTGTTTTGGTCAAATTTAAATGTAAAATATATGAAAACACTGAGTTGTACAGTTTACATGGCTGCAGTTAAAAAAAATGCATTTCCCTGTTCTATACTGAGTTACATAAGATACTCTCAATTGATAATTGCATGTTAATAGAAATTTAGCTTGTTTTTTTTTAATTTTTTTTTAATTTTTATTTATTTATGATAGTCACAGAGAGAGAGAGAGAGAGAGAGAGAGAGAGACACAGGCAGAGGGAGAAGCGGGCTCCATGCACCGGGAGCCCGATGTGGGATTCGATTCCGGGTCTCCAGGATCGCGCCCTGGTCCAAAGGCAGGCGCCAAACCGCTGCGCCACCCAGGGATCCCTTAGCTTGTTTTTCTTTTTTCTTTCTCTTTCTTTCTTTCTTTCTTTCTTTCTTTCTTCTTTCTTTCTTTCTTTCTTCTTCTTTCTTTCTTTCTTTCTTTCTTTCTTTCTTTCTTTCTTTCTTTCTTTCTTTCTTTCTTCTTTCTTTCTTTCTTTCTTTCTTTCTTTCTTTCTTCTTTCTTTCTTTCTTTCTTTCTTTCTTTCTTTCTTTCTTTCTTTCTTTTCTTCTTTCTTTTTCTTTCTTTTTTTTTTGCTATTATAAACAACATGTGAGATTGGGCCCTACACCAGGCTCCACACTGGGCATGGGACCTGCTTGGGATTCTCTCTCTCCCTCTACCTTTGCCCCTATTCCCCCCAAATAAATAAATAAGCCATCAAGTGAAAAACAGCCAAAATATAAATAGTCATGTCACAGAAAAGGAAGCATAAATTAATGCATATAAAAATATATACAGCTTAATTGTTAATGAAGAAAATACAAAAAATCACTTTTCACACTCTCTAGATTGATAGAAATAATGAAACCTAATGTACACAAATTGTGAGCATATAAATTGGTAAAATAATTTTGGAAAACTTTATGGCACAATATCATGAAATTGAATTTTTGCTTATTTTCCAGAAATAACACTTTTAAGAAAATAACCTAGAAATATACATCTGGTTTTTTTTTGCATTTATTTATTTATTTATTTATTTATTTATTTGGAATTCAATTTGCCACCATATAGCATAACACCCAGTGCTCATCCCATCAAGTGCCCCCCTCAGTGCCCGTCACCCAGTCACCCCCCCCCCACCCCCCGCCCACCTTCCTTTCCACCACCCCTTGTTCGTTTCCCAGAGTTAGGAGTCTTTCATGTTCTGTCTCCCTTTCTGATATTTCCCACTCATTTTTTCTCCTTTCCCCTTTATTTCTTTTCACTATTTTTTAATATTCCCCAAATGAATTAGACCATATAATTTTTGTCCTTTTCCGATTGACTTATTTCACTCAGCATAATACCCTCCAGGTCCATCCACGTCGAAGCAAATGGTGGGTATTTGTCGTTTCTAATGGCTGAGGAATATTCCATTGTATACATAGACCACATCTTCTTCTTCTTCTTTTTTTTTTTTTTAAGATTTTATTTATTTGTTCATGATAGACCTAGAGAGAGAGAGAGGCAGAGACACAGGCGGAAGAAGCAGGCTCCATGCCAGGAGCCGGACGTGGGACTTGATCCCAGGACTCCAGGATCATGCCCCCGGCCAAAGGCAGGCGCTGAACAGCTGAGCCACCCAGGGATCCCCTAAACCACATCTTCTTTATCCATTCATCTTTCGATGGACACCGAGGCTCCCTCCACAGTTTGGCATTGTGGACATTGCTTCTCTAAACATCGGGGTGCAGCTGACCCAGCGTTTCACTGCATCTGTATCTTTGGGGTAAATCCCCAGCAATTGCTGGGTCGTAGGGCAGGTCTATTTTTAACTCTTTGAGGAACCTCCATACAGTTTTCCAGAGTGGCTGCACCAGTTCACATTCCCAACAATAGTGCAGGAGGGTTCCCCTTTCTCCACATCCTCTCCAACATTTGTGGTTTCCTGCCTTGTTAATTTTCCCCATTCTCACTGGTGTGAGGTGGTATCTCATTGTGGTTTGGATTTGTATTTCCCTGATGGCCAGTGATGCGGAGCATTTTCTCATGTGCTTGTTGGCCATGTCTTTGTCTTCCTCTGTGAGATTTCTCTTCATGTCTTTTGCCCATTTCATGATTGGATTGTTTGTTTCTTTGCTGTTGAGTTTAACAAGTTCTTTATAGATCCTGGATACTAGTCCTTTATCTGATATGTCATTTACAAATATCCCATTCTGTAGGTTGTCTTTTAGTTTTGTTGACTGTTTCTTTTTCTGTGCAAAAGCTTCTTATCTTGATGAAGTCCCAATAGTTCATTTTTGCTTTTGTTTCTCTTGCCTTTGTGGATGTATCTTGCAAGAAGTTACTGTGGCTGAGTTGAAAAAGGGTGTTGCCAGTGTTCTCCTCTAGGATTTTGATGGAATCTTGTCTCACATTTATCTTTCATCCATTTTGAGTTGATCTTTGTGTATGGTGAAAGAGAGTGGTCCAGTTTCATTCTTCTGCATGTGGATGTCCAATTTTCCCAGCAAAATTATTGAAGAGACTGTCTTTCTTCCAGTGGATAGTCTTTCCTGCTTTGTCGAATATTAGTTGACCATAAAGTTGAGGGTCCACTTCTGGATTCTCTATTTGGTTCCATTGATCTATGTGTCTGTTTTCTGCCAGTACCACACTGTCTTGATGACCACAGCTTTGTAGTATATCCCGAAATCTGGCATTGTGATGCCCCAGCTATGGTTTTCTGATTCCACACAAATCTTAAGATAATTTCTTCCAACTCTCCGAAGAAAGTCCATGGTATTTTGATAGGGATTGCATTAAATGTGTAAATTGCCCTGGGTAGTATTGACATTTTCACAATATTAATTCTTGTAATCCATGAGCATGAAATATTTTTCCATCCCTTTGTGTCTTCCTCAATTTCTTTCAGAAGTGTTCTGTAGTTTTTAGGGTATAGATCCTTTACCTCTTTGGTTAAGTTTATTCTTAGGTATCTTATGCTTTTGGGTGCAATTGTAAATGGGATTGACTCCTTAATTTCTCTTTCTTCAATCTCATTTTTAGTGTGTAGAAATGCCACTGACTTCTGGGCATTGATTTTGTATCCTGCCACACTGCCGAATTGCTGTATGAGTTCTAGTGATCTTGGCGTGGATTCTTTTTTTTTTTTATTTTATGTACAGTATCATGTCATCTGCGAAGAGGGAGAGTTTGACTTCTTCTTTGCCAATTTGAATGCCTTTTATTTCTTTTTGTTGCCTGATTGCTGAGGCTACGACTTCTAGTACTATGTTGAATAGCAGTGGTGAGGGTGGACATCCCTGTCTTGTTCCTGATCTTAGGGGAGAGGTTCCCAGTGCTTCCCTATTGAGAATGATATTTGCTGTGGGCTTTTCGTAGATAGCTTTTAAGATGCTGAGGGAGGTTCCCTCTATCCCTACACTCTGAATAGTTTTGATCAGGAATGGATGCTGTATTTTGACAAATGCTTTCTCTGTATCTATTGAGAGGATCATATGGTTCTTGTTTTTTCTCTTGCTGATATGATCTATCACATTGATTGCTTTACGAGTGTTGAACCAGCCTTGGATCCCGGGGATAAATCCTACTTGGTCATGGTGAATAATTTTCTTAATGTACTGTTGGATCCTATTGGCTAGTATCTTGTTGAGAATTTTTGCATCCATGTTCATCAGGGATATTGGTCTATAATTCTCCTTTTTGGTGGGGTCTTTGTCTGGTTTTGGAATTAAGGTGATGCTGGCCTCATAGAACGAGTTTGGAAGTATTCCATCTCTTTCTATCTTTCCGAACAGCTTTAGTAGATTAGGTATGGTTTCTTCTTTAAATGTTTGATAGAATTCCCCTGGGAAGCCTTCTGGCCCTGGACTTTTGTGTCTTGAACCAGAAACTATTTAGTAGTGTTCATAACCATGTTGTTAATAGACCTCCTTTCCCCAGTGATCTGCATGGAAAACTTTGACATATATCAAGAGTCTATATATGAGGATGTTGGTTTGGGAGCTCTAGATTGTGTTCTTCTGGCCAATGTGTGAGTCCCTGAACCACCAGAAATTGGCTTAACTCTTATTGCTATAAAATAAGACTTCATCTTATGACTCAGATATTCCATTTCTCAGCATGCATTTTGAAACCCCTTTTTTTGTTATTATTTTTAAAAGATTTTTTTAATTTATGGGAGACAGAGAAAGAGAAGCAGAGACGTAAGGGAGAAGGAAGCTCCCTGCAGGGAGCCCGGTGTGGGACTCGATCCCAGGACCCCGGGATTATGACCTGAGCTAAAGGCAGATGCTCAATCACTGAGCCACCAGGTGCCCCATTTTTTGTTATTTTTTAAAAAGATTTATTTATTCATTTACTTTAGAGAAAGAGAGCAGGACAGGGGAGGGGTGGAGGGAGAGAATCTCAAGCTGATTCCCCACTGAGCACAGAGCATGACGTGGGGGCTCAAGTCTTACCATCTAAGATCATGACCTGACCTGAAATCAAGAGTTGGCAGCTTATCCTACTGAACCACTCACGTGCCCTATTTTTTGTTATTATTTTTTTTAGATTTTATTTGTTTATTCATGAGAGACACGCTGAGAGAAAGAGAGAGAAAGAGAAGCAAAGACATAGGAAGAGGGGGAAGGAGGCTCCATGCAGGAAGCCAATGTGAGACTCCATCTTGGAACTCCGGGATCACGCTCTGAGCCAAAAGCAGATGCTCAACAGCTGAGCTACCCTGGTGTCCCTTTTTTTTTCTTATTTTAAATGGTATATATCTTTATATTTTCACCTATTCATTGTTTGTATATAGAAATGAAAATTATTTTTGCTTATTGAGCTCATATTTAGGTGATTTCATAAGACTTTCCTATTATTCCCTATTTATTATTTTGTAAATTATTTATAGTTTTGTCCATAACATTTATATCTTCTGTAAATGACAATTTATTTTATTTTTTTAATACATCTGTTTTCTTATTTATTTATTTATTTATTTATTTATTTATTTTTAAGTTTTTAATTAATTTTTATTGGTGTTCAATTTACCAACATACAGAAAAACACCCAGTGCTCATCCCGTCAAGTGTCCACCTCAGTGCCCGTCACCCATTCCCCTCCAACACCCGCCCTCCTCCCCTTCCACCACCCCTAGTTCATTTCCCCGAGTTAGGAGTCTTTATGTTCTGTCTCCCTTCCTGATATTTCCCAACATTTCTTTTCCCTTCCTTTATATTCCCTTTCACTATTATTCATATTCCCCAAATGAATGAGAACATACACTGTTTGTCCTTCTCTGATTGACTTATTTCACTCAGCATAATACCCTCCAGTTCCATCCACGTTGAAGCAAATGGTGGGTATTTGTCGTTTCTAATTGCTGAGTAATATTCCATTGTATACATAAACCACATCTTCTTTATCCATTCATCTTTCTATGGACACCGAGGCTCCTTCCACAGTTTGGCTATTGACAATTTAAATTCTTGTGTATTCTTCTGTTTTGTAAAATATTTATTTATTTATTATATATATAGAGAGAGTATGATAGTAAGGGAGGGGCAGAGGGATAGACGCAGATGCCATGTGGAGTCGAAAGTGGGGCTCAATCCGGACCTGAGCCAAAACCAAGAATTGGAGGCTTAACCAACTGTGCCATCCAGGTTCTTGTATTATTTTTTATTCCTTTTATCTTTACATGTATTTTTTTTAATTTAAATTCATTTAGCCAGAATACAGGGAACATCATTAGTTGCAGATGTAGAGTTCAGTAATTCATCAGTTTCATAGAATACCCAGTGCTCATGATATCATGTGCCCTCCTTAATGCCCATCACCCAGTTACCCCATCCCCTCCCACGTCCTCCCCTCCAGCAAACCTCAGTTTCTTTCTCATAGGTAAGAGTCTCTCATGGTTTATCTCCCTCTCTGATTTCTTCCCATTCCATTTTTTTTTTTCTTCCCCTAAGGTCCTCTGTGCTGTTTCTTATATTCCTCATATGAGTGAAACCATATGATAATTGTCTTTCTCTGCTTTGGATCTCTGGTATAATGTTTATAGAATAGGTTATAGTTGGCCTCATTAAGTTGTGTTTCATTTAAAAGATAATGCTTCTAATATTTTACCATTAAGAATATTATTGAGGTAAATATATCTTATGAAGACAAGGAAGTTTTCTACTCTGGTTTTCCTTGCTGATTTCATATCAACATCTTTCATTAAATAAATTGACACTTTCATTATAAAATGAATGCATAAATGCATACTTTCATTTCTACTATGAAAGAACTTCTGTAAGATTGAGAATCATCATTTTTGAAAGTTGGATAGAATTATCCTTTAAGGGGCAGTTGAGTGGCTCAGATGGTGAAGCGCCTGCCTTCAGCTCAGCAATGATCTCGGGATCAGGCTCTCTGATCACCAGGAAGTCTGCTTCTCCTCCCTCTGCCCCTGTAGAGGCATGCTCTCTCAAATAAATGCTCTCTCAAATAAATAAACAAAATCAGTTAAAAAAAAAAGAGAGAACTATCCTGAAGAACATCTAAGCCTCTTTCTGGGGAGCAGTAGTTAAGCTTTTACTGCTGGTCTAATTTATTTTTTATTTCTAGAATTATTCAGGTCTTTCAGGCTTGTTTGTTTGTTTTCTCTTGAGTCAATTTAGGTAAGTTTAATTTTCCCAGAAACATTTCAACACTGAGAATCTTTTCAAATTCATTGTCATATAGTTATTCACTTTCTTTCAAGCTATGCTAGGTCTCTCTGTACTTTTTTCTTGTTTCTATTTCTAATATTATTTAAATGTGTTTTCTCTATTTTTGTTAATTATTTTTTATTGTGGTAATATATATAAAATAAAATTTGTGCTTTTAACCATTGTTTAAGTATACAATTTGGTAACATTATGCTCACAATGTTGTGCAACCATTACCACTGTCTTCCAAAGTTACCCTTGGTTAACTTCTAACATGCTCTCTATCTCTACAAATTTGCCTATTATAAATATTTTATGTAAGTAAAATTATACAATATTTTTCCTTTTGTGTCTGACCTATTTCATGTAGCATAAGATCTCTCAGGCTCATCTATATTGTAGCAAATGTAATCCTTTTTATGGCTGAATAATTTTCATATATATATATATATCTCATTTTGTTTAACCATCACTCTGTTGATAGACACTTGGGATGTGTCTATATTTTGCCTATTGTAAATACTGCTACTACGAAGATGGATATACAAGTAAATGTTTTGAATCTTTGTTTTCAATTATTTTGAGTATGTATCTAGGAGTGGAATTTCTAGGTCACACATTAATTCTGTTTAGCGTTTTGAGAACTGCCAGACTGTTTTCCAGAGTTGCTGCAACATTTTAAATTCCCACCAGCAACACATGAGAGTTCCAGTTTTTCCATATTCTCACCAGCTGTTATTTTTTGTTTTGTTTTTATTGTAGTCATCCTAGTAGGTGTGTTGCTCATTTCTATTTGGTTTTTATTATAGTCATCCCAGTAAGTGTGAAATGGCTTATTATGTGGTTTGATTGCATTTCTCTAATGACTAATACTATTGAACATCTTTTCATGTATTTATTAGCAATTTGCATATCTTCTTTGGAGAATTGGCTATTCAAGTCTTTTACCCATTTTTAAATTAGGTTGTTTGTTTTATTGTTGCTGAGTTGTAAGACCTCTTTCTACACTCTTAGTATTAATTTCTTAACACACATATGATTTGAAAATATTTTCTCCCATGTGTGGGCGTCTTTTCATCCTTATGGTAGTGTTCTGTGATGCGTCAAAGTTTTTAATGTAACAAAATGAAATTTATCTTTTGTTGTATGTGTTGTTTATGCTTTCGGTGTCATATTTAAGAATCCATTGTCAAATCTATTTGGAAAAATTTCCTCTATGTTTCCTCCTAGGGATTTTATAGCGTAAGCCCTTAAATAGAGGTCTTTATCCATTTTGAATTATTTTCTTGTATGTAGTGTAAATTAAGATCCAATTTCATTCTTTTGTATGAGGCCGTCCAATTTTTCAATCACCGTTTGTTGAAGCAATGATTATTTCCCCATTGAATGGTCTTGGTACTTTTATCAAACATGAATTGATTGATGGATTTATTTCTGAGCTTTTTAGCTTTTGTTTACCTGGGGAATCTTGATTTCATCTTCACTCTTTTTTTTTTTTTAAAGAATTTATTTTATTTTATTTTTTAATTTATGATAGTCATACAGAGAGAGAGAGAGAGGCAGAGACACAGGCAGAGGGAGAAGCAGGCTCCATGCACCGGGAGCCCAACGCGGTACTCGATCCCGGGTCCTCAGGATCGCGCCCTGGGCCAAAGGCAGGCGCCAAACCGCTGCGCCACCCAGGGATCCCAAAGACTTTAATTATTTATCATGAGAGACACAGAGAGAGAGGCAGAGACATAGGCAGAGGGAGAAGTAGGCTCCATGCAGGGAGCCCGACATGGGACTTGATCCTGATGCCCTGAGCCAAAGGCACACGCTCAACCACTGAGCCCCCCCAGGGGTCCCGGTTTCACCTTCATTCTTTTTTTTTTTTTTTTTCCCACCTTCATTCTTAAAGGAGAACTTTGCCAGATAAAAAATTCTTGCTTGGCATTGTTTGTTCTTTCATCCTTTATGTCATCCTACTATTTTCTGATTTCCATGTCTTTTTCTTATTAAAAATCAGCTGCTAATATTTTTAAAATTTCTTGCTCATGACCAGTGACTTCTCTCCTAATGCTTTGAAGATTCTCCCTGTCTATACCTTTTAGTAACTTGACTATGATGTGTCCATGTATCAAACTCTTAGAGTTCATCTTTGAGTTTATCTTAGAGTTTCCTAAGCTTCTTGGATGTGTAGATTCGTGTATTCTCAAATTTGGGAAATTTTTGACCATTATTTCTTCAGATATTCCTTCTACATCCTTCTCTATGGGACTCTCATAATACATTTTTTGGCTCACTTGTTCATATCTTCCTACAGGTCTCTTATGCTCCTTTTATTATTTTTCATTCTTTTTTTTCCCTTTTATTTTTCACCAGGATGATTTCAATTATTCAAAAATTGTTCAAGTTTATTTATTTATTTTTTTAAGATTTTATGTATTTATTCATGAGAGACAGAGAGAGGCAGAGATAGGCAGAGGGAGAAGCAGGCTCCATGCAGGAAGCCTGATGTGGGACTAGATCCTGGGTCTCCAAGGACCACACCCTGGGCTGAAGGCGGCTCCAAACTACTGAGCCACCCGGGCTGCCCCAAATTGTTCAAGTTTATTAATTCTGTCTTCTGCCCAATCGAATCTGCTTTTAACGTCTCTAGTGGGTTTTTTGTTTCAGATATTGTTTTTTGTTTCAGATGTTGTATTTTAAAATCCCCAAATTTCTATTTGGATTCTTTTTATAATTTACATATCCTTACTGATATTCTCATTTTATTCATAATCATTTTTATGGTTCCCTTTAATTCTTTGTCCACATGTTTTTAAAAGATTTTATTTATTTATTTATGAGAAACACACGGAGAGAGGCAGAGACACAGGAGGCAGGCCCCTGCGGGGAGCCCGCTGCGGAACTTGATCCTGGGACCCCGGGATCACGCCCTCACCCGAAGGCAGACCCCCAACCGCTGAGCCACCCAGGCGTCCCCTTTGTCCACATTCTTTGAGCATAATTAAATAGTTGTTATATATCTTTGTTTAATGAGTTATTTAGGGATGGTTTCTGTCAGGTCATTTTGTTCCTTAGAATGGTCCTACTTTCCTGCTTCTTTATATGCTTGTGATTATTTCGTTGTTGCTGCAACTGGACATTTGATTATTATACTGCAGTAATCCTGGAAATCAGATTCTCTCCCTTCTCTAGAGTTTGCTCTTCTAGATTGTTGAAAGTTTAACTTGTGTTCATACAATATTTTGCCTGGAATTGTTTTTTTGTTTTTAATACAGGGAGCTTAAAAAATAATCATTTTAAGCATGTTTGTGCTGCTATAACAAAATACCATAAACTGGATGGCTTATAAACAATAGAAATTTATCACAGTTCTTGAGGCTGGGAAGTCTATGATCAAGATGCTGGCTGATTCTGTGTCTGGTGAAAGCAAGCTTTCTCTTCCATGGAAATCTGTTTTTTTTTTTTTTTTTAAATATATATATATATATATATATATATATATATATATATATTGTTTATTTTATTTTTTATATTTTATTTTTTTTATTTTTATTTTTCTGGACCTAAGCA
This sequence comes from Vulpes lagopus, assembly GCF_018345385.1. Taxonomy (NCBI): domain Eukaryota; kingdom Metazoa; phylum Chordata; class Mammalia; order Carnivora; family Canidae; genus Vulpes; species Vulpes lagopus. The sequence goes on along the minus strand of NC_054832.1, from coordinate 25,317,131 downwards.
TTTCCCAAAGGCCCACCTCCTAATATCATCATATTGGGCATTAAGACTTCATCACATGAATTTTGAGTTGACACAGACATTCAGACCATAGCAACACCTCCTCCAGTCTTTGAGGATAGCTCAGTGCTGGTATACTCTTTTAACACTTAGCCAGACCACTCACAGTTTTCCTTAGCCTTCACTTGATGCTTACACTGAGCTTATAGATCAGCTAGTAGTGAAAGCTTAAGGTCTTCTCAGGTCTTTTCTGAACATGTGCCTTGTCCTGCACATGCATGTGACTTTCTAAATTCTACCACATACTGGAAGGTTTTCAAATGCCCTCATTTCCCAAAAAATCTCAGTTTGTTATTTCTAGTGACTCATTCATAATAGCTTGCTTCCCTATGTGTTTAGTTATATTTAATAGTAAAACCATATTTATTTGAGCTTAAGCTTTGAGAATCGTTAGGCCCTAAATTGAGTATATTTTATTCATTTTATGCTAATTGGATCCAAGAGTTACTACCAAGCTGGTGCCATTTTAACAGCATCTAAGGGTTTTAACTAAATGCTAAATTTCAAGTTTGGCTTCTTCACCCATTGATCCAAAGAGACTAGGCCCCAGTCTTAGTCTTCTCATTCCAGAGATTTATTGCCATCTGCTCTAAAGAAAACCAAGCTTTCTTCCCATTTCATCTCCTGTTTTCATTTTAGCTTGTGTTCTTTTCATTATGTGTGTATATATTTATGTGTGTTTGTGCAGTATCTATGCATAGCCTTGTAGATTTTCTTTGCTTTCTTGTAAACCAGAAATGCACTAAAAAATGTTTCTTGTTTTGCAGTAGGAGGGCCTCTCAGAGTACCTCACCTGTCATCTTATCAAAAGAAGAAATCTCATGATCTACTTTATAGCAAGCCATTTTAAATATATTGAATTTGAAATTAGGGAATGCCTCCTTTTTATGACTTTAAAAGTCTAATCAGCTAGTAGAGACAAATTAGATATCGAATAAATGACTGATAGTTTGCTTGCTAATTCTATGCCAATCCCTTGACAGTCATTATTGTATAATCATGCCCTAAAGGATTTAGACACCCATTTAATAGTAGATTTTTTTGTCTGAATTATAACTGAGATTCATGCATGTATATATGTAACAATGAGAACCCTACTTCATTTAAATTAAATGATGAATTAATTATTAACTAGTCCATATACTTTCAGACAAGCATTAACCACTGAGCTGTCACTTGAAATTTTAGACACTTGTAATTCTTGAACAGTTTCAATGACACTCAATCTCTGAGAAGATGGAATAGTCTGACTGAATATGTAGGACACATTCATTTTAATTTGATTCATGTAGATGTATTATTACTGGAATAAATATTTAGAAGTAAAATCTGTGCACATTAATATAAATAAAACATTATAGTAAAACTCAAAAATAGTACATTGATATATTTCTAAAAGAAAAAAAATTGGAAGGTATAAAGATTATTTAGAAAAACAACAACAACAAAAAAAACCTTTGTTTACACAAGAATATATTAAGTAACAGCAGGAGTCTGATGTGAAATTTTCTTTTTATGAATTCTCCTTTAACATGGAGTTGTCCAAGTAGCCATTTTTATCCCTTTATTTTTGTTTAATGTGGAAATGAAATGCAAAGTTAATTTAAAAAAATCAACAAATACTCATCAATGTAACATGAACACTTTCCCTACATGTTTAGTTGGTATTGGGCTGAAACATTTATTAGGGAAATTGGAAGAATACAATGCATATTTGTAGAGAAAGAAATGTTATACATTTGCCTCTCTTTTGTTCCTAGTTATTTGTGGGTGGGAAAAGAAAAGTGCACTTAGTTCATCGAACTGCTGAAAAAAAGTTGTGTTAATAAAACATGCCCCTGAAACACAGAAATGATCTATAAGTGTCTTGATTTTTTTAACCAAATAAGCCACTCTCTTGAATTCCATTTGTAGAGTAATGATTCCAAATAGCTTACATAGTGCTGCTTATTGAGAGTTATGTTAAAAACTTTTAAGCTACTCATGTAGTCGATTAAGAATAATCTCAGCCATTTTAACATTGCTTTCCAGAAGTGAGAAATCTGTAAACAGCATAGATACTAAATACTTAATAGATCCATTTGCCATAAAGCTTAAGATATAGGTTCTCATGAGGTACGTTGATAGAAGTTGTATATAACCTATGTCTCATAATTTTTATTCTCAGTATCATTTACAAAGGATTTAAAAACCTGACTCCTGCATTATTACATTTAATGAAGTCATGTAGAATTCCCACTAAATTATATGCTTCATATCCATTACTTATTAAATTTCAAAAAAAATTAGCAAGTATTTATATTGTGTAAGCCACTAGGCTCAGTACTATATAGGTACTGGTTTATTTTAACCCTAAAAGTTTCTGTACTGTATATTGACACATTAATTTGGCCACATAGCACTTGAATATCCACCTTGTGTTTGAAGAGTTAAGAATCTTGGTAGGAAGCAGAACATAGTTCCCAATAAGGTTAGATAGTCTATTCTGCTCTCACTTATCGCACTTGGAATATAGGCATGAGATCTATGCTTCACCAACTATTCTGGTAGAGGGTTGCAAAAGACATAGAAACATCCAGTTTGAGGAGCAATAGTGATTATAATACAGAATGGCACTGAAGTCCTAGAGCAGTGGCATCCAATAGAAAAACCCTCCCAAAAGTCAGAAGCAGGTTGGCCTGATATCACAATCCATATGCTTAAACATCACAGCATTTTGCATTTGCATAGTAAACGCCTGCAATTTAGAAAATACTGTCTGCCAATACCTGTTACATAATAAGACAGTTTGTAAATATGTTCTTTGATGTGGGGCATATGCCATATGTCTTAAATAGTGATAGTAAGGGGAGATAAGTTCTGAAAACTAAGAACTAATAAATATTATGTCAATTCCTTGGGAAAAAAGTATAGGAAGCATAGATTGGTTGCAGCTATTTTATCATCCATGGTAAAATCTGTATTTCCTATGCATCAACAGAAATCTGAAAGCTGATGAAATTTCATTTTTCAGCATTTCTCTAGCTGATGACCGTTGTGTAAAACATTTTCTACCGATATAATTAGCATAACATTCAAATGAATCTTTGATGATGTTTAAATTAAATAAATTAATGATGCTTTAATATTAATTACCAAGCTATACTCATTAGTGAGACAGGGTGATGGAGCTAAGGACATGGGCAATGCTAAAGTTTAAATCTCATCTTTGTCACAGAATGTTATAGTATCTGAGGAAATTCTCTGAATTGCTCTAAAACAGTGTTCATAATTCATACTTCCTTAAGTTGAAATAGGCATTACATTATACAAAATTTGTAAAAAAATACTGTGCTTGATAAAGAGTATGCCCTCATAAATGGCAGTTATTATTAGCCATGATAAGTTCATCATCATAAAACAGATGTTCACATCTATTCACCATGATCTTGAAAGTAAAGTTCTTTTTTTGAAAACCTCACTGTGATTCAAAGAGAAAAGCGACTTCCCCAAACTCTATGCTGCTAAGAATTTATCTTTCCCAGAAGCAGCTTTTCTCCATTATGTTTGTTTCAAAATGACAATAATTCACTCAGATATCAACAAATATTTTTGATACCACATGAGGAAATCCAGAATGCATAATATATGCATATGTATAAAATACACAAAGTTAATTATGTTGAAGGTATGCAATGCCAAGTTATTAATTTTAATTTTATTTATTAAAGCACTTCTTTTTTCATATACTTTCCAGATCTTGGTGATCACAGTCCAGTGGAGAGAGACAAGATAGAAACAAGATAAATATTATACCCCATCTTATGTGCTTTGGGATATGGACACAAAGGGTCACATGGGAGCCAGGAGAAGAGCCATCCAATCCAACTGGACCATGAAATGGAAAGATTTCCTCAAAGAATGAATCCCAAAGCAGTACAAAATAAAGGTGAGAATTGGGTAAGAACTTTCTAGGGGAGAGCATGAAAGTGTCACAATGGAAAATATATTTTTTGTTGTTCTTTCTGTAATATAAACTGTGAAACATAAAGTGATGAGAAAGAAGGCTAAAGATGGAAGTAGGGCCTCCATCATGTTGCATATGGACTTTGAACTTTATCTTTTAAATGAGGAACAGAAAGTAGTGAATTTTGAGTACAGTGTCAACAGGGTTGTGATTGCTTTCCATTTGTTCTGTTTGGAAGGAGAAACAATCCGAATTTGAAGAAGAGCAGGGCAGCGTTAGAGACATCAACCTAAACATGGGTATGAAAGTAGGTGTTGAGTAGAATAGATTCAATCTGGATTTCTTTATCCCAAATAAAAATTATTATAGTAAATTTCTCCTTTCTTTTTATACAAATAAAGGCACTATTCAATGGGGTGCCTGGCTGGCTCAGTCTAAAGAGCAGCAATTCTTGATCTTGGGGTCATGAGTTTGAGCACCATGTTGGGGATAGAGATTACTAAAATAAATAAATAAACTTTAAAGAAAAAGAAGTACTAGTCAAAAGCCAACTCAAAACTCTATGCTTTTGGGGTGTGTGGGTAGTTCAGTCAGTTAAGTATGGCACTCTTGGTTTCTGCTGGGGTCATGGTCTCAGGGTTGATCGTGGAACTGAGCCCTGCCAAAAGCCCTGCATGGGGCTCTGGGCTGTGTGGGAGTCTGCTTCAAATCTCCCTTTCTCTCTGTCTCTCCCCCTGCATGCTCTCTCTCTCTTTTCCCCCCTCTCAAATAAATAAATAAGTCTTTTTTTTTTTTTAAAGCTATGTTTCACAGGACTCTTTAATCACATTTTATTGGGTATAAAGTCTAATTTAGACAAAGCAGAATATGCAGTACATTTGTTTTAAAAATATGTATTTTAGAATAATCCTAAAATTTTATTGTTTTTGTGATATGTATTGTATAAGTATTATGTGCATATATGGAAAATTAACATTCAACAACTGTTTATTTAGTAATGATTTGAGTTTGCTTATCTTTGTAAAAAGGAGTGATACAAAGGTAAATACACATGAATTTATGAAATAGGTAAATATTTTAAGCTATACAAGTCTTATATATGACACATACAAATCCAACATTCTTTCCTTTCAAAGTAATTTCAATTGAGAGCAAAGGACCAATCTCTCATATTCCAGAAAAATTATACAGTGTGCTATTATACTTGGATATTTTATTATAGAATATATATTCTAAGACTCTGGACTAGACTATTCTGGACTGGCCACTTTTCAATGCCAGATTAAGGAATTCTTTAGTTTCACCCACTTTGAGATCAGCATCAGTTAAGGGGGGGGCAGGGATCTGGAGACACAGGAATATATTGATGGAAGTTAAAAACTTTTTTTTTTATGCCTTTTGTATCTATACACTGTTCTTCCCCTTAGGGGTTTGCTGGTACATAACAATAACAGATTAAATATGGCACTACAAATGTTTCATGAAGGGAAGAAGCTATATGAAAATGAAAAAATGCATCAAATATTAAATCTATAACACCACATACAAATGTGTTGGTTCTCTTCTGTCATTTATTTATGCTTAGCTACTGGAGGATACAAATTTTATAATACATATAAATGATTAACTTCAACTTAAGAAATTTGAAGAAAGACGTAGATAATGTTATTAGTTTTAGGAGAGTATTCATCTTAAATTTGTATATGTTAGGTTGTACATATAAAAAAAATTTAAAACAAATATAAATAAGGCTCATTAAAATGAATTTTGTAAGAAAGGCTATTTTACTGGTTTTGCCCCTCATTAATAATGAGGTCAACTTGACCTAGAGTACCTATCTTTCTATTCCTCTGTCTATATATATTTTTACAGATGACATTTGACTTAAAGCTTTATTTAAAAATTATATTATGTAAAAATGACTAAATACACAAACATGGTACTGAAAAATCAGATACCATATGCATACATAATGAGTCACAGAATGGATTCTAATTCTTGTTCTCAGTTAGAATTTTTCTTATGACACCAAAGAGAAAGTATGCTAGATATTAGCTTCTCAATTCATAGTCTTGTTGTCAACTTTCTGTTTACTTAATTTCTTCTTGTCACTGATTAATGGATTTTTATCAGTTAATATCAATAGAAAACCTTGTTTACTTCCCAAGCCATCTTCCAAAGTAAGCAATTTAGGTCAAAGTCCAAGAAATTAAGGTGCAATAGGAATTATTTGCTACCGAATCCATTGGTTGCCACAGTCATCCAGGGAGAAAGATTCCTGGCCGCTGGGCCACCCCTCACCCACACTAGGAGGCAGGCTGCTCCACATGATGGGTCTCCAGCAGTCAGTCACCTAGACCAGTGGGCCAGAGGCCTGGGTCCGGCTGACCTGCTGGGACCCAGCAGAGGAACCCCTAAGCTGCAGGTCCAGGTTAGGTCTGCTGGCCTCAGAACTGCCTCTCAGGACCCAACTTCAGGAAATGTGCCCACACTTGGAGTCTGCCCAGGTTCCAAGGTGGGGGACTCTAGTACCTACCTGTACCTCCATGTGACTTCGGGTTTGTCCTAAAGGACAGGATGGTGCCCCTCCCCCGGGGAAGGTGCGCACCCTAAGGTCTGAGCCCCTGTTTGTTGTTGAAAGTTCAATAAAGTGTTGAGAGTTTAAAAAAAATACTCTTTGTGGCAAATGGTTAGAATAAAAGTGAGGAGAGGCAGATATACTATCCTTTCCTCTTTTGAGAATTGCATTTCAATTAACATGCTTCTAACAAATGTTAGATGTTATATTGAAACACAAATAAAGTAATGTAAGTGTTCTACTAAACACTCTAAACTTATCTGATGTGTTCTATAAATATCTATTTAGAACCTTCTCTTTACCACATCCTATTCTAGTGTTGGGGATATAGACAAACTTTCCTCTTTTCATTGGGGAAATACATGAAAGATAGAAAAGGATTATATAATATAAGGCTATATAAGAGCTTCAATATTCCTAAGTGCTAGGAAGTGCCATAAAGAGGAAGCATGGAGACAGAGTGATGGAGAAGAGAAGATGACATTTGAGATAAATCAGAATGAAGAGAACAATTGGTTAGGTCATATTTCTCATCACATTTTTGGATACATCCCCAAATGTTCTGTATGATCTGGACCTTATTCAGCCCTACAGCCTCTATTTCTTCAACTATCCTCTTACCCACTATGCCACACGTCATCTTTTTACTTCTAGGAGACAGCAGGTCTTCATGGATCTTTGCAAGCAAGTTTAATTCTGCCCCAGACACTCTCCTCTTTGCATTGCTAGGTCTCTTGTCTTCCTTCAATACTGGCTTGAATCTACCCTGTCTTCACTAACAATTCTAAGCAGGCTCACTTTTATTCCACTCGGAGTATTTCTTTCAAGTAGTGACTGTTAATTTCTGTGTTTACTCTTCTATTTTCTGCCAAAATCCCTAGCTGGAGGCTTCCTAAAGGCAGGAAATTAGTCCCTTTTTTATTGACTCTATTGTAGACCAGCTTTCTAATCAGCGAAACTGTAGGATTCCCTGGGACAAGTTTAGAATTTATAATGTTGGTGTTCATCTAGCTACTCCACGCTATATGACATCTAATATGGTTGCTATTGTATGGTAGAGATCATCACGGTCTGACACTCTATCAAGAGGATATGGAAGAGGTCCTAAAAGAAAAGAGAAAGAAGGAAGAAGGAAAAAGAAGCAGGAAGGAGGAGGAGAAGGAGAAGGAGAAGGAGAAGGAGAAGGAGAAGAAGAAGACAACGACGACAGTTGCCACATCCATATCTGAAGATTTTGCTCCCTTCCTTCTGTCTTTTCCCCTGGTATCATGCAGTGTGATTGGTTCCACTGTTAGGTCAAGGGGAGGCTAAAATTCAAGCAAGATATGCAAGGGAGAGCCAAGAGATTACACAGAATTGTGCACTTCGATGATATGTGCATCCTATGCAACTCTGGTTGTATGAAAATAATCAGATCCTCCAAGTGACTCTCCTCCACACTGATGAAAGGCTTCCAGAAGCCAACAACCTACAGTGCTAAGAAGAGCAAGTACGGGACACACAGGAACAATACTGTCTCCTCACTAGCTCGCTGGAGCAGTTGCCGAGGTGCTGGGCAGCTGGAGCAGGAAACTATCAATGTCCCAGGACACTTCCTGTGATTCTTATAACTCTGAGGTTGTCATTAAGATAACCTTCTACTCTGCGGTAAAATATCTCAGGGGCAGAAAGCAAAAGCTCACAGCTCTTTCCAGTTCCTTTTTCAGTCTCTCTTGGCAGAAGTCTATTCTGAATTCTTAGAAACATCTGCTGATGGCTTCTGATGACTACTATCAGCAGGGAGTCTCCGCAAGGATATTCCAAGTTCTGAAGTGTGTGAGAGCATGTGTTATCTGCACAGCAGGAAGCTAAGCACAAACACGGGTGGTGGAGCCATTATGCCTCAGCTCACTCCGAATACAGTGGTGCGGTGTGGTGATGGTGGTAATACTAGCTGTAGTAGTAGCAGGAGTAATATTATTACTAACATTTTAATAAACATATCCTTTATTCCAGACTCTATTCTAGGTGTGCAGCATGTATTACCTCCTGTAAACCTTTCAGAGCCCTATGAGAAAGGCAGTATTATTTTTATTTTACTCTTGAGAAAATATACACCCAAGATAAGTTTTTGGTGCTGATCTGTGATTCATTACACCATTATATAGAACAAATATCTGTATACACATAGGCATCTTTTACATGTATATAGTAGAATAGCGGGAAATGCTAGCATTAAGGATAGAAATTATAGAAAGGAAGCAAAATAAACATTTATTTTTTATTCTAAACTGTGCAATAAGTGAATGCTTGATTTTCAAGAGAAAGTAAAATACTGAAAGTCAATCATTGTTAGTGGAATATTAACTTCTTTTGTAAAAACAAAAAGCTGTGTGTTGCTTTAGTTTTCAGGATGTTAAGATAAATCTATACCTAACTTTAGTAAAACTTCAGTCTAGATTATCAGTCATGTAATTATGGAATTAAATAAAATGCATGTGACAGAACAATTAGTTATTCATGTTATTTAAGAATAAGAGAAATATAATGCTTCCTAGAACAAATATATAATCTATCCAAAGAAGAGAGATTTTTAAGTTCTGTTTCTTTATACTTCTTCATTCCTTCATTTACAAAACATGCATCAGAAAAATAATGGTTATAACAAGAAAAACAGATTTTAAAGAGTTACAAGTTAAACAATGAAAAAGAGATATGTTCTTAATTAAAAACTATATTATATTAAGACTTGTTTAAAGTTATAAAATAATCATTCATAAGCTATGACTAAACACAGATTAAGTATTTTTAAAGCCAGTACGGTGTCTTGCATATAGTAAATTATAAATATCTATATAAAAATTAGTTTACTTAAACAAGAAATGTTTTTAAAATTCATTATATTATTGCATTTAGATGATTTCGATAATATAAAATTGCAAAAAATATCTGCTTACACAGATAGATATTTACACAAGCTGTTCAACAACAAATACTTATTAAATATTTGTTATGTATTAGACAGGTTTCCATGTTCACTCATAACCATCCATCCCTTTCTCATTATTATGGAAGAACAGTGCTCATTCTAGAACTCTCACTGAGGTCAATGATGATTAAAGGGCTGGCCCTTTAATTAATAGATGTAAGAAATATGTGGCTTAGTTTGAAGATTTTTTTTGAAGATGTTTTAATCTTTTCAACAAATGATTCTTCTTTACTTATTTTCTAGTTGACTGCGCTCTTCCTTTTTGCCCATGTTTTTTACCATTAAAAACCTGATGTTTAGATGAGGAGTTTCAGAAGCAGGTAAGGAATCCCCTGCTTGAATAAAATGCTATGTCTCAAAATTACCTCAACTGGATGCCCACTACACTTTTCTACACTAACAACTGAAGATGTACATCAATGTTTCTATTCCCTATATCTTATAATCCTACTACAATCCCCTGTTAGGGATAGAGAGCGAAAGGTATGAAACAGGAATGGTACGGAATTTTAGAACAACTAATGATATTTAATTCTATCCATGGGCCACCTGGGTAGCCTTGTCATTTTCAGTTAAGCATCTGCCTTCAGCTCAGGTCATGATCCAAGGGTTCTGGAATTGAGCTCCACATCTGGAATTGAGCTCTCTGCTCAGCAAGGAGCCTGTTTCCCCCCCCCCCCCACCTCTGCCTCCCTCCCTGCTTGTGTGGTCTCTTTCAAATAAATAAATAAATAAATAAATAAATGAATACATAAAATAATTAAAAATAAAAATAAAAATCTTTTTTTTTTTTTTAAATAAAAATCTTAAAAGATAAATCTTTATATATATTTATAAAATAAATAAAAATAAAGATAAAAGATAAAAACAAAAATATAAAAAATAAAGATAAAAGATAAAGAGTTATCTTTTTATATACAATATATATATAAATAAAAATAAATAAAAATCTTAAAAAGATAAATCTTAAAAAAAAAAAAAAATATATATATATATATATATATATATATATATATATATATATCACTCTGGGAAGAAAAAAGTGAAAGACTAGGGCACAAATAAAAAATTTCAAAATTTTTCTTTCTCACTTTTCCTATATCTTGAATACTAATTAGAGTAGCTCTCTTCTGGATGAAGACACAGTCCTTTAAAAGCCCTCTGCTCTCCAATGTCATTGATTTTCCTCATTTCCACCTGAGGTAGACAGAATAATGGCCTCCCAAAGGCATCCATGCCTTGAACCAGGAAATTTGTGAATCAATTTCTTTACATGTTAAAAAGAGACTTGCAGATGCGATTAAGATTAAGTACTCTGAGATAGAAAATTTTTCCTAGATTACTCAGGTGGGCCCAATCTAATCACATAAGTCCTTAAAAGTATAGGAAGAAGGCAGAAGAATGTGCCAGAGAAATGTGATTTCAGAAGGACTAGACTGCCTTTACCGAATTTGAAGATGGAGGGAGGCAGCTGGGAATGGCTCTTAGCTGAGAATCAGCAAAAAACTGGGCACCTTGAACCTACAACCACAAGGAATTGAATTCTTCCAACAACACAAATCAACAGGAAACATTCGTCCCTAGAGCTTCCAGAAAGAAATATAGCTTGCTGACACCTTAATTTTATTGTAGTGAGATCTCTTCAGCACTTTTGACCCAAAGAACTGTAAGGTAACAACTATGAGTTGTTCTAAGCCACAAAGTTTATGGTAATTTGTTACAGCAGCAATAGAACCATCACTATAACATCATCCAACCATCCTGTTATAAGTATTCTTCAACATAGACACTTATCCATCCTTCAAATTTAGACAAGTCATTTAAGTTCTCCAGTTTTGCTTTTGCACATATAAATTAGACATAGTCATAACAACTACTTCATACAGTTAGTGGGAAGATGAAGTGAAATGATACATAAAAGGAGCTTAGATTACTGCCTAACATATTAATTTTGTAATAGGGATTGTCATCCCTTCCCCAAACATCCTATCACCCCTTCTTCCAAGGTAGTAGCATTTCTAGCTGGTACCAAGTTACCCTAAAATAAAGATTGTACTTTCCATCTCTCATGCAGCTGAGTATGATCATGTTGTTAAATTACGGTAAAAATGTGTGTGTGTGTGTGTGTGTGTGTGTGTGTGTGTGTGTGGTGTAGCAGATTCTAAGAATTTTTCTTAGAAAATAGCTCACATTTGTCCTTGTCCTCTGCCCTCTTTCTTCTTTATCACTTTCCCCAACCTGCTTCCTGTAATGTGTGAAACACCATGCTGGAGCCTGAGACACAATTCTGGAACTTGAGAGCAAGGGCCCCACTCTGGGAATAGTAGAGTGGTAATTAGCCTAAGTCCTTGTGGAATTCCTGGAGTAGAGCAACCATGGGTTATGGACCACATCCTATCTTGTTTAATTCTCTCTCATTGGAGATTTTCTGTCACTGGCAGCCAAACCTAATCCTAAATAAGTCTGTATATCCTGAGTACTTTTAATTAAGGATTCTTCGTCCAGTCTCCTATTTTCTTCTTTTATGCCAACTCCCAAAAGACTTTACTTGGCTGCATCAAGTATACTAATTGTCACTGTTTATGTGAATCACTTAATATTTATGCTTAATTACTAAGTAGCACAGCTCTGATTATGCATATCATTCAAAAACAATTATAATATTGAGGTTAAAGTGTTAGGAATACCCAACAGTCAGCAGTAGAACATGTGAAAAATAATAAATGAAACAAAACTATTTTGTATTTTATATACTTTGCCTCCCTTTTTTTTTTTTTTTTGGAAGAATCAGGGAAGTTCCAAGGAAGAGCTAACATGTAAATAAACCAGTGAGATTTTTACCTGGAAATATTTATTCAGTTCTTTCAATAAATATGCGTTTGAATGACTCTGACATGACAGCTACAATACTAGGAGTTAAGGATGCAAAGATTCAAATATGGTCTTTGTTATTAAGTGTGAAGCTAAGGAAAACAGATGAGTAAACAGATATTTATAATATGACAACTGGTGAACCAGTATGCAGATAGGATCCTAAATTCATCTAGGTGGAAGGACAGGAAAGTGTTCCATAAGAGCTTAACATGAGTTGAGGCTGAAATAATGACCAGGAATAAACGAGGTCAAGAGTTAGGAGAGGTGCAAATATAGAGAGCATCATGTCCCCCAACTCAAAGGCTCTGGTAATACACTGGTGTACAGTGTTAAGGGGTGCGCCTTGACAGATAAGTTCAGGTTGGTGGTGGATTCATCCATGAAGCTACATAGATCTACTTAAATATTTTACAAGAAGGGAGATATTTCATTTTAGAATAAAATTTCACACTGGATTTATTATTGATAGACTTGGGATAGTAAGAAACTGAGATAAATATTTACTAGTTGGGAAGTTGATTGATAATCCATGGAAGAAATAATGACCACTGGGTGAGAGAGAGTTAAGCAACTTTGAGGCATACTAGTGAGCTATCATGAATCCAGTAGACATTGTACATAGATATGTGAAGGAAGAGGAGAAGAATACACAATGAAAAAATGTTTAAATTCAGAACATGGAAGAAATTAGATTTTAAGGAGATGGCAGAAAAGATGAATACCAGGAAAAGACTGGGAAGGGGAAAATTCAGGAAATCAAAGTATAAAGAAGCCAGGGGAAGAAAAAGTTTCAAGAAGCAGGAAGTGGTCAATAATGTCAATCATTTTATGGCTCTTTTTTCTTTTTCACTTTACTCATTTGTTATTCTCAAATTTATTATAAGATATAACCCTATTAAAATTTAACATATTTTTTGTTAGCAAAAATGAGGGGGATAACTGTGGTTGTTCCAGGGAGAACCCTTTTAACATCTTAGAAGATTTCTTTTTATTTTTTACTTATTGATATTAATTTTTAAGCAGCCATTCATTATGCCTGCACCGAGCAATTAGTTTTAAATAAAATATTCCTTTTTTAAAAGATTTTATTTATTTATTCATAAGAGACAGAGACAGAGAGAGAGGCAGAGATGTATATAGGCAGAGAGAGAAGCAGGCTCCATACAGGGAGCCTGATGTGGGACTTGATCCTGGGACCCTGGGATCATGCCCTGTACCAAAGGCAGATGCTCAACCACTGAGCCACCCAGGCATCCCTTAAATAAAATATTTCAACTAAATAAACCATCTGACAAAGATACATTTTGTTGGTAAATTCAGCACCTCTGATAGTTCCCCTACTTCCAAGGATGGAATCCCCTACAAATGGGTAAACACAGCCACCTTCCCCGGCTTGAGGAATCTTCTAGTTGTTTTCCCATTTCCAGCCTATTGTTTTATACCTAGATCTGTACTTTACTCTTAAGCTCTTTCTGAATCATGACTTGATAGGACTACCATACTGGCTTTGATTTGTCCTCAACTGCTGTTCCCATTAGCTCCCACTCAACTGTAGCAGAGACTGTCAGTGCTCCATCCAGATCCCTGTAAAGCTTTCTTGCCCTTTTTGTTATCTGTTTGCTGTATCCCATATTCATTTACCTCTCAATACCTAGAGCTATAAGTCTTTTGGAGGCTTCCTTCAGTCTATGGGAGCTCTTATGTCCACACATGAGCCCGGAAGGACCAAGCTGATCCTTAGCCTATGATTATGGAATGTGGAAGGAAGATAGTGCAGCTCACTTGTGCTGAGTTGGAATAACCTCTGAGATATAATACATGGGAGGCATGGGATTCGGCTGCAGCTTGGATTTTGCCTGACATTTCGCCCTTGCTTAACTTCTTTCCCGCCCTGCTTCCCCCACTCCCTTAATAGTTTGCTGGGTGCACTTCCTTAATATATCACTTGTATATAAATCCTTGTCTTGAGTCTGCCTTTTGCAGAAAAGACAGCTGCAGTCTGCAGAAAAGTGACACTTTTCATGTCTGGCTGAGGTCTCAGACCTGGCACCGAAGCTTGGTGCAGGTCCTAAAACTCTGACGATTGGCATAAAGAACTAGCGCCTGTAAGTGGGCAGGCTAAATGAAGTGGCAAAAGGCTAGCTGCAATGATGGAACAGTGACAATATGGAAAAGCTCCTGATGATAGTGTTATGGGTGGCAATCAAGGGAGTATTCCAATGCCTGAAGAGTTTATGGGGAGGCGCCTTGAATGGGTCTATTTTACGAGTTGAAACAAAAACAATTAATGGTTGTAGTGAATATATGAATAATTCACAATTTAATGATTTTACCACATTATAAAATAGACCCTTACTACTGTTTGTATGTATGTATGTATTTTTAATAATTAGAATGGCATGACCTGCCTGGAATCATTCCCTAATAGAAAAAGTTGTCCTTTGTGACCTACATTTAAGTCTGAGGCAGGCATCTATGAAATTTAACTCCCATCTATCATGTCTCTTCAACGGACACCAAATATGTGTCATATATATTAATGTAAAATGTAGTAAAATTTTATCAGAACCTATGAAAAACCCAATAAGTATGTTTTATGATACTGCTTGAGAAAATAATATGCAGGTATAAATACTACCTCTGTATCATAAATAGAGTTAACATTTATTTATTACAACAATATAACTTCCACCAAAATATTTGCCACTCATTGTGCGCTAATTTTAGACTATGCTTGATCAAAATGTCTAATAATTTCTCACATATTCCCTATGCATTGCTTATTCTTGTCTATTAGTTCTTTTACTTACACAACAAATGTTAACTGGGCACCCACTATGAGCTAGTTATTATTCTTATACTTAAACATCATTAATTACTCAACATATCTCAACATATGTATTATTGCCTACTTGATGATGTCATTAACTTAAAATTGTCTTTGAATAGGGATAGCATAAATAATATACATGCATGATATGTTTAATTTATAAGATAACGTGCAATGTACAGAGTTCTATATTATTTATTGACTTATGTATATGATCTTCCAACACTCCAATGACACGGCAGGGCAAGGATAATTATTCTTGCTTTGAAGAAGAGGAAACTGAGATTCAGGGATGCAAAATAAATTGTACAAGAATTCAGGGCTTCTGACTCTCAGATCAAAACTCTGTCCATGTATCACTCTATGCAGAATAATAAGGAAGTTATTTATAAATAGGTCAGGAACATTCAGAGTAAGTCCTTAAATATACACACTTCAAAACATGCCTGTCCCTTAACATTCTTCATTGCTATAGCTAGGTTATAGTAAACAGTATTTTTTTGAAACATGAGGTGGAAATGTGAGCCAAATTTAGAAACAAATAAAGTATTCATACTCCTGGGGGTACCTGTGTGGCACAGTTAAGTGTCTGACTTTTGGTTTTGGCTTGGGTCATGATCTCCTAGTTATGGGATCAAACCTCGCATCTGGCTCTGAGCTCAGCCTGGAGCAAGCTTCGTATTCTATCTCTCTTCTTCTTTCTTCTTTCTTCTTTCTTCTTTCTTCTTCTTTCTTCTTCTTCCTTCTTCTTCCTTCTTTCTTCTTCTTCTTCTTCTTCTTCTTCTTCTTCTTCTTCTTCTTCTTCTTCTTCTTCTTTCTTCTTCTTCTTCTTCTTCTTCTTCTTCTTCTTCTTCTTCTTCTTCTTCTTCTTCTTCTTCTTCTTCTTCTTTTCTCTCTCTCTCTCTCTCTCTCTCTCTCAAATAAATAAGTAATTTATTTAAAACAAGTATTCATAGTCCTGGAGTTAAAAAAATGTGCTTTTGGCTAGTGTTGCCAACTTTTTTTTTAAGCCTTAGTCAATTTCCATTCTTCTGGTGACTGGTTTTACTTCATCTGACACTTAAGACTTCTGTTAAATTAGTGAAGCTATAAGCTAAACGGAAGTCGACCTCATATGCCTGTCTTTATTCTCTCTGAATTATATTCTTCTATGCTCAGTTAATTTAATCTTTTATTACTGATCTCCCAATGAATTTTATTTTCTCAGTTGTGAGATTTGCTGACATCCTGAAGACATCAGTATTATTCTTATGAACAGTCCTCCAAAGTGGATAAAAGTGCATCCCTTTAAAATTAGCATAAGAAATGGCCAAAAAGTCATAAAGATTCTTATTCTGCAACATTTTTATCTTAGTTCTGCACATTATACTGAAGAACTATTTAATTAAAAAAGCTATTTTGACTATACTATTAATTTATGCTTAATTAGAAGACCCACTTCTTAAAGTCCATTAGAAATCCTAGAAGTTAGAGTAAAGGCATCCAACAACACCACGTATTTTCAAGAGCTAGATCCCTCTCATCCCAATATTGATAAAGATAGAGGAAATAAGCACATAATCAATTTGCAGGATATGGCAAAATGTGTTAGCAAACAGGAAAGCTGAATGTTTCAGTAGATGCTTCATATTAGGTCAAGAGACAATAACAATGAGGACTAAATCATTAGTCCCCTGCCTCAGGGTTCCTTAGTGAAAGAAAGGTAACAGAAAATTTTTAGGCTGACTTAAGTAAAAAAAAAAAAAAAATTAAAAATAACTAATTAAGGATATGGGGTAGTTCATGAAAGGTAGGAAAACATGAAATTCCAGGTTGCCGATGGGAGCATCCCCTTCTTCCTTTTCCTTGAAGACCCTACAAAAACTTCGCATGAGGCGATTCCCTCACAATGGGATGTTTATTCTCCTTACAACCAACCACTAACAACTATTAGCTCCTATATTCCCTGAAGCAAAGAATCAGACTCTTAGTGGTGATGTACAACATTTTCCCTGTACAATACGGTGGCCACCGGAAACGTGTGGCTATCAAGTACTAGAAATGTGGCTCATCTGAATTGAGATGCTCTTTAAGTGTTACACCATCCTGGATTTCAAAGATTTAAAATAAAAAGAAAATGATAGTAAAATGTTTCATCAATACTTTTATTCTTATTACATGAAATTATAACACTGTGGTTAAATAAAATATATCATTAAAGTTAATTTCACTTGAAAATGTAGCTACTAGAAAATTTAAAATTCTATATGTGGTTACATATTTCTATTGGCCAATGCTGGTCTAGACAGACTTTAAACAATTTTGCAGACACAGATCAAAAAATTTGATCTCTTACTATCTCCTACAGTTTTAAATAGACATCTTTTCTTTCTAAGTGTGAGTAGCCACAGAGGATGCAAGTTCTATGATGTAGCTTTACAAATACTTTATATTAGGTCAAGAGACAATAAAAATGATGACTGTATCATTAGCCCCCTGCCTCAGGGGCTTTTAGTGACAAGTAACAGGAAACTATTTCCTTAAAATCTGGCAACATTAGTACATTAAATTTCTAGAAAATGTCCACTATATATTATAAATGCAAAAACTGGAAAATCAGTCAGACAAATTGGATATTCTATGTGTTCAAACAGTCAGACTTTGTGTTTCAATTCAAATTATAATTCTATGTACTGTAAATTCTTATTCTAGGATACACAGAGATACAGATAGATTAAAAGATAGGTGAGTAGATGACAGATACATATATACATACATGCATATATGCATACATTAAGAGATAAAGATATGGGACTTTCTAGAAGTTTGTCATTTAGATAAAATAAGATATTGTCTCCTTAAAATATTTCTTAGTGAATCTATTTTTTGCTTTGTTCTCAAAACACTCTCCCCTCAGGAACCATGTGAATGTAGAATTTTCTAGTCTGGATCCCTGGGATTTATTTACACTCAAATAATATAAAATGTTAACATTTCCATTGGGAAAGTAAGATATGACTTTCTTTTGAAACTGTGAAAGACAATCACAAAAAGGAAAGTGATAAAAGAGAACAAACAGATAGAAATGGGTCTTCAAGCAGACATTGTAGAGAGCTGAATACCAAAAATGGTGGCCATCCCCACATCCTCACCCCCCGCCATGTACACCCTGGGAATTGTTTGCATAATCCAGAGTACACACACATCAGATTGAGGACAAATGCACAAGACCACTTAAATCAAAGAAGATGATTCCCTTAAAAATTAAGGAAAAGTTTAAGGCAGAAAAGTATTTATTTCACACATGGAGCTAATGTTAAATGTGTATCATAATGCAAGGAGAACAATAAATTCAATGACCAGGCTAGTTTAAAGTATTTGTTCTAATATTTGAACTTACTGTTGTGAAGAAGCCCTCAATTATGTTCATGATTGAGATTCTAGAATTAAAGGAATAATTCCGTTGCAGGGGCTTGTGGAAGAGATGTAAAGTGACTTTGAAAACATACATTACTTTAAGATTGTATTGCTCAGTCATTATATTTATTTTAAATAAGCTTAATGGGAATGTTTGCAAACTGAGCAATGAAAATGACTATTTTTCAATGTTTAGTCACCTATAAATTAATCAAACACATAATCAAATATGTAAGGAAACAGTACAGAGGGACATTTCTTCTGCATCATACATAAGCAACATCTAATAAATAACTAAAGACAAGCATGTTTTCTAATGAGATGGCAGCATTTGGTGATAATAGATGTCATTTAAAATGATCCTACTTTGAATCAGACATTTCATATTTCCTTATCTAGCCACTAAGACAACTTTATGATATATTATTATCTCTAACAGATGAAAAAGAAAAGCTACTTCAGAGGATTCAAAGATCATGCTTGTGTAGTAAAAGGGACATTAGCTCCATCCAATTCTTTTTTTTTTTTTTTTTAATCTTTATTTATTTATGATAGTCACAGAGAGATAGAGAGAGAGGTAGAGACACGGGCAGAGGGAGAAGCAGGCTCCATGCACCGGGAGCCCGACGTGGGATTCGATCCCGGGTCTCCAGGATCGCACCCTGGGCCAAATGCAGGCGCCAAACCGCTGCGCCACCCAGGGATCCCGCTCCATCCAGTTCTATCC
Source organism: Vulpes lagopus (assembly GCF_018345385.1). Lineage (NCBI taxonomy): Eukaryota > Metazoa > Chordata > Mammalia > Carnivora > Canidae > Vulpes > Vulpes lagopus. The sequence continues at coordinate 25,297,755 of NC_054832.1, read as the reverse complement.
AGCTTCAAATCTCAGGGTTTTTTCCACCAATCATATATGTGTTTTGAACATTTAGAACATAATTGCTTTTAAAGGGATCAAACATAAAGAAAAACAAGAGTAATGATATTCAAAGAAGATTATAAATATTGAGGGATTAAGTATCTTGGTTAGTATATGTGCTGCCAAAGTGAGCATATTAAGCATTTTGATTGAGATTTATACCATCTAGAAAAGCTGTGTGCATGTCTGCAACTGCCTTTGAAAAGAGTTCTGATCCAGAAATCTATAGAAACAAAACTGGATTTTTCAAACTATGTTATAACCTATTAATGCATCATGAAATCCATTTATTGAGGCATGACCAACATCTTAAAAGCAAATAGATCACAATAGTTTATATTAAAAAACACAGAAGAGAATTCAGCTATTAAGGGAAAATGTTACTTTCTGACACTGTGTGTGTGTGTATGTGAATGGATAAGGCCACAATGTAAAATACAATTCTAACTGTGGGTCATGGTTAAAAATGCTTGAAAACCAATTTCTACAAGGATATCTTAAAATAGAAGTAAACCAACAGATCAAAAATTAATGTCCTCAGTCAGCTACTTGATAAAAATAGCAAAGAAGCAAAAGTAATTATGTCCTCCTTAGAAAATAAATTGGATTTTTTTTTAGGAGAAAAAGAAGAGATAAAAGTTTGGCAGATTGGGTAAGATAAACAAGGAGAAATGTGACGACCTCTGTGAAACTTCAGGTATCTCAGTAAGTGAGAATGAATTTAACTCAGCAAAGCAGACATCTTATAGCACAGGAGATAATTACCACATTTTCATGACAATTATAGGTAATTATCATGACACAAAAAGATTTCTATCTCAATGCAAGACTAATACAATGTGTTTGTTCCATACTTTGTGATGAATTTACCTCATGCTCATCTTGGTATAAGATACTTACACCCTCATGTGAGACATATCCTTATAAATAACACATATCTTACAAAGCACATAGTTCTGACCTTTGCTGGTTACGTGATCTTAGACAAGTTATTCAGCCTCTATGTTAAATGCAGACAATAAAAGTATCTACTTAGCAAGGAGAGTCTTATGAAGATTAAGTAATTCTTAAAAAGTGATGTCAATAGTATCTGGCATGTTGCTAAGTGTTCAATAAACGTAACTTAATTTTTCAAGTACTTTGTGATTTTTAAAAATTTTCTCAACAACCCATAATTTGCAGAGATTAATAATGGACAAATATTTGGCAAACTGAACTGATGACATAAGTTGGGTGAGTAAAAATTACTTCCTTCATGTAGTTGAAAAGTTAGATTTAGTGATTTTTCCCCAAGTTTACAAAGATAGTTTGGGACAGAGTAAGCTTCTGACCTAGTCCCTCTGATTCATAAATCAGGGCTTTTCCATGAGGTAAGTGTCACTGATCACTGAATTAATTTTCAAACCATATTGCTATTCTTAGGATAAGGTTTTATGAATATAAAAGCCTAAAACATTCTGGCATGTAGTACACACTTTATCTAATGAGTTAATGTGTTTTAAGTGCTTACTATACAAAGCACTGTGTTTTATTACCCCATTTATTCCTCACAGCATACTGTGAGATGCATAGTCTTATTATCCACATTTTATAGAACCCAAATTACAGGTAGGCTAAATAACCTGATCAAAAGTATCAGTAAATTCTAAATCAATATTTGAACTACAATTAAACCAGTTTTATGGGCTCTACTACAAAACTTCCCTTAATCTAACCCCCAAAGGATATCATACAATCTAAGAGGAATTTATGTTCGGCCCATTTAGGCCTTCTCTGTATTCTTTCAAGGAGGAGGATAGAGAGAAGACACAAAAACTAGCAAAGTCTTCAGCTGCTCTCATACTGGTTCAGTATAATAATTTTATTTGAAGTATTATGGCATGTGCATGTTTAGATGGATTACTACTTTTTAGTCAAGCAGAAAGATAAAGTAACTTTTTGAAATATCCATAATGAGTCCTTTATTAGTGTAGACCACTTTAAAGCCAACTTATTATAATAGGGAATAGCTTTAAGATCTATGGTAATAGAGAAACATTGAAAGAAAAGCTATGTACCAAAACATGTACATCTGAATGGTATGTCAAACAGAAAAGATATGAAGTGAAAAAGCCATGATTCAGGACTTCCTTAAAAAAATACTTACAACCTTCAACAATACATCTCACAAAATATTCATTTATAATTTTAATATTTTGTTATTTATGTTAGTAACTGGAAGTAGAATTGCATTATTTAAAATTGATTTTTCTCTCAAATTCTCATATTGGTTTAGATATGGAATAAACAGAAAATATTGCAGAAATCATACTGTAGTTATGAATTTTCTTTACTGCACTCTCCTCATGATCTCTTTGCCTTTGTCTTTATGATTTTGCTTTCCTACCACAGACGGTTTTCCCTTACCTTATTTGTATTCACCGCTGTGATGACCCAGACGCATTGTGCATTGCTGTCATACTGGAATGGGAAGTTGGGAGACGTAAAGGTGCCACTTGGTCCTTGAAGATTAGAGCCACACGTCTTCACTAAAAGAGAAATTGCATTTTAAAAGTGAGCTTATAATGCATGCAAAATCTTGGCAATAAAATATTTTGCAAACAAAATAAAAAAGACTCTAAATTCAAAATTGCATAATTATAACCACAGTGTAATATATATTAGGGCATTATATCACTTATCAAAGTGAGAGTATTTTTTGTACCCTAAAGTTCACAAGCTCAATATTTTCAAAATTAATTGAAAATGAGTTATAAATAGAAGGGTGAGGCATTATAAATTATCCTCTGACTGTAAGTAGGTCAGTTTAGTTGGAGAGAGGTACATTTATGCAACGTTGTGTTAACAAAAATCTACAAAGAGAAAGAAACAAAGCCATAGATTGATTAAGCAATCCAGATGGTGTTTTCAACCCTATTTATTAAGTATTCCAGGATATGAGACTGAGACATAAATATGAAAACTACTTTTACTGTTCTTAATTGTGAACTAGATCATTCAAGCTATAAAATGAGTTGCACTGATGTAAATTTTTTAAAAGATTTATTTATTTATTTTATGAGAGAGAGAGAGAGAGAGAGAGAGGCACAGGAGGAAGGAGAAGCAGGCTCCATGCCAGGAGCCTGATGTGGGACTTGATCCCAGGACTCCAGGATCGTGCCCTGGGCCAAAGGCAGGTGCCAAACCGCTGACCCACCCAGGGATTCCGCACTGATGTAATTTTAATAAAGTCCCATGAAAGTTAAATGTTGGAACATTCTTCAGTTTTTCCAACCCTTTTTCTTCTACTTAAGAAAACAAAGCGGTGGGACCCCTGGGTGGCTCAGCAGTTGAGCATCTGCCTTTGGCTCAGGGCATGATCCCGGGGTTCTGGGATTGAATCCCGCATCATGCTTCCTGCATGGAGCCTTCTTCTCCTCCTTGTGTCTCTGCCTCTCTCTGTGTCTCTCATGAATAAATACATAAAGTTAAATAAAAAAAGAAGAAGATGAAGTGGCCACAGTGCATCTGCATCTTCTCTTCATTCTTGGTCAGCAAGGTTTCTTGTTAGCATTAGTTTTGATTTGCATTTCTTTGCCCCTTCCTGTTAAAATCTCCCACATGTCATCCATTTCAAACTCATCAATAACAGTTCATTGTATTTTTAAATGATGTACATATATTTTCAACGCACTTAAGACTTTACATAGTTATTATCATTAATTCGAAGATCAATTTAGAGGTTCCAAAAGTTTGCTTGACTTGCCCAATATTACTCAGCTAGTAAATAGCAGAGGCAGGATGAGAGCTCATGTTCTTCTATCTCCAAGTCTTACTTTCCTATCAGTAAGCATGTCCCTCTTGTATGTTAAATATAGTTTTCTTTACTGTTTTTTTCTCCCCTTTAGCTTATATTTTGGCATAAATCTACTCTAGACAATTTTAATTAACTTGAGGATTATATCTTGTGCTTAAATCATTTGGTATTAAATGGTTACTTTTAATTTTGTCTTATTTGTATCTGATTTTTATATTTTAAATAACAAAATTGTTATTTGGTAATAAGGAAAAAAATAATAAATGATATATGTCTCCCCTCAACATTAGTTACGATTTTTTTCTTTTTCCATTTACTACATAGCTTCTTATAAGTCTTCTGTGCTCCCTACAGATTTTCTTATCTCTCATCCACTCTTTTTTTTTTCCCCTTTTTTCTTCCATTTCCATGGTATAAGTAGTAAAATCATCTTGGCTGATTTTAATCTATCACAGGTTATCAAGGCCTCACAAAATTTCTGAGTATTTGATAATTGACTCTTTTTTTCCCAGATTCATTGAGATATAATTGATGTATAACATTATGTAAGTATAAGGTATGTAATATGATGATTTGATACACAGTAAAATTATTGCAAGAAGGTTAGTTATCTCCATCATTTCACATAATTATTTTGTGTGTGTGGGGTGTAGCATTCAAGATCTACTCTCTTAGCAACTTTCAAGTCTATGACATAGTATTATTAACTGCAGTCAATATACCATATATTATATCCACAAAGTTATTCTTCTTAAAATTGGAAATGTGTTCCCTCTCCCCAGCATCTCCCCATTTCCCCCACCATCTCTGGCCCTGACTTTGGCAACTACAATTGTATTCTTTTTCTATTTTGCTGTCTTGTTTTTAGATTCCACATATAAATGAGATTGTTGCTTTACAACATCTTATGAATCTTCTAAGGGCACTATTCCATCTTCTTCTCCATTCAATTTGGAAGTATTACAGCTGACTTCTCTCATTTGGATATTGAAATTGCTTTCTCAATGCCAGAAATGAGCTCCTTATTGCTAAATTTAATAATATCTTTTCATTTTTTCAACATACTTGATCTCTTAGCAGTAATGGAAAGCATTGATGAGCTTTGTTTGAAATTATCTGCCTTCCCTTACACAGTCCTGAAATTCCTGGATTCTTACCTAACTTTTAAAAATCATTATGATCTGTCCATACCCTGTGTTTTTGTTCATTTTGTTTTGTTTTGTTTTGTTTGCATTTGACCCTTAGGTAGCATAATTATAAATTAATCACATGGCCTATTTTTCTTGTTCAATGGCCTTTTTGAATAGTTAATCTAATTGACTTCTATGACTACAATGGTCATTTCTGTGCTGATAGCTCTCAAATTTACATCACCAATTTTTCCATCTCCTATTTCTAGAGTAATTGTCTTCCTGCCTACTGGACATTCTATGAAATGTTTTAAAGAAACTTTTAATTAAACCTTTCTTAACTCATTTGTCCACTTCCCTCCCATATATACATAAGCACTCCTCAAGACCTATGTATTTCTCATCTGAAATATTCAATTTTTCTTTTTTTCTTCTCTTCCCAATACCAAGAACTTCATCACTCTTTTCTTGAACTAGAAATAGCTATTTAACTCCTTCTCTATATTCATTTTTCTCCCTGTGTCCCATCCTCCTTAGTGCTACTATATTTATCTTTCTAAAATACAGATTTGATTATTTTACTTAACTTCATTTAAAAAAGTGATCTCTGTTTCCTATAGAATAAATTACAAACTGCCTAATATAAAATATAAAATTATTTCTGTGAGGACCTAGATTTCTTTCCCAGTACAATTTCCTGCCATTTTATACAGTAGATACTCAACTTGTACCAGAAAAGAATTTTTGTTCATCTTTGAATGTATCACACTTTTTATAATTTTCCATTTATTTTTATGATATTTTCCAAGTCTAAAATGTTATTCCTTCTTATATTCCCTGCAGAAACTCTATTCATTTAAACAAAGCCAACCTAATGTGTCATTTCTTTCTCTATAAGAAGTAGTCCCTTTTTAAAAAAAGATTTTATTTATTTATTTGTCAGAGAGAGAGAGACTTACAAGCAGGAGGAGTGGCAGACAGAGGGAGAAGCAGACTTCCTGTTGAGCAAGGAGCTGCATGCAGGACTTGATCCCAGGACTCTGGGATCATGATCTGAGCCAAGGCAAACAACCAACTGAGCTGCCCAGACATCCCTGTAAGTATTCCTAATTCCACCACTCAAAGTTCTGTAATGGACTGTAGTCTTCACAGTACATTATTCAAACAACACCTCTATAAAGGTGGTTATGTGCTAGTGATCTGATAGAAAGTACAATTGTAAATATTTTAAGAACTTCATAGCAATCAAAAATTTATAGTCATCACATGTTGGTTTGAAGTTAGTAGAATCAGCTTTCTGATAGGACATACCACTTTTTTGAGTGACACTACTTGGCAATTCTCCACCATGCTTTGTTTTCCAAAATGTATACACACGTAATCTTTTGTGGACAAGGCTTTGTTTTTCATCTCTGTTAACTGCTGGTACAGTGGCTTTCATAATGCAGGGATGTTTACTAAAGGAACAAATATTCATGTTCCTTTTCTCAGCTTTTAAATGGAGTATCAAATAAGTGATCTCTACATAGTGATGAGGCGTCTTTGTAAATATGTTTTAAACTAGGAAATTGTCTTTTTTGAAAATAAAGAAAAAAAACACTCATAAATGACAAGTAAAAATCACTCATAAATATGTTGGATTTATAGATGCTAGGGAAGATCTATTTGTTAATAGATCAAGAAATGCTATGAAAGTAGATAATAGGGATGCCTGGATGTCTTAGCAGTTGTGCATCTGCCTTTGCCTCAGGGCGTGATCAGAGTCCGGAGATCGAGTCCCACATTGGGCTTCCTGCATGAAGCCTGCTTCTCCCTCTGCCTATGTCTCTGCCACTCTCTCTCCCTCTCTCTGTGTGTGTGTCTCTCATGAATAAATAAATAAAATCTTTAAAAAAAAAGAAGTAGGTAACAGGTTGGGGAAGGCTATTCTTAGGAAGTGATACAGAAAAATAATTGTTTTATTTCTAAGTTTTGTTTTCCTCCTCTGGTAATTTAGGAGCCTTTCCCACATGGCTCTTGTAGACACCTCATAAAGAATAAATTCATTCTGATCAAATCAAGGTGAATTTGTAAAAATAACAAGGTGATCAGTTCCCCAGTAACACTTCATAAGACGTTATCTTTTAAAAATTACCATGTGGCCACTACTATTAGAAATGGTTGAAATGAAATGTTTTAAAGACGTTCAAAGAAAAAAATTCATCCCGTGTATAGATTCTGAATATAAACAATGCACTGATAAAAATTGACTTTGAGAAAATAAAATGGCTCAGAAAATTAAATAGTTTCTAAGACAGAAGGTATAGGAGGTCTAGTTTAAGCTATATTAACAAAGTATTTCCAAAGTTGTGAAAAATTCTTTATACATTCAAATAAAATATTTTTAATGAAGTAATTAGTAACCTAGGGAGGAAAAAATGTCCAGAAAATGAAACAGGCTTGGAAATCACTTTCAACTGACATCATAAAAGATTTGCTGTAAAAAAAAAAAATGGATAAAACATGGTAGAAGTCTATTATCAAAGTGGACAAAGGAAAATAGAACAAGTGAGAACAACACCAGAAGTAGAGCATCTGTTCCCTTATTGGGCATAAATAGGAATTGTGGAGTTTTCACACAGAAAATAGAACTCCATTAAATAAGTACAGATTTCTGGGTTGAGCGTCAGAATTTTAGTCTTTCTGCACAATATTTGGCATATGTTTGGAAGGACTCTGTTCAACGACACTGCATCTTTTTCTTGAACTTTCTTTCTGGAAAAGACACTCTTGATAGTTCAGAAAATCATACACACAGTTAGTTTTAACAAGAAGGGAATTTTTTTTAAATAAAAATTTTATTTATTTATTCATGAGAGACACAGAGAGAGAGAGAGAGAGAGAGATTGATAGAGGCAGAGACACAGGCAGAGGGAGAAGGAGACTCCATGCAGGGAGGCCGCCATGGGATTCGGTCCTGGGTCTTCCAGATCACGCCCTGGGCTGAAGTAGGTGCTAAACCACTGAGTCACCCGGGTTGCCCAGGAAGGGAATTCTTACATGGAAGTTTACTTTATATGAATCTAAATACAAACATGTGGAATTTAAGTAGTGACTTAAAATATGGTTATAACACTTTCAAAACATCAGAATTTCATTTTGTTTTTATTTTACTTTAATTATTTAATACATTATATAATGTATCTACCTAAAAAAAAATGCTGATTTAATTAACCATCAAAAACCTGTTGCCGAGCTTCAGATATAGGTATAGAAACTACTCTCTGAATCAGTCTCAATTCTCAGATTGTGAACTTTTGGTCATGAAACACCCCTTTCTTGCCCCCCTTACCTCTCCCACCACCACCACCCCTCACATCTGAAGGTGAATGATAAAACCTAAATAAAACAGTAAGTAGTTCCATTTAATAATATTTAATTGGCCATTCCAGTCACTATGTCTTCATGAGAAGCTGATAAAGTGTCAGAAATAGAGTAACAATTAGGACTAATCTTGAAATACATCTGAGCATCATCTGCATAAGAATAGCAAGACTAATCCTTGTTTTCACTGAAAGGAAGCATATAAATGTGGAATGATAATGAAATGAACCCAAAGCAGAAAACTGGAAAACAGAGGAGATGCCATGAAAGGGACAGAATTAAAATCAGCAAAAGGCAGACTGCACAGGATCAGATAAATCTGATTAAAACCCAGAAAATGCAATTCCTATTAAAAGTGAGAAATTTAATGTACAGATTTTTTAAGTAAAGAAATAAAGTAAGGAAATTATTTTTCTTCTTCTAGTTCTTGGACATTCGTTATTTAACCTAGTCATGAAGGTCAAGTTTGCATAAAATCCTGTTTCTTCTGCTCTTTGTTTCATTGTCATCTATTGGTATTAGGATGAGAGCACCTATGGCATTAAACCAGTAATAGAAATAATTGTATGAATGAATAACTCAGTTTGCTTTTTTTTGAGAAAAAAATCCAATTTAATCTAGTGTTGCCAATAAGAAAGAGATCAGTTAGGTGGTGGGAGAAAATGAAATGGATAACTATGCATAATATATCTAGAAACCATAGTGTTTTTAAGCTATTCATGAGGGAAGTGGAAGTAGGAAGAAAAAGAAAAAATGTGTGTAATAAAGAAGACAGAGGGAAAAAATTTAAGAAGCTGGTTGGACAAAGGATTTAACAGATAAGAGTGTGTATTCAGTTTTAAACTGTCCACTTTTAGTGTAGACTGTCCACATCCTTTCCTAAATTGTCTAGAAGATTAACTGAGCAAGTTATCACTTGTATATTTAAAAACTGGGTTTTTTTTGGTTTGTTTGTTTCTTTAAAGGAAACTGGGAAGAGTGTCTACTTGAATTTATGTAAAATCGACATAACCCAGAAAATCAGAAAGCAGAAATTTAAGACCAGAATTATCTATTAGTCATTAAGCTTCCACCTACTGACCCAAGTAATTCACTGACCTTTTTTAGGAGACTTTGGACTTCCTAGAATTTAAAATCGTGGGTGAGACTATGCAATGTACATTAAAAAGAGGGGCAGTCCAGGTAGCTCAGCAGTTTACGCCACCTTTGGCCCAGGGTGTTATCCTGGAGACCCAGGATGGAGTCCCACATCGGGATCCCTGCATGGAGCTTGCTTCTCCCTCTGCCTGTACGTCTGCCTCTCTCATGAATAAATAAATAAAATCTTAAAAAAAATAATTAAAAAGTCAGGAAATTGGAATCAACTTGTAATTTCAAGATGCACCATGTTCTAAACTACTTATATAGCTTTTCATATGTGGCTTTTTTCATATGGAATATTCTTTTTTAATTCTTAATATGGTAGCTAAAATTCATTTTCCAAAGCTTTACTTGTATTAAAGCATTCTTACTCTATGTTATTTAAGTACTGAATTCCTTTATGTCAGTAATTATGTCTTTCATCTCCTCATGATAAAAAAATAGTGTATAAAATATAATAAATGATCAGTAGAGGTTTTTTATTCATGAATAATTGAAGTGAAACATATTTAAATATAATAAATTAAAAAGACCAAAGTTTACAATTTAAATGTTCTAATTAAAATGTGAGAAAAAGAGACAATTCATTGAAGAAGTATCTCAAAATAATTTGGATATGACTTGAAATCTTTGATGATGATTTGTTATAATTTTTATGGAGATAATTATTTAATACCAAACATTGATTTAGAATGTTCAATGCAAGCAATGAGTAAGATGGTATCCTTTAAGACACAAACAGGTCATTTTAATAGTGAGCTACAAGTATTAGGATAAAGGTAAACAGGTGTTAACACAAAAAGCGCACATTTTTGCAGCTTGGGATTTAGAGAAGTCAACCTTGAGATAATGTCAAGGTTAAAGGTTGAAATGTTAGGACACATGAACTCCAAATAGAAATCAGGACTAAGCAGATGCACTAACTAATATATATAAGAAAATTAATTCCCAGAACCTCTAAGATTGTTTGGAGCTGAGAAGATTCTTTAGGTAGCATTGAATAAATAAACATCTCTCAAGGAGGACCATACATGATAGGCTAAACACTTGTTGGATTTTGTTTTAGTTTAGTTTGTTTTTTTTTTTTTTTTTTTTTTGTCAAAACTAAAGGGATACTTTGGGGGTATTGAAGGACTTTTTTTTTAACAGTAATAATCAACTTTTATTGATTTTACATAAATAGCTTATAGAATGCCTTTCCACACCATTTTTCCAACATATTTATGTTACAACGCACATTTCTTTATGAAACTATTTGTTCATCCATTTAATTTAAAAAAGCAATAGTGTCAAATATATTATTTTGGCATCAAATTTCCCTTTCTAAATATATTCAGGTTCATATAATTTTATGCTTATTAAATAATGGTTTAAAACAATAAACATCAAAATCTTTAAATAAGACTTTGGCTTAAATCATGGTAGTATCAATATTTTTTTTAAAACTCTGATTTATTTTTTCATCAGTAAAATGTAATATTTAACAGTGTTCCCAGAGAATAAGCTTCCTACATGTAGGGAGACTGAACTGTATCTGTAGTTAAGTTGATCAGTCCAGATGTCACATGCGGGATGGATTTTAAAAAAACCTAAAAACTAGAGGCCTGGATATAAGATGAAAAAAAAAGTCAGGGCATGTACTTTTTTAATTCCCCCTTATACTTATTTTTTTAAATATAATTTGCAGCATATTTATTCACTTATTTATTTATTGGTCATTCATACAACCATCACTAATTTTTTTTAATAGGAAGCCCTCCACAGTATAAGAATTTGTGAACACACAGTTATGAACCAGCCCCTGCCATCATACACCTCACATTCTAGGGAGAAAGGCACAAATGAAACAACCCATTACAAAATTAAATAATCACGAAAAAGCCTAGAGAGGAAAAGTCCAGGATTCCCTAAAAGTACAGCTATCCATCCTTTCATTGTGCTTTGCAGCTATTGCGTGTTTTTTTTACAAATGGAAGTTTCATGGCATCCCTGCATCTAGTAAGTCTGTCAGGGTCATTTTTTTCCAATAGCATTTGCTCATTTCATGTGTCTGTGCTGCATTTTGGTAATTCTCATAATATTTCAAACTGTTTCATTATTATATTTGAATTGCTTTTGAATTGCTGCAATCTCATGATAAAACTAACAAATGAGAAGCTGGTTCTTAGGATGAGCAAAGAAAGTGGTTTTAAGAGATGGAATCTACTCCTGGTGAAGACATTGTAAAGATTGTTGAAATGACAACAAAGGATTTAACATATTACATGAATTTCTTTGATAAAGCAGGGCAGGGTTTAAGAGGACTGACTCCAACTTTGAAAGTTCTATTGTGGGTAAAATGCTATCAAACAGCCTCTCATGTTACAGAGAAATGTAGGAGAAAAAGAGTGAATGGGTGTGGCAAACTTCACTGTTGTCTTTATTTTTTTTTAAGGAATTGCCACAGCCACCCCAACCGTCAACAACCACCACCCTGATCAGTCAGTAGTGATCAACATCAAGGCAAGACTCTCTTACCAGCAAAATGATTACAACTCCCTGAAGCTCACATGATGGACAGCATTTTTTTGCAATAAAGTATTTTTCATTTGTTTTAGATATAGTGCAGTTACATATAATACTACAGTATAGTAGAGACATAACTTTTACATGCACTGGGAAACCAAAACACTCATGTGATTCACTTTATTGTGGTATTTGCTTTATTTTTGGTGATCTAGAACCAAACCCACACTATCTCCAAAGTATGCCTACACACACACACACACACACACACATACATATATATGGTGTCCACATGTGTGGACTCACTACAGCCTGAGGAATTGAATCATGAAACACTAGCTCTCAAAAAAAAATGAAAGGCCTTCAATGCAACATAGTTTAAGGCTTGGTGAAGAACAATGAATGTCAAAAAAGGATTATACAGTATTTTTAAGAAAAGGAAAAATGTATATTTTTCAAATGTATCAAACAACCAAATCAAATGTTAATATTTTTCTTTGAATTCTTTAAATATGCTTGCATGAATTGCTAGAAACTACTGTGACTACATTTTAGATCTTGTTTTTGCTGCTGAACAATTTTAAAGTATTTCAAAACAGTTTGTTTTCAGGTAGGTGTATTATCTTCTGCTCTTTAATTTTTTTTTTTTTTTTTTACTTATACCAACAGGCTTAACACGTCCTTGGTGATATGAAGGCCACATAACAGCCAACCATTTCCCTAAATAATGGGGTTTCATTAGGAGCTCTTTCCTGTTTAACAATGAGCAGAGTATGCCTTAATGTGGCATCCAAAATCTTTATAAAGGGAAATATAAAAAAGTGAAAAAGACTGGGAGACCACATCTAAGGTCAGCGAATCCTAGGATATGAAAGCATTGATAGATAGGAGAGTCAATTTCTGTATGCAAAGTGTTATATTTTAAAAATTACTATTCATGATTTCAAGGAAATAACTTAAGATTCTACAGAATGTCAATTGCCAAGATCACTTTTGAGTTTATACTACTCAAGGATAGCATCATTCTATAAATCTAAGACTACATTCTGAAAAAAAAAAAATACTATTTGGGAAGTAGCAAAGTCTTGGCATAAAGCTATCATTTAGAGCAAAATAGAACAAAAAAAAATGTTCCAAATTATGTAAACATTGCATTGAAAAGAAAACTATACCCATCGTTTATCTGCCACATTTCAATGTTTCAACACCTGGTGTATCAACACCTGGGTCAAACAAACATCTTGAGCCCCCTAAACAGGTTAAAAATGTTTAAAAATGTGAGTGTGATTCCAAAACATAATTTCTACATCCTGATATGTTGACAGGTAAATTAGCTTCATTAAATTTCTCAAAAAGTTAAACTAATAAAGATACGAAAACCCCGTATTTACTTAATATTGACTACTGGAATGTAAATTGCAAAATCAGATGTCACATGCTCAAAAGCACACAGTTGATCCACCTGGTAATTGGGCTGACAGTGGGAAATAAAGAAAAAAAGGGGGGGGGCAGTATGTGGCCAACTGGCAAGCATATGCCCAGGATAAAGGAGGATACCTTTACCTGAAATGTTCAGACACCTCTGAATGCAGGCCAAGTTTTCCAGTTCTTCTAATTTTTCAAAAGCTGGGAATCTGGATGTTTATGTAAAATATTTAATATTTCAAATGTTGGCTAAATTTTTTAAGTGCAACAATATAGTCAAAAGATATAAGCTAGATATGGACAACAAAACTCTGATTCGTAGCCCATATATTCACTTTGATATAAAATTAAAACAAGTAGATTAGGATTTCAATGAAATAAGAGAGTTTAAAAACATAATTTTAAAGTCATACATAATTGCATTTCAGTTATAGAATTGTAACAAAGTATTTTAGTGCTTCTGGTTTGCAAGTTTTTTTTTAAATGCCTTTAAAATGAGACACCCTTACCAATTCCTTTTTTTCTCCTCTTCAATGTTATTTTTTTAAGAAATAAATTTTTTGTAATAATTTTTGACTCACAGAAAAAGATGTAAAGATCACACAGAAAAGATGTAAAGGTCATCCAGAATTCCTGTGTACCCTCCACCCAGTTCCCCATAATGTAAACATCTGACATAACCGTGGTATATCTGTCAAAACTAAGAAAGTATCACTGGTACATTCCTGCTAACTTCAGACCTTATATGAATTTCATCAGGTGGTTGGTTTGCTTTTCTTTGTTTTGTTTTTTAGACTAGCATTCTCTTTTTTTATTCCAGGATCTAATCCAAGATAACACATTGCATGTGTCTTTAGTCTACTCCTTTAATGTCATTTTAAATTAATATTTTGTAAATCACCCACAAATTTGTGTGTGCATGTGTGTGTGTGTGTGTGCGCACACACGCACAGGCTTAGTATGAAAATTTGAGACTCCAGTGTATCACCAACCCTAGAACAAACATGATGATGAGTTTCAGGGCTGGCAAAACTTGAGGCCAGAACCTGAACAGGGTGGAGTGAGAAGTAATAATTCATCATGCCACAGGAGCCCTTGTTTAACTTATCACATCACAGTATAAGCATCTTTCTAGCCAAAATTATTAAAGATTCCTTTCCAAGGGTCTTGTTTTTTGGTTAGACATAAAACTGCTACAGGGCATTTGGTTTAACATGAACACAAGAAAATCATCTAGGTTCCAGAAGTCAGTAAGTAGAAAAACTAAATGAGCTGTTCGAGATATCATGGTAAGGAGATATCCTTACTAGGAGATCTTTTTAAATTATGTAGAAACCTTACTCTCTGAACTAAACACAATGGTTGGCAAAATGAAAGCATCACTCTCAGCTTTCCAAAACAATCACTGTGTGAGTGATAAAAAGTAGTGGCCCTCTTTTTTTTTTTTTTTTGTACCTCACAGGAAACTAAAAAATAGTAGATATTAACATTATTTTGTCTTTAAGCATAATTCCCAATTATCAGCTTAGGGCAGGGCTTTGCAATGTTTTCACTTCTGAGATTTTGGACTAGATATTATTTGTTTTGTGGTCAGGGGCTGTCCTGTGGATTGCAGAACGTTTAGCAGCATCTCTGTCTCTATCCACTAGATGCCATTTAGCAGCCCCCACCCCCAAGTTATGACAATCAGAAATCGTCCCCAAACACTGCCAAATGTACCCTGCATGGCAAAATTCTGCCTCCCTCCCATTAGGAACCACTGACTTACTGCAATATCTTTTGTTCTACCTAATATCTTTGGTTTTTGCTCATTCTTTTGCTTCCCTCTATTCTGCACCAAGAAGTTTTGGTGAAAGGTATTACAGAGTTAAGGCATAGACTTCAGCTTCCATTATAGTGAGAAGCTATCACATTAAAAGTTGGTTAATAGAGTGTTCTGACACTTAAAAAGTAATAAAAACCATATTAATGGAAAATATATGTCCTTCTTTCCAGGTCCTTCCCTATCATTTGTCTAATCCCCATTCACACATTAGAATCTCAGTGGGCACTCCTGGAGATACTTTCCCTGGTAACCCCCACCACCTCAGGAGGGTTCTGCTCTTTTTTCTTCTCATACTTTCTATCCTCAGAAGCTAACTTATTACAAATATCATCTTACTCTATTCTCCTGTCATTCTTTTTCCTCAGTATGCTGTGAGCCTCTTCAGGACAATTAACACATATTATTACTAATTAGTCCCTGATTGGTCCCACAGGTAGTCAATTAGTGTTTATTGAATGAATGGGAATGGCACCCTTAGGAAATGGAGTTTTGTTGTGACACCAAAGTAGGGGGTGCGGTACGTTAAGGAGCTGGATGAAGGTTCCTGGAGATGATGAAAAGCCTAGGCTTGTGAAAAAAGAACGGGGCACAATATATCTGGAGCTAGCTGTATGTGTATGTTTTTAACATTTACTCTGAGGAACTTATGTCAATCATAAAATGGGATATAATGAAATATTTAAAGTAATGCTCTAAGACTTGCCATTGGCAAAGTTGTCAAGCACTCGAAATGTATCTGTTTGCTACTCTCTAAGACGTCTCCGGATTTCATGTTGTCTCGTGGGTATGAGATTCAAACCCTCTCTGAATCCAGACTCTAAGCCTTTAAAATCTGTATTTAAGAAAATTGCCATGTAACCGCAATGAAAAACAATGCTGTTTTTGCTGTTCATTTTTAAAATTCTGTTACTTTCTTCTTGGCAGATTTCACAAACCCCTTACCTATTCAGCTCATGTCAGGAAATGTACTGGCATTCACGATGTTCCATCTCAATGTAATCATATTATTGAAAGGACGAACTTCTTACTTGTAAGCATATTGAAAAATCTCACTAGCTCCCCGACTTCTAGTTAGAAAGAGTCACATTATGTCTGGCCTTGTAAGTTATCTTAGGGAAAAAATTCTGTGAATTATCCCAGCTAGAGAGGACATTTATAGGTAAACAGTTTGTGGTACTGAGATAGGTGCCTTAGAGATTTAAACAAAATCCTACTTAAAAAAAAAATGTTACCAAATCCTAAATTATATATGCCTAACAATCAGAAAGCTGCAACTTGTATATATTCCGGATATCAGGGTTCTGTTTCCTTTTTTTCTTCTAATATTGATTTTGAATAAATATTGAGAATACAAGCTTTCAGTTATACAATGCATAAGTTCTGAATATCTAATGTACAATGTAGGGACTCATTGAAATAATTCAGTTTTGTACATTGCAAAGTTGCTGAGAGATCTTAAACATTCTCACCACACACAACACATACACACACACACACACACACACACACACACACACGAGTTAACTATGGAAAATGATGACTGTGTTAATTATCTTGATCTTGGCAATCATTCCACAATGTATATACATATCAAACCATCATACTGTATTCTTTAAGTAGATACACTTCTGTTTGTCAATTTTTCCTTGATAAAATTGGGGAAAAAAGAGCAAAATGGACATCAGCCAAAAGAAAAAGAAAGGAGTAACTGCAAACAAATATTTGATATACATATAGAAACTTAGCTCTGAGACCAAAGTGCTTAGTAAAAAGATTTGAGTTCACTTGCATATGTGAGTGGCTGTAACCATATTGATTTTTTTTCTAGTTACTTTCCCACTCTATTTCCCTAAAAGAGAAGAAGCAGACTTAAAGTTTAAGGCTGGATCAGTTGTTAGTTCAAAATAAGCCCATTACATTGTGTTGCAGAAACTTTGACTTTCAAGCAATTTCTATCCTGGGACAGGTGAACTCTTCAATGTCAGTGTAAATCTGTGGTGGTGATCCTATTGATGACAGCAAACACCAATACCAATAAATTTATAGTTAAGATTCACTAAACGCCCGGCGCTGTATGGGGAGCTTTACCTATTTTATAACACTTAATCATTGAGAACAAAACAAAATACAATACCTACGAGTTACAATTTACTTTTGAGAAGTATAGCTCAGATAGTGAAGACTGATGACATAGGTTTGAATCCTGGCTCTGTTTACTGTCAATTTGCCTACGCTGAATCATTGAAACTCTATGCTTCAGTTTTATTTGCAAGAAAGAAATGATCCTATGTATCTCACATGTTTGTTGAGAGGACCAGATGAATTGATATAGTTGAAGCCTGTGCATCTAATAAACTATGTGTATTAGTTGTTACAATTATTTATTATTTGAATTTTATAAAGAGTATAACATAGAGAATTTAAATGACACACCCAACTTTATTTGATTTCACAGAAGCTAGATGCCAAAATCTATCTTATCTAGTATGCTATAAATATTTGTTATATTTTTGCAAATTGTGTCTTATTTTGAGGTAATATTAAGATATAATATTGCTGAGGAAAATTCCCAATTATCCATTGTAGCTCTTTATTTGAATACATTAATATATTTCAACGTAAAAGTATTATGTCATTACTTTTACACATTTATGGTATGTAAATTTTTTCATGTGCAAATACATGAATATATAATATATTAATATATAGGTGCTTGTACCAATACTTACACATACTTTTTTAAAATTTTTATTTATTTATTCATGAGACAGAGAGAGAGAGAGAGAGAGGGAGAGGTGGAGCAGAGACACAGGCAGAGGGAGAAGCAGGCTTCCTGCAGGGAGCCCGATGTGGGACTCAATCCCCGGACTCCAGCATCATGCCCTGGGTGGAAGGCAGGTGCTAAACTGCTGAGCCAACCAGGAATCCTTACACATACTTTTTAAATATCTGATTCTTTTTTTGTATTATTCATGAGAGACATAGAGAGGCAGAGACATAGGCAGAGGGAGAAGCAGGCTTCCTGCAGGGAGCCTGATGTGGGACTCGATCCCAGAACGCTGGGATCATGACCTGAGCCAAAGGCAGATGCTCAACCACTGAGCCACCCAGGTGCCCCTAAACCTCTGACTCTTGAAGACTAAAGATTTATACTAAATTTACAAATATGTAACACATAATTCTTTCCACATTTACTGCATATTATTTTTATGACATGTATAGTACATCTAATAAAATTTTTATGATCATGTGACCTGCAAAGGATAAACAGTTGATTACTTGATAAACTATTTGGTAGAAGTCTTTATGTAGAAAATAGGCTGCATGATCTAAGAACTCAGGATTGCCATGAATTTCCCACAGCATGTAGATGATCACCAAAAAGAAGACAGTAATAAAATCACATTTATTTAGTCCATAAATCAATTCAAACAGTTAGTGTTGTACCTGGTAATGAAATCCTGTTAGTCAGTGAAAAATGTGTACATAATGCACTCCTGGGTGGAAGCTGTGCAGCATTTTGACCTTTCTAGTAAGCCATAGTAAATTATTTCAGCAGCTGTTTTTTTTTCTTCCCCAAGTGCATATATAACCACCAAACTGGGAAATGCATGCACATGTACACACAGACACAGACACACATGCACACCCCATGAACATAAAACTTATCAAACAAAATCAAACTAAACCACATGCTATAAATATCATTAAGAAATTGAATTCAGGGTCTATTTCTTAGATATGTATCAGTGATTTTGCCATTTCTGGAAGATTAGCACAAACAATTCCCAGATGGGTTAGGGAAATAATTTCAGTTCCCTTTGGGATTATGGCCATACACAAAGCCCGGGAAGAATGCAACAGAGGTGTCTGCTATCCTTGAGTTTCCTTAGGGTTATTTTCTGGGAATATACATTTCTGAATATTCCTCAAGCATGGGTCATCTAACTATATGACCTCAAACCAAAGTTCAGGTAAGGATTGACTGGAACCATCTGATACAGACTGGAAAGTCAAAGGGAGGACATGAAATCACATTTTAGACCATGTTACCTAGAAACTATGCCTGATACAAGGCCTCATATATCAATTAAACCTGAGGTTTAATTGGTAATATGGTCTCAGGAAACAGAAATGAGAAATAGGTGATAGTCAAAAAGTCCTGGAATGCAGGAAAGACAATACAAGGATGTGTTATACCAGTGGCTACAGTGAAGGATAGCTGATATTAAGCCCTATAGAAACAAAACAGAGGATCATAGCGGAAGAGAGGTAAGAATAAAGACAAAATCAGAGAGAGAGAGAGACAAACCATAAGAGACTCTTAATCATAGGAAACAAACTGAGGGTCGCTGGAGAGGAGGGAGGTGGGGGGATTGGGGTAACTGGGTGATGGACATTAAGGAGGGCACGTGATGGGATGAGTACTGGGTGTTATATAAGACTGATGAGTCACTGACCTCTACCTCTGAAACCAATAATGCATTATATGTTAATTAATTGAATTTAAAATTTTTAAAAATGAAAATAGAAAGTCCTATAGAAATTTCTGGTGAAATTTGTAAAATGCTTCTCAGAAAGCAGAGAACACTCCAGAAGAGAGAAGCAGATGTTTTCATTTATTTGATCCTATCCCCTTGTACTTCAAGAGTTGACTCCTAAAGCATTAGCTCCACTATGATTTTCCAGTTCACAGACTTCCTGTCCCAG
Source organism: Vulpes lagopus (assembly GCF_018345385.1). Lineage (NCBI taxonomy): Eukaryota > Metazoa > Chordata > Mammalia > Carnivora > Canidae > Vulpes > Vulpes lagopus. Next base: position 25,277,819 of record NC_054832.1, on the reverse strand, counting down.
CTGTTAGAGAGGCCACAGGTGGAGAAGTAAGGAAGCCCGATCCCACGCACTTGCATAAAACTTACTGGTGACCACAAGAGTGACTGGAACAAGAGACGAAGATTTACAGAGTGTACAAGAGGTTTTGGGCACATTGCCTCCTTCACTCAAATCCTACTATTAAGACAACCAATTAACAAAAATTAATTCCACTGAATATTTTTAGAAAGTTAAATCATTTAGGAAATGGATTGTTTTAAAACTGAAAGCGAATCTCTAGTTTGCAATATTGTATTCGCTAATGGGAAAAGGGAAGGTTAAATGCACTCTGGGTTTCTCTCCAAAACTTTCCCCTCACTGCCCCTACATTTTTCACATTTTCCTTCTAATTCTTATAATTGAAATGCCAGGAAAATCCCCTGCTCTATTTCTGTCCCAAATAATAGATTTAGAGAGCAATGAGATACCATCATTACCCTGATGATATTCAGCTGTGCCATTCATTTCCTCTGGACTCAGATGGCGCTGAGCCTTCTCCCTTCGGCAGCCAAGTCCGGAGGAGAGATGAGTTGGCATACTTCCAAATCATTAAAGACAGAGCGATCTGGCGGGTATGCTTGAGAAACACCAAGGGATTTGAAAAGAGGAAGTTTGGGCTTTCTCAAATGAGGTGACTCACACAGACCTGCCTGGTGTCGGGTCTATTTCTAGATCTCAATCTGCTCAAGCATTTCCAGGCAGCACCTATGGAAATGAGTGTCTTTTGTCTTCTTGCATTTAACTTGAACCTTGAAAACCTTATTAAATGATACAGCGTTTGCCTGGGAAATCTTCAAGCTGACTTTTGAGCAGGTGATCACTACTCCTGTGTTGGTTTAGGATGGTCCTGTGAAACAGAAACCTTGGAATTCCTCAAAAGAAGAAAGAAAAATGTATATCGCAAGTATTAATTTTAAATCTAAAGTGTCTATCAACTCCTTTTTAAGAAGTAATTTTAAATTAGGATATAGACATGAGATGAGACTTACTAGCTCTGCCCTCCTTTCCCACCTCCAGACAGTCTTGTAAAGGATATATTTAGAAACAAGTCCTCAGAACAAAAATCCCTATAATTGGCCCTGAGTGTTCCCCCATGTAAGACTCCAATCTTCCGATATGCCCTGCCAAGCCGTCAGATCATCACTGCTAAGGAAACAGAGAAGAAAGTTGCCTTCAGAATGTATTTATAAGTGAGTAGTACAGGTGAAATGAGCATAGTTTAAAAAAACACACAAGGAAGCACTTGTCAGTGTTTAAATGCAGACAATTTTTACAGTGTCATAGAAGTATACTGTAGTCAGTTTTGTCACTAATGGTTTATTTCCCATTAAAATTCATGGGAGAAATAAAACATCAATGACATTCTTCCCATCAAAATGCATCAAGTGACAATAGTGTTTTACCATGTGGTTAAATTGCCATTATCTAAGATAGATGACAGTTCTTTCAATGATTGCCAGCACTTCTTTCAGAAGCGATGATAATGTCTTTGCTATAAGTCTCTGGCATAGAAAGGAAAAAGAATCTTGATATAAGGACAGCTATTTTAGAAACATGAGGTAACATTACTTTTTTCCCCACTCTATAACAGATATAGTTTCATCATGATGCCAGAAACAATGCCAAGTAAAATTCTTTTTCGTTAAATGGTTTCATATTGTAAGGCAAAGGCTTTATAAGCAGATGATACTCAGGATAAGCCTATGCTACTGCAGGAGGCTTCTGAAGTCAAGGTGGTACTAAATTTCCTATAGTACCTGAAATTGCCACACATTAATTTTTTGAAATATAAATCCTTTTTGAACTTTTGTCATTTTCCATTTTTAAAAGCGTATACTCAAAGCATGTCAAGCTTATTTTCACTAATATGTAAACTCCATAAATATTCAGTAAATATTTGCTAAAAGACAATAACTGAGTTATATATCTGGTTTTCCCACCTCCCTGTTTTATTTGATAAGTGTGTTTATTTTGGGAGGAGGGTTGTGGAAAGAAGGAGTTGGAAAAGATATACTAGTATAAAAGGAACACACAGTTCGTGCATTGTTCCTCAGGATTGCTAAGAGCTATGGGATATTACATTATTATATGCTATGTTATTATATTATTACTTATATATTATTATTTATATAAATATAGAAAAATATATATACATATCTCACTGTATACACAGAAAAGAGTAGGAAAAGCATGATTTTCCCATTGTTTTGTCAGGGTACTTAGTTCCAAAGCCACACAGCAGACATCCTTGGCCTTTAGTCTAACTTCTGATTCAACAGACCACATATTTTGATAACTCTAAAGAAGATAATATTCGAACCTAGAATTTTAATTTCAACTCTGCCTCACATTATGGGACCCTAACAAGAAACTAAATATTAGTGTCTCTCATTGTCCCTTTCTATAAAATGCAGGTGATTATACTTTGCTGATAATGATTTTCCTGTGATATCAAAAGAACAAAAGACATACATAAACATTTCTTGTCATTCAGTAAAATGAAAATAATAGTTTGTCTGTTTACCAAATAGATAATGAAAATTTAATTTACATATTATGAGAAAGTGCATTATGGTAACATCAATAACCTTACTCTTGTTACCCAAAGTGTGGTCTGCAGAACAGCAGTATCAATATCACCTGGAAGCATGTTGAGAATGCAAAATCCAGGCTCAGTAGCTAGACCTACTGAATTAGAATCTGCCTTTATTAAGTTTCCCAAGTGACTACTCTGTACATTGAAGCTTGGGAAGCACATTGTTTCGCCATAAAGCCTCCTTCACACAGAACTGCCCAGAAATTAATTAATTAAGATTACTGATGGGAAACATTTTCACCCATATTTTATAGCTAGTACCTTTAGCTTTATCACCCAAGTGAAGGAGTACTTTAAGAGGGTGATGTTTATCAGTGACATCTCTGACGGTGTGACCATTATTCAAACTTACAGGGAGAAGACTCTGTTTTTTATCAGGTTTATTCTGGGCTGAGTCTTTCCTGTTCAACATGGTCCCACTCTTTCAAATGAAACAGAATCTAACGAGAACTAAGTTTATGCAATTAAACCAAGCAAATAGGGTTTTAGGACTTCTGCAATTTTGGCATTATGCCAAACATTCGATGCATATAAAATTATAGGAAATGAGTTTGATTAATTCTGTTTCAGAAATCAGGAAAATGAGGCTTATAAATAATTTGTTTATGGTCATATAGATAATTGAGTACAGTGGGAAATCAGCCTATGTCTATCAGAACCCAAAGTCTATCCTTTAAACAAAAGGCTACTCTAATTTCCTAAATTAAATTGAGCCACCATTCTTGTGTGTGTGTGTGTGTGTGTGTGTGTGTGTGTGTATTCTGGGCAGGAAATGTGGGCAGAAGAGATTGTGTACACTCTAAAAGTTCTGTGGTCCTTATCTATCTAGAACTGGAGATGTTCATTAAATTTAAACTGATATTACATGCATTAATTTCCATTTCCTCTGTCAATTATTAGTTAATATTTGAAATCTACTTTCCATATTTCCCCATTAATTTTATACTTATTAAGAATCCCTCTCCCTTTATTGTCATTCCTCTGAATATATTATTTTATCTTTGTGTAATTGAGTGAATATAATCAGAGGCCACAAATGTTTTCAAATATTTGTGGATGGGTGACAATATAATTACCATTGTGAACATATTAAGAAAAAAATTTGTTCCATTACCTCAAAGACCACATATTTTGATACGTCCAGAGATTCTCATAGTTTTTCATCACAGTATTTACCTTGCAATTATTCCCTTTCTTAGAACTGTGTTTGTTTGTTATAGGTCTCCTGCCCTAGAATATGAGTTCTATGAGAATGAGAACTTTGAGAACTTTAGCTGCTTTGGTGACGATTCTAACTCTAAAAGCCCAGAATAGTGACTAGCAGGTAGCAGATTCACAGCAAATGTCTGCTGAATAAATGAATGGACTAAGTCTATGTACAACCATTGGCAAAGTATTAATAAAATGGATCTACTCCTGCTACTATCAGCTAGTCTTAATTATGTGCCAGGAATTATATGTTAATATCAGCAAACTCTTACAATCACCTGTGAGAGTATATACCATTATCTCCATTTTCCAGATGAGGAAATTAAAGTTTGGACTATACTAGATGAATTCACTGCTTCTCAACCTTCGCTGTGCATTGGAATTATCTGGTAACCTTTTAAAAATATTGGTACCCAAGTCCAAACCTCAGAGTTCTGATTTCAGTGCAATCTCCACGCTAAAGCAATTAAATTTAAATCTCATTAAAAAAAATAAATCTCTAGGAATAGAGGCAGAGAAACAGTATTTGCTTTGAAGTTTTATGTGATTATAAATTATAGCCATCATTGCGAGCCTGTCACTACCTTAATAAATTAACTAATTTCCCCCAGGTCACATGGTTAGAAAGTGGTGGAGTAGAGATTTGAACCCACTTTCTCTGACTTCTACTTAATGCTTCCTCCATATTTTACACATCTACCAATGTAGGATATATATTTTAGTACCTTGCCAACTGCAATATTGTTAACTATGACTTTGAGACAATATGGTTTTGTGTTTACTAGTACAATTTTAAAATCTATGATATTCTTATATTCAGTTTAGCTTCCTTAAGTGACAGCAAAAACAAAACAGAGAGCACTTACTGCTCCCTGTTCCTTTGTGCCATAAAGATGATTTATGAAGTAAAATACAGATAGAGGACCTCTGTATCCTGTGAATACAGATGAAAGACCAGGCCCTTAAAACTTTACAGTAATGTTAAAAAGAGCAGACATGTTACAAAAGCATTGAGCTGTAGCTTGATAAAACCAAATGAGGAAGACTGCCAATGCTGAGTACATCACATTTCAAGTACATCTGAAAACTTAAGAAAGAGAAACAAAAAATGAGATAGGGTCTCTATAATATAGAAATTGAGTTGTTTTTGAAAATAGATGATTACAAAAGTTTTTGCTTAAGTCCTAAGAGAGAGTAATATTTCTAAGTGTGATAGTGCTTTTTAGGAGGATAGCGTCCCACTGAGAGACTCCTTTGTGTGAGCATTATTTTTGATCAGATTTATAGACCCAGACAACACTGAAGCATGCCACTCTATAGTGGTAAATCACACAGGCTCTGAAGTGAGAAAGGCATCTGTGAAATCCAGTTCTTCCACTTTTCAGCTCTCTGGGTAAGCACACTAACATCTCTGACACTCACATTTCCTCTTAAATCAAATGGGAATAGAATCTCCCATTACCACACCATGTATGAGGATAAAGGAGATAACCTATGGAGAAATATTAATGTAGCACCTGATTCATAGTAAGTACTCAATATCTGGTTCCTCTTACGAGAGTCATCAAATTTTAGAATTAGGGACGCCTGGGTGGCTCAGTGTTTGATCCTGAGGTCCTGGGATTAAGTCTCGCATTGGGCTCTGTGCATGGAGCTTGCTTCTCCCTCAGCCTCTGTCTCTGCCTCTTTCTCTGTGTCTCTCATGAATAAATAAACAAAATCTCTAAAAAAAATTCTAGAATTAAAAATGATTTAGATGTATTAGATTAATTCATATAGAATAAATCCAAACAGGCAAAAGTCTGTCCATCTTACTTGCTCTTCTACTGCATTAATTCCTATGGGAAATAACCAGGAATTTAAGGAGTATACAGCTTACTTGAAAAAGAAAGGATATGACTGACAGTTTTTAACATGGAAAATGAGAAACTTCAGATGATTCCCTCTCTCAGGCCTCTGAGCTGCCCAGCAGATGCCAAGTGATAGAAAGATGAGCTGCCCCTGCTAGGCCCTGCCCAAATGGCAGATACCTGAGCCAAATAAATACTGTCAATGTTTAAACTACTTAGTTTTGAGGATTATTTGTTACATAACCATATATAACTAGAACGATACAAATCAAAAATTCAAAAGTTATTTATAATATTGAATTTTATTTCACCCAGTCCCACTTTATTTAATGTTTCATCAAATCCTATGGATTTGTTCTCTCCTACATAATCTCTGAAATGTCCTCCTACATAATTTCTCATTCATTTCCACCATCTACCACAATCCAAGTTATTATAATTTCTTTCTGGGACAGTCTTCCTTCCATTTTCATCACTACAACCAGTATGTCATATTTTCAAAATGCAAATCTGATTATATATTCCCTTAGCCTCTAAACAACAGCAGAAAAACAAATGACTTCCTATTGCTCTTAGAATGAAACCAAATGTAGCACAGCCTACAAAATCCTTAAGTCAGGCCCTATTTGCCTCTATAGGCTTATTTCCAAAAAATATTTATCTCCAACCACTCTGGCCTTCTCACTTCTCCACCCGCCTTTCCTCTAGCCACAGCTTTTGCACATCCTCCCCCTCTGCCTAGAAACGTTTCCCTCCCTTCTTTTCATAGTTAAGTTTTACTCATCCTTCAGAAGTCTAATTAATCATTATTTGGTCAAATAAACTAAACCATTTCTAAGCAATGATCCTATTTAATGGTTTTTATAATGCCAAATGTCCCTTAGGATATCATAATTCTAAATGAATTGCACATATGTGTACGTATGTGTGTTGTCCCCACACTACTAGACAGTAAGTTCAATAAGGGCAGAAACCACATCAATTATTTGTTTAATATTTTATTCCCAGAGCCTAGTCCAATTCCTGATGTACAGAATGAATTCAATCAATAATCTATAAACATGTATAGAATAAACTAAGACTAAATATAGACATTTTAGTTATTAGTATAGAAAGAAACCATGATGCTAAAAGTTAAGAGAGTGAAGGGAGAAGTAAACTAGATGTCCATCTTTAGGGCTCTGTTCTGACCCAACTGATTACAATCTCTTATTTGAGTCTCATCCTATTAGCAAAAAACTTGGAAAGTTGGTCATTTTGGTAAAAAATTTCCGATTAATTTGAACAGAAGTCTTAATAAATTGATATGTTACTCTTTGGTGAAAAGAGGCAATGGACAATTCCTGAAGATTTCATGAGTGTGTGTGTGTGTGTGTGTGTGTGTGTGTGTGTAGAGAAGTAAAAGCAAGAAGAGATACAAGAATGAATGAGACAGACATAGAAGAGAGTAATAGAGAGACAGAGAGAACACACCCCACCTTTAACTACAACATAAAAGAGATAGTAAGTAGATAAGGCAGGACGTTTAATTTTGATGATCTAATCTCCAGGTTAAGAAAAGTAGCAGAACAATCACTGAGTGGCCCCTTTCACTGATTTATTTACAAAAAGTAAGATGGAAGATTTCATGTTTATATTTTTTATTTTTTCTAAAGATTTTATTTATTTATTCATGAGAAACACAGAGAGATTGGCAGAGACACAGGCAGAAGGAGAAGCTGGCTCCCTGTAGGGAGTCCCATGCAGGACTCAATCCCAGGACCCCAGGACCATGCTGTGAGCTAAAGGCAGATGCTCAATCACTGAGCCATGCAGGCGTCCCAGAAGATTTCAAGTTTAAAATAGATATCACCTACTGCCCTTATACTTACCAGCCAAATCATTATCCATATAGAAATATTTTTTATAAATATAATTTTTCCTTACTACTATGCACAAATGGCATTGCAATAAAATTTTAAGCAACCTCCATGTTAAATAACTTCATAAATTTACAGTGCCTAACAAAACCAAAAGGAAAAAAGTATCAAGAATACTAGTCACATTTTTTAATGTTTGAAGATTGTAATATTTGGGGACTATTTTCAAAGAAAACGTCCTTCTTATGCTTGAAGAATTCAATTTTCCTGCCAATAACATAATTACTCTTAGCTTGCTGATGGCATTATATTTCTGTTGCTTTTGCATTAATAAAATGTATCACATAGCATTACTATTTTCACTTGTCATTGTAGCTCTTAAGCCCAATTTTTGTGTTACCTGTGAAGAAGGCATTTTTTTGTAGTTGCTAGACGTTAGTGCTCTAGTGATTATTTTGTTTTCAGCAAAGGGAAATGCTATATTTAGACTACCTTTACTTCTGACTGCATAATTTGAATGATAAGGTTTAAATGTAATGGAGTAATAAAAAAATGTATAAACTAAGTGGTAGTGCCTATTTTAACACAATATACACATTTGACATTTGATTGCAGCATTAAAGTAGAACAAAATTGGGTAAGATTTAAATCACACAAATACATATATGTATATAAACATATACATAAATGTATGCTAATTCAAATACCTACACATATTATATCAAGTTGCCAATGGCATACAAATTAATAGAAAACTCAATATTTTATTGCTAAGACCATGGTATGTTTTATTTATCTTTCATCACATATGAGATAATATGATCATTATAAGAGGAGAGACTGCAGTTTCAATTCTCTTGTAAACATTAACTCCTTGTTTTTTGGACACTACACTACTGTAGAAATCACAGGAGACATAAAATTGAAAATATTTTTAAGGTTTTGCATTATTATGGTGTAAAATGCAAGGTTTTGATTATTAATTCTGTAAAGGAAATAGAACCTGCTCTTGAAAATAAAAAATAGTATATTAATAGGGAGCTTAATTTCAACTTTATATACATACAGATCACAATCTGGACACACATACAAAACCAGCTTTCTTTAAAATATCAAATGCAAAAGCTTTGAATCCTTAATTCTAAGGTATTATATGGTTCAAGTCTATTCCTACTTTAGCACTCTCATCTACCTTTGCATGACCTGAACACTAATGTTATAATTGTCCTGGACTGTGTGGAACCCAGGATTTTTGCCTCTTCATTTCCTAGTTAGTGGAGCAGAAAGACACAATTCTTAGCTCTACGACTGGAGAAATCTGAGTAACCAGCACTAAATTGTGAATTTATCATGTTGTTCCATGTCCTCTGAAAAAAATATTGAATCATATTAACCTATAGCATATCATAGAAACTTATATTTCACATTAATATTTTTTAAATTATCCTCCTAAATATTTTAGTCTTTAAAATTCTAAAGAATTTACTGAAGATTTATTATCACATATTTTTCTTTATCCACACCCTTTTACCTCAATTTTTTGTTAATTTTCTAGTGGATCTATATCTATATCCATATCTATATCTATATCTCTATAGATGAGTCTTCTAATTAGTGTCAGCACTTAAAAGAATTATTGCCTGACATTCACTTCATTGGTTAGGATCAATTACATTCAATATGGAAAGCTGTAATATTTACTAAAATAAATTATAACAATTTCATATTTGGAACTATTTTTCAATTTTATTTCACTTGCTATTAGTGGCCACATTTTTAAAATCACTGTGTTAGTAACATTTTCTCCACTTGCATGGATAGGAAACTGATCAATCCCCTTTAGAGCCATCCTGGCAGTCATGGCCCATAGAGTCACACAGGCTGCTGAGGAAGAATTTAGTGCCCTCAGGATTAAGTAGGTTGTTTCTAGGCTGTTGGGAGGCAATTCTCCGTAGGTTTCTTGTGTGTTTGCCTTCCTTGCATGCAGAACCATTTGTTCTGGACTATTTTTTTCTAGAGTGTATATATACCAAACAGCCTTAGAAGAAACAAAATGTTTCCTTTTAGAATAAATGACAGATTTTCTTACAATTTTGGAAACCAGGGCTGTAGCTACCTCCAGAGCAATGGGGCAGACATAATTATTGCCATTTATAAAAGATTAGGGTTCCCTAAAGTCAGTGTTCATCTCTGGCAATGCACAGTATGTGTATGGACTTCTTGTCCTCTTTATCTGGGCATGTGGAAACTGGGGTGTAAAGAACTGATACCAAAGCTAAAACTCTGGATACTCCCATTGTTGTGAGTAGTAAACTTTTAACTGCTGTCAACATCCATGAAACTGGGGAAGTATAACTTTTTAACTTGCAAGTATGGTAAAGACTCAGGTCCTTCAGATTTTGACAGTTTGGGTTATGAGAATGGATTCTGATAAAAACAAGGCTCTTTAGGAGGATGGTAATCTCACAAGCCAATTAATGTGATTTGACAGAAGTCTCTGGAAATCAATGGCAAGCACAATGAACACATTGAATGGTCAATCAGACAATAAATGCTCCTCCAGTTTATTGTCTGTTGAATGAAGGAGGAGGCATTGGGAAGGAGGGCTGCAGGCTGAGTACCAGAATCCTGGGTATGCTAACTCTCTTCCAGGTAGGAAAATACCTCAGCAGGTTGGCAGTCAGTCTCATGTATGCACTGTAATAACAACAGTGTTAGATTTGTACTGGGGAAAGGGAACAGAAGTTTCTATCCACTCGCAAAGAATCTGTGGAAATGCTTACCTGCACTAAAGGTGAAATAGGGAAATTTGTTACCACTATGGGAAGAAATCTAACTATTAAGTTAGAAGTTTGGTTCACTTCAGAGATAAGGGGGCAGAAAGAATAATGCTTCATAAGGAATGACAATAGTGAGACCATCTAATGACTCAGACCTTTCTGCAGTGTATAATGCTGATCTCAGATCCATTGGGAGATAATATTAAAAGGCTTCAGAACCTTTAACAATGGGTTCTGGTTGTTATAATGGAGCTTTGGCCCTCTAGGGTAGATGTCACTGTGACAAACTCCCAAACAAAACCATAAATGAAGCACGGGCTAATACTCAGGGTTTTATTGCCCTAGACCGAGTTTCCGATGCTGACAAAGTTGACTTACTAGAAGAGAGAAAGTGACTCAAAGATATCTAAAAATATTTTGAAGGAAGCCACTATAACTACTCAAAACTAAAAGTAAACTCATCTTTGTTGGCATGAAGCCAATCTCTCCCCCCATGTTTCCTATTTCATCCCTCCTTCCATCACCTGATCTGTTGCTTTAAAGATGAAGATGATTAAGCGTGAGACTGAAGTTCTTCTGACGCTCAATGGGGACCAAAGGTCATATTCAGCTCTCCAAATATACTGAAGAATTTAGGAGACAGAAGGGATTCAAAATTAAATGACTTTATGATTCAAAACAACTGACTGGGTGGCTCAGTCAATTGAGTGTCTGGGTCTTAATGTCAGCAAAGATCATGATCTCAGGGTCCTGGGATCAAACCCCATGTCAGGATCCATGCTTAGGAGGGAATCTGCTTGGAGATTTGCTCTCCCTCCTTCTGTGCACCCCTCTACTCTCTCTCTCTCTCTCTCTCATAAATAAATAAATCTTTAAAAAATTTTGACTCTATATAGAGGCACCTAAGTCACCGTTCTAGTTAGTCCTGTGGAACATTGGATGCCCAAAACAAATTGGTGAGTTTTTTTTTTTTTTTTTTTTTTTAATGATAGTCACAGAGAGAGAGAGAGAGGCAGAGACACAGGCGGGGGGAGAAGCAGGCTCCATGCACCGGGAGCCTGATGTGGGATTCGATCCCGGGTCTCCAGGATCGCTCCCTGGGCCAAAGGCAGGTGCCAAACCGCTGCGCCACCCAGGGATCCCAAATTGGTGAGTTTTGAGTAGAATTCACAATGGGGGACAGAAACTAATGTGGCCTTGTGGGAGGGTCCTTTGGGCTGATGCAGCGTATTATTGTTAAGAATTCTACTGCTCAATCTATAATTAGTATTGATGTGTCACATGCTTGTACTATGAATGCCCACAAATGCCAAAAGAGAATTCTCCCAGTTGGGAAGACCATCATGTAGAAAAGTACTATTATCTTTTATCCCTGCAATTTTAATGACTCTTTTGAGTTGTAAGTGTCTATAACTAATTGAAGTCTCTAACAAAAGGATGCCATTGTCAATAGCAAGAGTACCAGGTACATTCCTTTTCAAAAATAGTTTTTTTTGGGGGGGGGGCGGTTTCTTGTCAAATCTGAATGTCTGGCCCATGTAGTTATAGTGACTCTCCAGCTTGATATTCCCATTTTGGGTGGATCAACTTGTATTAATTGATTAACAAGGTGAAGAAGGCCCATAAGCCTTGCTTGTCAAATGGAAATGGCATTTCAAGAATGCATCCTGCTTGGACTAAAGACATTTCAGTTTTATAGGAAAAGAAGACAGTTTTTTTTTTTCTTTTTCTTTTGGGGAAAAAAATTTATCCTCTATCTCCCCAGTCTGAGGCAAACCTCTCATTTAGGATACCATTAATGCAGAGATTGCCCTAAAAATATGAGACTATCTCAGTGATGCTACTCTGCTGATGTGCTATAGATGTCCAAACTTAACTTTTGCCTTATGAAACATGAAATGGACATGGTCACTCTACTCCATGAGAACTCAAGGCATTCTCAAAGCTGTGGTGATGAGCCTTATACATTTTCTGACTTAGATTGTCATAAATATCTTAGATATTTAGTCTGCCACTTGCAAAACTACAGATCAGTAATGGACACCTTTCTGGGGCTGTGAGCTTTGAAAACAATTGTGATGATAATTAAACCACTGGAATAATTAATACAGATATCCATTAAGGACCTTTTCTCTGATAAGACCTACTGGAACCAAGCTGCTGGTCAAGTTTGTACTACCTAAATTGCTACCATTGCTTCCCAGATGAATCATCTTACTGGACATGGCAATACATATACTATCATAAACTGGACACAAAATAAAGGACTCTATGTTTCTGATGCAAAAAAAGATCATCACAGCCAAGAATTGTGATTTCTGACAAAAGCTGTCCCATTTGTCAGAAGTCACATTGCATAAGTCATATTTCTGCCTGCTTCTGGTAGATTGACTACATCTGACCTGTGACCTCCTCTCAGAGTTATCAGTGGTTCTTTAGTGCCTCATCAGTGGTTGACACTTGTTCACCTTACAGTGTTGCTGATCCAGTCTCATAATCCAAATCCATACTAGGGGAGCCTTGAAAAAAATTTGCCATGTTTTTGGCTTTCAGAATTATTTTTAGTCTGAAAGTGGTTGAACTATTACCACAAAATCCACTCGAAAATGGGCCAATAGTAAAAGCATTTAATGGCCTTTTCATGTTCTCTGCCATCCTCAAGCATCTGGAATTACTGAGTTAGAATGGACTTTATAAAAATAGACTTAAAAGGGATGCCTGGGTGGCTCAGTGGTTGAGCGTCTGCCTTGAGTTCAGCTCAGGGCGTAACCCAGTCTGGGGATTGAGTCCCACATTGGGATCCCTGAGAGGAGCCTGCTTCCTCTTATGTCTGTGTCTCTGACTCTCTCTCTATGTCTCTCATGAATAAATAAATAAAATCTTTTAAAAAATGGACTTCAAAAATCTCTAACTCTACCTCATCCCCTTCTGGTCTAAAGCCTTTGTAGACAGTTTGGTCACTGAACAATACTATCTCCAGAAGGGATTCATTGTTTCTTATTTACTTTCTGGGTAATGATCAAAGGGCTAGGGTATATACAGATCTATTTTGCCAATTTGAGATTCTATCTTGACCATTCCTGTATGGCATGCTTTGTCTTTCTTTCCCTACAGTAATTACATTCCTGCTTGGTTTTTATACCTTTGCTTGTTTTTGCAGTCTGGGGGAAAAAAAAAAATCTCTTAGGGAATTCAGACTTAACTGCTTCAGTGACCTAGAATTTTTTCATTGTTCTGACATAATCTTGGATTATAAGGATAGTGATCACTTGGTTAAGTACACATTGATCACTGAGCCCTTTTACAGAAGCCCACATGGACCAAATTTGGGGACATATTGGATCTCTGTAAGTTTTATAAAAATGCCCTAATTCCTCTTTTATATATTTGGATGAAATGTCCATATAAAAATATTTGATGATTGGAGAAAAAGTGAATAAGACACACTGATTTTCTGATGGTGAAGGGGGAATAACATCGGGCATAAAGAGAAAGAGCAGTATGATGGAGGGAGGGACATTAATGATCTTTGTTTCTCAGAATCACCTCTAGAGCCTTTTTTTTTTTAAGGAAAATGCCTTAGAAAAGCATTCCCAAACTGTTGAGTTCATAAATTTAACTTATTGATAGATTTTTTTATCTCTTGACCAAGTTTACAATGGTTTCACCATGACTGTCCCTAACTTTAATAAGAGGTCTATGGAAATAGCAGGGGATAATCTCAATTTCTACAACTTCCACTTAAAACACATATTCCTACCTTGAGATATTTTCCCATCCCCATTCTTACAGTTTTTACTTTGTCATTCCATGGAGTGGACAAATGTCAACCTTCTGGTGGCACAGACAACAAGATACAGAGTCCTTCCAAAACCAGGACCAAACTCAATCATTTGAACTTAACTATGAAAGCTGTTTCTACCAATCATCTGGAAGTATTTTGAAAGCACTATCAACTGGGGCCCCCTGACTGATGTAAGTCCTCCTTGGAGGTGGGGTCAGCAATATAAATAGCAGATACCATATAGAGGCATAAGATATGCCCTAGGGACTCTTCTTTTGGGGGAAGGCATATATTAACCAGCATCCCCTTCCAAAATATGGTGATATCTGCTTCTGAGGTATTAATAAGAGACATTCAAGAGCTTAAGGAAAACACCACCAATGGATCATGTAACAATATTATCCAATATATGGAGATCTCACCATTTTAGGTTACCGTAGTTACTTGGGAGAAGCTACTGACCTTAGCTGAAATGACCAATGACACTACCCTAGTTCTGAAAGTTAGTCACATCAGCCTCAACTTCTGGCTAGAGTTGTTAGAGATGGTAGGATTGCCCTAGACTTCTACCTTGTGGGACAAGGCAATTGTTAATGCATCTCACAGTACCTGGATTAATGCCTTGGGACAAGTGCAAATATCAATACAGAAATGAAAGGAAGAAGCCACCTGATTTTCTAATGTAGACACTGATGGTTGATGTAATTTGTTATGCTAGTTGGGTTTGGGTCCCCAGTGATTGGCCTTATTCTGTAGTTTGGAGTCCTGTTGATAATAATCTTAATTAAATGCTGTATGATGAAAATTGAATAGATTTGTTTCCAGCCTCTGGCATTCAGATTAATCAGCATCTGACTAATGGGAACTCTCATGGGAAAATGTACCAGAAGCCAAGATAGAGAAATGAGAGGTAAATATTGTCAGGAGGGAATTCTCCATGGGTCCATCATAATTGCACACATCTTGCAAGCAAAGGAACTAACGGCTTTTGTTCTGGAGTATCTTTTTAAGGTTGTTTGTATATTGAACAGCCTTGGAAGACAGAGACAGTGTCTCCTTCCAGAGCAAAGGACAAGTTTACTTACAGTCTTAGAAGACAGAGATAGTGTCTCTCACCAGAGCAAAGAAATAAGCATGCATACTGCCCATTATAAAAGATTAGGATTCCCAATTCTAAGGGTTCCTTTCTCATTATGCAACTTATTACATGAGCACCTGTCATTTGGTTTTCAAGAAACTGGGACTCAGGGAATTGTCAACAATGGTGATGATCTGCCTTCTACTCCTGTTGTGAGTTGTTCCTGACCTAGGGTCTTTTGATTTCTGTTAGCATCCATAAAAATATGATAAGCTAACTTGTAAATTTGAAAGTATGGTAAAACTTCAGACCTTTCATAGTGCTTGATACATTCCTCAGACATCCCGATGAGGCACATAAGGCTGAAAAAGAATGACTATTCATATCACCATGTACCAGAAGCTTTATCAAAAGAACAACTCACACACACACAAAGAGAACAACTCACACACATCTTCCCATTCTTTAATAAAATCAAGCCTCCACAATATCTGAGGACCCTAAACTACATTTAAAAAAACCTCTGGGGAACCTGGGTGGCTCAGTGGTTGAGCGTCTGCCATTGGCTCAGGTTGTGATCCTGGAGTTCTGGGATTGAGTCCCACATGACTCAATGACTTTAAAAACTAGTCATTGCATACATTAACAATAACCGCAAGCTTTCTGGGGTAAATTTTTGAAGTGTAATTAGGTATGCCAACGTGTACCATAAAGTTTTACTATAAGAAAATAAATGATGAAAGTATGAATGTCTACCCATCAAATAAATAAAATTTGAAATTTGGGGAGACCCTTAGTTTTAAGAAGAAGGGGGAGGGGATTTTTCTAAGGGACAACTAGGGGAGATAAACCAGAAAAGGGAGAAGTTAATTCAGGAAAATCATTTGAACAAAATCCACAGACACAGTTGAGTCAGGATTTAAATAGTACAGTAAAATAAATAAATAAATAAATAAATAAATAAATAAATAAATAATCCTACCTAATGAGGCTAAAAGTCTTATATAAGCTGAAACTGGGAGTTGATCTTTTTCTCAAGAAACTTCATAAGAACCAAAGCTATGTGAACCTTTGGAAAGTTTTACTGATATTCATCATGTCCATGGGTTGTATATTTTGTACTTCTCTATTTTGGGTTCTTTAACTCTGTGGAGAGTGAAAAAATGAACTTTGAAATCGTACACATCGAAATTTGAATCCTGGTTCCTAGCACTTAAGAGGTGTGCTTTCTCAAGCAATTTATTTGATATACTTTCACCTACAAAAGGCAAAATTATTGCATAATAGATAATATATATGGTCAGCCAAATTCCTCTGAGAGAGAGGAAATTAAAGATACTGATATATATTATCACCATAAATACACAATGGAGAAGAAGGTGGTTCTTGAATCCAAGCATTTTCTTTTCACTAAAGGGACATATTAGGAGGTAATATAGGGTATAGTGATATTTAGCTTTCTGGAGCAAGAAATAAAGTTGAAAAGAAGTTCGGGGGCAATAGTTGGAAGTGCCAAAATACCACGTTAAGAAATTTTGAACAGTTAATAGTGGATTATTTGCATAACGGGAGGCATATTGACAGTGTTTTGTTTTTATTTATTATCATTATTATTTAAATCAGAGTACTCTAGTAGTGCTATGTGGAGCAAATGTGATAAAAGAGAAGCTAGAGGCAAGAACAATTAGGGAATGATTGCAATTACACACCCCAAACCAGCATCTTCCAAAATGTGTAGCCCAGATCAGTATTTTCTGAGAGCCCATGTTAGACACCACATTTCTACTTCTAAAGATAAACAAAAACCTGGAATATTAAAAATTCTGACAAGTTCTGTAGTTTAACATAACAAATCATTGGTTTGTCTGAAACCTTTTCTATGTGCTTATTATTAATATTCAAAGATAACTTTAGGAAATACTAGCCTACATTATAATAATTATATATAATTATATGTATAATTGCTTTCCTTATTTCATATAAATAAAATCATTTTGTTTAATTATTTTTTTAGCATATTTTACATTTCTAACCCTTCTTGGCTTTAGACAGCCTGGCAGGGTTCTTACAAATATTAAATATTCAATATTCAATGCTGGTCATACGCCCATCTATCCATGATCTGCACTTGTCTTTTTAAAATCAGAGCTCCTCTGCCCTGTCTCTGTATTGCCACTTCAGTGTCCCTAGATGTCCTTCCCTACATTTATTCTTTTTTGACTCCAGTCCTCAGCTCCAGAAAATCATACTGAGCTGTAATATCTTTACAGGTTTGTAAGTAAATTTCAATATCTCTCTTACAATTTGCTTGAAATTGGTGTTTTTCATTATAAATATATTGATAATCTCCACTATTTCCTTCTTTAGTGATTATAATTTCTATATAATGAAATGAGCTACTCCTATTCCTCCCAGGTTTTAACTTTACCAGGCAGTTAAGCTTAACCGGGGGCTGGAGACATGGGGTACATCATATTCACATCAGCCAGTCCTGTCATTGCTTCCTAACAGATGAAATAATTAAAAGAACAAGAAAAGAAAAAGTCAAATGTGGCCTTTGGTGTTCATAGCTCAGAATGAATGCTGCTTTATTTAATTAATACATGGTTTTATGGTTATGAAAATGGAAAAAACTGGAGTCCTTTTGTGAAGACCTCACAAAACATTTTTTAACAACATAGTCTTTATGATTTAATTTTATTTGTAAATTACTCTAAATAGGTAGGAAAAATACCATATTTGAAAGAAAAAATACCATTCTGAAAGAAACTTTATGCAGAAAAGAACAAAAGAAATGTAAACAATGGTAAATGGGAAGCTTTTCAGAAGGCACTCCTAATCATCTTATAGAAAGCCACATTTGATCTATGAGGAAGCAGATCTAGAAAAGCGTTAAAATGCTTCTCATTTCTTTTGACTTCTGTTTTTGATATCTAACTATTTTGTTGCCTTTCCTTTTTCTCTTAGAATTTGGTGGAATTATGGAGGAAGATGTGAGATATGTTAATGGTTATTAAAAGGTAACAATGTCATAACACTCAAGGTATTTATTTTCAGAATAAATATATAACTGCAGTCCCTGTTAAACATAAATATTTATCCTTCAAAAGTTGAAAGAGAAGCTTATCCAAGACCAATAAAATGACCATGAACTTTTATTAACTTTATTTATGTATTTATGTATGTATGTATGTATGTATGTGTGTGTGTATGTATGTACGTATATATGTATTTAATGAGGGTGGAGAGGGGCTGAGGGATAGGGAATAGAGAATCTGAAGCAGGATCCATGCCCAGTATGGAGTCCAACTAGGGGCTCAGTTTAACAACCCTGAGGTCATGACCCTGAGACCTTAGCTGAAATCAAGAGTTGGATGCTTAACTGACTGAGCCACCCAGGTGCCCTGGACTTTCATTGACTTTAAATAGGCTTAGAACAGGGATGCCTGGGTGGCTCAGTGGTTGAGTATCAGCTTTCTGTTCAGGGCATAATCTGGGGTATTAGGATCAAGTTCTGCATCAAGTTCACCGGAGGGAACCTGCTTCTGCCAATGCCTCTACCTGTTTCTCTGTGTCTCTCATGAATAAATAAATAAAATCTTTAATAAATAAATAGGGATGCCTTGATGGCTCAGAAGTTGAGCAGTCTGACTTTGGCTCAGGGCATGATCCCAGTTCCTGGGATGGAGTCCTGAATCAGGATCCCCTGCAGGGAGCCTGCTTCTCCCTCTGCGTATGTCTCTCCCTCTCTCTGTGTCTCTCATGAATGAATGGATGGATGGATGAATAAATAAATAAACAAACAAACAAATAAATAAATATAAAAATAAATAAATAAATAAATACATAAATAAAATCTTTAAAAAATAAATAAATACATAAATAGGCTTAGAATTTCATGAAATCATCCAAGATGTCTTTTTAACTTGTGTGAGAAATATGAGTAGTGAAATAGCACTCAGCAAGAAAGTCATAAATATTGACCCCAATTATATAATAGAAATGTAAATTTTGAAATAAGTATTTTTTAAATAAAATATATTTAATAAGCCAGTATAGCAAGTGCTGCATGAATTGTAAAATCAATGGACAACAAGGAAAGGAGGTACAAAGGTAATCTACGTGTTGAAATGTTGGCACTTATGACAAACTTTAAAAATAATTCATATTTCACAAAATCAGTGTTATTTAATTTTCTTCTCAAAATTATTTCCATGCTACAAACCTACATGTGCCTTGCCTTGTTTCCTTGGAATAAATAAGCTAAACCTGTCTGAAATGGACGGCAGGAGTGCAAATGAGGTGCAACTCATTCAGTTGTGACCCCATTTCATTTCTTCCCAAGAAATATTTATCTCAAAAGTAAATCAGTGCCATTTCCAGCTGGTAATACATGATAAGTATGAAAATGAATCCATCTTTGACATTTAACATGCAAATTTGTATTGCTCTCATATCTAGATGTGTCCAGTAAGAAGAGGAATTGATGAGCTGCTGCTTTTCCCTGGTGACCTGAATGCATCAAACTTCGACTTTGCCACTCTATAGAACAGGAATATGATATGTGTAACTAAATGTTCCAAACAGCCTGCCAGTGAGTATATTACTCCTTGGGAAGGAGGGAGACACTCCCTACAAAAACAGAGTATCATTTCAAGCTATGCTTTGATCCTCAATGCAGTCAAATTGATCAATTTACCTCAGAGGGGATAAATGAACTGAATTATCTAATCCTCTAGAGACTTTCATTTAATTGATGTGGGTTGGGACCCGGGCATGGGTTTTTCTTTCTAAAGCTCTCCAGGTGATTGTAATGTGCAGCAAGGATGAGGACCACGGGGTTAAATGAGACCCTCAGGATACGATCCTGTTTCTCAGAGGCTGACTGCAGACCCCCAGTCATATTTCTCAGAGGCTGACTGCAGACCCCCTTTTACATATTCTGCGGACCCCCATTCCCCAGCTCTCTCTATTTCTATCAATTTTATCTTCAGTTCCATCCTACTTAATCACAGAACTTCTGGATTTCTTCCTTTCCTTAGATAACTTCATCTACTTTACAGACAAAAAATGGGTGAAGAAGAAGAGCTCTATTTGAGAATGATGTCTTCTTCTGTAAAATTATCTGTACCTTCATTGATTCCTTCCTCACAGTCTCTCCGCTGGGAGGAGAGGGTGAGTGAACTCCCATCCAAGCTCAATTCAATCTCTCCTATTCTGAATGCCAGACCCTTCACATTCAGGAACAGTATCTTCCAATTGGCCCAGATCTCACCCGTATCTTCAACCTCTCATACACACCAGAGCCATGTCCTCATTATTTAAACCTCTCATATCTTCAAAACAGCCTTTCCCTAATTGCATGCTCCTCTCTACTAACCTAGCTCTTGCCTTTGCTTCACAGTTAAGTTTCTGCTTTTCACTTCAAGCCTCAATTTTCTCACCTCATTACTCCCCAACTATAACCATGTATCTTCCACATTAACAATTCCGATGAAAATGGTTTTACCAAGGTCACTTGGTATCTTCTTGGCTGTTGAACTCAATGAGTCCTTATTTTTCTCCATAACTTTGCAGCATTTAACAATGTTGAGCACACTTAATTTATACAATATCTCCTCACTGGGGTGTTACAACACCATTCTGTTCTGTTATCTATCTCTGCTTCCAGCTACTTCTTTTTTAGTCTCTGTCACAGTCTCAAACTTCCTCCTTTTATACCTTCTATATTGATATCCATTGAAATCTGCTTCTCTTCTAACCCGTTCTCTGCATTTCTCTTATCACTGACACAATCAAAAGTCAAACTGGACACCTTGCCTTCATTCATATTCCATTTTCTATAACACAGTGTGCCCTAATATTTTATGCCTTTTCCCATAGTAGTTCCCTCTATCTGATGTACCCTTCATAACCATTTCCTTAGCCTCGTTTACTACATCTTCAAGATTCAGCTCAGCTTCTTCCTCCTGTTGGAAACCTTCTCTGTCAACCCCACAACACCTTTTACATATTCTAGCATTCTAGTTTAAGATAAATTATTGTAATTGTGTATCAACTTTGGGATCTTCTCTTGCACCTCACCATTGTGAGTAGATTCATTACAAGTAGAGATTTTGCCTTAGTTTTCTTTTCATCCCTAGCACTTACTCCAGTGTCTGAGTGGAACATAATTATCACTGAATAAATACTTGTTCAATGCATTAAATTAATAAGTAAACTTTTAGAAAAATAATAAAAGCAAAAAACTCTCCTTGTTTATGCACCCAAAACCCAATATTTACCTTGTCATTGGCATATAGGACTCTTCAAAATAAGATCCATTTAACCAATATATCTACATTTTTCTCATGTTCAATAAACTTATGCTTTTCCATATTTCATTCATCAGTGTCTTGCTTTCTTTCTAGTATAGATCTTTTTCATAACCCTGCAGCTTTATGTATAGTTTTCTGTCTACAGGTCTGTCTGCCTGCCTTTCCTTCTTAAATCCCTATTCAGTTTTTTAAAATCAAATTTTTAAAAAATATTTTATTTATTTATTCATCACACACACACACACACACACACACACACACACACACATAGGCAGAGACACAGGCAGAGGGAGAAGCAGGCTCTCTGCAAGAAGCCAGATGTGGGACCCAGTATCGGATCCTAGGATCATGCCTTGAGCTGAAGACAGATGCTCAACCATTGAGCCACCCAGACGTCCCAATTTTCTGGACTTTTCTAAGCAGAGTGGTTGTTTACCCTCAAAGAATGTAAAGCACTGTGTCTATTCATCTGTAATGTCTGTTACTGTGATGCATGGTGACACACATTACTGTTGTGTCTTTCCCACTAGAGCACCAATCTTGACAGAAAGATAATTTCTAACTCATTTTCTCCTTTTATCTAATAAATATTTAGCACTCAAATATCAATGTTGTCAAAAAATGAATGACTTTGAAAATGAAGAAATAATGCAGTCATGTTCAGCTGGAAGAGAAAGTGACTAGGTGATATATTCATGGTCTATGGAATTTATTTCCCAAGGGTTAACATTCTTTTTTGTCTTCTGTCCTTTCTTTGTTTTGAATTGTCTTTATGATATAAACATCGTCTATAAACGACATGTATAAACAACCACACCTCTTTGCTTTAGGGATGTTTTCTGGTTGTTTCTTTTGAATGTACTGTTTTCAAAGAGACTGTAAATTCCTCAAGGACATGATTTGTTCAATTCTATTCTGTGCTTCTTACGTTGTGTCTAGCAGAGTGAAAAACAAAACATTCATTCAATCAAGTATCTGGGAGGGTGTCTGCCATGTGTCAGGCATGGCTAGTTGTTGGGAATGCTGTTGCTATAAACTTAGATCCAGAAAATTTACTGTCAGACTAGCTAAACAGTAGAACATAGGTTATGCCTTAATACAAGGAAAGGTTTGCCAAAATATGATAAATTCTGTATGTTCATAACAAGGGTAAAATCCAGGATTCTTTAAATTTCAAATAAACTCAATTTAAATATTGAAAAATTTCCCCTCTTCATCAATCCTACCTCTGTGTATTTTGCCTATGCTTCTTGTTTCCTATTTGGTGTATATGTCTTTCCAAGGTCTGCACATTTTTTGTTTCACATTGTATCTTTTACTTTGCATGGTACAATTCTCTATTTTGAGTGCATATAAAAAGTGTCAGACATCCTAGTGATCATACAATGATAATTTTATCTACCAATTCTCCTGTCCAAAAGTAGTTATCCTGCTATTTTAAAGCAGAAGTTGAAGTTAATTTGCGCTATAGAGGAGCTTAGTAAGGGAGTCCCTCACTCCACCATTTTTACTTCTTTCATCTTTTTATATGATCAAAATTAGTGGAAAGGGTAGTAAGTCATCACAGATCTTCCAGGTACTTTGTGATCATAGCACATCCTGTCAACAAAAAGGAAATAGGCTTTCTACATTAGAGGGGAATTTGGAGGAATCTTACAGATTTACTGTAAAAAACACAAAAAAATCATTTCACTTTTCCCTTTCACTTAAGTAGTTTCTCCTGTAAATTTTGAATTCCCTGTGCTGATTTCACTAGTTTACAATTTGTTCATCCTTGCATAAAAATAACACATTTCGGGTTTTTCCTTGGTTTTTCAGCTAAAACATTCATTGTTTATTAGGTTATTATTTCCTTAGTCATTTGTGCCTTGTTCCTTGCATAGTCCCTTTCATTCCATTAAGTTTCAAATACTCAGGACTTTAAAATTATGTGTGCTAAAAATGAAAGAGATGTTTCCTGTTTACTTTCTCTCCCAACTTACCTAAAATTGTTCTTATCTTTTGTCCTTATTTTTAATAATATATTTATTTTCCATTCAAAAACTCTCAAAACTATAGCCCTTAGAATACCAAGACCAAGAATCACATTGTAATCGACCTTATTTTTCTAAGGATACATTATTTAAAATGGACATGTTATACAAGTACAGTTAATAGGATGGCAATGTATGAACATAAATAATCCTTTAACTTAAAATAAAATTACATTTTTAATAGTAAATGAAATATAAAAGATCCACAGATTCTAAACTACTTTGAAACAATTCAATGACTGGTAACTGCAGTTCTATCACTAAGTAAAAACAACATTTGTTTATTTAAGCTGCCGCCTAAAACATAATACAATAAAGCACAGTAATATTCTGTTAGCAATCGTTTATCAGATTTCCTCTTCTCCTTCTTCTTCTTCTTCTTCTTCTTCTTCTTCTTCTTCTTCTTCTTCTTCTTCTTCTTCTCCATCACCATCATCTGCTTTGTGCTAGGAACTGAGACAAACACTTGGCCAGCAAAAGTAAAAGGGAACACTGCTATAGACCAAATATTTGTGTCCCCCCAAAATAATTTATATGTTGAATCCTGACCTCAATGTGACCATATTAGAAGGAAGAGACTCTAGGAGATGATTAGTTGGAAAGGGCACAGCCTTCATCATTGGGATTAGTGATGTTATAAAACAGATCCAAGAGAGATTCCTCCCCTTTCCAACATGTAAGGTTACAGTTTGAAGGCTACACTAAGGAAGCTGGTACTGAGCAGACACCATCTGAGACTTCACCATCTCCAGAACTGTGAAATAAATGTTTGTTGTTTAGAAGCCATTCAGTTTATGGTACTTGTATTATACCTGCCAGAATGGACCAAATCAAACATTTAAGTAGGAATAACCTTAACATGTTCTAAATTTAGAAAATCAGTAATTGTACTTAAGAATATTTAGAATTTACAACTAGAAGTAGTCCATAATAATCACCAAAAAAAGCAAATGAAAGCCCGGAAAATGTTACATAAGACAAGCAAGGTCATATACCTAGGAAATGGGAGAGTGGTAATAGAAACTATGATAACTATGGAGACCACCCGCCCCCTCCCCCACTATATAGCAAAACAGAATCATTTATTTGCTAACTATTTGCATATATTTCTAATAAATTTGTGAGGTAGGCAAGATGTGTAGAATGTATTTATGAATAATATTTGGAAGGGCACTATTGAAATGCAAAATTTCTAATTGTTTGGGTAGCTTTGAATTTTAAATGATATACATAAATTCATCACTATCATCTGCATCACATAACATTTAAATGACATCTTATCATTAAAATATATTCATTGTGAGAGCTCAGTAAAATGTATTTGCTTATCAAAATTATATAATAAATTTCAAACTATTATTTTTAGGATAAAAAGACCATCAAGAAACATGAGTGTATGATAAATATCCATAACTAAACCATCTGTCTATCTTCTTCACCATATGTCACTCTATTAATTGCTAATATCACCCTTATTATGCATCATCTCATCTGTAACATTATTCCATGAAACTAAGAAGGCATTAATAACAGCTAAAGACAAACACCTGCTATATATGTTTCTGGTTGATAAATTTCAGCAGGTTTTGGTTTGCTCTTGGGCAAAATTTTCTAATTGCTTTTACATAACAGGAAGCCTTCCATCAGGGCAACTTTTTTTGGTTATAATCAGCACATTACTATCTTTTTAAACTGTTTGTTATAATTATGTCTCCCCACAATATTTGTTCAAAATGTTTATTTAGCAACTATCATATGCACAAAAATATAATAGTCATTGGACTAAACACTGTGAAGAAGAATAAAATTCAAATAGGAACCTGGAACATATGTGACAGAAATTTGAAAACTGTAAGATCAGGATCCCTGGGTGGTGCAGCGGTTTGGTGCCTGCCTTTGGCCCAGGGCGCGATCCTGGAGACCAGGGATCGAGTCCCACGTCGGGCTCCCGGTGCATGGAGCCTGCTTCTCCCTCTGCCTGTGTCTCTGCCTCTCTCACTCTCTCTCTGTGTGACTATCATAAATAAATAAAAATTTAAAAAAATGAAAACTGTAAGATCTCCAAGGCCCTTAATAAATATTCGTTCATGATGGTCATGACCCTTAGGTTTGGTCAGAGCAATTAGCTATTGAATAAATTGTAATACCCAATTTTTTCCTTTTGTATATGAAGAAAGAAATTGAATCTCATTATGGTCCTTCTTCCACGTAAAATCAAAGGTAATAGATGGATAACCCATATTGGTAACTGTCCTCCTCTTTCAATATTCGAAAGAGATCCAATGAAAATTCAAGCACTTCAGAAGTGTTATTTCATTCTTTCTGAGGTGGTTTTGGTTGAAGGAGCAAGTCTATTGCTCATAAAATGGTGAGGAGTCAATGCCAAAGAGAAAGGAATTAATGTTAAACTGTGTGGCCAAGATAGTAAATGTGAATTAAGGTTAAAGAAGGCATGGTAAACGATAATTGAAAAAGAAAAGAAGTTTTGAAGGAGGCAAAGGGTGAGTAAGACTTTGAAAGGTGAGCAGAATATGCTTAACAGGTATTTTTCATTCAGGAAGAGTCACACATGTATGAAAATTAGGACAGTGATGTTCAGTATTGAGATGCTGGAATAAACTTCTGGTGAGAGTTAAAGAAATAACTGGATGGTAACAAATCATGGGTGATTTTGGAAATCAAATGAGTTAACTATTAGCAGTGGCACACCTACCATTACCACTTCTATCCATTAAGGGTTTCTGCTTCAGCAACCATATACTTGGCACTTTTATATGGATTACTTCATTGCATCCTCATGGAAATTCTTAACTCCCTGTGGAGTAGGTCCTCATGTATTGGAAGTCTTCCTTATAGATAAGAAATCTGATAATTATGAAGGGGTATATTACTTAAGTAGAAGATCTAAGATTTGAATTGGCATAGTCTGAGTTCATATTCTTGACTGTCTCATTATACTGGCTCACAGTATGAAGTTGAGAAATAAAACGGGGCCTTTGAACTTTACTGGGACACAACAAATGTGAGATTTTGATGGCAATTAGCCTGCCAGTAATATGTATGATAAACTATAGTCCAAAGAAAAAGATATGAGTCAATTGTAGTATATATACTATAGGATAATGATGGCAGGAATGAAGGTTTTAGGATGCTTTAAAAAAAAAACTTAAAGGAGGAGTTATATAACATAACCCTTCTAAACTTAGCTCACTTTGTATTATTTCATATACCTAACCAAACTGGAATGCCCATCCTCCCCCACCTTGTTCCCCAGATATGACAATTCGTTTTGTGATTACACTCCTGACATATCCTCTATATTTGGAATGTTTTCCAAATTCCCATGTTGAGATCCAAAACAATTTCCAAGTTTTGCTCTTCCATCTCACTGTCTGACCATCTCCAAACATGGAAATTATCCTCCTCATCTGAATTTTGCAGAGAATTGTACCTCTGTTGTAAACAACACAGTCTGCTATGTGTTACCTAGTTTTATGTTTATAGCTTATAAATAATACAAAATAATTAAAACCACTACATACTGTGTATCACACATAGTATTAATTTGGCATCTCTACCAATGTTCATTAATGTTTGTGAAATCCAAAATAAGTAATTATATTAATAACTGCATATGCAAATAATTGAATAAAGGAATTAAAAGATGGCTCCCTGAGTTTCACCTGTTTCCAGTCCTTTTTTTTGCCTTTTTAAATAATTTTTCCTTAGTTACCCCCTTACATTATTCTCATGAGTGGTTCATGCCCTTGTGCCATGATGGGTAAAAACTGGTTATTTGGACCATCCAAATAAATACTGATGGAAAATCAGTCAAAATCTGTGACTAATCTATGCATAGTAACTAACTTTAATACTTTCTAGTCAACAAATTATCAATTCTCAAAAAATGTTCTTTGAACATCATGAATATCTAAGATAAACATTCTATATATTATTTTAGTGCATAAGCCTTTTTATTTACATAAACTCCAGCTTTTGGATATCTACTGCATTTGCAACAAAAGAATAATTGTATCCATAACTGTAAACTGACAAATATCTCATTTATGTATCCCATTTAGGGAATAAAAATTATTGTCTGAGTTTGTGTAAAATCCATTAATATTAATTTCTAAATTGCTTTTTCTTTTAATTCATAATTTGCTACTTGTGTGAACTTTCAGTCTCTTAAAATCACCATTTCTTGATTGCTCAACCATGCAATGCATAGACAGCAGCTATATTAATAACCTCTCAAAGGTGTAGTGCACTGATACTGCTATTTATGCTGCTGTCTGGAAAAAAGCATATTTATTCTGTCCAAGCACCCATGAGACATGAAAACTATTCTTTGTTCAGACTCACTGTGGATAGTCATTTTAAAACTTCAATTACTATTTCAGCATGTTCCTTCCATTACTGTTTCCAGCACCACAGCCAGTAATTTCTAATAGCCAAATGTACTTTATAAACCGTACACACATATGCCTGCATGCAAGGAATGAATAAAGCTATGTATAAATGATTAGTATCTGCAGAAAAGATGTAAAATTTAGATGAAAAAATTATCAATACATGAATCTTGAACACGCACATATTATGCCTCCCAGCAAATATATATGACTACATGTAGATAGACAGATATAGATATATATTATCATGCATCTTGGAATCAAAGAAAAATAATCATTCATTAATTTTCAACAAATATTTCTTGAGATTTAAGCCAGTACAGAGCTGCTCTTAGTGCTATAGGGTTTGCAAAACATAACAAAATATTCTAACATTATTTTTGCCTTTACAATTTATAATCATAATAAATATGATTCATTCTTTTTATTGAAATGAGAGTCTTGAATGGAAAAAGATGGTTTATAGTCTCAATCTTACTTTATGTAGATCTTAAATTCCATGATCTAGCCATAACTTTTCTTCTTGTGTGAGATTTTGTTTTTGCATTAACATTAATCTTTTTTTCTTGAATCTACTGTCTATTTTTTCATTCTTTCTTGCCATCAAAAAGTGCACATATCTAATTTATGAGAAATCGAAGCAGGGTACTTGGATCACACCATTTGAAACCATGATTTTCACTATGTAGTCCCTTATAACTATAATTTGTCTCGAGTGAGGACATCATAAAAAAATCAACCTAATACAGTTTACTGTTCTATTCATTGCTGAAACATTGATGAAAGTTACTCCCACAATATCTATCATTGAGTGTCTACTTTATAAAACAAAACAAAACAAAACAAAACAAAACAAACAAACAAAAACAATGCAAGGCATTTCAGACCTCAAAGCCAGGAGAAAGTTTGTTTTTTTCTGTGTCATTTTTATACTCGTATTTCTTAGACCATGGTTTTTTGTGTAAATGGTCAGGTTTCCCTGTTTATTCAGCAGCTGTCATATTTAAGTCCAACATCCTTAAAAGTTGTCCACTAATTTTTATGTAAACTTTTGTTTAGGATCATGTAACTATTTTGCCTTTATTATTCCCATTTCACTATTTATTTCGAATGTTATTGCACTATATGTCATTTTGTAAGTCTTTGAAAATGAGACAGGTAATGAGTATACATCTAATCTACCTTAACAGAAAAGTTTTACTTAAATCTGAGAAACATCTGGATTCTCTCTTCTTATTATTCTGGGTTGCCATTGCCAAGTGAGTGAAATATACATGTTGCTTTCATTCTATCATTTTCTATTCTCTCACTAATGTTCTGAAATCTGACTTTTCTCCCCATTCTATGAAGTCTTAAGGATTTTGCCATTTTCCAAGTATTTGAGCTTTGGAAAGTGAGTATCTCCTTATGCCTTATTTTTCCATTTCTAAAATGAGGATAATAATGTCTCAATCAATTTGTTTTCAGGATTAAATAAAACAGAATATATTCAGTGGTTAGCCCTTTGCCTGCCACAGAGGATGGTCTAAGAATGTTGCCAATGATGATAATGTTGCAATAACTGGATAATCTTCCATACAATTCCATTTTTCAGTTTCTTCATACTTATTAACAGCCTAAGATTTTTCTAATCTCATGGGCTCATCTTTGAACATCATCTTTGATTCCTTTTTTATCACTTTCTGTTTCTATATCCAGCCAGTTGTCAAATACTTTGTCTTTTTCCCTTTACAGTAAACTCTCAAATCTGCCTCTTCTTTATACCCCAGATAACACCCTTATTACACCTGAGGGGAATCTACAGAGTGTATTGATCAGTGAAAATGTTCCCTGAGGGTGAAGAAGGGCTAATGAAATTCTGAGTACTAAGACACTGAATGAAATGTGCAGAGATGCCATTATTAAAAATAACAACAACAAAGAAGCAATTAAGAGTGCCAGTAAGCCAAGACAAGGTGTTTTCAAACATAGCTTAATAAAGTTTAGACAATAGGGGCTTTACTTAATATATATGGAAATATTTAATTTGTAGAAAGGTGGTCAGAGTAAATCTTATCTGCAATTACTGGTAATATGGGAAGCCAGAGAGTACTCATGGATTTGTCTTAGTTTAAATTAACTGACTACAGAGCTGTGTTCCACCTCCACTGACATCGACATTGCTACTACTGAACACATAAGCAATTACAATGGCAAATCATTCAGACAGAGATAAAATTATGGTTAAAAATAAGGACCTATCAGTGCCTACACAGGGTAATTTGTCATTAAAAAATGCCAACAAAGTCATCAGTGCCTTGTATTGCCTGCTTATATTATTATTGGTATGTTGGGTACTCTTTGGGAACCTAACAGCAGTTCACGCATCAGAGATTTTCAACAATATTGCTATGTACACGGATTGAGTATTTCCTTAAAGACTGTATTACAGCTCAAAGATTTAATTGAAATTTATGTTCAATAGGCTAAAGTTCACACTATTAAAATGTTGTTAAGAGAGCATTTTGATTTTAAAGGTTTTTCTTTACCTTTACACACAGGCCTGTGGTCACTCCAAGCAGCAAAGACCTCAGCTATCCGTTGACAGGTGATGCTCTTAGCACCCTGTAGGACGTAATCTTCATCACAAGAGAATTGCACAGATGATCCAAGGCTAAGATCAAACAGGATTGGACAAAAACAGGATTAGAAGAATATAACATAATGATTAGTCTCCACTTCTACTGGTAATATTCAATAGGTCAAAAATGTTCCATAGTGGCAAAAAGTACCTTTCTACTGGGGGGGGCGAATATATATATATTTATAATTTGTATATAATTTGTGCAAATATATAATAAAATTCAAAAGCATATGAATCTCTTGTAAGTCAGTAACATGCAGATGTTGGTAGGAGCTACATAGACTGTCATCAAATTTATTTATCTTAGTTGTAGAAGCCAAGGTGAAGTAATTGACTAAATCTCCAACCCTAAGTAGGTGGTAAACAGGAAGCAAAAGGTGATCTTCTTGAGTTGAGTCTCAGCACTTATATTCATTGAGGTATTTTTCTCGCAAGTATTTTTATGTGTATTTATTTGGATCAGTATTTGTACATCAACTGATCAATAAATAAATATTTAGGGCTGCAAAATTATGTTGATTGTTTTTTCATATAAAATTCATCCATCATTTATTATTTAACCTACTACAATTTGGATTTTGCTTCCCTTTCCACTGAAAGGGAAGTTTTTAAATGATCATTTTTTAAAAATAATTTCTAAGGGTCATGGATGCTTGCTGAAAGAAAAAAAAGAAAAGAAAAAACCTGACCATGCATTTTCTTTCTTAAAATCCTTGAACAGCAACTCACCAGAAAAAAATAAATAAAATCCAATTTTCTTTATATACCATACAAAACCTTCCAGCAATAAGTCTGGCCAATTTCTCCACCTCATCCCAGTGCCACATGTGAACTGCATGAGCTCCTTGCATGGAGCCTGCTTCTCCCTCTGCCTATATCTCTGCCTCTCTTTCTCTGTGTCTCTTATGAATAAATACAATCTTTTAAAAAATAAAGTTTTATTGAGCACAAATATGCTTTCATTTACATATTATATATGGCTGTTTACATGCTACAGTGTCAGACTTGAGTAGTTGCAATGGAGACTGGCTTACAAACTATGAAATACTGACTATCTAACCCATTATAGAAAAAGCTGGCCAACATATTATTTAGGCTAAAGATGACAAAAAATCTGAATTAGATATGACAAAGAACAGAAAGGTTTAACGTAGGAAAAAGTCTGTGGGTTTTAGAATCTACTCTCCTCTGGAGGCATCTTTTTTTTCTCTCATTATTTCTGTTTACAAAGGGAGGAATGTGACCTGGCACAGTCACCATGGAAAACAGGAGGGAGCTTCCTCAAGAAATTAAAAATAGAATTACCATACCCAGTAATTCCATGGAATATTTACACAAAGAAAACAAAAACACTAACTCAAAAATATATATGCACCCCTATGATTATTGCAGCATAATTTACAATAGCAAGCTATAGAAGCAACCTGGGTGCCCATAATAAACAAATAGATAAGGAAGTTGTGTTATATATACAATGAAATATTACACAGCCATAAAAAAGATGAGACTGTGCCATTTGCAACAACATGAATGTAATTACAGGGTATTAGGCTAGGTGAAATAAGTCAGACAGAGAAAGGCAAATACCATGATTTCACTCATATGTGGAATATAAAAAAATGAATAAACAAAGAATGAGACCTATAAATACAAAAAAACTGATGGATTCCAGAGGACAGATGATTAGGAGGATGGGCAAAATGGGTGTAGGGGAGTGGGAGATACACGGTTCCAGTTATGGGATGAATAAAATGCAAGAATAAAAGGCACAACATAAGGAATAAGTAGTAATAATTGTAATAGTAGCGTATGGTGACAGATGGTGGCTACACTAGAGAAGTTGTACCACTATGTTATATGCTGAAACTAATGTAACACTGTCTGTCAACCTACACTCAAATACTGAAAAGTGGTTCTTTTAAATATAAAACACACTCAGAAAAGTGTACAAAACAAAATACACAGCTCAATGAATTCTCATGAGTTAAATGGCCATACAATTAAGAAATAAATGATTAGGATAACTTGAATGGGGGATCCTAATGATTCCAAGATTGATTTAGTCTGCTCTATAGCCTGAGCAGCCTCACAAGTTTACCTAACAGCCAATCTTTGCCCTTTCTTACTTCCTCTTCTTAATCAATAAAAACTCTATCCTAGTTGAAGTTCAAAAATGTTGGGATTCATTCTTGTCTCATCTTTTTCTTATACTTTCCACATCCACCTTGAGCAAATCCTGTTATCAAGACTTTCAAAATCAAGAACCTAGTATTTCTTACCCCTACAGTGTCACCACCTTGATCCAAGCTACCAGAGTTTCTCATCTATGTTATTGCCAATAGTCCTTTTGCCATGTGGATGCTTTCCTGTTTCTGTTCTTGACTCCCTGAAATCTATCCTTAAATAGCATCTGCAGCAATCATTTTAGAATATTGCCCAAATTATGATTTTCCTCTGTGTTGAATCTTCTAATGCTTCCCCATTTCACTCAGAGCAAAGGCAGTACCCTGACAATGGCCTGCCCATGCTAATTTTCAGAGCTCATTTCCTACCACTTTCTTCCTCAATCTCTACACTTTGGCTACACCAGCTTCCTTGCTCTGGCATGAAAATATAAATCATGTGCTTGCCTCAGGGTCTTTGCATTTACTCTTTTGTTAGTCTGGAAAATGCTTCCTCCATGAGTTCACAGCTCACTTCTGTTTTTCCTTCACATGTGAAATTATTTGTAAGATCCTCTTTGACTATTAATCTTCTAATCCGTAAGATTCTTTCATGTTATTTCCTATACACTATCTGATGCATTATGTATTTGTCTACTCATTGTGCCTCTCATTCTACTTAAAAATCTCCAGGAACTTAGCTATCTTGTTTGCCAACCAGTCAAATATATCCCACTATATAGCAATGTATTAAGTGTGCATAGATATGTAATATATATATATATATATATATGTATATATATATATGAGAAAGAGAAAGAGACTGAATATTTTTACTATATATGTATAATAAAATATATATATATATCTTTAATAATGCAGAGAGATAATCTCAGATGCTTTATTCCAGAGATACCCTATCTCTATAATTGGACAAATTATTCTTGGGTAGGATACTCTGAAGGTTATTAAATTGTTTAAAATCCACATGCACTCATCTCCTACCATGGACCCATTTGCCATGTTCCAGAAACAGTGAAGAAAGTAATGTGAATGGAGTAAAGCAAATAAAGGAGACCAGTGTATGAAATTTAGTTAAC
Source organism: Vulpes lagopus (assembly GCF_018345385.1). NCBI lineage: Eukaryota > Metazoa > Chordata > Mammalia > Carnivora > Canidae > Vulpes > Vulpes lagopus. The sequence continues at coordinate 25,243,998 of NC_054832.1, read as the reverse complement.
GAGGTGATTTGAGATTAGATCATTAATGAATTTGTAGACAATAGTAAGGATTTTTACTTTTACTCTGAAAGAAAAGAGCAGTTCTTGTAAGAGTATGAGGTCAAGGAATGACGTTGCTACGTTATGTTGTAAAGTAATCATATGGGCTTCTAGGTAAAGAATAAACTTTAAGGGAGCAAAAGTGAAAGAAAGCGTTTGGTTAGCAAACTATTGCAGTGATCCTTGCTCTTATGGAGATGATATGATAGTGACTTACACTCAAGAGGTTAGCGATTAGAAACCAGTGATAGATTTAAAAAATATATATTTTCTTACGAAAAGAAAGAAATAAATCTTATTTAAGTAGCAAGTGTTTGAGCTTGTTTTTTCTGATTACATCAAACTAATACACAGCTTGGAGACAGACACTTTGTAATAATAAACACATAAGTGCTCTGTTACTATACCAAAGAGGATCAGTGATGAGCATTGAAGTTTCTACCCACTTTCTTATGAATTCAAAGTAACAATTCTAGTGAATACAACAGGGGACGTAGTTTAGAGCTGTGGTCAATAGTTTCAACTAAAGAGTCAGAGAGAAATTCAGATCCTAACTCTTCTCTTATTCAAATTTACAGCTTTGAGAAGATAAAAATGTCTGAAAGTCTCAGCTTCCTCATCTGTTGTTATCATGTCATGAAATATCATTTATCAAGTACACAGTAACTCACATACAGAAGACTCAGTTATCCCCCTCAATCATGGAAATAGTTTGTTCATTCCTTCCCCACTATTGAAGGAAAGAATCTTTACTGGGCATCTGCAAATACTTCCTTTTTGGATCACAGCTACAATCTAATAGACTCTAGACCGAAAATATTAAACGATAAAACAACACAGAGAGGGCAGAGATCAGTGGAATAGGAAGACTCTTCAGAAGAATCCAGGCCCAATAAAACCTAGAAAATGGATATCTTCAACAAATACACTGTTTTTTTAGCTTATGGACCACTTTAATATTTGAGTCAAACTTAAAAACCTTAAAGCTGAGTTTCATTAAAAATATGTATTTCTGTGAAAGTATTGTTATACTAAAGATAAGTTGTATCCACTGTAGTTTCTGTCACCACTAAAGAGACATCTGCCCTGACCAGCTACATAAACCCTTCACTTTGGTAGCTTACTCCGTCTGATAGAACATTCCAAAATAAATGATAATTATTTTTTAATTTCAAAGTATGGAATCATCAAACATATGATATACAATGACATAGCTGGAAAAACAGTGTTAATCTTCACCGTGATTATATTGGCTTGCATTTAAGCACTATCATCTTTTTGAAAATTGTAGTGTTTTAAAAAACACACTATAATATCAAAGCTGTCAGTGAAAAAATATGTGAATTTTTTAAAATATGTAATTTTCCTATTCTAACCCAAGAGAACTCATATAACTTTATTTATATATAAATAAAATATGAAGCAAATGCAGAGATTTGGAAGGCCCAATGATGGTGATTGGGTCAGAGAAAAGAATATATGAAATAAGGGGGCAAAAGAGTCTTGAGAGCTTTGCATTAAGAGTGAATGTAGGGATCCCTGGGTGGCGCAGCGGTTTGGCGCCTGCCTTTGGCCCAGGGCACGATCCTGGAGACCCAGGATCGAATCCCACGTCGGGCTCCCGGTGCATGGAGCCTGCTTCTCCCTCTGCCTATGTCTCTGCCTCTCTCTCTCTCTCTCTCTCTGTGACTATCATAAATAAATAAATTAAAAAAAAAAAAAAGAGTGAATGTGTATTTAAGGGTTTTGTTTTGTTATTATTTATTTATTTATTTATTTATTTATTTATTTATTTATTTATTTTTGGTTAATGTAAAGGTCCAGAGAATTTTCTGACACATAGATAAATACCTCACTAAAGCAGGTGTATATTTTTCAAAATTATCACTGTGTAAGTAGAAACTACCCAGGCATAAAGATTGACATAAAAATTAATGCATCTGCAAACCATTTCTGAAGAAAAAAATCAAAATAGTGAGCATGCAGAAAATAACTATTATCAAAATGACCTCAATAATATCTGTTTAATATTTTTGAAAATTAAGTTATTCTCTAAATGTATTTAAATTAATAATTTCAAAAATGATTAATTGTGCATCAGAAAATCAGGTTATTTTTACCAAAATGTGATTTGGAATAGGAACTTTTTACAATATGATTTTTTTCTCTTTTAAAATTACAAAGTTATTTGGGATTGTTGTAGAATATTTTGAGAATAAAGATTAGGAAAAAAAGGGAAAATTATTTTAAGCTCTACACTGTTAACCTGTTTTTAATCTAATTCCAAAATTCCTATTCTTTTCTTATTCATGTTCATTCTCTTGTCCTTCCTACTGTAAAAACAGAGTAATTGTGGCTCCTTATGTAAGGGCTATTTCTCTACCTGATTTAAAGCTTTTATTTTATTTTATTTTATTTTAAATTATATATTTGAAAGAGAGGAAGAGCACACACACATGCAGGGGGAGGGGCAGGCAGAGTGAGAAAAAGGCTCTCCACTGAGCAAGGCACCCGATGAAGGACTCAATCCCAGGACCTTGAGATCATGACCTGAGCAGAAGGCAGACACTTAACCAACTAAGCCACCGAGGTGTCCCTATCTACCTGATTTTAGATTCAGTAATGTCTCTCCTTTGTACCATCGGTTATTCTTTCTTTCTTAAATATTCTATATGTCATCTTAAGTTGGAAACAAAAGCAATAGCATTAAGCCACTTACTATAAATTTGTGGAAATTATATATATGTTCATACAATTTAAGGTGATGGTTAATTGCCTTGTTTTGAAAATATATTGTTTATGATTCTAAAATATATTGATAGTTTTTTTTTTCCAGATATCTTAAAATATTTTTAACTTATCTCAAAACTTTTCTTCAAAAGAAAAAAGAACGCCATGGTCTTTTTATATGTACTGCTCATCTATTTCATTGTCCTTACAAAATTAATACCATTCCTTTCCAAAGATAGTATCAGCAGAACCAAGTCTATGCCAAATGCCAGGAAAATTCAATTTAGCATTCATACACTTTGATATTTTAGTCTTCTGCTTTACTGTCTTCTTTGCACTATGGTAATGATCAGTTTGGATACTGTCCCTGGCTTGTGCAATGCTGCAGTGTTAAAAGTCACTCACTACCTCAAGCAATATTGAAACCAAGTAACTACTCTCTGTCTCCCCAAACTTGGACTTCTGTGTTCATTTAAAGGAAACCTATAAGGTAATACTGCTACCTGCCCCCACCTTCCAATACTTCATTACACTTCAGCCTAAATTCTATCCCTAGGAGTAAATCCTTCTTATGGTTTTATGCATTTACCTCTATGAAACAACACAATAGCTTGAGAAATGGAGGAATTCCAAATAGGACAATATCCTAGGAAAAGGAACAATCCCAAAAGAATAGTTTGTTCAGAAAGAAACACAAGACCACTAACTGAGCACATTAATGTGGATTTTCACATAAGAATATCTCTTCAAAAAAAAAAAATAAAAAGAACAGCTCGTTATTAGTTAAATAGCTAACTAAACTAAAAGTAAAGCCATTAAAATGAGTTACAATTCTACACGTTGAGAGAAAAGGATAATGGTGAAGCCCTTTCTTCAACTTCCAAAATTAACTGGGAACATCTCTTCAGATCAACTCTTCAAAATTTCTTCCTCGAAAGTCCTTGCTACTGTACCAAATAAGATTTCAAAGTTTTAAAACTCAGTATAATTATTAAAAAATAACACTAAAAAATCTTATTTCTATCTTGATATTTATTTTCTTTTATTTTCCTTTCTTTTCTTTTTCTTTTCTTTTCCTTCTTTTCTTTCTTTTCTTTTCCTGGAGTTTAGGAGATAAATCCTTGCCAGTGTGTTCTTTCTTTCTTTCTTTCTTTCTTTCTTTCTTTCTTTCTTTCTTTCTTTCTCTTTCTTTCTTTCTTTCACATCTTGTAGTCAACATTCACTAGGTCAAGTTTTGTTTCTTGATTGAGAATGACTTTTTAATAGATTTTTAATCCTGGACTGGCTCAGTGGTTTTACATTACAAGTGAAGTACTGTATAGATCTCTAACTGTTATAAAGTAAGAGAGGGGCACATAGTAGGATAATAACATTCTTTGATCAAAAGAAAAATAAGGAACAAATTAGCAAATAGTGCTTTTGCAAGTTAGTAGTAAGAAAAGGGTTAGGAAGAACAAAATATTCAGAAAAATCACAATATACAATATACCTCAATGACAAAATTTATCTAAAAAGATGAACCAAAACTGTTGTACTGTGACAAAAATGTTTTATGAGACAAAGTTAAATTAAGAATAATAAACTTTTCAAATAGTATTCATTGAAAAGCTATAATAGATGTGGCACTAGTTTTGAAGCTATGCTCCTAGGAAAGTGGCTGATGCAATTAGAAATTAGAATTTCATTATAGAATCCCTGAAAACCAAAATACAAAATAAAAATTAGTGACAAGGGACACCTGGGTGGCTCAGTGGTTGAGCATCTGCCTTTGGCTCAGGGCATGATCCCGGGGTCCTGGGATCGAGTCCCACATCAGGCTTCCTGCAGGCAGCCTGCTTCTCCCTTTGCCTGTGTCTCTGCCTCTCTCTTTCTCTCTCTCTCTCTCTCTCTCTCTCTGTGTGTGTCTCTCATGAATGCATAAATAAAATCTTTAAAAAAGAATGAGTGACAAAAGTAAGGTCTAAAAAGCTTTAATGCTATGGTGTTAGGTTAGCAAGTTTACTAATCATTTCTACCACATGCTGTTTTGTATTCCACATGAAAGCATATCCATAAAATGTGCTTTGGATAGGCAGTGCCATACAGAAAGGTAAAGTTAACATTGCACTTTTAACTGTACCTATTTTAACTGTGCTATTATACTCCTCTTCCCCACATCCCTGCACTCATATCAGCTATGAACTATGTAATGCAATGAAGATAACCTTATTTAATTTTTCAGAGCTTACATTGTTATTAAACTTTTAATATTGGTAACCGATTCAATGCAAGAAGTCCCCCAAGGGACTATGATTTTCTGTTTAAGAATAGCTGTCATAAAGGAATAAACCAACTGAAGTGGAGGTTTAAACAAAATCACATCTACCTCAAAGTAAGAACACATTCCAGAGGCATCAATGAATTGAACCTGGAATACACAGTTTTGTTTTGTTTTGTAATCTTAGAATACTTTTTTAAAAGAATATTAACAATTAATATTTGAATAGGGTATTCTAGTTTACAAAGCTCTTATCTGTATAAAATCCCATTTGATCTACTCTTGTAGCAGTTATCAATGTCATTTATCCTCTAGCCAAAGAAATAAAAAGCTACAAGAGTAATCCACAAGGAACTCTGTAAGTAATATTTAAAGCGCAAAGACTAACACAGAATGCAACTATCTCATTGTTTGTGAAACACTTAATGCTTTATAGATTGGAAAGGCCACTTAGATTGAACACTGACTACCCACATTTAATATTTGTATTTTAAATCCTACATGGAGATGCTTATAATTAATAAAAAATTATTGCAAATGTCAGTAATGCAAATTTGGCATATTAAGTTGCTACTGCCATGTTAGGCCTAGAATATGCAATAAACTCAATTTTACACATTCACTTTTACTAGCATTATGGCCCAATGAGGAAAATTTCGAGCAGATTGGATTAGATGATCTCTAGGTGCATTCTAGCTTAACAATCCATGAATCAATATGCTTCTTATTAAAGTAAAATGCCACAACAAATATACCTCAAATATTTCATTGTATTTTCATATAGTTATGCCTCTTTAATGATTAAAGAGTGTTTACCTTTAAGGTGTGGTGCGCTTAACTTTTAAATCATTCTAACATAATGACTGTGCTATAATGCAGTTCCTCTAATATATATATCATGAAAATTATATTTTCTTGATTAAACTACTGCAATTAATGCCTCCATTTACAGGGGAAAATATCTTTCCAGTAAACAACAGAAACTAAAACCGAAATCAAGAACTTGTGATTTCATAAGCATTAGGCAAGTCTGTGTCACCTTTCTGAAGTCCAAAACAGGAACTGGAGAATACAGAGTGACACAGAAAATACCAGATCCCTCTGAGGTTTTGTTTGTTTGTTTCCCAGCTTTAAAATTCAGGAAAAGGGTAAAAATAAATATTGTAATAAAATACAAATAGTTATATAAAATATTATCAAGTAGTATATGGCAATAAAGAATATCTGTAAAAAAAAAAAAAGAATATCTGTAATTCAAAATTTGGCTACGGAATTCTTTTAACTTTAAAAGAAAAATAAGTGCCAGGGATTTCTATGGGAATATGACACACAATAAATGGTTCCAAGTTTTCATTGCAGCCCTGCTACTTAACACAATATATCTTACATGACTGTTAAGGAAGACAAGGTCTTGTTTCTTTCACCTTTTTCACTAACTCTCCATCAACTGCGAGGTCACTTGGAGACCACAAGGCACAAAACTAGAGAAATACAGAGTGTACCATGCTCTGATTCTCTGGATTGTAAATAGGAGAAGAGCTATGATTTCTGCACAAGTAGAAATGAATGAGTGAATCTACTACCTTAAAATGATTAACTATATTTGAGAAGTTAAACATAGAGTGATAAAATCATATTATTTCAGATATTTTAAAGAATTTAAAATTCTTTCATGGTCAGATTAGTTCCCAGTATGTCACACTACATGAGTTCCAAGAGTATGAACTAGTGAGAGGTTAAAAACAGTTGTGCCCTTGGAGTAAAAAGTTTGAAGCTAAAGAAAATCTAAAATCACCCCTACAGACAGCAGACAGGTATACAGAATTATGCTGAAGGGCTGGGAAGAATGGTAGGGACTTTTATGAAGCGCTGGGATATAAGCTAAAACCTGTAAGCTCGCAAAGGGAAAAATTATGTCTCATTCTTCCTTTTATCTCCTACATCTGGAGTCTAGCCCAGTGTCTGCTACTTAAGTACAAAGGAGGTAGTTGAGGTGTGAAAGAAAGGCTAGGGTAAGGCATACTAGTTTAGATGCAGAGCCAGGAGAGATTTGCTGATTTGCTAGCACTCTGCAATATAGTTACAAATACCATATTGTCTGTCTGGACTCTGACAATGGATGGAGAAGTAGGTGGTTCATGCAACAGGTCTTACTAAAATACAAAATAAAATGCCAGCATGTATTTTTTTGTACATTTTTCTGTCCTATCTTTTACTGCATAAAATTGCAGATCCTAAACTGTATTTAACATGTCAGGTTGGGGTGCAGTGAACACAGAGGTGGCTGCGGTGGACTTCAAATTTTTGAAGGAAACACAAACATCTATCTTGCATCACACAAACCACTAGTTTGAAGGAGGTCACAGTTTTAACATTAGATCACTATGTTTCTCTCAATGACATCAGATCTTTGTGAAGCTGGATTTTCAGTGGTTGCTGAAATAAAAGGCAGGTGCTGCACCATTTCACCGTGAAACAGGAAATAAGAGTGATAATATCCGATCTGATTCAAGGTTTGAGAAGCTGAGCAATGCACAATAGTGTTAGGGTGTTAGAACATAAATTTATAAGATAAAATGGCAGTGTTAGATATTTTTTTGGGCCTGGGAACCATTAAGCAAATTAACAATGCACCAAAGTTACTGTGATCCAAAAGAAATGGTAACTTTTTGTGTTAAAACATTATATCCCATAATATAGTTCCACTTATTTTTGGATAGCAGCATCGTTCAGTGTGTCTGGAGCCATTGATATTGTAATCCCAGGAGGTTGGGTCTTGTTATCTATTCAGACATATTGAGCCTACTTCATGGGTCTGAAGGTGAAGCTCAATAAATTGAATTTTTATACTGAAACTTTTAGATGATTCCAATAAGAAGATTGAGAATGAACTTACACCTGAAACTAATATTACACTGTATGTTAACTCAATGTAATTTAAATAAAAACATAGAAAAAGAATGAACAACTTAGTGGCTAGCTGGAAATATGGATTAAGTGGATCTACCAATAAAGCAAGTACTTGGTCAAGATATGTTTTAGAAATGCTAGGTACTATTAGGTATCATAAAAAGCTCTACCGATGTTACATATTGCTTTATGGTAGAAAATGAGGGTCAGTCATGGTCTGGTTGCTTTCTACCTCTTTCACCTTATCTTCCATAATCTATGTACCCATCTCCAACTTTGCACACTACCTCATTCCTATTCCTCATGCACACATGGTAAACCACCCTTCTAGACACCCATTTATTCACCCACTTAGTTGCAAGCACTTTTTTTTTCACCTTTTAAAGTGTACAATTACTGGGTTTTACTATATTCTCTAAGTTATACAACAGTACTATCTAATTTCAGAATATTTTTATTACTGAAACTCTATTTTTATTATGAAACTCCATACCTGTTAATATTCACTCCACATTACCCCCTTGGTGGCCAGCCCATCCAGTGGCCTCACAATAGGGTCACAAGGTGTCACAAGAGTCACAGGTGCTTGCAATCGGATAAGCAGGGTGAGCCAGATGAGAATCTTGAATGTGTGTGGGGGGGGATGCCTGCAGGGCAATTGCTTACTCTGTGACACATGACTTCAACCTCCTTCTCACAAATCTTTATCTCTGTTTTGATATGTTCTGATAATCACCTGAATGTCCCACAGAAAGATTACAAATTCAAAGTGTCCTAAAGTGAACTGATCTTCTTGTGGAAATCTGTTCCTCTTCCTTCATTTCCAATCTTAGTTCATAATACTCTAATCAATTTCATCATCCAAGACAGAAACTTACTACACTGCCAAACGTGTATTCACTATTTGTTTATTCAATATATATTCATTGAGTGTATTACATAGGAGTTACAACCTTAAATGTCTAACAGACAATCTAAGCCAAAAAGTTGATCATGAATAGATATCTGCTTGACTAAAGCTATTTATATTCTGAGAGAATTTTATTATTATTATTTTTAAAATTTTATTTATTTTAGAAAGAGAGAGCACACAAGTGGGGGCAGGGAGAGAGAGAGAGAGAGAGAGAGAGAGAGAGAGAATCCTCCAGCAGATGCCCCAGCGAGCATCGAGCCCAACAGAAGACTTGATCCCAGGACCCTGAGATCATGACCTGAGCTGAAATAAAGAATTGGCCTCTTAACCAACTGAGCCACCCAGGTGGCCCTAAATTTCTTTTTTTTATGAAATACGATGCAGTCCCAACAAAACAGAATGCTTGCTGACCATGATTGTTGTATCTTTGATATGTTAGGTTCTATGCAATGGGGATACAGGGGATACAATATTGAAAGAAGACATTACACCCTCCTCTCAACAAGTTTATGGACATAAGAAAAGACACACAGAAATAATAAATCACAGTACCATATTTGAAGTATGGAGATTATTTTAGAAAAAGAAAGGTAAAGTCCCTAATAAAGGCTGGTTGAGGTTGAAACCTGAACTTGATACTGGAGGTTGAGGAGATGTAGCCAAACCCAGAATGAAAAGACAGACATTCTAGGTAAGTAATGTAGCATATAAAATTTGCAAGTGGTTTCAGACATGACAGATTCTGGGAACCATAATAGTTGACTATGGTTAGCCTATTCAGTCTGTGTGTATATGCATGTGTGAGTGGAATTTGAAAGTGGGGGTGGGATGGATAAGGGGAAAAACATTGGTAATATATAAGATTAGAGAACAAAACTGAGATTAAATCATAAAATTCCCGTCTATATCTGCCAGTCTCTACCTGTTTCCTTTCAATAATTATCCCTTTCTCTTTAAGCAGAACCCTGACTTATTCAGAATATCTTCATGCCAGCCCCAGACAAGATCCCCATTTAGTTTAAACCGGTTATATTAATCGCATTCACTAGGCTATTGATTGTTTCAAAGGTGTGCATGCCAAGCATTTCTGGACAATGAAATAGAATTTGGCTAAGACTTTTCTTCCTGAACAAAAATACAAGGTCTCAAAAAGAGAAAACTCTTTGATGTTAGTCTTTCTTCCTTTTTTTTTTTTTTTTTTTTAAAGAGGAATTGATATCTGGAACAAGGGTATTAACAGCCATCTTATCGTCATGAGACAATCAACAAGAGGCTCAAAACTAATATGCTAAGAATAATGAAGGGGAATGATTTATAAAGAGAGAAAGAGGTTCAGTCTCCAACAAATTCTCTCCCATGCTTCTCATCTATCTGGAAAACTTCTACTCATTTCCAGAACAAGATGAAGATGTCATCTCCTTTGAGACAGCTTTTCCCACCTGTAGCCCCCAAAGAGTTAATCATCTATTTCTCTGTATATTAGATATGTATCTAGTTGTACTTATCACAGTGCATTATAATTTTTTTAATTCCCAGGCAGAGGGAGAAGCAGGCTCCATGCAGGGAGCCTGACATGGGACTCCATCCTGGGTCTCCAGGATCATGTCCTGGGCTGAAGGTGGTGCTAAACTGCTTAGCCACCCAGGCTGCCCAAAAAACTCCCTTTCCAACTCGGTGTCTGTAGCAACTGGCTATGAAGATGGGGGCATAGATACCTTCTAAGTTACTGCTTTCATTTATTTTGGGTATATTCCCAGAAGTAAAATTGCTGGATCATATGGTAGCTCTATTTTTAATTTTTTGAGGATCCTCCATACTGTTTTCCATAGTGACTATTCAAATTTACAATCCAAACAACAGTGAAAAAGGGTTCACTTTTTTCCACATCCTGCTAGCATTTGTCATCTCTTATCTTTTTAATGATGGCCATTCTAACAGATGTGGGGTTATATCTCACTGTAGTTTTAAACTGAATTTCTCCAATGTTTAGTAATATTGAGTATGTTAGTAATCTTTTAACGTACATATTGGCCATCTGTATATCTCCTTTGGAGAAATGTCTATTCAGGTCCTTTGCTCATTTTTTTAAGTGGATGATTATTATTATCATTATTTTTGCCATTAAGTTGCATGAGTTCTTTATAAATTTTGGATATTTGACACTTATGAAGTACATGGATTGCAATTTTTTTTCTCACCTCAAAATTCATCTTTTCACTTTGTTGATGGTTTCTTGTTCTGTAGTTAGTTTGATGTCATCACACTTATTTTTTATTCACTTATTTATTTTTAAGATTTTTTTTAATTTATTCATGAGAGACACAGAGAGAAAGGCAGAGACACAGGCAGAGGGAGAAGCAGGCCCCATTCAGGGAGCCTGATGTGGGACTCAATCCCGGGACTCCAGGGTCATGCCCTGGGCCGAAGGCAGGCGCTAAATCACTGAGCCACCCAGGGATCCCCCATCACACTTATTTTTACTTTTGTTCTTTTGCTTTTTGTGTCAGATTAAAAAAACCATCCCCAAGACCTGAGTTAGGAGTTTTATTCCTATGATTTCTTCTAGGAATTCTGTGGCTTCAGGTTTAACACTTCAGTCCTTAATCAAATGTGAGTTAGTTTTTGTGACTGGTGTAAGATATAAGCTCAATTTTAGTCTTTGACATGTGACTATCCAATTACCGCACACCATTTATAGAAGAGGCTGTCTTTTCTCCATTGTGTATCCATCATTCCCTTGTCAAATGCTTGGTTTATTTCTGGGCCACAATTCTGTTTCACTGATCTACTTGTCTGTTTTTACGCTAATACCATACTGTTTTGATGACTGTAGCTACATAATATAGCTTGAAATCAGGAAGTGTGATACCTTCTGCTTTGTTCTTCTTTCTCAGAATGTTCTTTGCTATGTGAGGTCTTTTGTGTCTCCATATAAATTTTAGGAGTGCTTTTCCTACTTCTGTAAAAAAACATCATTAGAATCTTGCTTTAAAAGCATTTATCTTTGAGTATATTTGACACACAATGTTACATTAATTTCAGATGTACAACATAGTTATTCAAGAACTCTGTATGTTATATTTTTCTCACAAGTGTTGCTACTATCATCATAACTTATTATAATAAAATTGACTATATTTCCTATGCTGTACATATATTCTGGTGGCTTAATCTATCTGTAACTGGAAACCTGGGTCTCCCACTCCCCTTCACCTATTTTGACCATCCCCCTTCTCCCCTCTGCCAACCACCAGTTTGTTCTCTGTATTGTAAGTCTGATTATTTTCATTTGTTTACAGATTTGTTTATTTGTTTGTTTAGATTCCCATATAAGTAAGATCATATGTTGTCTTTGTCGGTCTGACTTATTTCATCTCTAGGTACATCCAAGTTATTGCTTGTATGTGTGTGTACACATATATACCACATCTTTATCCATTCATCTACAGATAGACACTTGGAATGCTTCCATATCTTGGCTATTAAAATAATGCTGCAATAAACAAAAGGGTGCACATATATTTTTAAATTGGTGCTTTTATACTCTTTGGATAAACACCTAGAAATGAAGTTATTGGATCATATAGTAACTCTATTTTTAATTTTTTGAGGAACCTCCATACTGTTTCCCACAGTGGCTGCACCAATTTATATTTCCACCAACAGAGCACACAAGGGTTCCTTTTTTTCCACATCCTTGTCAACACTTATTACTTCTTGTCTTTTGATTTCAGTCATTCTGACAGGTGTAAGGTGACAGATCATTGTGATTTTGATTAGGATTTCCCTGATGATTACTGAGGTTGAGCATCTTATCATGTATGTGTTGGCCATTTGCATGTCTTTTTTGAAAAAAAAAATGTTTATTCAGGTTGTCCATTTTTAATCAGACTATTTGTTTTCCGACACTGAGTTGTATATATTCTTTATAAATTTTGATATTAACCCTTTATCAGATATATCCTTTGCATATATTGTTTCCCATTCAATTGGTTGCCTCTTTGCTTTGTTGATGGATTCCTTTGCTGTGCAGAAGCTTTTTATTTTGATGTCATCCTTATAGTTTATTTTTGCTTTTGTTTTTCTTGCCTTAAGAGACATATGTAGAAAAACACTGCTATGACTGATGTCAGAGAAATTATCACCTGTGTTCTCTTCTAGGATTTTTATGGTTTAAGATCTCATATTTATATATTTAATCCGTTTTGAGTTTATTTTTGTGAATGGCGTTAGGCATTCCAGAGGGATGCCTGGGTGGTTCAGTGGCTGAGATTCTGACTTTGGCTAAGGGTGTAATCCCAGATTCCTGGGATCGAGTCCTGCATTGGAGCCTGCTTCTCCCTCTCCTTATGTCTCTGCTTCTCTCTCTCTCTCACAGAGAGAGTGTCTCATGAATAAATAAATAAAATCTTAAAAAAAATAATAAAACAGTCCAGATTCATTCTTTTGCATGTAGTTGTCCAGTTTTCTCAGAACTATTTACTGAAGAGACAGTCTTTTTCCTCATTGTATATTCTTGCCTCCTTTGTCTGTCTGGGCTATGTTTTTGCAACAAACTATGTGTCTATTTTGTGTCAGTATCATATTGTTTTGATTCCTACAGCTATGTTAGTAGTTGCATATACTATGTTTGTAGCATATCTTGAAATCTGGAATTGTGATATCTCCAGCTTTGCTTTTCTTTCTCAAGATTATTTTGCTATTTGGGTCTTTTATTATTTCATGTACATTTTATTATTCTTTGTTCCAGTTCTGTGAAAAATGCTATTGGTATTTTGGCACTGAATGTGTAGACTGCAATCCTTATCAAATGCAACTAATTTCCTGAGTATTAACTTTGTATTCTACAACTTAATTCATTACTTCAAGTAGTTTTGAGGTGGAATCTTTAAAGTTTTCTATACTATACATAGTATAGTTTTTACTATACATAGTATAGTCTTAAAGTTTTCTATACTATACATGTTATCTGCAAAGAGACAATGTATCTGCTTTCTTATCAATATGGATGTCTTTTGTTTCTTTTCCTTGTCTGGAAAGTACGGGTATGGCCATTACTTCTAGTGCTATGCAGATGTGAGAGTGGACATCCTTGCCTTGTTCCTGATATTAGAGGAAAAGCTCTGTTTTTTAACACTGAGGATTAGTTGCATATTTTTCATATATGGTGTTTATTATGTTGAGGTATGTTCCCTCTAAACTTACTTTATTAAAAAAATTTAAAAAATAAACTTATTTTATTGAGTTTTTATCATGAACAGATATTGAATTTTGATGCTTTTATGTACCTAGTGAGATAATCCTATGATCTTTCCTTTCATTCTGCTAGAGTGATGTTATTACATTGATTGATTTGCATATGTTTCACCATCCTTGCATTCCAAGAATAAATCTAATTTGATCATAGAGCATGATCCTATTAATGTGCTGCAGAATTTGGACTGCAAGTATTTCATCGAGAATATTTGCATCTATATTCATTAGGGATATTGACCTATGATAGTTTTCTTTTCTGTTAGTGTCCTTTTCTTTTTTGCATCAGGATAATGCTGGCCTCATAAAATGAATTCATGTGGGTTCCCTCCTTCAATATTTTGGAAGAGTTTGAGAAAAACTAGTGTTAATTTTTCTTTAAATGTTTGGCAAAATTCACTAGTAAAATCATCTAGTTCTGGGCTTTTGCTGTGGTTGGGAGATTTTTGATTACTGATTCAATCTCCTTCCTTGTAATAAGTCCATCTAGATGTTCTGCTTCTTCCTGATTCAGTCTTGGTAAGTTGTGTATGTTTCTTGGAATTTTCTATTTCTTTTAGTTTTTTAGGTTCATTGTCATATACTTGTTCATAGTAAGTAGCTTCTTATATAATCCTTTGAATTTCTGTATTATCATTTGTAATGTCTCCTTTCTCAGTAAAAAATTGTTGGGTTGGATCCTCTCCTTTCTTGGCAAGTCAGCTAAGGGCTTGTCAATTTTGTTTATCTTTTCAAAGAACTAACTTGTAGTTTGGTTAATCTTTTTATTACATTTCTGTTCTATTTTATTTATTTCTGCTCTCATTTTATTATTAACTTTCTTCTCCTAACTTTTGGCCAAGTTTGCTCTTCTTTTTCTGTTCCTTAAGGAGGAGGGTTTGTTGGTACATTTCGGATCTTTCTTGGTTCTTCATGTAGGCATTTATTGCAAGACCTTTACTCTTAGAAGTATTTTTGCTGTATCTCCTAAGTTCTGGAATGTTGTGTTTCCTATTTTATTTTTCTCACAATACTTTTAATTCCTCCTGTAACTTCTTATTGATTAATCAGGAAAGCATATTTTAATTTGCATGTGTTTGTGATTTTCCATTTTTCTCATTATCAATTTCTAGTTTTGTGCCATTGTGGTCAGTGAAGATATCTGACCACAGATATCTGATGGCATGATTTTGATCTTCCTAAATTTGCTAAGACTAGTTTTGTGACCTAATATGTTGTCCATCCTATAATACATTCCATATTCACTTAAGAAATATATGTATTCTTTATTGGATAGAATGTTATGTATGTCTGTTGGGTCCATTTGCTCTATAGTTTTTTTTTTTTTCAAATCCACTGTATCCTTATTGAGTCTCTGTGTGGATGCTCTATTCACTATTAAGATTGGGATCTTAAAGTCTCTATTATGGTATTACTATTTATTTCTCCTTTGAGCTGAGTTACTTTTTGTTTTATATATATTTAGTCCAATTTGTAAATATTTCCAATTATTATGTATTCTTGATATTAGATATCATTTTCATCAATGTTTGTTTTTAAGGTTAAAATTAGTCTCGTAGACAGCATATTGTTGACTATTGTTATCTGTTGAGCCATTTCTATGGCTTAAAATTGGAGAATTTAATTCATTTACATTTAATGTAATCATGGATAAGTAGGGATAAACTATTGTTTTCTTGTTAACTTTTTAATGGTCATTTTATATGTCTATTTTTTCTTATTTATTATCCTGCTGTCTTTTCTGGTGTGTGTCTTGATGTCTTTTGGTATCCACATGTTCCGACTCCTTGGTCATGCTCTTTGGTGTACTTACTTCAGGATTTCCCCTTGTGGTTTCCATGAGGCTTACATAAAATATCTAAGACTTATAACACCTTATTTTAAACAATAACAACTTAACTTCATAACTCCAGTAGAGTTCATAAACTTTACACTTTTATTCCCCCCTCATATTTTAGGTTGATGTTGTTACAATTTACATGTTTTTAAAAAATTATTATCATGTAACAATAACATTATTCTAGTGATGCTTATTTTTACTATGTCCATTTTTTAAACTTTATATATATAAATATATACATATATATATATGTATATATATTTTTATTTGAGAGAGAGAAAGAGTGAGCACAAGCAAGAGGAGTGCAGGCAGAGGGAGAGAGCTCCATCCCAGGACCCTGAGATCACGACCTGAGCTAAAGGCAGATACTTACCCAGCTGAGCCACCCAGGGACCCTATTTTTTTAACTTTTAAAGTTTAAAGGGGGATCCCTGGGTGGCACAGCGGTTTAGCGCTTGCCTGCGGCCCAGGGCCGATCCTGGAGACCAAGGATCAAATCCCACATTGGGCATGGAGCCTGCTTCTCCCTCTGCCTGTGTCTCTGCCTCTCTCTCTCTCTCTCTCTCTCTATCATAAATAAATAAAAATAAAAAAAATAAAGTTTAAAGTAAATTATGTGCCAGTATTAGCATATTTTAGAATCTAACTATAACCATACTTTTAACATTACCACTGACATTTTATTACCTTTTTATGCATAACTACAACTTTAGCATTTTTTTCATTAATTTCTCCAATCACATAACCTAATAGTAGGACTTCAAACTCATCATAAAACTAAATGACTTACAGGCAGCAGTTGATAAAACAGAAATATTCTGTATGCATATAATCAATATTTTTATAATCATTGACAAAATTTTAAAATCTTTGGAGAAGTAAGATATCTTATGGGATATGCTATGATTTGCCTACCATTTTGTGTGCTAATCTCTAAGGTGAGACTCCTAACATCTGTGTTTTGGAATCCTAAAAGCCTTGTTTCTAAATTTAAATGTCTGTGGAGCATAACAGGCTTTCAGGGGAAAAACACTGCCAAAAAGATATAGGAACTGCCAACAATGTCTATGCTGAAAAATAAATTAAAAATTTAAATGTCTCTTAAAATGATAACCAAATGTCTGCAAAGGCTCAGCTTCTGGAATCTTTACCTTACATAGACTTTCCTTCTGTAGGAAAAATCTTGTCTGATGCCATCCCTTTAAAGAGATGTCACTACACAGGGACAGAAATTTGTTTCCTTTTTGATAACCAAGAATAATATTAGCTCCAAAATTTGGGTTTTTATTTAGGTTATTAAAACACTGGTGTAGCTTAGTAATGAAATAGCAGGGTACATGCTTCTTATTCAGTAATAATAAAACAGTACTATTGTTAAGAAAAGCTAACTAACATGACGTAAGTCCATCAAATCTTGCAATGTGCACCCACACCTTCATTGGTTCTCCTAAAATGACCTTTCTAAATATACTGGTATATTCACTTATGTGTCTTACTTTGGTAATGGCAAAGAGATCATAAATAAATAGAAGCTCCCAGAAGTGTTCCATCTATCCCCACAAAAATCTTGTAAAGACAACTTATACCTGTGGCACTTCCTTCCTTGTCACATAGATATCCCCTAATATTTTGATTTTTTTTTTAAGATTTAACTTTTAAGTGATCTCTACACCCAATATGGGGCTTGAAATCACACCCTGAGATCAAGAGTCATACATTCCTCTGACTGAGCCAGCCATGCACCTCTCATAATATTTTGTAATCTGACTTTTGCATCATCTTTTTCTTTTTAAGATTTTACAAAGTTTACTTATTTAACAGAGAGAGGGAGTACAAACAAGGAGAGCAGCAGGCAGAGGGAGAAGGAGGCTCTCCACTGAGCAGGAAGCCTGATGTGGGGCTAGATCCCAGGATCCTGGGACCATGACTTGAGCCAAAGGCAGATGCTTAACCGACTGAGGCCCCGAGGTTCCTCAAAGAGTAAAAAATAGATCTGCCCTATGACCAAGCAATTGAACTGCTGGGGATTTACCCCAAAGATACGGATGCAATGAAACGCCAGGACACCTGCACCCTGATGTTAATAGCAGCAATGTCCACAATAGCCAAACTGTGGAGGGAGCCTCGGTGTCCACCGAAAGATGAATGGATAAAGATGTGTTTTATGTATACAATGGCATATTACTCAGCCATTAGAAATGACAAATACCCACCATTTGCTTCAAGGAGGATGGAACTGGAGGGTATTATGCTGAGTGAAGTAAGTCAATGGAGAAGGACAAACATTGTATTCTCATTCATTTGGGGAATATAGATAATAGTGAAAGGGAATATAAGGGAAGGGAGAATAAATGGGTGGAAATATCAGAAAGGGAGACAGAACATAAAGACTCCTAACTCTGGGAAACGAACTAGGGATGGGGGAAGAGGAGGTGGGCAGGGGGTGGGGGTGAATGGGTGATGGGCATGAGGGGGGCACTTGATGGGATGAGCACGGGGTGTTATTCCATATGCTGGCAAATTGAACACCAATAAAAAATAAATTCATAAAAACAAAAACAAAAACAAAAAACAAAACAAAACTGAACTAGTCTTTCCTCCAAAACAAGTATACATCATTACAGTGAAAGAGTATGGAATTTGGAATTCAATGAACTTAATTTTAAATCTTGTTACTCTTTTTACTTGACAGGGGGAAGCTATTTATTCTCCCCAAAGATCTGTTTTTAATGAAAATAAAGTGACATCAAATTGTACTGCTATAGCAAAGGACTAGCTAGATATCTAACAATTATAAAATTGCCTGATATAGTACCCAGTCTAAAGCAGAGCTCAATAAATGACAATATAACTTTTTCCTCCTAATTTGGTATTTTTCCAATGCATTCAGATTTTTAAAATTTTATTCTTTCCACAAATCCTGAAACCCTTTGATTCTACTTCTTCAATCTCATTGATTGATTCTTTTCAATTCTCATGGTCTCCAACTTACTTTACACCCTTAAAATTCCTCATCTGGACAATAGCAATGGTTTCCTATTCAGTTACAAAATACTTGGTTTTCAGGTAAAGACTTTTATTCCATAGCTACTGCTGTATTACTGGGGATGCTGCCATTGTTGGTATGGTTCCTGGCAAACCTATGTGTGTTGAGAGCTTCTTTGACTATCCTCCTCTGGGCCGTTTTGCTGTTCGTGACATGAGACACACGGTTGCTGTGGGTGTCATCAAAGCAGTGGACAAGAAGGCAGCTGGAGCTGGCAAAGTCACCAAGTCTGCCCAGAAAGCTCAGAAGGCTAAATGAATATTATCCCCAATACCTGCCACCCCAGTCTTAATCAGTGGTGGAAGAACCGTCTCAGAACTGTTTGTGTCAATTGGCCATTTAAGTTTAATAGTAAAAGACTGGTTAATGATAACAATGCATCGTAAAACCTTCAGAAGGAAAGGAGAATGTTTTGTGGACCATTTGTGGGTTTTTTTGTTTTTTTTGTTTGTTTGTTTTTGTTGTTGTTTTTTGTGCGTGTGTGGCAGTTTTAAGTTATTAGTTTTTAAAATCAGTACTTTTTAATGGAAACAACTTGACCAAAAATCTGTCACAGAATTTTGAGACCCATTAAAACAAAAGTTTAATGAGAAAACAAAACAAAACAAAACAAAAACCTGTATCTCCAGGGTGCCTGGGTGGCTGTCAGTAATACAACCTACTTTTGATTTTGGCTCAGGTCATGATCTCAGGGTCATGAGATCAAGCCCCATGCTGGGTATGGAGCCTGCTTGGGATTCAGTCTCCTTCCTTCCCCTCTCTCCCCCCTTATCATGCTCGCTTTAAAAAAAAAAAAAAAAAGTATCTCCTTATAGCTCACGGAATTAAGAAATGATATAATATCAATCATTATACAAGAAATATACTATATCATATCTTAAAAGTACTTTCACAACTATTATTTTGTTTCTCATTAAAACATTATACATCTGGGGGCAACTGGGTGGCTCAGTCAGTTAAGTGTCCAGGTGTTGATTTTGGCTCAAGTCATGGTCTCAGAGTCCTGAAATCAAGTCCCTTATCGGGCTCCATGGAGAGGAGTCTACTTGTCCCTCTCCCTCTGCTTTTCCCTCTCACTCTTATGCTCTCACTCCTTCAAATACATAAATAAAAAAAATCTTTAAAAAATTCTACATAATATATTCTTATTTTGCTAATGTGTAAAGCTGTATGCCAGAAGTTTGTGCACTTAGCGGTAATAAAGGCAGGCCTGCACCTGGGGCTTATGGCTTACAGTTTGGTGCTCTTTTCCCTTTGTTTACACTTTTGCATTCTAGCATTTAAGTTCCTTCTTAATACAGTTCAAATCTAACTTTCTGACATTATATTTCCAATTCTGCCATATTGTGTTACAGAATGCTAGACGTGCCTCTTACAGAAAATAGATAATTTTAGTTGAGTGAAGCGTATTTTTAAAAAGAGGTTTTAAAAAAAGCTACTATTCTCTTAAAATAAGTTGCTTTAGGCAAACTGTTCTTCCAAATGTCTCTACCCTTTATCAGTTCAGCAATACAGCACATGCTATTCTCTCTTTCTAGACTGTGATCCTACCAATCCTTTCCTATAAGAATCCTATCCATTCTTCAAATGGATTTTCATATTCCTTATTTTTTCATAATTTATATCCATGTTTTCTTGGCTCATATGACTTGACTGATATTCACTTGTGTGCTTTCTCATACCACCATACTGGAATTTATTCTATTGCTTGAAGGCAGACACCATTTTTTTTTCATTACTAAGCCAAAATTAATTTAGATGTTTAAGACTACTGGGTTGAATTTAAGTAAGCCTGCACTGCAAACTTCTTCTCATATTATGTGTTAAGACCAATGGAATTAACATTTGTACTGCTGTCTATATGGAAAGATGTTCCTGGTGTCTTTGAGAAGATTCTTTAATAGATATATTACCTAGGTCTGAAAACAAAGAGTATGGAAGCATAGATGTTCTATTGTTGCTTGGAGCCTAGATTGCTCAGAGCAATATTACCATATTAAAGTAGCTACTATAGAAATATATTTTAATTTGTATAAATATGTAAGAGAAATAGTGGGGCTAGATTTTTAAAAGTTACTGCAATTGTGTTATCTAAGCTAATAGGACATTTAGAAGAATGTGATTTATGAAAATACTCAATGAGGGTAGACAGTCTAAAAAAGAAAATAAATAACACAAATCATAAACCATGGCACTTACACAGTGCACACTTTCTGAGGAACTTAGCACTCTATCTATGCTTTGTCTACTTTATTCCCATGGTCTCCTCATTACTGTTGGGGAGAACCAAGCTGTTACTGCAACATTATGATAAAAATTCAAAAAGAAAAGGTGAAATAAGTCAATCGGAGAAGGACAAACAGTGTATGTTCTCACTCATTTGGGGAATATAAATAATAGTGAAAGGGAATATAAAGGAAGGGAAAAGAAATGTTGGGAAATATCAGGAAGGGAGACAGAACATAAAGACTCCTAACTCGGGGAAACGAACTAGGGGTGGTGGAAGGGGAGGAGGGCGGGTGTTGGAGGGGAATGGGTGACGGGCACTGAGGTGGACACTTGACAGGATGAGCACTGGGTGTTTTTCTGTATGTTGGTAAATTGAACACCAATAAAAATTACTTAAAAAAAAAAAGAAAAGGTGATGCAAGGCATAAAGGCACAAATAATTTAAATTGTACTAATCTTTCACTGAAAGTTTAAAATATACATATTTTAAAACACATTAAAATATTCCACCAAGAAAATGATTTTTGATGAATAAAACTATGGATAAGGCAAATATTTCAGCTTATGCAATGTGGGAATCCTTGATCTATACAATTCCAAATCTATAAAAATGAGATTATTTCATGTATTTTATGACACACATTATTAAATGGCATTCTTTTTGAAAAATTACATTATAATAAAATGAAATATTAAGAATACCTCCTAGGGACACTTGGGTGGCTTAGTGGTTAGGCGCCTGCCTTCAGTCCAGGGAGTGATCCTGGAGTTCCAGGATCGAGTCCCACATCGGGCTCCCTGCATGGAGCCTGCTTCTCTCTCTGCCTATGTCTCTACCTCTCTCCCTCTGTGTCTCTCATGAGTAAATAAATAAAATCTTAAAAAAAAAGAATATCTTCTAGTGTCATCATTAATGATGAAAAAATGTAAAAGCAAAATTCAGCATCAGATCTCAGATATCCCATGCTGCATCTGAATAGTTACTCAGATTTAGTATTCTATAACTTCCAAAGTAAAACACAGTTTTATTGAGTACTGTGATTTTTATTGAATTCCATTATTCTGATGGAAATGCTATGTGACCTAGACAAGGTGGAACAAGTGATATGACCTTAATATAAAATGGATTATATTAATGAAGGAAAGTGAGAATTCGAGAAAAAAATAAGAAATAAAACACAAGAAGATATGTCAGAATAATGAGAAGTTTTTTTTTGTTTGTTTAAAGAATATGGATAACACAAAAGACAGACAAGAAATCTGGGGTAGAAAGAAGGAAAAGATCTATCGAATCATTGATAGAACAAATATAGAAACAGAAGAAAGGACTTAAATGTGCTATAGACTAAACTAGCATTTTCTTTCTAAAAATCCCTTTGTAGGGGATCCCTGGGTGGCTCAGTAGTTTAGCGCCTGACATTGGCTCAGGGCATTATCCTGGAGTCCTGGGATCGAGTCCCGCATCACGCTTCCTGCATGGAGCCTGCTTCTCCCTCTGACTGTGTTTCTGCCTCTCTCTCTCTGTTTCTCATGAATGAATAAATTAATAAAATCTTTTTTAAAAAGTAAAAAAAAAATCTCTGTAGAATTTTAAACTATTCTCAATTACATTCCTCTACAGTCAATCTATAAGGAAGTTTTGCTGATTCTATTCCCAAAGATATTCTATGCTTTCCATTTCAAGTAAAACCTTCCTTGAGAGTTTCAGTTCAAGATGATGAAGATCCTGAACTCACCTCCTCCCAAGAACTTGATGAGTCTACAACTACATATGGAACAATTTCCTTTTAAAAAAATAACAAACTTAAAGGCTGGCTAAATGACCACTACACATCATCCAAACAAGAAGAAATCCACATCAAGAGGGTAGAGAAGCTGGGACATAATCTCACAATAAATCCTACCCCTGACGCAGCAACCCCAAACCAGGAAGAAACTCAAAACTTGGAGCTTTTCCCTGAGGAGTAAAGTTTTTGAACCTCACATAAGGCACCCCATTTTTTAGGATATGCACTTGAGAGATGAAGCCCTCTAAAACATTTAACTTTGAAAACCAATGGGGCTTGCATCCTGAGATCTGCAAGGCTGTAGCAATCTGAGAGGTAGCTATTAAAGGTCCACAAGTGCTCAGATTCACCTGCCCCAAAGACCCACTCAGGGGCAGCTGCTGGTGACCAGAATTAAAGTGAAAAAGACTCACCTATTTTATTAAAGTATCAGTCTGAGGAGCAGGCGTCTAACTTAACACATACATCTAGGGGTTTGCTGGAGTACTCTCCTAGACAGGAACTGGCCAGTACTATCCTTACATTCCCCTTTTGCTATGCTCCAGAGCACTGGTATTTCCCAGAAGGAAGCTTCTACAGGCATTTGGCACCCTAACTTTTGTGGTTACCATCTAGGGGACACTTCTTAACTGCCTGGCTCTGCAAGTTAAGGGAGCTTGCATTTCTAGTCCCATAGGACTCTAATAATTGGTGCCATCAAAAAAGAAGTTTATACCTCTTCCTGGCATCCTTATATTGTGACTCTTGGCAGGAAACATCTCTATATCACCTAGCTTTTATGGCCAGTGGGACTTAAACTTGTGGGTCCCACAGGACTATAACCAATGGAGAAAGGATTTCTAAACACCTACCACCCCCAAGGCACAGCAAGAGGCAATAGAAACAGGTCTTTCTGTGAAGGAGGCCAATTACCTAATGACCATGACTGTGAACTGGGGGTTAGGCTGTTACTTAAACACATATTTTGGGGATGACCGTAATCCTTTCCAGAGCCTTTGGTGATCAGGTGTTATCTTTGAACTCACCTTCTACCATGCTCCAGGGGCACTATAGTCTCTGGGCGGGCGGGGGGGGGGGGGGGTCTTTATATACATTTAGTGCCCTGGTTGTTTTTTTTTGTTTGTTTGTTTGTTTGTTTGTTTAATTTTTGGTGTCTGGGTTTTTGTGGCTACTGCCAAGGGTACGCTGCTCGATCTCCTGACTCTGGTGGGTGGGTGGGGGATGGTTTCATTACTGGGTCCACAGGATTGTGGAAATCAGAGAGACATTTCTTGGCAGGCTACAACCCCTAGGCACTGCACAGTAGACTGAAGCACACCCCTTAGTCTTTCTATGAAGGACACCTCTTTACCTTTTCTGGAGCTGTGGCCTGAGGGAAGAGCTCCAGGTCTGGCCCATATCTGTTGGCCTGTGGAACTCCTCTCAGGGAACATAAGCTGTGAACACCATCTTGATAAAAACTCTCAACAAAGCAGGTATAGAGGAAGCATACCTCAATCTAACAAAATCCGTATGTGACAAGCCCCAAACTAATATTACACTCAACAATGAAAAGTTGAAAGTGTTTCCTCTAGGATCAAGAATAAGGCAAGACTGGAGGGTATTATGCTGAGTGAAGTAAGTCAATCGGAGAAGGAATAGAGATGTTCTCATTCATTTGGGGAATATAAATAATAGTGAAAGGGAATATAAGGGAAGGGAGAAGAAATGTGTGGGAAATGTCAGAAAGGGAGACAGAACATAAAGACTCCTAACTCTGGGAAACGAACTGGGGTGGTGGAAGGGGAGGGGGGTGGGGGGTGGGAGTGAATGAGTGACGGGCACTGGGGGGTTATTCTGTATGTTGGTAAATTGAACACCAATAAAAAATAAATTAAAAAAAAAAGAATAAGGCAAGAATGCCCACTCTTGCCACTTTTATTTATTGTAGTATTAGAAGTCCTAGTCAGAGCAGATATATAATCATACAAATTGAAAGGAAGAATAAAACTGTCACTATTTGCAGATGGCTTAAATCATATATAGAAAATCCTAAATATGCCATTAACAAGCTGTTAGACTAGAAAACAAATTCAGTAATTTTGTAGGATACACTAATAACAAACTATCAGAAAGAAAAATAGGGTAAACAATTCCATTTACAATTGCATCAAATTGCATCAAAAATAGCTAGAAACTAAGGATGTGGAAAACCTATATATTGAAAACTACCAGACATTGGTGAAAGGAAACAATGATTATAGAACTGCCTCCATTATTCTTCTGCTTTATGTAATTTGATGATTCAGAGCTACTACCTATCTGAAGTGTCTCTTCATGCTATTTCAATTTTTTCAACCTGTCATTCCAATGAAATTATTCTTGTCTATAATCTTTCATGCTGTCAAATTTAAAAACTTCATTCTCAGTTTTTCAATAGCATTCAATATTCATCAACCTCTTTATAAGAAGATCCTCCTTTTGATTCACTCCTATTCCTCTCACCACTCATGAGATGATTTGCTAGCTCCTTGTAGCTCATCATATCATCAAATAGCTCTGCAACTATGTCATAGATTCTCTCATCTTTCTATAAAGTCTAAATGATGTCATCTATCATGTTGCTTTAATATTCTTCATAACATCTACATGCTGATGGTCCCTAACTATTTCTGGATTTCAATTACGTTCAACTATAAACTTAACATACCTGTATGGAAATCTGTAAGTCACTTAAAGTTTAAAATCTCAGAACTGAACTCTTCATTTTTTTCCTCAAACTTCTGGGCTTCTACACTTACTTAAATTTACTTTTAATATTTTATTTATTTATTTGAGAGAAAGAGTGTGTGTGTGTGAGCATGAACAGAGGGAGGGGAGAAGGAGGAGAAGCAGACTTCCCACTGAACAGGAAGTCAACATGGCACTTGATCCTAGAGCCCTGGGATCATGATCTAAGTTTAAGGCAGATGCTTAAGTGACTGAACCATCCAGGCACCTTCACACTTAAATATTATCATTTACTCCATTCTCATGATGCTTATGCCCAGAAAATTAGGTATTATCTTAGTTTTCTTACTTTTCACATCAAACTATCATTGGATACTGAAATCGTATCTTTAAAAGATATCTTGAATTTGTCTAGTTCACTGACATCACCATAGCTCAAGCCTCCACCATCTTATATCCAGACTGCTCCAGGCATCTTCTAACTAAAACTGCTGTTTTCTCCAATCCATATATCTAAAATATACAGCATGATCTACTAAAAATATAAATGAGATCATGTCACTTTCTTACAAGTCTTTGTAGCGTCCTATTATATGCAGGTGAATTAAAGTAGCCTAGGAGTAAACATGGGGAACCAGAGAAATCTTGCTCAGCCTAATAGGAACAGGTATTAATTGGTTCCAGTGGATATTTCTGTGACGGTACATTAGATTCAGTTGTTAAATCTAACAAGGAAATACAAAAATCTTTTGTGAGTGTGCATGTGTGTGTGTGTAATTTCCTCATTTTTAAAAGTTGATTCCCATCTTTTAAAAACACTGTGAGCTTAAAACAAAACATATCTTCATTTCAGATTAGGCTGAATGGCTGCCAATTTGCTTCTTCATCAGAAGAGATCTGATTTTTCCTTATCTCCTCAACTTCATGCTATACTTCTTCCCACTTGCATTGTATAATTTTTTAAAGGATTTTATTTATTTATTTATTCATGAGAGATTCACAGAGAGAGGCAGAGACATAGGCAGAGGGAGAAGCAGGCTCCATGGAGGGAGCCCGATGTGGTACTCAATCCCAGGACTTCAGGATCATATCCTGATCGAAGGCAGACACTCAACCACTGAGCCCCTCAGGCATCCCTACATTAATTTAGACACACTGATCTTTATTTTCCTGGAATAGCTCATCAAGCTCTTCCTCAATGTGGGGCTCTTCTTTTCTTATAGTCTCGATGCATAAAATTCTGGTATCAATGAGAGTGGGGCCTTCTTAACATGGGTGGGTTCCCATCCTGACATTTTAATTCTCTCTTACTGAAGTTATTATTATTATTATATTTTTTATTTCACAGAATTGTTCTAATTTTTTTATTACAACTGCATGTACCACTTAACTGTTTATTGTCTTTTCTGCCATTAAATTCCAAGAACTATGGAAGGCATGTACTATGTCTCCTTTTGTGTGTTTTATTTGTTCCTAGTATAGGACCAGGTACATAATAGACAAATAATGTATGCAGATAATGAATACATGAATGTTCACTGGATATTTCTTCTTTCTATATCACATTCTAATCATCCTCTAAGATCTAGCTCAATGTTAACTTCCTATCACCCTTATCTCCTAGCCTCCCAAAATGCCTTACTTCCTCTGTGCATCTGTAACATTTCACACAATGTATATTCTTAACTTATAATGAATATATTATATTTTAGTTTGTGTGCTTCTTTTTTTAAGAAAGATTTATTTATTTGAAAGAGAGAGAGAGATAGAGAGGGAAAGGGGACAGGGAGGGGCAGAGGAAGAGAGAATCTCAAGCAGACTGCCCACTGAGTGTGGAGTGTGGAGCCTGACATGGAACTGACCCTGAGATCATGACCTGAGCCTAAATTAAGAGTTGGATGCTTAACCGACTAAGCCATCCAGGCTCCCCTGACTGTGAGCACTTCATGCCTAACATGTGTCATGATGATTGAAATATGATTACAAAATAATCTTATAAATGGAATCCACTACATCTGAAGGCAATTTAACTTACTATATTGTCTATTTCCAATAAAGGCATATATTTCTGTAAAAAGTGGGACTATGGGGATTCCTGGGTGGCTCAGTGATTTAGCACCTGCCTTCAGCCCAGGGCATGATCCTGGAATCCCAGGATCAAGTTCCACATCAGGCTCCCTGCATGGAGTCTGTTTCTCCTTCTGTCTGGGTCTCTGACTCTCCCTCTCTCTGTGTCTCTCACAAATAAATAAATAAAATCTTAAAAAAAAAAGTGGGACCAAAAATTCATGTTAATAACAATTATTCTGTAAATATATAATACTGTAATAGCCACTAGCATTAACTATATAGTTCCTTTTTTTAAAGATTTATTTATTTATTCAGAGAGAGTGAAAGAGAAGCAGAGACAGGCAGAGAGAGAAGCAGGCTCCATGCAGGGAGCCCAACGTGGGACTCGATCCCAGGTCTCCAGGATCACACCCCGGGCTGCACGCGGTGCTAAACCCAACTATATACTTCTTTTGTCTCAAGCTATATAATTACTACATGCATACATCATTTCATGTAATTTCCTTAACCCTATGAAATAAGTATTATTCTCATTTTTAGATCTTAGGAAATAAAGTCTTGGAGAAGATAAGTAGTTTATGGCAAGAATGGGATTTAAATGAAGTTTGCTCGTCTTCAAAACATAATGTAATATAGTGATCAAATGTTCAGATTTTGGAATCAGGAAGTAATAAATTCAAATTTCAGTTCCATCAAATAATTACCTGGGTAAAAACAGCTTTATTTTTCTCATTTGTAAAGTGGGGATAAAAGAATAAATGCCATATAAAATTTTATAATAAATGAAAAAGACATGTAAAAAACACATGGTAAATTGCTTATCACTTTGTAGTCTACAAAATATTACTTCTAATTATTGAGGCTGAAAGCTTTAGTTGATTTTTAATGAAGTCAATTAATTAGGATCAGAGTTTGACTAGATCTCTGGTCTTTTAAATTTCTAGTGATTTTCTTCAAATATTATCATGTATATTAATTATGGGGCTGATTAAATAAAGTTCTGTAATTTTTTGTAGAAAATTCCAATTATATTTATGTTGAAATTATACTATTTTTTCTTCCTCCCCATGTGTAGCAAAGTGTAACTTTAAGTCCTCTTGAACGATCCATGGGGACAAAATATCCATAGGTCACTGTTCTAAGAACTATTTCCCCCATGCACAGGGATATTCTTTAGTCTTTTATAGAAATAATTTTATATAAAGAAGTAAAAATAGTAAATGTGTGTTAAGTGTAAGTATAATCATTATCAATAATTGTATTAAACATTTTATGTATCATGGACACTTTCTAAAAGCAAGGAGTTTTGAATGTTAAACTTTAATATTTTATAAGATTCTTGGTATCATTTATTTATAGAATGGTACTAAAATTTTAGTAGACTATAGAAGTCTACTAAAATTTCAAGGCTTTAAAATATTATTATGCAAATTACTGCCTACCACATATACTATGTGCATTTCTTGGTTGTTAGTAAACTTAATTTTGAATTAATAAAATAAAAGCTAATTTTAAGATGAAGATACAACATACTCAGTTGTGTTACTTCTGAAAAATACTTATAAAATGTTTATAGAACATTTGCAGGAAGGTTTCACAGGCAGTACCTCATTTGAAACTCACCATTATATGTGCTAAATTTGATTAACATTACAAAACAGGAAACTCAGGCAGAGGATTCAGTTACTTATTGAAGATCAGACAACTATTAAGCAGAATTTGAATTCTAACTCATGTCTTTCAAATCCAAAGACCATGATTTTTCACTTAATATGACAAGAAATTAATTGTTTAAATTCCAGAAAAGTATTGTAATAAAGTAGATATGTTATTTAAACACTTCAAAGCACTGAAATATTAATAGTAACAAATAAATAAAATCTAGCTGCCATTGTTTTAAATGACTTCGTCTTTATTTTCATGTTATTAGTTATTTTTAAATTTTAAATTAAAGTCAACATTGACAAAGTAATGAGATAAATAATACAAAATGTTACCTAAAATCTGATCCAACTCTCTTCCCATTTTCTGGTTCTCCTGGATCTGGGCATAAATTGGAAGCTGTTTTAATACCTCCCTCATTTACTGTAACAACAGAAAAAAAAAAAAAGAAAGAAAGAATCAAAACATGGTTAGAAAATCAAGAAAAATTAATTGAATAATTTACATAGAATATATTCTTATTTTTTTATAATCAAATAGTTTAGATGTAGAAAGATTAAATATATTTTTATAGCCCAGTAATAAAGAGAAAGCATTTTTTCTATTAGTGGACCTGTAAGTTTGATGTTCATCCTCAATGACATGCTATTCTGAATATTAACAAATTAACAGCTAACACTTTATTTTAATTACTACCAAATTGTGAAATCTCTGGAAATTCATACCCAGGGTATCAATGCCAGAATTTCCATTAATTATTGGCAGTAAAGAAGTCACTATCAGCTATGACAGTGTCATTTGGGTGCCTATTATTTTTAAAGTTCCAAAGAAAAATAAGACCCTATGGGAAAAGTTTAAGATTATTAGCACTTCTTATTTGGCATATAATAAAGCAGTATGCTCTGCCAATGTTAAGTAAAACTATGGTTCTAATTACTAAACATGTCACTGAATTATGATACAATGCTGAAAACCAAAGCAATGGCTTTCCCCTCTAGCAATATACATGATTATGTTTTACTAGCCATTGTACACATTTTCAGCAGTTTCTTCAGAACACTCAATTAATGAAAGACATTAATATTTTCAATGAATGTGATCACAGTGAGTAACTAAATCCCCAAGGCAGATATCTTAATAGAAAGATTTTTAAACCTGATAGTTCTGATATATGTGAGTGATATTATTTCATAAATTCAATCTTTTAATGAACTAAAGAATAATTGCTATTTTGCTTCATCAACTTATCTGCTTTTTGAGAAAAGAATAGTACCTAAGTGGAGATTCCAAAGAGAAAAGAAATCTAAACCTTGTAATGTTTCTCAGCCTACACTGTGAATCTGAGTCACTGATGGAACTTTCATTAAAGAATGAAGATACTTATTTCCACCTCTAGATATTCTAACACAATTAGTCTAGGGCAGGACCCTGGGTATCAGTTTTTTGCTTATTTTGTTTTTCGGGAACTCTTCATGAATTTGTGTGTCATCTTTGCACAGGGGCCATGCTAATCTTTTCAATATCATTCCAATTTTAGTATATGTGCTCCAAAGCAAGCATGTTTTTCAGGATTCTTAAGGTGATTCTAATATAAAGTCAATGTTGAGAACTGCTGGATCTCTGCACTGTTTAGTTCAAGTTGATCAATATGTTCAAATTGATTTATTGGATAACAAGATAACTATCAGATAATGCCCCACAGTCACAGTTCTTGGAAAATTGTCATATTTTCAATCAGATATGAAATTTTATATCTATTCCTTTCATTCTATAAAAATCACTTTCTTAAATATCCCTAACCAATATTCTCATTGACAACTTTATTACATATACACCAATCCCTGCAAAATATATGATAGTTTTACTCTTCTTGGTCTGATGACTTGCTACTTCATTCCTCTTTAACTTTCTGGGGTTGTTGGTTTTGTTTTGTTTTGTTTTGTATACTTCTCTTTGCTTTTGACTACTCTCTTACTTTATAGTGGACAAATTCAAAGGCAGTGACCCGCAGTTGTCTTGATTTTATATTACCCTCATGGCTTGAAGAAATTACCTCTTTGCTAATAAGTTCCAATATACTGCTTTATCTTTTTTTTTCCAAGCTCTATTCCTGCCCCTTCAATGATCTACTACTAGATAATCCCACTGAAATCCCTACTGTTATCTCATGTGCATGCTCAGATCCAATGTAATCACTGATGCTTTTATACACTCCATTATTATTTATCTCCAAACCATCTTGAATACTAAAAGGAAGGTTAAATTTTCTCAAACACAGTTTTGATTAATGTAAAAATATCCTATGATTCCAGATTTCTACCATATCAGTTGTACTTCCCACTAGTCCATAACTCAAGCTCAGTGGGTTCTTCATTGTTCTGTAGTTTTATCAGCCAGCCATGCTCACCCCTGCCTTATTTGTACTTTCTCCATATCTCTAAGTTTTCCTTTTTTTTCCTACTTAGCTATCAAAATTCTAATTTTAAAGATTCAGTTCAAGTCCCACTTTTTGCAAAACACAATCTCTAACTTTTCCAGATAATTCTAATATGTCATGTTATATAACATGAGAAATTTTATATTTAGTTTTAAAATTCTTATAATATCATAAATTAGTAGTTTCACATTCCTGGTCACATATCCAAAGAGACTATCTACTTTATAAAGATTAGGGAAAACATAATTATTTTAATATATCCATAATGCCTAGATATGAGTTAATAACTTCTCAGTGACTATGCCATAGTCATTTAATTAACCACAATACCTTTGATGTAGTTTTCAATAAATCAAGTACTGCCTATGGGAAACATTCTATTTCCTATCTTTAAATGGCTTTTGAAAATGTCATAGCTTATGTTACCTAAATGTGTTTTTTTGACATGCAGTGGAGATAAAGAAGTGGCATGACCTGGGCTTACCTAGCATATTATTTTACAATCTACAACACAGATTACAGGTTAATGTAGAACTGATCTGTGAATACATTAGAAAAAAAAAATAATAAAAAATTCATTTTCTTCCATTTTATCATCATTATTACCTCAAGGAGTAACCCTGTGGTTAATATGAATTTTAACAATAGCTAATGCTTAACATGGAACTATGTGTCTGGAATTATTCTATATCATTTACACATTTAAACTTCATAAAAATCTAAAGGGAGCTACGATTATTAGATACTTCCTGTACATGAGGAAACTAAGGCATGAAGAGGTTAAAAATGTTTTCAAAGTCATACTGTCAATGTCTTAGTCTAGGTTTAAACCTTGGCCAGTTGATTCAAAAAATTCTACTTTTAAATGCTAATCTCTCCATCTTGTCCAGACAGCTCAGCAAACCAAAATGACATCACAAATTAAAATTCAACACTTCTTTACCAAAGGTTTTATCTTAAAATGCAGAGCATATCCATAGTTTTTATCATTTTCACTTAATTAATTATATTCCTTATGATTGTAATTGTCAAATTATTTTTTGTCAATTTGGAAGTGTCCTTTAAACCACTATTTTTGGATATCTGCAATAGGGGAAAGACTTTCCAATTTAAAATGTACAGATAAGGGGAAAGCTTCTGCATGATACATGTATTTAATATTCTTTAAACACATTTAAAATAAAAAAATAAAGAACAAAGTGCATAATATCTTATTTCTCTGAAATATGAAAATATTTAAAACTGCTCATAGCAAGTGATACCAAGAATTTTAAATGAAGTTAGTAGTATTCATTCAATAGTTGCTTTCACTACATAATGCCATTTAAGCAATTGGACAGATTTAACACTTTCACTTTTTAAAAATTGAATAGTAATTTGCTGAGGGGTTGAGTATTCTTTAAGAGTTTAATTACATGGACAGGGTGCTGCTTCTTGAAAAGAGCATCACTATCGGGAATACTCTTTTTGCTCTGATCTTTAAGGATGTTTATTATGTCCATTATTTTCACTAATGCAACATGAGTTCTTTGCTCCACAAAGAAGTTGATAAAAGAGGGGAGGGGAGGGTAAATTTTATAGAATTGAAAAAACAAACAAATGAATTATAATTTATTATCACACTGAAGTTGTGGGTTTATATGGGTTTATAAATATGCTACAGGAATCTTAATTAATTTACCGTATTTTTACATATTATAGCTTGAAAACTATATAAACTTAGTCAACGTAAAGATATAATAACTATGTGTCAGGAAATATTCTACATCTTTACATATATCAACTCATTTAACCCTAATGACAATCTTAAGGGAATAACCAAGTTTTCTGAGGCTTCTGAGTTTATATGGGACATAATTTACTTCAAAAATAAAAGCAAGTAGATTCTGGATAAAAGTCACCTCCATATTACCTCACCCAGCTGGGTACATTGTCACCTTTCTTAGACTCAGATTTAACATTTTTATTCCGTCTTATGAAATACAGTGTTTTGGATCTTGTTCTGAGCTCATACACCATGGATGTTGACAGAGTGCTATTTTATACCATATATTCTATAAAGAATTGCCTCTTAATTGAGCTTCTCAATAAAATGCTGGATCCTTGCCAGCTGAAACTATATTTTATTCACTATTTTACCTTCTTAATGTTGAAGAAGTAGCTCAAATAGAATTGTAGAATAAATGAATAACATGAAATGAATGAAAGTATGGATTTGAAGATAAAATGAAATTTAAAAATACATTATGGGAAGCTCATAGTTTCTTCATAATTCCACCTTAATATTCTAGAAGACCCTAGTAGAAAAGTTGGGAAGATCACAGTTTTCTAAGTTCAACATTTTAAAATTAAGAAAAGCTTTTATTTTTAAAACTCAAAAAAATATTTTTCCCGTTAATTGACAAATCTACACTTTTTGATGAAAAACAACAAGGGCTGGATAGAGGCCTTTAGAGGTCAGGTATTAAAGCTAGAAAAAGACTAAAGTAACATTTAAACGACCAAATGCTCCCCATGAACACTGCTGCCACTTTTCCTGAATCTCTTATTAATTTGTTTCCTAGTTAAACTTTAGAAGTGCTACTGTGGGAAGACATATTGGCAACGTGTATAGTTCATGTCCCCCTCGCTTATGCTCACTTCTGGCAGTTCCTGTAACAGAATTAACTGTGTTTTTCAAAAAACACAAGCATTTTTTTTTCCATTTGAAAGGTTTATATAAGGTAAAATTATATCCTTCTAAATTATTTGGCCCTGTGTTGAGTAAATGATGTCAGAGAGATGAAGACCTGAATGTTTACTTGTTAATAGATAAGTAATAATGATAAAAATTAAAAAATATATATATGATCATTTTCTATAAACAACCACAAAGAATGAAGTTTTGAAATTAATTATAAAATATTTGAGGGATCCATGGGTGGCTCGGTGGTTTAGCGCCCGCCTTCGGCCCAGGGCGTGATCCTGGAGATCCGGGATCGAGTCCCACATCGGGCTCCCTGCATGGAGCCTGCTTCTCCCTCTGCCTGTGTCTCTCCCTCTCTCTCTCTCTGTGTCTCTCATGAATAAATAAATAAAAATCTCTTGAAAAAAATGTAGTGAAGTGAAATTTAATATCACGCGGATTTGTTATTTTGTGAGTATAAGAAATTGGCAATACATAATTTATTTGTGATTGTTTATGTTAAAAACAAAAAGTCCAAGAATATATTTTATCTATTACATAAATTGTAATGGTAAAATACAAATGGTTAAATACAAATTATGTTTTAAAATTATGAAGGGGAGGTGGGGGGGATGGGGTGACTGGGTGACAGTGCACTGAGGAAGGCACTTGACTGGATAAGCTCTGGGTGTCATACTATATGTTGGTAAATCAAACATCAATCAAATATAAATAAATAAATAAATAAATAAATAAATAAATAAATAAATAAAATTATGAAGTAAGTTAACATTTTTGCTTCATGTTTAACTTTTTTTTGCCTCATTAACTTTTCTTCTGACAATTTAAACCCAAATATGCTTTATAAAATATTTTTAAAAGAATTAGTTTTTTTGCCTACCAGATACACTATCATGTCTAAATTCCTTTTTTGTAAACTCATAACCCCTGTACAAGAACAATAAAAATAATAACTATGTACACTAAGGCAATATATCAAATATAAAGAGTTACATACATTCTAATGCTTTGATAAATCTTAGCTTTTTTAGTATAGCCTGAATTTTCCAGGGCATCTGAAAACTCAAAGCATGCAGCATATAAAATAACATCTGTATAGCCAAAATGAGGAAAGGGTGAAAAGAGTATAGTTTATAATTCTATTTAGAGTTCCAAAATAAATATATTGGCCAGAAAAAAATATTAGAAAAAACCTAGTAAACGTAATATTCAAGCCTGTGAAGATATAACTTCTTTTTCATATTGACATGATGAAATTTGGTATGTCAGGATATTCGTTTGACAATTTTTTTCTCTTTATATTTTCTTTTATAGGAAGAATATCTTTCCAAAAATATAGCAAATGATTTATTTATGAAAATATTACCATAACACTATTTCTTTTAAACATGGATATGTTTTAACCCCTCAAAATAACAAGAAATCATACTTATATAGCTAAATACTTTGAAATGAACTGTTTAGTGTTGTACAAAGGCAATCTAATTTGATCAATGATTTACTACTGATATCTGTTATTTTTGGCTTAGTATTCTTGGATCTAACAAAATGTAAAATCACATTTTAAAATTATGATACTTTAAAATGTTAGATAACATATAGGCCCTGGTGTTTTTTGATAATTGGTTTAATTGTTCAATTTCTGACATTTACTACTATATATACAAGTCAATAGATACAAAGATAAAATATTTTCTGATATAACCATAACAAATAATATTTGTTAAAGAAATACCTATAAACTCATTTCATCAGATTATTTGGAATTGAATAAAAATAATAATGCTCAAAATATATTTCTGTTAAAATATGTTATTTATAACACTTAAACTTATATACAATCAATGTCATTTTAGAAAGTCCAATGTTCTGTCATGAGTGGTTTCTTTCCAAATTTCTTTTATATATATATAAAACATATATATATAACGTATTTTATTATGTATGTATATTTCATATATATACATACATATATATATGAATGACAGGTAGAAAATTTCTACAGTCTGCTATTGATTTATAATATAAATACAAAAATGCATAGCTTGCCTAAAATTTTTATTTGTTTACCACAATAAATAAGAATACTGTAATTCAGTGATTCTTAATATGAGATTCAAGGATGAACCTCAGCAATCTACAAATCCCTGAATCTTAAGCAAAATTGTGTACTGATCAGCACATAAATACATGTATTTCAAGCCATTTTGTGATTTCTAAGAGAAAACAAAAATTGATACTATAGTTAACTAATTAATGTACAAAAACTTGACTTAAAGGGTATGAGTAAGTTCATTCAAATTGAGAATACATATATTTTTCTTAAATGAAAAATTGCTATAAAAAGAATTTTTTCCCTAAAAAATATTTATGCTGAACAAAAATTCCTATAAGAAATCACCAATTTAATTTTACTCACATTTTTTTAAAATCTCACATCCTAGAATTACAAATCTAGAATGCTATCCAACATACTAGCTCAAAGAGTATTTTTACATCTGAAACAGCCTCAGCTTGGGGGTTTACCACATTATCCATTAACTCAATACACATTTAAATACAAGAAAATATTGAATAATAATCATGCATGTTATATAGATATTAATGCAGTTAATTTGGTAAATACACAAACATTTTTATAAAACACACACAAACAACACAGACACCACAAACTTCACTCTTGCACTAGAGAAAGTAACAAAAAAGGAGTACACTCACAGATAGAAAACTTGTTGCTGTTGTCTTTCCCTGGAAACAATTTAAATCCTCTAGATTTAAAATCTATGGCCTTTTTCACTAGTTAAGAAAACAAACAAAAACATGTATCAGGATATACAATTTTAAAATAAAATTCAAATTAACAAATTTTGTTAGCATTGAATTATGCAAGTTACAGAAACTGCTTTCTTAAGCCTGATGTAGGGTACCCAGAAGAAAATAAAAAAGAAAATATAGCAATATAATCACTAAGTAGTAAAATACCAAGCAGTTGTGAAAGATATTAAGGGTTCTGTCAGGAGAATCCTGCATATATGTGTGGATATGTTTTTAAATATTATGTGAGTTTTTATATGAGAGCAAAATACTAACACTTTATATAACTTGAATTCATCAAATTTAATGAAAAAAATAAACTAGAAAAATAAAAGTACCAAGACATTTAAAAAGTGGAAAGAATTTAATGAACTAGGTTCCTAAACTGATTTTTTTTTTTTTAGGTTATTTAGCCTAAGTGAACACGAGGACACACTTAAGAAAATGCTATTGGAAAAACTTAAAATACATTTTAGTATTTCTGCCAATAATGATTTCCTTTCAAAGTCATTGCTTTTGACATTATGATTGATGTCAGTTTATAGCCTACAAAATTTATAAAATTGAATTACATCAGGAGTTTATCTAAAATATCTTGCTATGTTTTTGATGATACAATATTGAAAGCCAATATCATAAGAAGCTGGTATATTTCATTGTGCACTGTATTAAGATAGATATGACTGGATTTACCTAATAGATAAATATAAATGAACTGAAGTAACTGGAATATTTTAAAAACATTTTTCGAGTGTTTTGAATTAAGGAAAAGTATTATTTTTTAGTTTTATAAATTATTGGAGTAACTATAGTTATGTACTCTTTACGAATGATAAAAAATAAAGACTTCAAGTGAAATAAAGGAAATCTATTTAATTGAAACTCCATTAATTAAAAAAGTTATGCAACCTGATGTAATGAGATATTTAAATATCAATTATTTTCTTCTAAAAAAACCAACAAGAACAATAATACAAGGGATATATTTAATTTCTTCAGTTACAATGTAGGAATATTGATTTTTATAAGATTTACAGGCTAGGGGCTACATTAGAAAATTAGGTTTTCTTTATGCCATAATTTGGAAAAAAGCAAATCTGAATTTTGTTACATAGTTTAAAACGATCATTTCACTAATTCTTACTTGCTATTTTACCCACTTAGTTCATGTCATGGGTATTTTATTGGTTTTGAAACATTTTATGGTGATTTGTTTCTTAATAATACCTCAAAAGTAGAAAGCTAGAGAGAGGGTGGATGATTCACTGGAATAGATAGTTATGAATTATCTATACATACTATGTTTAAAAAAAGAAGGAAATGATCTTTGGAGCTGGATTTAAGAGTCCCAATTCTTAGCAATTATTAGTTGTGTGATTTTGGATAAGAATCTGCCTTTTTATCTATCTTTTCTCTTAAAATGAGAAGCTAGGAGTAGATGGCAGCTCAGTCTCTTGATAGCTCTGGGATTCTTTATCAGCAAAAGAATGACTACTCTTCTCTCTCAAGTTGTACTTTCTGTTATAATTCTCTTCGACATCTCCATTCCCATGGCAAGCCAGAGTTTAGTTCTACTGGAGTATTCAACTGCTCTAAATTTCATTCTGCCATTTGTGAATTTTCCTGCTTTCCTTAAATTCTAAATAAAATATGCATTTTATATTTTGAGGTATATTTCTGAATAATCCCAATCTAAACATGAATTATAAATAGGAATTCTAGCTCTACTTTCCCTCTGTGCTGTAATATCTGACTTCAACTATTACAGACAAGCTTGATGATTTCATGGTAGTTGTAACACAAATCTGGAATTCTTTATAAAGATAAAAGGAGAATACATGGGAAAATTTTAAACCAGAAGGCCAAAATTGAAGACGTAAATTCCAGAAGGTAAAAACAAACAAACAAATAGAAAAACCCTCAATTCTATCATGTGTAATGAAGTATAAATAATGTTGAAAACAATATGTGGGACACCTGGGTGGCTCAGCAATTAAGTGTCTGCCTTCGACTCAGGCGTGATCCTGGGTCTGGGATAGAGTCCTAAATCCAGCTCCTTGCAGAGAGCCTACTTCTCCCTCTGCCTGTCTCTGCCTCTGTCTGTCTCTTGTAAATAAATAAATAAATAAATAAAAGGAAGAAAGAAAGAAGAAAGAAAGAAAATAATAAAAGAAGAAAGAAACAAAGAAAGAAAGAAAGAAAGAAAGAAGAAAAAGAAAGAAAGAAAGAAAGAAAGAAAAAGAAAGAAAGAAAGAAAGAAAGAAAGAAAGAAAGAAAGAAAGAAAGAAAGAAAAAGAAAGAAAGAAAGCTACAGGTGTGTATGTGTGTGTGTGTGTGTGTGTGTGTGTGTTTATGTTTATAAAGTTTTATGTAAGGTGCTTTACATTTAGACTTGATTATTTGGTTGAGTGAAGTCAGGAACAATACCCAGCTCATAAAACATCACCTCAGACCAAAGAGTTTTAAACAGTTTCCTGGTTCTAAGGGAACCTAGATTTATATCATTATTTTCTAAATATCTTTTTTTCAATTTAAATTGAGGAAAAAATTCCATCTTTTTAAATGTATTGCAATGTAATAGGGATGTAGAAGATGGAAGTCCAGGAGACTATCCATTTTAGAGGAGAAAAAGGAGTGAATGGAATATAAT
Source organism: Vulpes lagopus (assembly GCF_018345385.1). Lineage (NCBI taxonomy): Eukaryota > Metazoa > Chordata > Mammalia > Carnivora > Canidae > Vulpes > Vulpes lagopus. The sequence goes on along the minus strand of NC_054832.1, from coordinate 25,203,966 downwards.
ATAAAATTTAAATTCACAAAAGCTTTAGGCTATGTTAAACAATAAGCACATACTTAAGATATTTTTATGATTTTAATACAAAAAGATTAGCTCATTTAATTAAAGTATTTTGTCAGGGTGATTTCCTTTATTAATCATAAATCAGGAAGGAAAAATTGGTGAAAGAATGAATATTCAGGGCAGCCTGGGTGGCTTAGCGGTTTAGCGCCGCCTTTGGCCCAGGGCCTGATCCTGGAGACCTGGGATCGAGTCCCACATCGGGCTCCCTCCATGGAGCCTGCTTCTCCCTCTGCCTGTGTCTCTGTCTCTGTCTGTCTGTCTGTCTCTCTCTCTCTGTGTGCCTCTTATGAATAAATAAATAAAATCTTAAAAAAAAGAATGAATATTCAAGTAGAAGCAGTGTCATGTATAAAGCTATTTTGAATACATAAAATTATGTATGTTCTAATAGTTCTTTTTAAATTAATAAAATGCAAGACAGATAGCCATATGCACAAATATCTATTTTCTTTGTTTTCTTCTGCTTTTCACATGCTAAACAGTTTTTGTTCATTTTTGTTAACTTTTATTGCTTTTTTGGTTTGACTTATTTTTTTTTTAGTAGAATAGAAGCATTTTGTAATATGGAAAAAGTCTGGAGAAAGAAATATATTATGGCAATAAACAAATCTACCATTTTTTTTTTTTTTAGTTGCAAGCCCTGGACTCTAGAAAAAAACATTTTGTTTCCGTAATCTTTGTTAAAGTAGTTTTAAACCACTGCAGGGAAATAACACTGAATAACACTGCAATATTTTTCAGATCAATTATTATTCTGTTATCTCCAAAATCAATTTGAATTCTAAAATGCATTTTAAAACTTACCAAAAAATAGTGATTGATGTTTCTTAAAACTCATGTAACATCCTTCTTAACCAGCCAGTCATCTATTTGAACTTATTTAATTTAAATTACAATGCCTATTATTAAAATTAACCATATATACACATATATGTATAAGAACTTGATTTTATTCAAATGTCAACATATGTGTGTGTGCCTGAAACAGGTGTCATATGACTTTATTTTTATATTAGAGAATCTTTATTAGGGTGACCTGAGAACCTGTGGCATTACTAGGAGAAAATTGATTGGAAAGTAATAGATTTGGGACGCCTGGGTGGCTCAGTGATTGAGCGTCTGCCTTTGGTTCAAGGCGTGATCCCGGGGTCCAAGGATCGAGTCCCACATCGGGCTTCCTGTGTGGAGCCTGCTTCTCCTTCTGCCTGTGTCTCTGCCTCTCTCTCTCTCTGTGACTCTCATGAATAAATAAATAAAATCTTAAAAAAAAAAGAGTAAGGTAATAGATTTAATATTGGTGCCAGTGTTTAATGTTAGGAAACTGACCATATCACACAGATGGGATAGAGGGAATTCAGCTATCAGTTGGAGATTTGGAAAAGATGATCTTTAACTGTTCCCGCTATCACTGAGGTTCTAAAACTTAAAAGTCATAAGACATCTCCTGTCTTGAAAATCCTTATTTGAAAATCAATAGACTCCTCACTACATGACTCAAAATTCATATACGTGCATTTTTAAAAATATTTTTCATTCTCTTTCATTGCTACATAAAGACAGTCTGTAATTTTGTGGTTATTATCTTTGTAAGAAAAAAACAGACATGTTTAGTATTAAGGAGCAAAACATTTTTTCATTGGAAAAAATATTTCAGATTTCTTTGGGATTCTAGTAGAAGACCAATAGCATTATTTACTGTTACCTTTCATTTTCTACCTAGATTATATTCTAACACAACAATAAAAAAATAAATGCAATATTCTGTTCATTATCATAATCTTCCAAATTTGTAGTATTTATTTTGACAATAATTTATCTTACAAGTGTCAGTAGCTTCTTTTTAAATCTGTGATTAAATCAGATTATTTTGAGAAAAGTAAATCATTTGAGAAAGTAAGTAATTCTTATTAATGGGGAGGTTACTTTTGCCTCATTTTAACTTTTCAAGTGTATAATAATGCCTTTCTTCTCTAGTGTGTTTGATATCATGATACTAGATGTATAATCCTTCTTATTTTTTTTTAAGATTTTATTTATTTATTCATGGGAGACACACACAGAGAGAGAGGGAGAGACACAGGCAGAGGAAGAAGCAGGCTCCAGGCAGGGAGCCCCACGTGGGACTCCATCCCGGGTCTCCAGGATCATACCCCGGGCTGCAGGCGGCACCAAACCGCTGCACCACCAGGGCTGCCCTCCTTCTTATTTTGAATTAATTTCACTTCTATCTTTATCTTTACACTTAATAAATAAATTACACTAATAAAATAATTCATTTAGGTTTTGTTTTGATTATTAAAACTAATATGTGTGGGGGTTGTTTGATTTAGAGAATATATCACATCTCACTATGGATAGATTCATTTACCTGGGTACTAAGAAAGATAATCAGTCATTGGCTAGGAAGTTTATTACAGGTAAATATAATGTTAAAGAATGATGTGTTATTTTGTGGCATTTCTCTCACATGGCTAGGAATTGGGAGACCCATGTTCTGGTCCCAAAAGACATGGGATAAGTTGTTTGTTCATTTCTAAGTAACTCATTCATGTATCTTGAAGTATTTAGGTATAGAATTTGAATTTTTAGGTGAAAATTACTAGGAATAAGTAAGATGTTTCTTACCCTCTAATTTTTTTAAAGTCCTAAACTTTGATTTATGCTACCATGCTAGTTTGTGGCTAGCACTTAATCTTGCATAAAGTGTATATAATGTATGTGTTGCCCACTTTTGGACCAAAGGGAGAAGGGAAGACTGATGTAATTGGAATATTCAATTCTATCCCCAAATTTAAAATAGAGAGAGAGATTATAAAAATATTAAACTGTGCTAAGAGGATATATTTTGTTTGGATGGTGGTTCTATGTAACTGGCCTAAGCACGTTAAAACTTAACACCTGTCTTCTACATACTACACTGACAGTATAAAATACTTCTTCAGAACATATTTAGCATGAAGGCTGGCTAATCAGTCACTCCTTCCACATTATCCTTAGAAGAAGAGAAGAAAGACCAAGAAACTATATTGACAGTAGAATAAAACATAGGTAGTATTCTTGCAGTGTCTCTTTACCCAACTTTCATTTAAGATTTACCACTCCATACAAATTTCTGAGAAAAGAATTTTGCATTATAAACGTTTCTGTAGTATAAATTTACACAATGATGGAGGTTTTTTATAATAAGATCATGTTTCTGGATTATACACTAAAAAGGCATAATAGAAAATTTAACAATGTGCTAGTAAGTGGCTCCTGAATCTTTGTGAAAAATATTTTATTTCACAATATGTTAAAAGAAGAGAAATAATACTGACCACCATTTACTGAGAAAGGCAGTGGTACAACTAAATATGTTCAAGAGCACCTATAAATTCACTTGTAGGGACTTACATATTAGGTATATGTAAGATTCAAAATATTCTCAAATTTGAAATGATGGAATTAAATCAAATGTAGTAAGAAATGATATATATTCAATTTTGAAATTACATAAAATGTAATGCATTATCCCTTTCAAAATTACTAGGACTAAGTAATATGGTTAATATCCTCTAATTTTTTTAGTCCTAAACTTTGATTTATGCTACCATGCTAGTTTGTGGCTAGCATTTAATCTTGCATTAAATGTATAAATATAAATGCATGTGTTGTCCAATTTTTAGCTGAAAGAAAATTTACAATTATATATTGTATCACTATGCTTAAGTTCTACAACAGATTTCAGGTATCAGAAAACACAAGATTTTAATAAATGTTAGTTGTTGTTTTTTTATCATTGTTACTACCAGTTACAATTTTAAGATCTAATCAGTTTCAGAGGCTAATACAATTGGGACTATAATATACTAAAACTTTTCAACTATTTGGTGTTATGTCTTTTTCACTATGTAGAGATGGCACATAAGGTAAATCATCTAATTTCTCTGGATTTCTAACTTGTGTATGTGTGTGTATACATAAGATCATAACCTATATATATATTATATACACATATACATATATATATACCTAAATCCTCTAACCAAAATAGTAAATTTAATAAAATATACAGAAATATCCTTAGATATGCAATCATGCTAGTGCTTATGAACATAGGTATAGTTACTCAACATACTTTAAGGCATTCTTGTAAGGGGCTCGTTTCACTTTTACAAAAGAAGATTCTGAAGCTATTAGGTCTAAAAGTTTTAATGAGATGAACCTAGACCTTAAACTTTTGAAATCTTATTTTTCAATAATTTCACATTGAGACATAAGTATATATTTTTTTAACTTGGAAAACTAAATAGAACAGAAAAGAAACCTCATACTTGATAAAATCAATTTGTTAATTTTCAGAGGTCTGAATCAATTCTTTTGTTTTTCATTTGAGACAATGGATGATTAAATAATTGATTGAGAAATTACACAACTAATTATTGGATAAAGACTCTAAAAGTTGTATATGGGCTTTCTTCTCTCCCAGAAATGGAACAAATTCAGGAATCCAAAACACTTATGAAGATACCAGCAGATGCACCCGCAATGCTTGGCGTAACAGGTCTTACAGTTATGGCGTGCTGTAAAATGTCAGGATTATAAGAAAAATGTGGGATTTTTTATATTCTCTTCAGGGATTCTTATAATTGGCATAATAAAAGTCACCATATGGGAAGAGTAACCATTGGTGTGGTTCACAGACATGTTTAACACGTTTAAAACTGTCTTAGCCTTTAGTTCTTTTAATCCTCATTTTCCTGATAGCTTCAAATGAACTTTTTAGCTTATCTTTAGTCCTACAATTAAATATTAAGATCCATTCCATTCTTTTTCCTAGGCTCTTTTTTGTCTTGATATAGTCTTTTGAATAGAAATAATTTTCTATTCATTTTATTTGTAATTTCTGTTCTCCATAATTTTCATAAATTAATTTTACTATGGATAATTTCAATATAAAGTATGATGAAAAATGATAACATTCGTTTTCTTTTCTTTTTTAAGTAGGATGTTTAGGATAGACCTAGTTTTCACATGGATGCCTTAGGGAATATAAGGATTAGGAAAAACTTCCCAAATAATCTCAATAAAATATACACCCGCAGGTTTATTATTTTTTCCCAAAATAAATGGAGTAATTTTATGTTTCATATTTGTTTTACAATTGACATCAGAGATCACTTATGTATACTATAATGCCTTCTTAATAGGAAAATAATTGAGAAAAAAACAACTACTGGAATAATAGGGACCACAATTAATGAATATCATCAGACTGAGGCAGTGGAATATATACTTCCACTACAAATTTCATTGTTATAGAGAATAATTTTAAATAAAAGAATCCAGGAAATATTATTACTTTAATAAGTAACAATATGTCATGTCATCATCTCTCTCATTTCAGATTATTATATTTTACCTAACTTTTTCACTAGAAGCCTTGGAATCGTTGCCTGGCTTCTGCTTAAAACAAACATAGATGAACTGTGATAGTTGTATTTGATCCAGAGTTATGCTGCTAAAGAAATGATGTTGAGGAAAGCAAAGAAATGATCATAACCTGTGTTCTATATTGTCTACATGCCTTTCCAGATCTATCTTCCTCCTTGTTTTTTTTGCAGAAGATTGATCTGAATAGGCTACATCCTACCACATAAACTGTGGCATTGTCTAGAAGAGCTGATACTACCTGGAGGCTTGTTAGAAAAGCCAACTACGGGATCCCTGGGTGGCGCAGCGGTTTGGCGCCTGCCTTTGGCCCAGGGCGCGATCCTGGAGACCCGGGATCGGGTCCCGCGTCGGGCTCCCGGTGCATGGAGCCTGCTTCTCCCTCTGCCTGTGTCTCTGCCTCTCTCTCTCTCTCTCTCTCTCTGTGTGACTATCATAAATAAAAAATTAAAAAAAAAAAAAAAAAGCCAACTACCAAGTCCCACCCTAGACCGATTGAATTAAAATTTTAAGAAGGTCCACAGAATGATTCTTATCACATTTAAGTTTGTGAAGCACTAGATTCTATCAACAGACTCCCTTATTCTCTGGAGAATTCCACCAGGATGGAAGGAGAGAGGAAAGTTAAAACATAATTATTCTGCAGGGTCTCACACCATTACTTTGACTAGAGTTGACTAGGACCCTAACTGAAGGTCACTAGTTTTTTCATACCAGTCTGATATACACATCTCTGTCCAACATCTCCCTCCTCTCATCCCACTGTGTCAGCAATGCTGAGTCCTAACTGCTACTACTCTGCAATATAACACAATCCCTTGTGGTTTCTTTATATTCACTAATTTAGAAACAATTCCTTTGTAAGTAAACCCTCCTTGAATTAGCCCATGTTCTATTGTTTCCCAATGGACCACTCGTACATGAAAATCATTAGAGATATGCACTAAACATCTCTTAATGTAACATATTAAGAGTGTTACATGTGTAAGTATAACCCCTTTTGGACTTCAAAAGGTAATTTTTAAGTAAAAATATGGGTGACTGTTGCTCATAATTCTACCATTAGTTGCTTACTTAAATCCTAGGAATTTGAGTTTTGAAGATATAGGTCATGTATTTACTCTCTTTTCTAGCAACTTCTTTGCTCTGCCCCAGAAACAAAGACAGTTCACAAGGATAGGGTAGATAAAAAGATAAGTGAATTTCTGTACTAGAGAGTAACTGTTTTAAGAGTAAACTGGCAAAAACAAAAATATGAGGTAACTAGAAACCCAAGATTAAATGCAATACATTACTTTGGTATAACTACACGAAATCTGTATGGAGAGTGTTAAAAAATTGTATATATTAACTGTTACCATAATTCTCTATCAATATTGCATTAAACTATTTATATTTATTTCTATGAAAATAACCTACCTATGAGATTTAAAATTCTATGTTAATTATTTTAATTTGTTCACATATCTTTACCTTAAATAATTTTTACATTCCTAGAGTGTATTTTATTCCTATACAGGCTCCAGAAGTGGGCAGTATCAGTTATTGATTGTGATCTAAGTCACAGGCACTCTATGCCTACTGCTTTTTAAACCACAAAATATCTACTCTAAATAGGTTTATTATCCTCCTTTCCACAGATGTAAAATGTAAAGTGCTGAGTAGATTGCCCAAGGTTACACAGATGTTAGTTAAATATGTTCATTCAATTGATTCTGATACTTCAATCCTAGTGTCTATACCACCACCTGACTATGAATAACATATTCCATATATTTAATCAAAACTCTCACGTGTATATTCCAGAAAATCAGAAATAGATGGGATTAGTATATCCTATCCTCATTTATTTTTTTAATGCGAAGCTTATCATATAAAATATAAGTGATCAACAATATAAAGCCTGTTTTACTTTAATATGAAGTAGAATTGGCTTGATTAACTTAATATTGAATACAGATATTGATTATTTATTGATAGTGCCAACTATAATCCCATGGCTTGAAGCATCTTAATACTTTATTTTGAAAGTGTGAACAGATGAATAAAAAAGGTATAGCACAAGCCAACTGCGATATGAAATTCAAATCATCCTGTAATCTTTTTAGTAAAACCATCTTTGGCTACATTCCTTTCTAATAGAAAGTTCAGAAGAGTTGATAAACTTTTTTTTTATTAATGTGAGACTTAAAAATGAAAAATTTCTAACCTCTTAGTGATCTCGAGAAAAATCAATCTAGAAATTTGTCACTTTAATCCCACTTGATATTGAGGAAGAAATGCCATTTGAAGAATATTTTAAACAAAGAAAAATCAAGCATCCACACTAAAAAGCAATAGCCCATAATTTAGAATATAAATGATGTAATTGTGAAGAGAAAAATATGCAATGCACCCCAAACCTAATACCATGCTGTTCTGCCATATATGAAGGTTCTTCTCTTCCTAAAATTGTAAAACTTAATTGTGTGACTTCACTCTGTGCACAGCAGGGCAGCCATATGCTCTAGAAAACTACATGCAAGGGAAGCAGCTTATTGCAAAAATGGGTGAAAATGCCCTGAAATAATTCTGAACAAGATAAAAATGTCTCTAACATAGGACCATTTCTTCATACTCCAAAAGGCAGAGGAGTCCACTTTGGCACAAATTTTGAGCACAAATAGAAAGTCTAGCCCCTTCAAAATATTTTAACAAGGGAAAAGATTTAAGTCAGAATAATCACATTTACTGTGACCATCATTCATAGGTAATGGGGGAAATCAGTGACACACAAAACCATTTTCATCTCCAATCTTTAGGCTTTCCTTTTTAATCAATGTAGTATATATTTTCTTCCCTTGTTTGCCCAGTCTATAAAAATGAGAAATAGTGTGTTATATAAAGAATAAGCTACCAAGATATATGATTAACAATTACTGATTAGCATAACAATGGGGTGGAAAATCTGAAAATAATTATGAAGACCATTGTTTCGAGGTGATCATTCTGATTAATGGGAAAAGATATATGCCTCCCAAAATCTACTGAAAGGAAAACAAAAACAAAGGGTCATCAATAGTTCTTAAAATCTCTGCAAAGGAATAATTAAAAAGCATGGCTTGTGGTATGGCATTGGAGAAAAATGTTAAAACAGTACTTTGCAAATTTATCAGTTGTGAAAAAAATAAGTTTTTATTGCTTAATTTTGTCATAAATATCTTCAGGCATTCACAGTATTTTTATCTAACGTCTTTTTAAAATACATAAGCCTATTACCAAGTAAATTCTAACACTTTATTTTTTCTCTTCTTTCTCCCTAAGAGCAACTTACTCAAGAAAATATAAAAGAATTAGAAATGTAAAAATATATTTACTGGAGTGAATAATATAGTTTTGACAATATTACAAATGTGATGAAATGAGGTAATGAAATAGAAAATGAGGATGATAATAAATAATTATGTATTTAAATAATGTGTACACTTCTAGACATGGATTTTTAAACTGCTACAAATATCAACACTGAACACAGTTTTTCACAAAATAACATAATTAGGAAAAGTCAAGAGAACAATGAAAAAAACAAAAAATGACAAAATATTGATAAAGCATGCAAAGTCAATAATTATATATAGTACACTCACCTAAATATTAACAATTCCCTATCTGTTAAACATATATCTAGTTGACCAATATCAAAGTTCTACCATAAAAAATCAATAACATAAGAAATGAAAGTATATTACAGGAATCATGTGTAACCACATAATTTTTTAAGAGTTACAAATTCTCTAATCTGCCATTATTTATGCTAAACATGCATGAAAATCAGTACATCACTTAGTCTTAAAGAAAGACCAGGGAATTCAAGCAGGCAAATGCAACTTTGCCATTTATATAAAGTAGAAGATAATGCTTAATTATTCAATCATGAAAAGTTTTGATTTGGTAATTCAATTTTGTATCTTTTCTTTCACCAGTTTGCTTCCACTTATCAATTAGCCTTTCAGAGACTTGAAACATGATAAGAAAGGGAGACTCATTTTTATGTTTTGTTTTTCTTTCTGTTATTTGGTAACACACTTTTAAAAAATCCTTTCAAGGTATAGAATTTAGCATAAAAATGAAAATAGGTGAGTTAAAACTTGACAAGGAAATGCTTTCATCATTTATCCATACAGTCATTGATCTTTCAAGTGAAATCAGTACTAATATAATCAGCTCAGTCGATCTCAAGAGTTGACAGAGTTTACTGTTGTCATTAAGGTTGACCCAGGAAATTCACCTGCCCTAGCGTAACCCTTCCGCTCAGGAAATTCCCACCACTAGAGTCATTATTACAGACTGAAAATATAAATTTTGCTATACTCTCTGAGATAGTTGATCAACATTGTGAAGATTTCAAGTGGAGAACATGATCTCCTAGGGAGTGGACAGAGAGCAGGTACTGTTTGACAAGTATCACTCTCTCTTCACGATAACATCCTCATGTTAAGTCTTGCATTCAGTGTATCAACACAACCTGTAGTCTCGTTAGGGGTGCAGAACTTCAGATCCCACCCAATCCAACCAAATCACAATCTGCATTTAAACGAGACTACCAGGTGATTTGTATTCACATTGAAGTTTGGGAAGCAGAATCTAAGACTTCAACTCCCAGTCTCTATCAACTGTTATTTGCATCTCTGCATACATTAGTAATCTGTCTGCCTATTCCTTTTTTTTTTCTTTAATATCTTGTTGAAATAACATCTTAAAGAAAGTTACATACTTTTCTGCTAAAGACCACTAGTGGCTCCTGTCTCACTTAGGTTTAAATAAAACTCTTAACCTCATCCTCAGAGCCTACATGATCTGTGGTTTCTATCAGTTTCCTGTCTCATCTCAACCCCTCTCCTCCTTGGCCACTGAATTCTGGCACACTGGGCTTTCTTTTTCTCAAGCAAAGCTTCTAACTAGTTGTTTTTTCTACCTGATATGCTTTCTCCTGTGATCCTAGCATGGCTGTCTTCTTCCATATTATTTAGGTCCATTTAATGTTTACCTCCTCAAAATGGCCTTTCCTGCCCTTCCAAACAAAGGTAGTCACCCATATATCATGTAGCCTGTTTTAATTTTCTGCTCCATCCTTGCTACAATCAGGTAAGGCAGGTTTTTGTTTATTTGCATTTTGTCTTTTTCTTTTCACTCGAATATAAACTCAATGATGCAGGGTCTACTCATTTTTGTTCAATGTTGTTTACTCAAAAACTGGAAGAAATTCTGGTGGTGTAAGTAAGTCAGTAAACATTTGTTGAAGATGGAGGGAAGGGAGGGAAGGGAAGGGAGGAAAGGGAAGGGAAGGGAAGGGAAGGGAAGGGAAGGGAAGGGAAGGGAAGGGAAGCGAAGGAAGATTACTGAAGAAAAGAAGTGAGAAAAGAAACTGATTGAAAGAAAGAGATGAAGGAGGAAAAAAGCCAGAAAGAAAATACAAAAAGGAAGGAAGGAAGGAAGGAAGGAAGGAAGGAAGGAAGGAAGGAAGGAAGGAAAGAAAGAAAGAAAGAAAGAAAGAAAGAAAGAAAGAAAGAAAGAAAGAAAAAGGAAGATGAGATCCTGAAGAAAGTAACTGTCATCTTAAACACCAAAAAAGCTAGAATTAGATCCTCAAATGGAGAGTTTTTTAAGAATTTAAGGCATAGAGGTAGGCATTGTTTTCTGGGAGAAACATATATGCGGACAAGTTATTGAAATAAGGAGAGAACCAATCTCTAACCTCCTCGATATTAGTGCTGGCCACATTTATGGTTGTTTTAACATTGGCTACATAATTTGATAACCATAAAAATAAGTCCATGTTAATTCAAACATCAAGTGGAAAAAGATGATAATAAATACATTTAATTAATATTTATTTGGATAGTTTATTATAGACAGGATTACGAGGGAGAGTAACAATCATATTATGGATATACTCTTTAATACTTAAATGCTTTATAAAGACTAATTTGTCCATAAGGCTATGCTTGAATATCTTATTAGTGATTTGGAAATTTACTGTTTCCTGAAATGCACAATCTATATTTGAACAAAACTCAATGTTAGAAGTCTTATTTTTCATTGTATCTCCCTGTGATTCCATACAAGTTCTACAACCTATGGCTGAAGAGGTTTTATCTCTCTTACATATAACACATCACATATTTGAAGATAGTTATAACTCATCCCCAGTCATACTCATTCTATCACAATTCCTTCTTTTATGTGTGATAGATAATTTTCCTCTGCAGTTGTATCCCTACACCTTTTCCTTTAAAAATGAAGGCCATATTTTACTTCTTTTGAGTTCATCCCATGATTAGCAAAGAGATGATATGTTCAATAAAACCCAAATATTTGATGGACATATATCAGTATCCATAAAGATTTAAGTAACCATCCATAATTAACTTCCTCATTGTGCTATTGCTTATGAAGGTTTTTTTTTTAAAGAAATGCCTTAGATTTACAAATTTACAGTCTATAAAAACTATTAATAGAATTTTTGAAAACAGTATCAGTTGCTTGCAAGCTGCTTAAAATATTTTTCGTGTGGCCCAATAGCCTATTAGTAGAAGGCACACTGTAGGCATCCAGAAACTATTACTTAATACAATAAAATTTCTGTTAGATTACAGTTTGTTTGTTTTTTTTGAACAAAGTTGTTATATATCACAGAATTTGACATCTGAATTAACTAGAAATTTCAGTTTGTCTGATAGTCTGTTTTCCCTTTTATGTTAAGCAAAGTAAATGTTAAGATGAGCTAATTTCAAAAAAATATTGCTTATGATAAAAATGAAAAAATACTGCTTTTGTTTAGATTAAAACTGCTGACCTAAAATGAAGTTTTATGCTGAATTAACCATTCTTACCTTAAAGGTGAAAATAATAAAGACTTTTAGTCAAAAGCTCATGATTAAAATAAGTTTTCTTTTAGGCTCCTGTTATAAAGAGGGGGGGACCTACATCACATTCAATTTTAGTAAAACATAATTTCATATTACTTTGTAAACCAAACTAATGCTCTGCTTGATCCTATTGACACGCTTAAATATATTACTAACATATATGGAAGAATTGACTACACTATGTCAAAATAAACAGCAGCAATAGCTTTAAAATGCTCATAACACATTTGACTCCACAACATGTTATAATCATCTAAGGTAATATTCCCCTAGGAAAAATGATAAAAGGCAATTTATAATTATATACTGATATATAGTAACTCTTCCAGAAGAATATATCCACATTTTATACTTGAAAACAGCAACTACCAAGGTTGCTCATTAACAGCTGACAGAACTTGCCTGCATATTGAAAAAAAGAGAAATATTCTAAAATATAAAAGAAAAAAGAATGTTAAATTATGTGGAGAAAACACGTTTTAATGATTATTTTTTAAATAGTGTGACTATGAACTTCTTGAGGAAGAAAATCCAATTGTGTTTATCACCTAATAACTAAAGTTAATCTCATCTAATACAAGGCTTTGGCTACATTAGATCCTTATAAATCTTGAATAAATGAAAGAATGAATAAATACTAATCTAGCAATATGAACTAGATTTTCATACATTCTCTGCCAGAGCACAATTTTCTTTACAAAATAATGATGTTATATTAGATTAATCTGAGATATTCTAGATAATTCTGAAATACATAATTGCAGAAGCACAGGACACTCTACTTGTAATATTATTACACAGGCCCTGTTATTTTAAGTCAACTTTGAGTTGAAATCTCTTAGGGCTATAATATTGAACTATAGAGTTTAGGGATTATTAGAAAAGGTGTTTTTATGATTATGACAAAATGAAGTAGTTATCTTGAACACTGAAATACATAGGTATTTGAGTATATTGAAAATTATAATATTAAAAATTATAATTTCAAGACTTATAAGAAATTTAGGTGAATGCTTTAGCTGGTCATATTGTGAATACTCATGCATTAGTTTAGCAAATATGATTTAAGTATGTCTATGGTTCAAAAGCTATTCTAGGCACTGAGAATGCAACATGAACCAGACCCACATACTCTTTACCTCATAGAGATAAATTTTATAGGATAAACCATAGGGCTAATGATTACAAGTGCAGGAAGAGTACAGGGACCAATGGTGAGTTATAATAGAAAAGCCTAACTTTCCCGGAGGTGACAATTTAAGCTAAAATTTCAAAAAGGAATTAGAATGATCTGGCTGAAAGGATGGAATGAATAGTTCATAAAGATGTATTCAAATAAATAAATAAATAAATAAATAAATAAATAAATAAAAATAAAAAAGATGTATTCAAGTAGGAAAGAACATGGTGTGTTTGGTTGGCAAAATAAAATAATCTATGTTTGGCCAAAAAACTAGACTGACTGTGAGAGTCATACTGGATGAATTTAGAGATATGGACAGAAGCTAGATCATGGACTCTTCTGTGGGTCATCACCAAATCTTGGTTTTATTTCTAAGGTCATTTAGAAGCCACTGGAATCTTTAAAGCAGTGTTGTGATATGATCAGATTTAAAAAGCAATTGTCACTACATTGTGGACCATGGAATAGAAGAACAAAAACTAATTTGTTTTCTCTAAAATATCTAGGAAACTATAGAATTAGCTTTGCATTATGTTTACTGACTCATTTAAAATATGAATTAAACATCTCACTATCTGCATATACTCCATAACTCTTTGAGTATTCTAATCAGCTATGAGCTTTACAAAATTTTCCCTGTACCATCAGACAGGTTTCTCTACATCTCCGACTCTATCTCAATCTCTTGAAGTGGAGGGTCATATATTATCTTCATTTTCTTGAACAGACCCTGGTATTATTAGGCATTCAAGAATGTCTGGTGAGCTGGAACTGTTTTTATAAACAATACTGCTTTGATGTCAGCTGATTCAAATTTAGAAATTTGGCCCTGCTAAGAGTCAAGTTTTTGAAGTCATTTTATGTCTGAAAATACAGTTAAATATTGAGTGTTTTCAAATACATTAATAGACATAGGATGATAGGTCTCTTTTATTTCTAATATTGACATTTTTAACCCAAGATATTCTACGTTTGTGTCTCAAATGGAATAACTAGCTATCTGAAATCAATGAAATGGTAGATTACTGAAGGAGTCAGAAGGATCAATTCTAATTAAAATAGAGATTTGATAAAAGTATAATAACTTAAGTCACTGAAAAAATAATGAATGTACCGTTTAGAATGTTTCCCATACACATAACTTAAATATAAGTAACTGAGAAATATTTATTTCAAAAGTAGATGGCACTACCAAATGGCAATTATATTCAGAAACACTATTTTTGAAAGAATATGGGAAAGGTTGAAATATGTGTAAGCTCTAAAATAGAGTTAGGAGATTATGACAATTGAGAAGATTTGAGCAACTTGGAATTTACCAAGGAAATGATATACTTAATTAAAATTTACTTGAAATTAGTTCAAAATTTCAGACCAATTTTCAAATCACTTTACTGAATTTAATAATTGACTACTATTTATTCTCTTTTCAATTTGAATTATTTTTCCTACTTCTATAAAATATTAATTTATAACCCCAGAATTTCTCACATCACTTGATGGCAAACTTTGGCTAAAGCAGTGTTTGTATTATTACTTAATTTATATAATAAAAATATGTCTAATAATTACCTGTCTTTTATTCAATGTGTTAGAGTAATTTGTCAATGTTAGCTCATGCAATCTTCCAAAGAGAATGCAAAGCCTGAATAGAAGAAGGGCCTTTTCTTAATATTTTAATGATATTTACACCTTAAAAAATTTCCTGGTACTAAGGAAAAGTGGTCTACTTTATTAAGCAAATAGTCAATTTTATCATGATGTCTATATTCTTAGCAGTGGAAATATAGTAAGAACGTGAATAGAGAAGCAGGGTGATATTGATTTAATTCTTTACAGGGGACTACTCCATGTTAAGAATTCATTTTAGGATGCTTCTTAAAGAGAACTAAAGTAACTTCAGTATGAATTGTGATGGACATGAGCTTCTGAGATACATCTGTATGATTTTCAACTAGCTTATATAAGGATGTTTTGATTTTTCTCCATCGTGTACTCTAAGCACAGAATGCCTGCCATTACTTACATCATGCTCTCTATAAACCATGCCCAATCACACTACATAAACCATATCCAGTTTGGAGAATATATGATGATGAGTTGGAAATAGAGTTGGAATAGGTATTCTGCACTTGAAACATGTTCAATTAATTAATATTTCCACTGATGCATATATCAATATAAATTAAGGCCCTTTATTTTTTGACACTACACTGACTTTTTTTCATGATCTGCTCAGTGAAACTTGCTACCAAGAAATGGAAAAATACACTTGCTACACTTCCTAGTTTTGTAAAAGATAGACATATTAATTAACTAGAAAATTACTAATATATTATTTGGCCTTGTGGTATGTTTTTCTATAAAAATCAGAAAGTTAATGGATATTTAAACTTGAATCTAAATGAATGGCTTTTTCAAAATGACAAATCTCAGTACAGTCATATAGCTCAGGCAATAGGTAATTTAGATATAGAAGAGCAAGCTTTATAAAATAATCACCAGACAGAATGTTCCTATTTGCCCAAATTATCTATTTTCTTAATTGTTAAATAGCATCTGTGTAACATAAAAGATTCATGCAAATACTGAAAATTACTACATAGGATAAATCATCCCTGTGTAAATATGTACACTTATTAATAGAAACTGCCTATTTTATTTTCAAATTATTTCAACATCATAACTAGCATATAATATGCAATAGATATTTAGTACTTATTTTTATTATCTCTTTTATGCATTCTGTCTTTCTATTTTTACCCCCGCCCCCACCCAATATTTGCATTTCACTTCAATTTTTTTTTTAATTTTTGTGCTTTCAATTATTCAGGTTTTGGCTATAACTATCTATATTTTTCATCCACCTTAAACTTTTTCTTTTGCTTCCTACACCTTGGCTCTCTTTCAGCTCATTCTCTAATTAGAATCATTACCAAAATATAGCTTTGGCTGTAACTAAATGGGCACAAGTAAAATAACATCCAATACCTCTATGAGTAACAACTGCAAGCTCTTTAGTTCTTTCTATCTGTTCAGCATTTCTTGGTCTTCTCCTTGTACTTTGTGTATCTGCTTGATGAGGAGAGAGCCCGTCCTTGGACGTGTTGGGGTCCAGACCTGAATTTCTGAGATTCGTAACTTGCACTCGCTGTTCCTCGGAAAGTCTATGGATGGTGACAGCTGTAACACTGGATACAGTAACATCTGCAGATGTGCTAGCAACAGCAAAAGCACCAGTGGCAGTCCTGTTATGCTCCTCTAACTCACCAGTGGAGGTAGTGTGGGTCAATGTAGAAGAACCTGTGGGACACAGTAGCACTAGATGCTAACTTTTTCTTTTAAATTGTGTTTATTTTTTCTGATAAGTTTAATAAGTTATATTCCCTTCTATTACTTTAAGGATAATCAACATGAAGAGGCAAAACACAAACACGCCACTAAAATGTGAAGTAACCAGATCTGAGGATTGCTTTGTATTAATCAACCTATGAATAGATATCACACATCAATATACCACATTTTAAAGGTAACACATTAGAAGGGAAAAGGCAAAAGAATAAACCCACTATGTGGCCCTGAATCAATCTTTGTTATTTATCTACAGATGAATATTAGCAACAAATGCCTGGCAAGTGACAAATTTTGACAGAATGGGTAACTGTGTAACCACACTTTTCTCAAAAGTATGCTTTGAATAGTCTGTGCCATATCTCTTCATAATTTCTGGGAAAAATATCAAAAATTTCTATTCTAAGATAAGCAAGTGAAGGAGAATTTAAAATCAAAGCCAAAATTAAAACAAAATGATTAAAAAAATAAAACTCTGAAATAACTATTCTATGTAAATGCCTATCTTAACCTCACTTGCCAGAAAGCAGCCAACATGATAAAATATTCAATGTCATGAGCTATATATGCTTTAGGCTTCAGTGGGTTGTTTTCCGAAGTTGGGTAATTTTTTTTGCTATTTTAAAGTAAAACTTGAGTTTAACCAATTTTCAACTAATTAAACAATAATTGTATTTAGAAATGATTGAAAATTAACCAATAATTTGGAATCTGTATTCATAAACAACTAGCTTTAATAAGTGGTTGAGGATTTCCAAATATCTCATAAGCATTTCACAGTATATATTTCTCTACATTCTTAACTTTATTAAGGTTACATGGTAATTTAAAAATAGATTTTAAAGGTGCCAAATTGGGCTTTTCTTTTTCCTTTGACTTAAATCTTTTTAAAAGATTGTCTATAGTAGTACATAATTATTATAAAATGAAAAAAGTAACCTAATAATAAAAGTATGAAATGGAACAAAGATATTTTCAAAAGGATCTTGACATCTAAACTGCTTAACAAGAAAAAATACTGAATGTTGGAAATATAGATACTAATTAGGAATAATCATCAGGTCCTGGTTAGAAGATGTGTGAGTATTTTTCAAGGCCAATGAGTGGTATGTTTTCATATATCTATCTGCCTTCTGCCTTCTCATAAACTGCATATTGGAATTCTGTCCACAATGTACAATTAGATATTATAGACAAAAATACTTAAGTATATTTTAAGCATTCTGCAAGAGGAAAATAATCACTTAATGTGATTTGAGCATGCTCTACCTTTTTTTTTTTTTTTTTTTTTTTTTGGTCTTCTCTTTGGCTAGTAGGGCCAGTAATTTTATTTTCTGCTTTAAAGTAAAAAAGGAAGCCAAACATGGGGTCCTCTCATTCATAAGCAAGCAAATGGACACATGTCTGATACTAATTCTGCCAGCCTAAATTGTTATACTTTGGTTTAATTTGATCGAGAAATTCAAATGATTTAAATGATTATATTTGGGCAGCCTGGGTGGCTCAGCAGTTTAGCGCCGCCTTCAGCCCAAGGCCTGATACTGGAGACCCGGAATCGAGTCCCACATCGGGCTCCCAGCATGGAGCCTGCTTCTCCCTCTGCCTGTGTCTCTGCCTCTCTCTCTCTCTCTGTCTCTCATGAATAAGTAAATAAAATCTTAAAAAATAATAAAATAAGTGATTGTATTTTAAGAGATCTACGGGTAAATGAGTTATGACAATTATGAGATTATTTTAAAGGCTTTTAATATATTTTAAAACAGTCGAAAAAAGTTGCTATTGAAAGTTATCCAAATCATTTTATCAAGATTACGATCTCCTAAATCCATGTTGGTTATGCAAATTGGCCAGTAACATTTACTAAGCTAATATTTAGTAAGATTTTTCTTTAATCACATGATTAAGCAATAACTATGCTAATAATACTAACATTTGGTAAATAACCCCATAGTAAATCAGACATTTGAAATATCCATGTGCTTGTTACTATAAAAACAATGAACTGATCCATATGATTCACCTGGGGAATCAAACGGCATGTTCCACTTCTAGAAAGGAAGTATAAAATTGGGGAGGATAGAACACTAATACTTTAAAACTTTCCTTAACTGTATTATAATTCCCAGGCATTCAGTTTTAGTTTAAGGAAGGAAACTACTTAACTATAAACATATGTTGTGAAATACAATCTAAAAATTTGAAAAATAATAGAATTTGTACTCTATCTCAAATCTCAATGTTCTGACCTTACTCCAAGGAGTAAACTGAATAGCTTTTTATTGTATTTGATCACTGAAGTCATTAACAATTAATCCTAAATAATCTCTATTTGGTCAATAATATGGGTTATATTAAATAACTCAATAGATAAATAATCTCAATTTATAAGGGTCAATAATTCTGGGATAATTCTTGGGAATGTGTCTAGTTTGCTTCTACAACCAATCCAAGACCTACAGACCAGTTCCGAATGGGCATTTTCTTAAAGACAACAGGATGAGTACAGGTCCTGACCAAATATGAGAGTTAGAACTGATTTTTCTTAGCCTTTAGATCCAGGATTTGCTGGGGATCCCTGGGTGGCTCAGTGATTTAGCACCTGTCTTCCGCCCAGGTTGTGATCCTGGAGTTTCAGGATTGAGTCCCACATCAGGCTCCCTGCATGGAGCCTGCTTCTCCTTCTGCCTGTGTCTCTGCCTCTCTCTCTCTCTCTCTCCCTCTCTCTCTCTCTGAGTCTTTCATGAGTAAATAAATAAGATATTTTAAAAAATATCCAGAATTTGCTAGCAATTCCAATCTTAAAATTTTCAGTAATAGAATCTACTTTTGGCTAATGGTGGTGGTAATTCAGTACTACCTTCTTAACCGGATACAGAACAAGTTGTAGTGTTGGAATGAAGTACTGAAAAGCAATTTATTTAACAATCATAGTGCAACTAGATATATATTTCAACCAGCTATTTTGCTAACTAGTTGTTATGTTTCATGTATATTTTGTGTTCATATTCTTTCTTCCCCATACTAGAATGCAAGCGCTCCAAAGGCTGAGATTTTTGTTATTCTATTCTATTCTATTCACAGCATCTAGAACAGTGCCTGGTACATAGTAGATGCTCAAGAAATAGTCATCAAAAGAATAATAAATGAATAACGTTAATAATAATGCTAAAATAATATTAACAATAATAAATTTCATAAACCAAATATGATTATAATTTTACTATGGAAAAGTCATATTTCAAACATATAATGTTGAAGAGAAGTTCTAAGGTGAGGAAAACTGACAATTTTGTTTTTAACTTTCAAGACAAGAACACCTGGGTGGCTCAGTGGTTGAGTGTCTGCCTTTAGCTCAGGGCATGATTCCAGAGTCCTGGAATCGAGTCCTATATGAGGCTGCCTGCATGAAGCCTGCTTCTCTCTCTGCCTATGTCTCTGACTCTATCTCTCTGGTGTCTTCCATAAATAAATACAATCTTAAAAAAAAAAACTTTCAAAGACATCATTTTGAAAAAGTGTGGAATCTGAAGATTTATTTGCATAAGTGAGAGTTACTTGAAGATTTGTGTCATAATTCCCAAACCTTAAAAGTACACAATGTTCACGTGAATTTGGTTTACTTAGAATGTTCAAATTTCTGTAGAGTGAAAAGTAGTCATATCTTATAATAGCAAAAGACAGAAGTGTATCTAAATGTAATTAAATATGTTTGATATATAAAATAGAATAACTTCTATAAAAATAACATTGATTTCCTTTATAAGGCAATAAAATCATCCATCAACATAAAGTTATATCATATATAACCATTTAATCTAAAATGTAGACCAATTTAGCATACTACTGGTTTTGGTACCACTTTAAATTGGCAGTGTTTGAAACACAGATTTTTAAATTGTCAAAATGCACCATTTACCATTTAACAGTTTAAAAACACTCAACGTTTTTGCATACATACTGTTTTATGAGGTAATTGCCAATGTTGGAAAAAGCCTTAGGATTATGCATAGCAACAATCCATTATTAAATATATTATATTGCTAATTCAATATTAAAATATATTTTGTTTTCTTTTAAAAATTTAAGTATGCTACACAATTAAGAGAACATTATCTTTAATAGCACAGTATTAAATGCATGTGTTACACAACATACAACCGAAATTAAGGAATAAAATGTACATCAGAAGATCCATTCTTCATTTGAAATCAAATTATGTATACAAGTTGTGTTTTCACAATTAGATTATCCTGCCATTAAATTGCTTGAGATATATTTAAAAATTAGATGTTTACAATATAAACACGTTTAAGGTATATTTTATTAATATTCCTTTTAAAACATTTCTCAATATAACAAAAATAAAATGAAATGGTTTACATATATAAGCATGCTTCTATAAATCATAACTATATGTCATCTTTGGAACTATGATAATGGAAAATGACATATGTTACACATGTAAATAGGCAAATTTATTTAACAGTAATCCTTACAATATGGAATTTGGATTATATTATGTATCATAATGAAAATTATATTTTTGAAGGCCTTCTTATTTCAACAATATATCTTCAAGAGACTAAGAATAATTTATATAAAGCCATTTTTAATCGTGTTATTTAGATAATCTAACAAATGAAAACTAATTTCATAATTGATTTTAATCTATGATCAAATTTATCCTTACAGATTTTTAAAACAATTTTGTGCCACTGTACTTCGTAATTATTGTCTAACTCATCACAGAATTGAAGAACAGAATATGTTGCTAGAGATACGAGCGGATGGCCCAATATGTTCAGAGCTATGTAAGTACATGTTAAAGATAATTACAGATTCAAAGAAGTGGCTTTTAGATATTTATGTTTGGCATGTTATTTTATATAAAGAATATATTCTGTTCCATTAACTTTAGTATTTCAAGTGAAACATTTGAATGAGTTTAATTAACAAAATAATTATAAGTGAATAATTTTGTGGCATTACGATATATAATGAAAAAAATGCAATAAACATTTAACATGAAAACATGCAAAAGGAAAAATATACAAAATAACATCAAAATAAAATCTAAATACAACTAATGCAACAATTATATTTGGGACGTTATTTAGATAGTCTATAAATTTTAGCATATATATTTTAATGTATATGTTGTAGTTCTTTAATATTACTTGGATAAAACTTAAAAACATGTCAATAAGTGAGGTAACTCTTGAAAATTAATTGCAGTATGTGGGAATGAGGTAAAACAAAGCCACTGCTTTGTTACTTTCTATAATTTTCAGGAAGCATAATGTTTTTTGGTACATAACCTACGTATTTTACACATTATTAATTCCAGTATGCTAAAATCTACATAGTTTAGTATTTTACAGTACAAATTAGGGAATGAATTTATACTATGAATATTCAACTTAGAAAAGAGATGGGTAAACTGAGAGAATTTTAAGTGAAACAATCCTGAAAAAAAAAGTTTTTAATGTAATTTTAAAGAACGGGTCTATATTAGTCTGATAGTTTTTATTTTAAATTAAAATGCTGCATTTATATTGAGATTACATAAGATTATGATCTTAAAATATCTAATTAAATTAAAATAATATACTCTTGATTATAAGATGCACCTCTAAGGAAAAAAAAAGTATTCTACCAAATTCAACTATGACATGACAATACAAAAACCCTGTCATATGTATTCAGATTTCTGAGATGTTAAAATGTGAAAAGATAATTGATCTTCATAGAATTAAAAAGAAATCGATATTTCAAGTAACTGATTTTTCTATGTTGACAAATTAATTTAATTAGGCGTGTACTAATTTAAAAATGGAATTGAAACTTTAAATATAAATTGTTTCTGAATTGAATATATGTTTGTGTTTCTATTTATATATTTTAATTCAAATTTGTAAGCATTAAATAGGGAAGTTAATATTAAATTTTGCAAATGGATTTGTTATTGTTTATCAGGTACAAGATATCAGGCTGATTTAATATGCAAACTAAGTGAATAAATATTTGCAATCTAAGCTGAAACTGATGATAGCAAGATTTAATGATACATCTACTAAATTAACATTTACTGTGAGTAAATAAACAATTAAATTAAAACAAATATCCATCAATATATTTACTAGTGTCAGGTTGTTTACATGCAAGATAAAAATCCCATATTCTGAATTGTTTGAACCGTTGATAAATTCACATGCCAAGCAACCATAAATACCTTTATCTAAATGAAATATAGCAAATATCATAAGTTTTAGAAAGTATATGGAGAGTACTGTATAGGGCAACCATGACAAAACTATATATAAAATATATTTGTGATAAATATATTACATATATATATTGTAGATCTCTGAATGTTACACTAAGTATCACAGTTTTGTTATAAAAATGTGAGAGAATAGACATTTCATTTCTTAATGCTAAAAATAAAGAGCATGGTAGGGAAAACTTGAGTTTTGAAGATATTCTCTCTCTTAAAAGACCATTTCTTGCAGCATTAGTTGATGAAAGTTGCAGAATAAAATTTTCTTATCATTTATTCCTTTTCAAACATATTGGAAGTCTCAACTATGTGTAGTGGTGGATCGTAGGGGTCATTTCTTAATGTACCCAACCACAAACACACACACACACCACTCGTAGGAATAAATATCCACAAAATACAAACTGAAATCTTTGGCACAACTGAGTGTAATATTCTTCCATAAGGTCACAATACTGACAATAAAACTCAAAAGACCTGGGTTTCAAAATGAAATCAATGTCACCCTTGCCACATTTCATGAGAATATGAGAAAGGGACAGATTGTCCCTCCACACCTTCCTAAAACCATCTAGAATCTTGAATTTTTAGGCTTCACTCTTGCAGCAGCTCTTATCTCTCAGCTAAAGTAGAAGTATTTATCATTCAACAAACAAAATGTAACTTAACACACACTTGTTTAATTTCCTTCCACACCAAATTTTATGGAATAGCTGCCAGTTCCCTTGGAAGATTTAAAGGTGCTATTAAGAAAAATGAATACTAATATTTTCTATTCCAAAGTATTACATCAGGAATTCCTTCACTTTCAGAGCCTTGCTGTCTGTGATATTTGATATGTATTAATAACTTTTTGAAGGTAGAAAGCATGTCTCAAATATATGCATCCACACTTCCCCTTGAATGTTTAATGAGTTTGAGAGAAGAATGAACAGGGCTAAATATACTACTTTAATTTCTAATATATATTATATATATGTATAATATGTATATTATATATATAAATATATGTACTTATTGAGTGTCAAAGGTATTTCTGAGGATATAAGAACTTGAACCTGGGATGCCTGGGTGGCTCAGCAGTTGAGCGTCTGCCTTTGGCTCAGGGCATGATCCCCCATCTGGCTCCCTGCAAGGAGCCTGCTTTTCCCTCTGCCTATGTCTCTGCCTCTGTCTCTGTGTCTTTCATGAATAAATAAATACAATCTTAAAAAAAGAAATTGATTCTGTTCAGATGTGTTCAAACAATATAAAAACATTCCATTATAACAGAACTGCAATTTTTATGGTATATGATAGAAAAGAGAGGAAGAACCATCAAAAACATGTAAGTTACTCCTTCATTTGTGTTTTCTCAAATGGGGTTAGCATTTCCCTTCTTTTCTGTTTTCCAGCCCCCTTTTCACCCCTTAAAAAATATCTTATAATAATGATATTTGGCATGGTGAAGGAGAAAGGAGAGAAGTAAGGACAAGGAAATGGCGAAGTTACCCTTTCTACTATCATGGTTAAAAGGAAAACTAAGAGGCTTACTTCTGACCCACCATGTCTCTGACTCCTTCTCACCTTGACTATCTGACCTTGTCCATGTTTGTCCTCTATTTCCTTCTATAATGGCTTCTAGTTCACAGAGGGTGGATATCCTTCATTTTCCATTAATTTTAAGTGTTCCTCTTTTCCTAAAGCCTAAAGTACAAAGTTTATATAACACTAGTTTTATATTTGTGATATGATTTAGAGGGAACCAAGGAGCTATCCTTACCCCAACATTTTTCTCATGTACCCCAATAGTACTGATAGATGCTCTGTGGCATCTATCAGTACTATTACTGTACACTATTACTAACACTATCTGTGTTAGTTACTGCCTCTCAAGATTTTCCTCTTAAAATCTACACAAATACATTTCTGGTTGAGAGAACACATACTAGAGTAATTGCTTTACTATTCAGTTTGAATTAGTTTATTGTAAAGTCTTCTCAAAATAAGTAATAGAGACACTTTTAGAAACGTGTTTTTGAGGAGTGTGAAGCTTGCAGATCAGTGAATGCTCCTGGTTGAGGCATTTACCATAAATTGATACCTGGTCTCATGTGATTGTTATATGATTAGAAGAAATGGGTTCATTACTAACAAGTGGGGTATAAGGGAGGTGTGGGCGGGTAGGAAAGGGCTGACATTATGAAGAAAAGACTATTATAGTGTTGATTGTTGAAAGGTTGCTGAGCAACTGGTGAGTATCTGCATAATATGTTAAAGTAGAGCAGCCTAATAAGAAACTGAAGCCAAGAAAGGTCTTATTTTCCTACATCATACACTCTGTAAGACACTTTTTATTCTATAGCAACTAATTAATTAGTAGCAGAAGTGATTTGCTTAAAAATAAATGCCAATCTTTGCTGAGAAAAGTAGCATGTTGGAGGATAAAAAAACCTTCAGAAATAGTAAGAACCTGTAGAGTTTATCTTCAAAGGCTACCATTAACCAAAAAGGCACATATATTACACATTAAATATTGGGGTATTATGTATAATTATGTTAGGATATTTAAAATATGTATTTCCATATGGAAAGGTAAAATTTTATATTCCTTCATGTAATTACTCTGCTAAGTTCCTTTTTTAATTTTCTCACCAAGAATACATTTTATTTCAAGACAGTATGAAAACACTATCTCTTAATATCATCAATGAAATGAAGGTATGAATACTATAACAATGATAGCTAAAAAACAATGATGGCTGAATTTTACATTTATACTTGGTTTCAAATATATTTTAGTTCTTTAGTTTAATTATGGAAAAAAGATGTATTAAAGTTGAGAGATAAAATGTGGACAACTGACTTAGGAGGACCTCAAAAATCATCTATTCTAACATTGTGACATATGGTCAACTCTCTTTGACACTTTCTACTCTAAGGGTAGAAAGTTTGATCCTCTGGGTGATATATATCAGAAGGTTAATTAGAGCTTCCTTCACTCAAATCTTCCCTGGGGAAGAGACACATAAGTTTGTATTTTAAATACAAAAGAATCCCATCTCTTTTAGAGCAGAAGTTACTTGGAAAGACAGGAAAATTAAGAAAAAATACGAACAAAGAGATTCGGCAAGAGACTTGTGCTTTTACATTTTTTGTAGATATTGGAAAAATAAATTTTATCTCAAATTTATTCTAGAGAAAGTAAATGTTATTTATTTACTTAATGAATCTTTCTATTCTTCATTATTTCTATACCAAAGAAAGTGAGGATTTTTTCCCTTTTCTATGTTGCATTAGCATTTCAAATATCTGACTTTAAAACCTGAGACATGCTATCTTCCTTTTCTCTACTCTTTTATTTTTCACACACATGAATTAAATGACTCCTGTGCATCAAGCACAAATACAACCCCCCAACACACAAACACACACGCACTCTTCTCTGTCTCACATGGATTCCATCCCTGCTTTGCAAATGAGCAATCATGGATTTAAAAAGTCAGAGCCATGTCATATGTTCAATGAAAGACACAGGGAGAGCTATGAAAATACAGCTGTAAAGCCATTGGCTATGCTTCCAAAATGGGAAAAACATTCTAGTGGAAATGACATTTGAAGGATGAGGAATCAGAGAATAGCCTAGTCAGAGGTAACAAACAGCTTAGGAAAAAGGTGTGGCAGGGGAAAATGCAAGACATGCTCAGGCAATTGCAAATTATTTGGTATGGCAGGAATGAAAAGAGAGTAATAGCAGATTTGGTAGGCAGACACCAGTGCTTGAAGATCCAAGAAATTTCGACTGGAAAACGTAATTTTGAAAAGCTAAGGCATCACTGAAGAATATTAAGCAGATGACTGACGGGACAAGATTGACACATTAGAAGGATTGTAAATGCTGTAATGTGTAGAAGATGTTAGAACTACTACGGACGAAAGGCAGGACAAATATTTAGCTGACTCCACCATATGTCCATGAGCCCTGGAAATAGAGTTCCTAAACTTAGTAAATAAAAATATGGGACGCTAACTTGAATTTGAATGTCAGATAAACATTTTTCCCCCTATAAGAATGTTCTGTGCAACACTTTTGGCAGAGTTATAGTAAAAACTATCCACTATTTTTCTGAAATTCAAAATCAAACAAGAATCCTGGATATTATCTGGAAACTCTACTTTGAAAACAATTCTGTCTTACAATCTCTGAAAATGTTCTGTGTACCACACAAGTAAAAAATATTAATAAATATTAATCAATTAAATTTGACTGATTTGACTGATTTGACTGATCCTATGAAAACATGGAATGTAGGAGTAGGCATGACAAGGTAATAAGAACATCTAGACAAAATTCATACGACCATCTTTTTATGAAATGAAAAGTAAAAGGCAGACAAGTTGACTGAGCTGTGCTAGGACCTTTTATTCTCTTTTTATTTAAACTCCACATTTTGTTTTTAGTATTAAAAATAGCTAATATATTAGCTCTTTCTATTCTGTACTTGAAAAAATAATATTGAGAATTAAATCTATAGATGATTCACTCAAAACGTTGCCAGCTTTCATATTATGCTTCAAGCCAAAGAAACCTGAACTGAAGATATTTACGGCAATAACTTAATGGACATTGAATTGTATCCAAGCAAAAAAAAAAAAAAAAAAGAATTGTATCCAAGCACTAAAAATGGCAATGAATGCTGAATAAAGACATCATCCTCAAATGATCAAGTAAGACTTTTTGACCTGTTAGTCTTTTCTCATCCTTGTTTTCTTCTATGATAGAAAGTATAAAATGAAAGTAGAAAATTCAATTATCTCTCTGTCCTTATACTCTTACATATATATGAATATATATATATTTGAAATTTACATATATATGAGTATTTACAAACACTATATATATGCATATGTATATATATAGAGAAAAACCATATATAAATATTATGTATTGCTAATTCTATAGAGACACGCATAGACAGTATATCTATCTATCTATCTATCTATCTATCTATATATATATATACATATCTATATGCTGTAAATTCTGAAAAAGGTTTCTAGAGTAAAGATGTTCTAATTCATCAAGATTGCATACATTTGATTGGCAGACTTCCTGATGAAAAAAGTTAATTAAAACAAAGGAAGATTTCTTACCATTAAAGTCGTTTTAAACGTCTGAACATTTTATATCTAACCAGATGATTTTGGTATACTGTAACTGCAATATGTCAAAGGTAATAATATGGATATCCAAAAGTTCTGAAGTATATTTTTTACTTTTATAAGAGTGATGGAAACTTGCTTTTCTCACTTCTAGGGTGGTGTCTTTGTATCTCCCCAAATTTCTGAACACAGTCGATTAGCACATTATAAACATATTTGCATTCTAATATGTTTAAATGACTAGATAACAGAACAACTTAAAGAAACATGTTATAAAGAGCATGGCCAATTACTGAGTACTAAATATGTTCTAGACAACCATTATCAGCTTATTTCATCCTCAAAAGTACCTGTAAGCTGAGGCTATTAAAGCTCAAAGCAGCTTAAAACAAACTGGCTCACTTGGCAGGTAAACTGGGAGCTGGGATTTGGACCTCAAATGTACAATCAATCCCAAAATCACAATCCTAACTCCTGTGACATAGATACATCTCTATTTGGCCTCCTCAATATATCATAGCATATAAACACTTGTGTCTGAATCAACATGTAAGTTATTTATTTATGCTTTATTTTCATTGTGTTTCTTCCCCATCACCTGCTTCTGCAACACCTATCTTTTTCTAGGTCCTTCTTGCAATTCTCTTGCCTCAGAGGAGGATGGTTCTGTAGGGCTAAATGAGAAATTTGCTCTAAGATCTCTCCAAAGAACTTTCATCTTTGGCTAAGATTCTCATCTCAGGCTTGTCAAAAGAACTGCAGAATAATTTTCTTTCAAGGGAAATGTGGGTTTAAACAGTAACTGGGTGCCTTTCTCCCCATTGTCCATACACTGCAAAGGCCTTTTTAATTCTAGTGCAACACAAGGGAAGAAGGAAGTGCCAATGTTTCTTCTACCCTCCCTCCATGATGACCTGGACAGGATTTTCCTTCTGTTGGGCATAATGGTGGCTCTCAAATTCATTTGAGTTTAAAAGAACAGAGTGACATTTCTTGCCCACTCAAGTCTGTGGATAAATTTCATACCTTTCACTTGCAAATATAGCCAAAATGCATACCACACTCCAATGGCCTGTCTTGTCATTGTCCTTAATTTCAACTTGATATATGATGCCTCTGTGTTCTGTTTCCTCCTTTAATCATGAGTGTTTCCTCATAAAACCACTCTTATTAATCATTTAACTTATCTTTAAAAAATATCTGCTGCTTAATAGTTAAAAGACTCACATTATTATCCCTGAGGCTTCTTACCATGTTGCTAAATTGGATTTTTTTTTTTAAGCATGAACAAAGCTTCTGCAAATTTCTGGGTCTAACTCTCACCTACAAGGACTTCTCCAATCTTCAGAATATTTTATGGAAGGTACACTTTTTTTTCCTCAGTCCTGCATAAATTGTATTATTCAAAAAGAGTAGATGCTTGTCTATAAAGACTTGTCCCATAAAACCCAGGAATCAATTAGTTTTCAGCAACTATTCCTTGACAATTCAAAGTCCTATTAATCACAGCCTCTAACAATTACCAATCGTTTACTTCCAGTAAGTTCCATGATGAACATGTTACATTTAATCTCTGTAAATCATAGGTGGTAGATTTTTTTGGTAGATTATAATTCATATAGTCAAGGGTAAATACCTTGATTAAGGCTATTCACTCATATATTCAACTCATGTATTTATTTAACAAGAATTTATTGAGTACCCATTCCATGCCAGGCACTGAATGATCCAGAGGTCAGTAGCAGACAGTATGTTTCCTAAAAGAGATTATATTCAAGTAAGGGAGACAAAGAATGTATCTATTTATTTTAATAGCTGATGGGGAAGCACAGAGTGACATTTGAGCTAAAACCTTAAAAAAATGAAATAGTGAAATATAAAAATAAAATACCTGATTGATGTAGCACTTTTATCCAGACTGCCAGGTTCTATAGCTTGTATTGTTAATGTCAGTGATACACTGCTTCCTATACAGTTATGACTTAGGCATTTCACTTTATTTCTCTGTAACTATGTTCCATGGTCTCTTGTGCTCTATATTTCTATGAAGTAGTATGTATTTTTATTCAATATAATATCATATTTTGATAATAAAATTTAAATATGTGAATTCCACATCATGAATAAAATTTAATAGCATCACTATTTTTGTTTTATTCAATATATACATATATATTAGATGTCTACTTGTCACTGTTACATGACAGGATACAATGGTGAGGGAGAGAGATGTTGGAAGTAGAGAAACAAGAAAAAACAAAACAAAACAAAATGACTACACTATGTTAGTGTGTTACATTAATGTGGCCACAAATTCTTTGCAACTCCTTCTATCAAGAAGCAGAGGCTATTTTTTCACCCCTTGGATTTAGCCTGTCTTCTTGACTGGCTATGATCAACAGAGTATAGCAAAAGTGCAACTGTGTACTTGGGATATTTCTCTGAGACTGTCATGTAAGGAAATATATCTAGCCTATCAGAAGATGAAGAGCACAGGAGGGGAACTGAAGTGCTCCAGCTGACAGTACTGAGTGAGGCCATATTGGGCCTTGTGACCCAGTCAACTCTCCAGCATAACACAGCTACATACGCAAGCCGAGAGGCAGGCTAACAAGGAACAACATTATGAATGTATATTTACAGGTTTTAAACCTGTAAAACTTGGAGTAGCTTTTCCAAGCCATGGTTAACTGAAACAATTAGTAAAATGCAGAATATTATAGGAATATATAATAGAAACACTAATCTGGTTTTGGAGGTGACTCAATAAAGAGAAGCTTCCTGAAGGAAATGTTCAAATAAGAAAGCTGAATAGAGCTTCCAAAGTGAAGAGAAAGGAAAGAGATGGTCCAGAGGAGTGTCTACATGGATAAAAGCCATAAGGCAAGACAGATTTTCTTAGTTTCTAGGAGTTAAAGAACATTTAATATGCATGAATCACAAATTAAAGCAGGAAATAATAAGAATTTAAGCTAAAAATATAGGTGGAATGCATACTATAAGAACGTGGTGCAGTAGGTATTGTACAAGGCCCTAGAAGATATTTGGACTTTGTCATGAAGTCAACAGAAATGGTTCCTCAAGTCCACTCTCCAACAAACACCGTATTTCTCCCATCCCTTCACAGAACAAACATATTTCTTAAAAGAAGGTAGTATTGTGATAGGATGCATTCTCTTTCCACTGATGGAAAACATAAAAGCCCTCTTGAAATTAAAGAGTAAAATCTTAGTAATTTTTAAATGTGGTCACCTGGTGATCCTTTCAAATTCACAATTAGAAGATACTTGACTTTTTGGGTGCCTGGGTGGCTCATTTGGTAAGCATACAACTCTTGATTTCAGCTAGGGTCATGATCTTGGGGTCTTGGAATCAAGCCCAGTGTAGGAGGGGAGTCTGCTTGAGATTCTCTCTCTCCCCCTCTGCCTGGCCCCTTCCCCCACTCATATGCAACTTAGGATTTTTCGGCTATAAGATAGTGCAAAAGTGATACACATTCAGTAAAATTGTACTTTAGATTTTGAATTCAGAGCTTTCTTAAGCTAGCAATATGGAGCTGCCATGCCCGGTCAGCCTGCAATCACAAGAGTAAACAACCCATTACACTTAAACCATTGTGTACTCATACAGCCATTTCACTTTTCATTTCCAATACAGCATTCAATAAATTACACAGGATATTCAACCACCTGATTATAAAATATTTCTATTGATGATTTTGCCTAACTGTAGGTTAATGTACTCATTCCAAGCATGTTCATGGTAGGCAATGTTAAGCTATGATGTTTGGTAGGTTAGGTGTCTTAAATGTATTTTTGCTTTTTTTTCTTTCAACTTATTTTTTTCTTATTTTTTTTCTTTTCTTTAAGATTGATTTTTATTTTATTTATGATAGACAGAGAGAGAGAGAGAGAGAGAAGGAGAAACACAGGCAGAGGGAGAAGCAGGCTCCATTCAGGGAGCCCGACATGGGACTCGATCCCGAGTATCAAGGATCACACCCTAGGCCGAAGGCAGGCGCTAAACCGGTGAGCCAACAGGGCTGCCCTCGTGTGAATAGTTTGGATTTATTTAGTAATTCTCAAAGTTTTCATTGTGAAATGCTACTTTCATCATATTTGTCTAAGGAAAAAAATTAGAAAACTTCTCTTACAAATAAACGGAATCATTTTCTCAATAAGAAGTGTATCCTCATTTAAAAAAAAAATCAATCATAACACTTGCTAATCAGCCCTTCTAATCAACAAGAAGTAGCCAATATGTCACTAGGTTAATTTAATTACAGTGCTAAGTAAATAAAATTGATATTTTTGTTAGCATGTGAGGCCCTGTGATGGGTAAAATTTAATTAAGTTTTTTGAAATAGTGACAATAATAAACTGTTATTATTCTTCTAGAGAATCCCAAAACGGAATCATTAGGTTACAAGATCTATTCGAGCTCCACAAATCTATGAAAATAGAGTTCAATTTAAGTAATATATTCCTCTGTCTCTTTCTCTCTCCCTCCACTCCTATACTTCCCTTCTTCCCTCCTTTCTTCTTTTTTCCTTTCTTTCCTTCTACAAACTGTATTAGGGATTCAATATGTTCCAGGTATTCATCTGGTTCTAAAATGATCAAAGGAAAGGAAGAGATTTCAAGAAAGTAAGCACAAGGATTTCAGGAAGGTTAGTATTATGAAGGCACAAATACAGGAGCCAGTACTGGTGTATTCCTAAATTGTTAAGGATAATCTAAATCACATTGGCTTATTCTAAGATTTTTTTGTGCTGACACTGGAATGATCACAACAAAAACAACAACAAAAGCCTGTCATGAGAAGATTTAGAGACACAATTTTCCACTCAAAGAGTACAGCAAATACAAAGAACCTAATGCTGAAAAGAAGATGCTATGTTCCTGAGGCAGTGAGAGAATGTTAAGTATTAGGAAATTAGGGACTTGTATACTATTGAAGGGTTTTAGATTTTATTTTCTAATTTATTCTAAGTAAGCAACATAGAGGGAATATCTGATTTAAATTTAAATAGATCACCTTGCTATTAATGGATAATATGTCTGTGTGCATGTGTGTGCATGTGTGTGCATGTGTGTGCATGCTTGTATATGTGTATGGATGGATATAGTGAGTTGATGATGGTCGTAGTTTGCTGCTATGGCAAGAAATATGTGACACAGTGGCGTGTGGAAGAAAATGAGGTAGATTTCCTGGCCCTTTTCCCCACTAAAGCATTCCAGAGATGAAAAAGTTCGAAAACAGCGATTACAGAGCTTCTGCACCAGAATGCACATTTGCAAAGGCTGAAAAGGTAAATACATCAGACCAGAGACTCCATATTAAGAGCCAAGAGCAGATCCATGCAGAATGAGGAACTGCCTGGGAGGATATGGAAAGTATAATGAGTACCGAGGTTTAAAAAATATCCAAATGGCTAATTGAAACCAATGTTCCAAATAAATAACAGACGAAGTGATGGGAATGCTAAAAGCTGAGGAGCACAGTCCCTGAAAGAAACAGATGCTGTGAGCAGCAGGGAGACGCCAGCGTAACTGGCACAAATGTGACTGTGAATAATGCTCTTCCATGACCCTTAAAGCCTATCATACAATTTGGAAATTGTATTCAAGATAATCAGAAAATTTTCATCTCTAAAGTTTTAAGGATCAAGAAGGATGCCAAGGCCAAAATGGGGCATAATAAATGAGATTAGAGCATTCTACAGAATGACATAGATGCATTAATTCTTCAATTAAGAAAATGGATTAATATGTCTAACAAGAAGCATGCACTCATTTGTTAATTCATTTAACAATATCTATAGAGGACCTACTATGTGCTAGGCACTGCTATGTGGGGGATATAAAGGGAAAAGGCATGTCCAAACTTCCTTTCAGGGAACTTATATCTTTATTTTTTTTAAAGGAATTTTTTTAAAATTTTTATTTATTTATGATAGTCACAGAGAGAGAGAGAGAGGCAGAGACACAGGCAGAGGGAGAAGCAGGCTCCATGCACCGGGAGCCCGACGTGGGATTCGATCCAGGGTCTCCAGGATCGCGCCCTGGGCCAAAGGCAGGCGCCAAACCGCTGCACCACCCAGGGATCCCCTGGAACTTATATCTTTAAAAGGGAAAAGAGGGTTGCCTGGGTGGCTCAATGCTTGGGTGTCTGCCTTCAGCTCAGGCGTGATCCTGGAGCCCTGGGGTGGAGTCCTACATTAGGCTCCCTGAATGGAGCCTGCTTCTCCCTCTGCTATGTCTCTGCCTCTTTCTCTCTCTGTGTCTCTCATGAATAAATAAATACAATCTTTTTTTTTTTTAATTTGTTTATGGTAGTCAGCGAGAGATAGAGAGAAGCAGAGACACAGGTAGAGGGAGAAGCAGGCTCCATGCACCGGGAGCCCGACGTGGGATTCGATCCCGGGTCTCCAGGATCGCGCCCTGGGCCAAAGGCAGGTGCCAAACCGCTGCGCCACCCAGGGATCCCCAATAAATACAATCTTTAAAAATAAATAAATAAAAGGGAAAAGTTACATGAACCAACAAATTAAAGAAACGTAATAACTGACAGCTAATTGAAGAAAAATTTAAAAGTGGCATGATGGAGAGTTCCTGGGGCTCAGACAATAAAAGCCTCCTTGAGAAAAGGGCATTTATGCCATAACCTAAAAGAGAAAAAGGAGTCAACTTTATGAAGGCTGAGGAAAAATATTTCCAGGAAGTTGATGTTGCTGAGACATAAGCAGGGAGGAGAAGAGTCGGGATGAGTCTGGTGATACAGGCAAAGGTTGATCATATGGAGCCAAATAGCTGTATCAATAAACTTGTTAATTAATGTACTTGGAAGCTACAGTAAGGATTTTGAATTTTTATTTAAAAATATCACTTTACTTTTGTGTGGAAAATTGAATAAGCAGGACTCAGAAGACAGATCAAAGTAGTGGCATTATAAAAAATAGAGATAACATTACTTGATGACTAAGACAATGGGTTGTTTCAACTGTCAAATCAATAATCATAAGATAATTAAAACTAAGATGGATTTTTAAATAGGTCATATTTGTTTAATTTCTTGCAAATATCAAGTACAAATGTGTGATTACACTAGTTATACTCATCAAGGAAATTTTAAAAGCAGTCTGTATATTTGAATTAATGTCTTCCGTTTCATGAGCTATGTCCAACTTAATGAACACAAATAGTTCCAACGACTAGCAGAAACAGGCTTGTCAAAAAGAATAACTGGAGGCAAAAGGCAACTGAAAACAGAAAGTACTTCATTATTATTACTCCGATGAAAAATGTAAATAAAGGAAGAAATACAGTAAAGATCTTGTCGATCTTTTTCATGAAAAATGATCATATATTAAATTAAGTAAATTAGCCATGTGAGTCCCTGGTATGTCTAAAATGTCAAGGTATCATGACAGATGCTTTCAAAAATACCACCGGATATAATTATCAAAATAATTTAGAAATTAATTATATCTGTTTTATCACTGATAAAATTGAGATTCCAAGGGCTAAGAATTTCATGGTTTTAACTCCAAGTCTAATAAATATTCTTTGTTCTACAACATTACATTGATGCCTAACATCTTAATATTCATCCCCTCTTCACATTTACTTTAGATGTGTTGAACCAATACGCATATATGTATGAGCCATATATATTTAGAAATTGGAATACATATACATGTGACTCAGTTCCTTCCTTCCCAAATGAGTTGGAATAATAGTCTCGCCAATTAAAAACAATTAAATTAGGGGTACCTGGGTTGCTCAGTGTTTGAGCGTCTGCCTTTGCCTCTGGTCATGATCCCAGAATCCTGGGGTAGAGTTCCCCATTGGGATCCCTACAGGGAGCCTTCTCCCTCTGCCTATGTCTCTGCCTCTTTCTGTGTCTCTCATGAATAAATAAATAAAATCTTTTTAAAACTTAAATTAGATATCATTAGTGGTAAAAGTGTCTTTTATTCTTATATTTTAAAAAATGTATCTGTAAGAATCTGGAAATAGACAAAATGTAACTGATACATTGTACATTTTTTTACAAACAAAATTAATAAATAAAAATTCTATTTGCACTCATCTGTTAGAAAATATCTAGATTTATAATCTCAAAGTCACTATTCTCAGTCTGAAGAGGAATATGAAAACTAATGAGGTATATATTTTACCTTAGAGGAGTTAGGAATTTATAAAAATTGGCAACACTAAAATAAATAATGTGAAAAGAAAAAAGATCATATCTGAATTGCTATAAAAGGAAAAACATGGAAAAGATAGCATTTGAGAGATGTAGGCAACCATAGATTAAATGAAGAGTTTATGCAGAGATGAAGAGGTATGAAAGAACATAGAAAATGGCAGTTCAGTGATGGTGTAGATCATATGAGAGAAATTAGTAAAAAAGAACCCTATAAAGGGTAGTGTAAAAGACAGTACACAGTTTGAATCAGCCATTTGCTACTCCCCAGACACTGAGAGGACATAGTTCTAATAGGAGAGATTTGTTGAAAGATTTTAACCTGTCACATCTTTTAGCTTTTATCTCTGATTTCTAATTCTAAGTTTCAGTTGGAGTTATGATAAATATTTAATTAAAATTTACATTAGGAAACTTTAAGTAACTGAGGAGTTTAAGTATTTAAAGTCTAAATAATTAAGGATGCCTTAAATAAAAAATGAAAGCAACCAAGATAGCCATAACCTAGTTGTAATTCATAAAACATGTCATGAAATCATGAGGATCGAAGCAGAAATAATCAAGTGTAAGAGAGAATCCTTGTCAGCCTCTCGCCTCCTTAACGTTTCCAAGATGGTTTTATTCCGGTGATTTGACCTTAAAATATAATACTAATTGTTCCACTAATTAAACAGATATATTTGCAGCTGCCATTACTATTCTCAGTGAAAAGGAGATAATTAAAAATGATATTTGTACCTTTGAGGGACAGGGTAGTTTAGGATACCCTTCCATCTTATGAGGTTCAGGATCTAATTTAATGAAGTCTATGTGGGAAAAATGGGGGACATTTTTAAAGTGTTTCATGATTTAGCACTTCTGGGACATATATGCAAAAATGCAGGAAGGAAAATACCTAAACTTATCTCAAATTTAGTGAGAAACATCCACATATAGCAATCCAATTAATGGGCACACACTGAGAATAATTAAATAACTGTTTTTGGCATTGCTGTCACTTAGATATTTTAAACAAAGTTTGAGAGAAAAAAGCTGTTTTGACTATATGAGTGAAAAATACCCAGCATTTTTAGATAGAGAGCAGATAACCATGAAGAAATGTGTGTGAGTGTGTGTGTGTGTGTATGTGTATTGGATTCCAGTATTTGATATATAGATATAGATATATATCTCCAATATCTTAAATAAATAAGTGAACTTTGGGCTAGAGATGAACTCTAACTCAAGGTAGATTCATTCTGTTAAATTATAAGTCAATGTCATAATATTTCTAGATCCTAAAAGAAGTTAATCAAGAGAGTGATAAACATACAATAGTGTTAGTTACTGACCAAAGTCATAGAGCACTTTTTTCCTCTTCTGCATTCATACGATGCTGGGTAAGAACACATGCTCTGATGTCAGAAAGAACTGGCTATGAATTTCTATGCCAAGACTTTTAGTTGTGAAACTTTCAAGAACCTCATTAGTACATATGAATCTTGTCATTCCTAATTTATAAAGTGAAAAAAAACACTGCATCATGTATTGTGAGGATGAAACGAAATACAGGGGAAAAAATGTTTAAAATAATACCTGATAGAAAATCAATGTTCAATGGTAATGGTGAGAAGAAAAAGTTGATAGAGCTTATTCAAAGTTAGTGATGATAAAGAACAAAATGACTTTATTTGTATCTGCTAGATTCTAGATTTTCAATAAACTTGTTACACAAGTTAAAACAATTTTATTAACTAAAAGCTAAATTTCTAAATTATTTATCCTTGAGCATCTGTTTCACCCACACACTTTAAAGTAATTAGTCATTTCACTCAAAGTTGTAATGTGCATTAATGATTTATGATTCTTTGATGAATACCTGTTTTCCCCATGCAACTGTCTCTATGAGATATAGATGTATGAATTTTTGTTGTTATGAATGTATAAATAATGGCTAACAATCAGGCAACAGGTAATTACTAGCTAGGGAATTACAACCACTTGAATAATTTGATCAGAACTCCATAATACAAAGATGGCAATTTGATAGCCAGAGGGATATAATATCTGCACTTACTTTAATTTTATATGAGTTGCTATTACCAGAGGCTAAAATGTATTTAAACTAAAGATGTTTTACTCAGAATAAAGCACTTATATGATAAACCTACTATACCATTTTTCCTTGGAAACATTTGTAATCTATCAGAGATGGAGATTTCCTATTAAAAATATATCAATACTCTGATTTAAAAACAATAAAGATGTTTTACAGGTTTGATAGTTTGATCCCTATACTGACTCTTTCCTACCATTTTAGTTGTTACAAAATGGTAAAACTAACAATACAGAAGTTCGAATATGTTTCCTAGATCCAATAATCCATCTTTTTAAAAACTTCTTTTATAATGTCATTTCTTGAAACGTTACATATAAGTACCTAACTAAAGAGTATAATATTCACACAAAAAAAGTTAAAGTGAAATAACAGCAGTATGTTAGAAAAAGCATGGGATTTGGGATAAAACTACTCTAACATTTTGTTTCTATTTGTCCCAATATTTTTAAAGGATTTCTTCCTTAATTTTCTCACCACTGCCTTTACTTTGGATAGCTTTAATTTATAAATTAAATCATTTACATTTTCTATAATGCTGAAATGTGTTACCTTTTCCAAATTAAAAATAGCCTTGAGTTTACTACCAGTTTTTGAGAGTAATTTAAGAAAAGGATTTTAGTGGCACTTATAAGTAAGCATTTAGACCTCTTTTCCTTCTCATTATCCTAAAAAAAATAGCCTTCCTCTTATCAAGAACAAACAAGCAAACAAACAAAAATCTACCCATTTGTGCTCTGTATCATATCCTATGACACCTCCAGAACATTTTTTACTCTTCCTGAATTACTCATTTCTCTTTTTCTATATAATCATTTATATCATTACAGAAATATACTCTTAATCTCTAAGGGTGAAAAACAAAAAATAAAGTAAAACTGCATCCTGACCCTACATTTCACTTCTAACTGCCTTCACACTTCCCTCTTCCTTATCTGAATTTCTTGAAGGCATTGTCTACACAACCTATTTTTATTTTCCTACTTTATATTTAATACCATGAACAAGTTTGTCTAGGGTTCCGCCCAAATTTTATCACTGAAATGACCTCTGTATTACCAAATCTTAATCTATGTCTTCAACATACTCATTTGACAAATATTTGCTCTACACCTACTGTATGTAAAGAACTCTTCCAGAGATGGAACATATAGCAGATAGCAGTACAGAAAACAGTCAAATATTTCTTGCTTTCAGGAAGCTTATATTCAGATGATGAATAGCACTATGAAAAATAAATAGCTCTAGAGGGTGGCGGAATGCCAGGAAAGATACATTTTTAAATAGGGTCGTGTGGAAGACCCCACTGAGAAAGTGAGATTTAAGTGAAGATATGAGCATATCAGAGATTGAGCAATCCAAATATCCAAGGGA